>NC_045428.1:323502997-324168354 GCF_902635505.1 Sarcophilus harrisii
TCTTAGGAACTTTAATATATAATATATTGATATTTTAAGATTTCTCAAAATAAGTCCCTACCTACAAATAATTGACTGGTTAGCTGCAATCGAAAATGTCCCTCCTCTTGTGTCTCCAATATCTTTGCTGGAAGATCATCCACCTGGAGAAAAGTCTGTTTGAGATTTCTTTCAGCCCGAACATAATGCCATTGGTTGTCATTCAAGGGTGATGGAGAAAGAATTGTGAGCTCCATGGGGCCATTCCCAACATCAATTGAAAATGTTACTTCTGAAGGAGCTGGAACAGAAAATGGGGAACATTAGAAAAGGCTATTGTAGTACATGAATAATCAGTACATGAAATGGTACATGAATAATTAGTTTATCAAATATAAGTAGTAGAATCACAGGATCTTATAATATGAAGTGATTTCAATTTCAACTTTTTCAGCTTTTCCAACTTCTGAACAGAAATTTCATCAACTGTATCATCAATAAATGATTATCCTGATTCAAATACTAATAACAAACTTTTACAGGCATGGTTAAGGTTTTATAAAGTGCTAAATAGATGCTATCTCATTTGATACTCAAAACAAATCTGTGAAGGGAGGTGCTATTATTATCTCCATTTAAAATTATAGGTGAAGAAACTAAGACTGAAGAAATTCATTCGGTAGCATAAAATTATACTGAGAGCAACACCTTGAAGATCCCATGGAGAAGGAGAATCCATTACTTCTGGAAGCATCCCATTACACTTTAAGAGTTTTGATCATTAAAAGTTCTTTTTTTCCCATTACATTGTTCTTAACTATGCTTCTGTAGTTTCTATACACTGCTTTCAGATCTGTTCTCTGAGGTTAAGCGGAATGTGTCTAATTTGTCTACATGGTAGTCCTTTAAATAATTGAAGAAAACTGATGTCTCTTTTAAGACTTTCTGTGCAATTGAATAACAAAATCTCAGGACTAGAAGGGAATTTACAGGCCATCTAGTTATATTCATACTGTATTAAAATTTACATTCTAATGTCCCTGACATATGATTAATCACCGTTTTCTTGAAGATCTCTAGTGACATGTAAACCATAACTTCCATTATATTTTACATAGTTCTAATTGTTAGCATATGTTCCCTTACTTTCCTTTTTTCTCTTTTGATAAAATTCACCCCTTGTGCCTTACTGTGTACTCTGGGACTGCACATGGCAAATCATATCCCTCTTCCATGTGCCCTAAAAATAAACTCCCCCAGTTATTGCAACCAAACTTTAAATGATTTAAAATGGAAATTTGTTCAAATATTGTTCAAACTCCTCTGGATACTGTCCAGAATACTGATGTTCTTTATAAAATTTGGAAATGATACAATGCTTCAGATGTGATCTTATTAGGGAATGATAAAGTAGTGTTCTTTCTATGTCTCTCTATGTTAATAAAGAACTTATCTTTCTCTTTGTCACATAACAATTATGAATCACAGTAAGCTTCTTAACTGCTAAGAACCACAGATCTTTTCTGCTGAACTGTTTGTTATTCATTCTTCCCCATCTTGTATTTGTGACAGTGTTTGTTTTTGCTTTATTATTATTGTTAAACCAAGTTTAACATTTTATAATCATTCCCATTAAATTTCATCTTCATAAACTTCAACCAGTGCTATGATCCTTCAATAAACATTTAAAAATATTCTGACTCTTGTCAAATTTGTTACACATCCCTCCTGGATTTATTGAATCTTAAAATCTAATAAGAATAAGATCCATGTTTTATCCAAAAAACAGAAAAAATGTTAAACAAGAAAAGCATAAGTACAGAAACTTGGAGAAATCTATTGGACATATTTTTGAAACTCATCATTGAATGATTAATGACAATTCTTGGGTCTAGTAATTCAATCTATTTTAAAAGTATGTACAGTACATTGTAGGTCACATTTATATATAATTTACATAAGAAATGTATGGAAGCTTTTATCAATGCTTTGTTAAAACAGAGGTAAAGTAATTTTTACTTTATTTACTAATTTACTAATTTAATGATTCTCCCATAAGGAAAGAAAAATTGTTTTGAAATAGGATCATGTTGAAGATCATTTTTTTCTAGTTTTTAATGAGAAAACCTGTGTTAAAGTTTACTTCTGTTATTGTTACTTGTGTAACCATAGGCAATGTACTTAACTTCTTGAAGTTTCTTCTTCCCTCATCTATAAAATGAGGGCTTTCTTGGGTCACTTATAAGTCTAAATCTTTAATCTTATACATATCCCTATAAATTTACTCTTCACTTTATAATACCTGTTTTATTATCCCCCAATGTTAAAAAATTACTGATAGTAGATGAGCAATCTCATCTTTCAATTCTTTATGTTCATCTGGATGCTAGAATATCACTTGTGTCAGGTAGTCATCTTTCTTGAATTTCAACTCATTTAAAATATATATTTTCTTTGCTTTTAAGCAAATATATAATATTAATAGTAGTAATAGAAAAAAAAACAATGTAAGATCACTTATATTGAGGGCAACATTTTATTGAACAGGTTTCTAAGCACAAATCAGAAGAAAAAAGCAAAAATGAAATTATCTACTCTAGTTTTCTCCATCATATTCCCCTGCCCCCCAAAGACTGGCAGAGGATCTTGGAAGTTCCAAAGCTTGGCAGAGACACTCAGAGGAACTGAAAGAGACCTTGGAGATTAAATTGGTCTATTTGTTTAGTGTCATTCCAATCAAACTATCAAAATTTTATTTTGTGAAACTAGAAAAAATAATAACAAAATTCATCTGGAAGTACACAAATTCAAGAATATCAAGGGAAGTAATGAAAAAAGAAATACAAAGGATTCTGGTTTAGTAGTATCAGACCTAAAACTATATTATACAGTAGCAGTCATCAAAACAATTTGGTACTGCTTAAGGAATAAAGTGTTGGATCAAGGGAATAGATTATATTCACATGACACAATATTCAAGGCTTATGGTAATCTAATATTTGATAACTTCCCAAAAGTACAGCTTATGGAATAAGAATTCACTATTTGAAAAAAATTGCTGGAAAAACTGGAAAATAATAAGTGAGAAACTCGGCATAGACCTACATCTCACACCCCACATGAAAATAAGGTAAAGATGGGGTATATGTTTTGGATATAAAGACCATAAACAAATTAGGAGAGCAAGGGATAAATTATCAGATCTTTGGAGAATGGAAGAATTTATGACCAAAGAAGAACTAGAGAACATTATCAAAGGCAAAATGGACAATTTTGATTACATTAAATTAAAAGGTTATTTAACAAACAAAGCCAACAGAAACAAGATAAAACAGAACTACAAAGCTGGGGAAAATGTTTACCGTGTTTCTGATATGTTTCATTCTAAAATATATAAATAAATTTGTCAAATTTTTAAGAATACAAGTCATTCCCCAATTGATATATGGTCAAAGGATATGAACAGACAATCTTCAGATGATAAAATTAAAGCCATCTATAGTTATGTGAAAAAATGCACTAAATCACTATTGATTAGAGAGCTGCAAACTAAAACAACTCTGATATCAGAGATATCACCTCACATCTCTCAGAGTAGTTAAAATGACAGAAAAAGATAATGATAAATATTGGAGGGACTATGCAAAAACTGGGACACTAATGCATTGTTGGTGGAATTGTGAAATGATATAACCATTCTGGAGAGCAATTTGGAACTATATCCAAAAGGCTATAAAGCTGTTCATACCAATTGACCCAGCAGTGCCATTACTGGGTCTATAACCCAAGGAAAGTATAACAGAGGTAAAAGGACCCAAATGTGCAAAAATGTTTGTAGTAGTTTTTGTGTTAGCAAAAAACTAGGGAATGATTAGATCTACATCGATTGAAAAATGGCTGAATAAGTTAAGGGATATGAAAGTAACACAATATTATTGCTCTATAAAAATGGTGAACAAGCTGATTTTAGACAGGCCTGGGAAGATTTACACAAACTAATGCTGAGCAAAACATGTAGAACCAGGAATACATTGTACACAATAACAGCAAGAATGTGAGAGGATCATCTATGAAAGCCTTGATACTTGTCAGTGGTTCAGTGATCCAAATCAGTCCCAATAGAGATTGGACAGGTAAAGCTATCTGCATCCAGAAAAAGAACTAAAGAGACTGAATATAAATTAATACATGCTATGTTCACTTATTTTTTTTTTCTCTCTCTCCCATGGTTTTGTCCCTTTTGTTCTGATTTTTCTCTCCCAAAATGATTAATAAAACAATATGTATTAAAAATAAATAAATTTAGTAGAAAAAATAAGTAAATATATTAAATTTTTAAAAAGAAAGTGACTCTGGTGATGAACAAGTTTAATATTGCCATTAAAGAAATGATAGTACTGAGATTTGGAAGGAGGTAAGGGGACTTGTTCAAGAACAAAATGTAAAAGGGTGAGAAAGAATTCAGTGTAAGCCTTTGGACTCCAACTTGTTTGCTCGTTCTACAATACCTGAAATACTAATAATTTCAACAGAAAGAGAGATAAAATGGAATTCAGTGGAAGAGAAGTATATGTAGGGCTTGCCTGAATTCTCTTCTATTTGTAACA
The DNA here is from genome assembly GCF_902635505.1 of Sarcophilus harrisii. Taxonomy (NCBI): domain Eukaryota; kingdom Metazoa; phylum Chordata; class Mammalia; order Dasyuromorphia; family Dasyuridae; genus Sarcophilus; species Sarcophilus harrisii. The sequence goes on from NC_045428.1 coordinate 323,507,584, forward strand.
GATAGATTATTCCCTCTTCCCTTTCTAATTAGACTAGGTGGAGGCAGGTGGTTCATGCTTGTTTTTTCTCCTGAGGAGAATAAGAATTGTGGACCACTGGAGCTCAGGAGTTCAGAACTCCATAAGTCTAAAGCAAATTGTATTTCTATTAAGTCCAACATCCTTATGGTAGGCCCAAAAGCAGGGTGGGATATGGCACCTGGTTGTCAAAAAAGAAGTTACATATCTGGGATCAGAAACTAAATAAGCAAAAGATTCCATTCTTATCTATAGTTAAGTCACAGAGTAAGTGGCTCCTGTAATTTGAGGTAGAGAGAGGAAACTTAAAAAGGAGAAAGCCAGAGAAAGATGCACAAAGAGAAAAACAGAGAGGCAGAGAGACAGAAAGAATAAAGAGGGAGAGACATACAGAAGATATAGAGACAAAGATACAGAGATAAGTAAAGTAATTTCATTTTAGAGAAAAGTGAAAAAGGGAAGAGATAATATTTCTTTGGTCATATATTAGAGTTTCCACAATCCACTTATTCACCTTCCTTCCGCATAAATATTCTTTCCCACTTTCCTTGGGTCTCTTTCCTTGTCTCTAGTTAGACATCATTATACAGCACTATATTCAAAGATAAATTTATGTTATGGTTGAAAGCATTAATTCCTGTGTCTAAATCAGGAGGAAAGCTAAAACTTTTATTTCAACATCTTCCTTCCTTCCCCTAAAACTTGGAGGAAGTACTGACTGTACTTGTTTTCAAAAGTACTAAATCTTGATTTGAAAAACAAACAAATATGGGTAACATACATTTCTGCCAAATGTGAACTACATTGCTAATTTTATTTTATGATCTTATTGACCCAGATAAATCATCATGTACTCACAGACCCAAGAATGAAAAAAATATTAATCCTAGATAAATGAAAATGGATGATTTGCAAGTGTGGATCTTCATGAAAACTGAAAATCATCTATAATACTTCACTTGTATTTATTCTTCTAGTATTTATGCTAAACTTCAAGGATGCAATTAGGCAATTAATGAATGGTTATAAAATTAACACTTCTATGTGAGATCAAATTGTAAAAAAAAAAATGTGGGATGAATAGTCAAGAATTTGCAAAACCCATCTCTTCAAAGGTAGCCTTATTATTTTATTTGCTTTTTCCCTCCCCCATTTATAGCAACCCTTTTACATTTACTTTATTCTTTATTATGATGAAGATATTTATGAAAAATTAGTTATTTCTGAAAACAGCACCAGAGAAACTCGAGCATAAAAACTTCATTTTACAGTAAATCAATTTAACGATTATTTATTGGTCAGTGTTTGGCATTTAAACACAATAATGTTCAAATCATCCTCATGTACTTGAGAAATTAATAGGCTCTGGGAGGAGTTAAGGTTAATAGGTATGAAATAGCTATCATGTAAATAGTTTTTCTAATTTTCTCAATAACCCTTCCCCAATCCATTTGTACCACCTAGAATAAAGCACTCTCTAGACAGATACAATTTAATAGATATATGGTAGTTTATAAATATTATTCACTGAATGATGTATCGCTTTTCAAACTATATCCAGCTTTATGTCTTAGATGAGTCCTATTTACCGCCGTGTCTTCAGATTTTTTGACTGTGGTTTATTCATCTATAACATATGTAGGAATATATATATATATATATATATATATATATATATATATATATATATATACACATATATAACATAACTTGCTACCCTCTAAGAGCTCTTTAAGGTCTAATATTCTCTGAAACTATGAATAGGAGGACTTTGTTTCGTATTTATTTTGGAGATGATCAAAAAATTTTACCTACCAGATCTTAATGAGGTACTGTGGCAAAAATGGAGGGTTATTTACTTGTAGGCTGAAAATTTGCATTATAATATAAGCTGAACCACAAACTTACTTATTGTTATTAGAAAAGGCAAATAACTCAATAGTCCATGAGTATCATAAACTAGAAAAATGAAAATATTAGGTAATTTCTAAGATATCTTCTCATTGTAAAATTTTATTCTATTACTATATTAAGAAAATGTACATCTAGTCTGAATTCAAACTTATCAGTGTTGTCGAGAATCACTGTCTCTAATATTTCAAAACATATGTATATGAAATGTTTCTTCTTTAACTTTCTGTCTCAAGTGCTTATTACAGTACCTGTCATTCAAGAAATCTCACTATCTACTTATTTATAAATACATAGACTGATAGATAGTAAGTTAGATATGCTCCTTTTTTACCTTTCATCTTATAATCTCTATAAATAGATCCTTGTTGTCATGAGATATTTAAGTAGAGGGGCTATACATGCAACTTAGAAAGAAGGGAAACATTCATAGTTAAGTCTATTCTCTGATGGTTCAAGGACATTTAATAGTAGAATTACATCTCAATTAAAAAATATCAAGCTATTTGTACCTATCAAATAGATGATATTTTGCTAAATTCACAATTATAGAAATAAGGTTGCCAAAATAAATGATATTTTTGAGAAACAACTAAATTTTTTTGCTATTCCAAAAATATCAATTATGGCTTGAGGGCACACTAAAGTGCTTCTCATTTTTCATAAAATAATAATACCAAATGCTAAAAAATCCAAATGTGCTAGTTGGAAGTGACCCAGAAGTCAATGGATTGAAAAATTCATAGAAACCTGTTGTTTCCTGTCCAACAAATTGGATGTATCAGGTTTTGTTGCTCAATAATCTGTTGCTCAGATTATTAATGGAGCAACCCTCCTTAGGGACAAGGGGAAATCTATTCTGTGTCTCTGCATCTGTTAAAAGGCCATCTCCTTCCCAAACAGCTGGTCTGCTGATGTTCCTTGCTATGAACCCTTTAGGCAGAAAATTCCATCTGGTTTCAAGATGCAATATGACTATACACTAAAGAGAAACTCAAGATTTGGGAATAAGGGAATAGAAAGCAAAGAGATCTTGAGACTTCCCAATATTTATGTAAATACTTGTTTTAAAAATATTGGTTCTATAGAATGCCTATATTTTTTCCACTAAACAATTATCTCAGTGGATTTCAAGGTTCTGACACATTTAATGCTAACCTGAATTTTTAAAACCATACTAAGAGTGAAGTACTGGATCACAAAGTACAAACAAATTGAACTTAGACGTGCAATTAACACTAAATCATACCTCATTACCTTGTGGTAATGCACCATGACATTTACCATTGTGTTAATGAATCAAAAGGCTGTGGGGCATGATTTTATTAAATTTTATGTTAAGATTATTATAACCATATTATGAAATAGTTGGTACTCAATGCCACATTTTCAGTGCCCAGCAGAGTTGAGAATGAAGGATCCTATTTCACATCCAAAGTCTCACTTGCTTCCTTTCATTAATACCTGAAATCATTGGAGTAAAAGGAGGTTAAAGGTTCCAATTAAGGAGATAATTTTTTTCCTTATGTGCACTGGGTTAGATTGTATTAGAATCACTTAGCATCTCTCTATTTAGCAAGAGCCCTTTGGAATAATCAGGAGTAGTCTCCTTAGGCAAGATCTTCCATCTGCTCTTTGGTGGGAATGGAGGAGGAGATGCTCTCAAATTTCAAAGTGTATTTTATTTTAGCACTATTTAAACTGTTAAAGATATTTTATGCAATTGGGTCATTGATGCAATCCAGTCAATTAATTCAATCTGACTATGCAAGGGCATTGAACTGTGTGCTAGAAATAAAAGGAATATCTATTTACAAGCAAGAGGGTACAGAGGTGAAGCAGCAAAAGCTCCCTGCAAATAAGACTGCAACTAACCAGGCAAGAGCTAATTGGGTGATGACCATGAACTGCAATCCTTACCCTGCAATTACACATCCACAGTACTGGAAAATAGATCAGACAATCTCTTTTAGTGATAAATATCAGACCAGCAGGCCAAAAATTAATCTGAATAAGAAACAAAACTCAATCTTTATATCTAATTCAAAAGATCTGTGATTTTTCTTATGGTGAATAGTATCACCATATACACAGATTTTTCATGGTAGCCTCCAAGTAACTATGGCTTTAAAATACTTTGAGCAGTCATTTAGATAAGAGTCAGAAAGTCAGTTGTCAAACATATATTATTTTTTTTTCTCCTTCATCAGGACCTACCATTGCTGAAGGCTGTCATTCTTATGACAAGTCTCCAAGAATACAATCACCTGCATTTTACAGCAAGGCAAATAACTTGGGAGAGAACCCATCATGGAACAGAGCTTTATAACATCGCTTTGAAAAGTTGAGCAAGACCTGTAAAAATGAATGTTAAACTTTGGGATGCTCTTTCAAAGGATCTCATGGTATAAAATAATCTTCTAGGATGTTGTTAAATTGGAGGTAATTCATTAATAATGTTTATTGTAGAATCCTAGAATTTTAAAGCTAGAAGAGATCTTATAGAAAATATTGTTCAATTTTGATGAATTCTTTGTCTTTGATTAATTCATGTGTAAATTGGGTTTCAATGAGGCAGAATTCGATGGAGTTATCAACCTCACTCTCTCTTCCAGAGCTGCCCCTGTCCACTGGCAGGATAGAGTCAAAATGCCTGGTGATGACTCTAGATACATTGAATGTCTTTGGTGCCTTCAATGTCTAACCAAGCTCTAAGAGCTCCACAACACATGGTTCACCTGCCTTCATGGCCATTGGAAAAAAATGTTCTTGTCCACCAATACTACCAGTGAAAGTCTTTACATGCTTGGAGTAGACACTCCCCTAACTTATTATAGGGTCTGAGACAACTTGGTTACTGGTTTAGCTGGTTTAGTCAGTTTGCTGAAACATTTTACCAGGTTGTGGCCATTGTGCATGCTGTAGCTTCTTGGAGGTACAGGTGAGAGTTAGGTATATCAGGTGGAAACCAAAGATAAAAAGCAGCCTTGGAAAAGGACTCAGCAGTCCTCATTCAGAGGCACTAGTCTTCCCTGAACAAACTGTATGCTTGGATGAATAAATTGAAAGGTGAGCAAGTTAAGTTGAATGACTAAAGTTCACAGAGGTAATCAAGTCTGGATGTCATCCCCCATTCGGATGTGTCATATGTGTCAAATTCCTTAACATAGTCACTTACAGCTTATTTCCAGTCGAATGAAGTCTTTAATGCCCAGATTTTCCAAGAAGATGCCAGATAAAGCCGTGGTTTTGAAAAATAATGAAATATCAGCACTGAATTCTGCATGAAAGGTAGGGAAGTGAAGGTAAGAGGCTTCTGTATTAAATGAGGCTGCATTCCAAAAATGCCCTGGGGGAAAAACAAACATCCTTCATTGGTATGGAAGGCAGTGGCTGCATGGAATGAATTAGAATATCCCTTACCATAATTCCTTTTCATGGAAGGGGGTTTGAGGGATAGTGGACAAAGCAAGTGATGGTTCAGAACTGTGGAGGGTTTAGGAGGAAAAGGGAAAGTGAGCATATGAAGGTGGTGAAGCATCTCATACTTAAATAACATGAATCAAAAGAGTCTTTGGGTTTATTACTCACGGTCTCCATAGCAACGTAATGGGCCAATTCTCCAGGCAGCTTCTGAGTTTGATCTGTTGGTATCAGTGATAACTATCTGGGTGACAGGCAAGTGGTCTTTGAATGAAAGAAGGCCAGTGTCATTTGTCCTACAAAAATAAATACAGAACACATCTTTTATTTTTACCCTTTTTAAAGGCTAATACTAGAGATTTTTCAGTATCCTGCTTTTCCAGAATGATCTCTGAATCTGAAGGCAGATGAGCCAGAAGAGGAAAAAGCAAAACAGGAATGAAAAACCTTTTCCATTTCATTAGCAACCTTAGAATTTGGGAAAAGCTGAGAACTTAAATCTTAAAATTTATGGTCAGTTTCTAAGTACAAAAATATTTATTTTTTCTCTTTTCTGAAAAAATTCAGGAATTAAAACTAACTACCCCAAAGATTTAAGAACACCTGCACCCAGGCAAATAGCAATTTAAATTGTCTGCTCCCGGGCTGGATTAAAAACCACTTCCCTGACCTGTAAAGAGATCTGCTTTCTTAGGAACTACCTCATTGCCAACAGTACAAATCCTCCTACCATAAGCTTCAAAGGTTCATTTCGGAGAACTGCTAACAGGTTTTAATCAGTGTTGGAATCTGATCACTGCTTTTGTCTCTTTCCAGAAACAGATCTTGGTATAGCTTTCCTTTCTATCTTTAATTGTTTTCTTAAAAAATTCCTGGAAAGTATAGTTATATTCTTTTATTTTTTTTTAAAAAAATGCTTATTACAAAGTAATCATTATCATTGATTGATAAAGTTCCTTTATCTATTAGCTTTTGTAAATGGAACTCACAATTTTAGAGACTTGTTCAATACCTTAGGCAAATAATTTAAAATTCTGAGGCCTTTGTTTCCTTACCTGTAAAATGTGTGATTTCAACCAGATGGACTCAGATATCCCTCTACTTCTAACCTATGACTCTATCATCTGTTTTCCCTATTTCCATTTTAAATTTTGATTAGGATTTCCTCCAAGAATGTAAAATATTTCTAATAAAAGGAAATCAGAAGAGATTAAGTATATGGTTATTTAGATTGTGACTGGGTTTAGAAAGGTATAGATATAGGCAATCCTGTCTTGATCAATATGTATGACAATAGCACAATTTTACTTAAAAAAATGAGGAAAAAAGTGTTTGGCTTACTTTATCTACACAAGTAGAAATCAAGCAACATATCTGAAATCACTGAGCAAAACCAAGTCTAAAATGTAGTTCCTATATACTCATCTATCCTATTTTCATAATAGAATTCAATAATCAAAGTAAGGGCAATAGATGCTAAAGTAATTCCAAGATCTCACAAATCACATGATTTATTATTAGCCAGAATATCAAAGGAAATCTACTCCAATTTTCTCATTGTATTCATAAGAGAATTGAATAAGAAAAAGTTAAATAAATCATGTGATTTAATAGAAGTCCCAATGGACTAGGAATGTCAAGAGTTTTGAAATTGTTCAGCCTCTGGTAGCAAGTACCTTGGTGAATATGCCTTTCTTCATAAATGTAATGACAGAGCTGGACTAGATTAGATCTAAGGTTCTTTCCAATTCCAATTTGATGAGTCTGATTTGCCCAAGCTTACACAATTTCCTGATTGCCAATCAAAAGTCCTTGGAAATATTCTATAATGTTGCATGTTCCTTTCCCAAAAGGGAAAGCCAAGTTCCTGCTGACTGCAGTAAATGATTTCCATTTGATCATTGGTTAACAGTAGCATTTATCAAAAATATTGAAATTCTTTAAGAAGTTTAGTTGTTCATAATGTCAATTTGCAATGAAATCCATTGGAGTAAGCATGTTTGAGTTAACAACTAAGAGGAAAAATTAGGCTGAGTTGGAGCTGCAAAAGTTCCAGTGGAGATACTGAGGGTCTTTAGATTTCTCCTAAGAACTACAGATTCAGTCTGCCTTGCAACAGTATCCTTGAAGAATCACTACACTATCCTCTGCCTTGCTTCTCCTTTGATATAAAATCTCCATTTTTATTTGTTAGCTATTATTCTGAATTCTATTTCTATTAAGGTTATCTTTCTTCTTTCTATTTTGACATTATTATTTTTAAGGTGTCAACTAAGTAAGGTGAATGGCTTGACCAGCATTGTCAGCCATTAGTTTCTATTAATTAAGTTAGAGCCATTCAGAAGGAATGGTCAAAGTTCTTTTTACATCTCCTAAATAATAAACTAGCTTATTAAAATATTTCTAATGTTTGACAATTTGAAAATTTCTCTGTAGAAAAATGCCTTTGCTTCATAAGGCATATGGTGAGAATCAGGTACAGAAAGGTTACAGCACTAGCTAATGGTTACTTAACTTCAATGAAATTATGTGTTCTTGATTATCTTGATTTCCCCATGGACATCTATGTTTTGAGTTCATTCTTGGGTTGTTCTTATTGTTGTTTTTATATTAATTACATGAGTAATTTCCTTCCATTACTTTTATTTCTCCAATAAATATATGTCTCTTATAAGAAATTTTAATTGCCACTGATAATAGCAATAGTCACCCTCTCTGGCTCAATAAATACTAACATTAAAAAAATACAAAAGAAAAACAAAAAAAACTTAATGAAATTATATTAAATAAACAAAAAATCTTAACCACATTAATTTTACTTCTAAACTGAGAGGAATCAATCCCAGATCCTCAGTCTAATGAAATGGATTCCCAATCTCATAAATACATTTGATAGACCTTAATGACAATATTATCTAATGCCTTTAATTAATTATATTGAAATTCTTTAAGAAGTTGATTGTACATAATTAATCAGGGTCCAGGGGAACCAATGAGACCTGAAGATATGGAGGAACTTGCCCACCACCACACAGATGGTACACTGTGCTACATTGGCAGAGTTGGAGCTTAAACCTAGCTACTCTGACTCCAAATGAAGCACTCCTTCTGCCTTACCATATTGACTCATCTAACTTCCACTTAAATTCCTTCCTGAATGGGCATAATTAGAGTCATAGCTTTCCCCTCATCATGGGAGTTATGGCCAAGTCAAGTGAGTTTGGCAGAGGCTGGAACACATTCTGAGGGTAGATTGCTCTGTTTTAGTAGGGAGCTGGAAAGTACCTTGAAACCTGATGGTAGAAAATGAGCTTTTAAGACTGCTTTTTTGAAAATGACTGGGACATTTTTTTTTGTTTCTGCAGTAAATTTCCCTTCCCTTTTCCCCAAAAACACATTTTAAAAATTTGTCTTTGGGGAAAAGAAGAGAAAATGTGCTTGTTTTGTGTCCTGAATAGGTTTTAACAACATGAAATCCCTTAGATTTTCACACAAACTTCACACTGCATCTCATAATGTGACAGACTACTTTTTAAAGACTCTTGTCCCAGGAAAGGATTCTATGAAGAGGGCAGAGTAGGTCAGAAAATTCCAAGCTCTACAAATAAAAAAAAATTACCTTAGATCAAACTTCAGTTAAAAATAAGTAAGAGTTAAGGCAGAATAGTGGACCTCCTGGGACAACCAGAGAAAAAATTAGAAAGTACTCTCAATCCTAGTCACAGGAACTTTTACTTTAAAGACAGTGTGGGGAATCAGACAATTAAGTCAAGGAAAATTGAATCTTTGATGATAAAGAATGCCAGGACCAATTGTGTTGCTGAGATACAGCCTTGAGTGAAAAGGGCCCAGCAAAAACCTAGTGAGTGCAGAAGCAGTGGGGCCAAGATGTTTCTCAATGCAAACATTAATAGGTTACAGTGGAGAACTGAAGAAACACCTGAGGTCAGAGGCAACATCTCTTATACCATAGGATTTAGAGATGACTACACCAACAATCTGCTACAGAATGAGCAGGCAAAGTAAAAAGAGTCTAATCACAGAAACTTACTATGGAAATAAGGAAGACTAGGATTCATCTTCAGATAATAAAAAACCCTTTCCTATCCCTAAGAGTGACATAAAATAGTCATCACCTCCCTAAAAAGAATTCATTGAGAAACTTTAAAACATTTAAAATTAACTAATAAAGATTGAGGAAAATTAAAAACAAAAAACAACAATAAGAACAATCCAAGAAAAATAAGATTATAAAAACAAAATCATTAAACTAGAAAAGAAGATTCAAAATCTTAAGGAAGAAAAAGACTCTTTGAAAAATAAAATTGGATAAAGGGAAGCCAGTGAAGTTATGAGGCCAAGAAATAATAAAACAAAATAATACAGCTGAAAAAATAGAAGAGAATGTGACATCTCATTAAAAATAGAACTGAAGAACAAATGAAAAAGATAAAACATAAGAATATTATAAACTGATTAAAAGCTACAAAAATCCCCAACTCATAATACAAGAAATATTAAGGAAAAATTGAAGAAGAGGGAAAAATAGAAATAGAAAAAAAATTTAGCAATCACCATCTGAAAGAGATCATATGAGGAAATCCTATAGGAACATCATAGCCAATTTCTGAAACCCCACAGATCAAGGAGAAAATATTGCAAGCAACAATAAATAATTAAATATGATAAAATCATAATTACAATCACATAATACCTAGCAGTGACATTATGAAACTACAGGTCTTGGAACACTACATGTTGAAGAATAAAGGCACTAGAGTTGTGGCAGAAAATATATCCAACAAAAATTTAACAAAATTCTGGATGAAAATAATAAACATTCAACTAATTATCAGATGTTCAGGATTTTGTTTAAAAAATTCCTGAATTTAATGAAAAAAATTTAAATATAAGATACAAGAGAAATATCAGTGAAACTTTAAAAATTAACTTCAAGGGCCTCAATAAGGACAAACTTTTTTAGGCTTAGACATGAAAATATTAATCATAGGTTTAAGATTATTATTAGTAAGTAGTTCAAAAGTAAGATTGGTGGAGTTTAATATGATGTGATTCTAAAAAAAAAACAAAATTGTAAAGGGAAAGAGAAAAAAACAGGGTTAATAAGGGAATAATGCATATATCTAGAAGGATGGAAAAGTCTTCTATATTTATTAAGAAATAATAAGAAGAGGGAGTAGGATAAAGTGGAATATAGAAGGGATTGTAGATTAATAGGAATGGGATAAAATGCCTAAATTAAGGGGAATAGGATCAAGAAGGAATATCAATACTAAACATAAATGCACCATGTGGTGAAGCATCCAACTTCATACAGGAGAAGTTAATCCAGTTAGAGGAAAAAATAGATAGCAAAACTATATTAGTGGGGGATCTCAACCTTCCTCTATTAGAATTACATAAAGCTAACCATAAAATAAATAAGAAAGAAGTTAAGGAGATCAATGCAATTTTAGAAAACATTAGGTACAATAGACCTTGGAGAAAATTGAATGGGGATAGAAAAGAATATATGCTTTTCTCACTGGTATACAATATCTACATAAAAAAATAACCATGTATTTGGGCATAAAATTTCATGATTAAATGCAAAAATATAGAAATAGAAAATGCGTTTTTTTCAGATCATAATGCACTAAAAATTACATTCTATAAAGGCCCACGGAAAGATAGGCTAAAAACCAATTGGAAATTAAATAATCTATTCCCAAAGAAGGTATGGGTGAAACAATTAACCATAGAAACAATTGATAACTTTATTCAAGAGTAGAACAATAATGAGACAACATACCAAAACTTATGAAATGCAGCCAAAGCAGTTCTTAGGGGAAATTTTATTTATTAAATTATGTTCTTGTTTTCTTGTTTTGTCTTGATTTTCAGAATCAATTTAAAATATCTCTATTCATCCAAATTTCCGGGTAATATATTTTCAATATTAGATAAATTGTTCTGTGCTAATTTTTGAGACTTTTCACTTTATTTTAGTAGTTCTTATTTTACTTTTAAATTTTATGTAGTCTTTGTTACTTTACATTTTTTTTAAAATATGTTCACTATTTAGGAAAGCATTCTACTTCTTTTCTGGGCTATTTATTTTCCTTCCAAGTGCTATTATACTTTTGTTTTTCAGCTTTATTTCTTCCATATGTTTTTTTTTCCTTGGGGGGGGGGGGGGCTGAGGTTTTCTACTTTTACTTATTAGGCAATTGACTTGTATTTTTAGAGTTTCTTTTATTCTATAAGCATTTTTCTTATGTTTATGCTTTCAGTCTTTTTCTTTAGAAATATTTACTAAAGATTCCATTATTAGTTTTGTAACTAAGAAAGCTATTATCACTTGAAGGAAGATGGACAAGAAGCCACAATGAATTTTTAGTACTGATGTAGCAGTAGAATAGCCAATAAATCTGATTAAGAATAGTTTCTCTGTGTTCTTCCTTCCAGAAGAGTTAATGTAGGACATCAAGGTTATATTGTGATCATGAAATGGTAATTAATAAGAAAAATTTGTGATCTATAGAAAGGATAAGAAAGGAGGGTTGCATCACCATACAAAATGTGATTAGCTTTCTACTACTTTACACATTCTTCATTAGGCTCTTTTCATAGAAATATATACAAATTGGGAATTCAGAGCTTAAGCAAAATACAGGGAACTTGGGAAAGTGTTTGGAGAAAGAGCAACACCAGATGGCTAACAGGCCTAAAAATGGCATTTGTGAGGAAACACTAAAACCCAAACCACTCAGGATTTATATAGAACTTTCCTGCCAAGGACTTAAAGTGTTTCTACCTATTGTTTCAAATACAGTGTGAGTACTAAATGAGGGGCAAAATGTTGCTAAGTTCTCACAACTAGTAATGGGATATTTTTAAGTCTTTCCGGTTTTATAAACATGAGCTAATTTAAGTATCCCAAAAATCCTCTGAGATAAGTACTGTAAGTTTTATGAGTAAAACTGAAGCTTTGAGAGATTACATTACTTGCTGTTGGCCCCATTGCCAATATTTTTTTTTGAGGCAATTGGAGTTATTACTTATCCATTATTGCATATCTAGAAAATATTAAGTTATTGAGGTTGTCTTTTAACTCAGTTCCTCCTGAATTCAGGGTTGGTACTCTATCCACTGTGCCATCTAATTACTCCTGTTAGTAAGTTTAAGAAATGGGATTTGAATTTCAGTCTTCCAAATTTCATATCTAGCACACTAAGCTAAGCTGCTAAGAAGAAATCTTTTTTTTTTTTTTTTTTTTTTTTTTTTTGTAACAGCTCATCTCTATAACTATGTTAATAAGGGAATTTAGGGTAAAGGATAAAACCCTGTTTATCACTTCAGGGTCCTCAAACTATAGCCCACGGGCCAGATGCAGCAGTTGAGGACATTTATCCCCCTCACCCAGGGCTATTAAATGTCTCTATTTAAAGGCCCACAAAACAAAGTTTTTCTTTAACTATAGTCCAGCCCTCCAGCAGTCTGAGGGACAATGAACTGGCCCCCTATTTAAAAAGTTTGAGGACCCCTTATAGTGATATGAAAGGTCCTGTAGGATAATGGAGAAAGAATGCCTGGGATTCAGGAAGACCTGTGTTAAAATTCCATTTCTGGCACAAAATATTTATATAAATCCCTAGGCAAATTGCTTAAACTTAAGACATAGTGTGTATAAATGTGAGTATGTGTATTTGTGGTACAAATTGTATGATGGATGGATTTATATGTGTGTACGTGTGTATGCATAGGCCCAGTGTATATACATGCCATATACACATGTGTATGTGAATATAAAAGATCTCAGGGCGCATATATATATACATACACATATGTCATATACGATATATAATACACAAACACAGATGTGTGTACAAGTTCCTTATATCTAGCATAAAAATAATGTCTATTATTGATATATCATATGTATAGAATATATATCTGCATTTATGTACATATATGCATGCTATGGTTTGTATGTCTACACAAATGGTATCTTCAGTCCAGTTTCCTAATTGTTGTTCACAGCCCCAAAGGGGGTATCATAAATGAATATGGGTGGGAGTCATAAAATTATGATTTATGCTCATTAATTTTTTATTTTGAATATATATTTACCATGGTCATATAAAAATTTTTAGATGAAAAGGGATAATAAATGGAAAAAGTTTAAGATGTCTTTATATACAGTATGTAAGTATATAAGATAAAATGTGTGTATATGTAAATGTATATGTATATACATATATGAACACACACAGTTCATATGTGCATGTGTGTCTAGATAGCTAAAAAGATAGGGGAAAAAATACAAACACATATACACACCATATAAGAAAACAGCATATACACAGATGAGAAATGTAAGATGATAGCATTGTTGAAAGGAAAAAAAACATGTATTTCTGTAGCAAAAAAAAAAAAATAGTACTGAGGAAACAGGGTTTTGAGGGAAGGAACACTAGACAGAGATTCAAGAGAACAAACTCCTATTCCGAGTTTAGCTACTATGACCTTGAATTAGACAACTCTCCTTTCTGAACTTCAGTTTCCTCATCTGTAAAAAGAGAAGGATGAACTATTATTGATCTGTAATATCCCTTCCACCCCATAAAAATCTTTGTAATGTTCTTTATCTGGGGTAAAGAGCTTCTAATTTGATTACACTAGGAATATCTTATTTAAACTGTGGAACATCAAAAGGATGCATACTTTGCTATTAACACTTAATTTCCTTTTCTTCTTTTACTCCCCTACCCCCCCCCCCACCTGCGAGATGGCAGTTTAGCCTATCTCCACACAAACAATTCATTTATTTGCACTTTTCAGTGAATATGGAACAGAATTGTCACCACTTTTGCTTTCTTTTTTCATGCTCAACTGCCTATCTGTCTAAGAGTAGTGTCAGAAAATACCCAATTCCAATGCTGCTGACAGTCTGAGTCATTAAAAGGAAAAGGAAAAGTTCTTAACACAGCCTTTACTGAGTTGCTATTTGCCTTTCCTCTCTTCTGGAATGGCAGCCACTCAGAAGACTGCTAAACAGGAGATCAGTGTTAGCAGCTGGCTCAGGTGCTGAGACAGGCATTGCTTAAAATCATTTGAGCTCAAGAAGTGAATTGGTTTCTGATGTGATTGGGGCTTTTATTTCTTCCTTCCCTCCAATTCCCCTCCTCCTCAGTTTCCTCCAACTCACTTGTCTAGAACGTCACTCCAGTAAAAATATCTGGATTCTAGTCAGAACATTGTCACTCACCATGTAGTGACCCTGGGAAAATCATTTAAACTCTCCAAAACTCAGTTTCCTCACCAATAAATAAATCATTCAACCAATAGGTGTTTGTGAAGCACCAACATGAGGTTACAAAGAAACAAATGGAATAATCCCTGAACATTTATTGAGGACTTGTATTCTATCAAAGAAGAAATTTATACACATTTAAATACACACACATACAAACGCACCACAAATATAACATACCAAAGATATACAGCAATTTCCAATGAGAAGAGATCATATTGCAGATGGAGAGATCAGATGAGGTTTTGTGTGGGTGCTGGCTTTTATGCTGAACTATTAAGGACATTGATGATTCCAAAGTGCCTTCCAGATATGGAAACAGGCCACATAAAGGCACTGAGATGGGCCATATAGTGTGTGTGAGGAAGAGTAAGGGCAGTTGGCTGTTATAAAGAGTATATAAAAGGAATTATTGTATGATAAATCTGAAAAGGCAGGCTGAAGTTAGATTGTAAAAAGCTTTAAATGTCAAAAGGATTTATGGTATAGTAGATAGTGTTAGATTTGGAGTTGAGAAAGGCTATTTTCCAATCCTGCACTGATATTTACTATCTATTTGATTTGGAACAAGCGTAGGGGGGTAAGCCTCAAGCTGAATATCAAGCCTTCACAATTTACCGTACCTTGCCCTGTAAACCAAATACAGTTTTCCATGGACATTTAGACAGTCGGTATACCCAATCTAAGAGTTGTGGTTCCTTATTTAGTATCTTTTCTATGTTAAAGTTATAAAAAATTTTTGAAGGCTTAGTAGGTGGTCCATTTAATTCTAATACAGAGTGAACAGATATATATGACTTGAAAACAGCAGGGAACTACCTTTTAAAATGATCCTAATTGTCAGGAAGTAGAGACAGCTTCTATGAGAGGTGGAGATATTCAGGGAAAAAGAGGCATCTGTGGCATCTCCCACAATCTAATATGGGACTGGATCTCCAGACCTTCATCTCCTCCCCGACGATTGCACCTGGTCTCTATGTGGGTGTTGGGGTTGGTGTTGCCTGCCTTGGGCCCCACAGCCTGGCTCTGACATAGCCAGACTCAAGGCCAGTTACATATGCAGTAGAGTGGTTGTTTTGGATCATATTGATCTCTACACTCCCTTTCACCATATGACTTGAATCTGTTTCAATTCTCTTGGTAAGTGTTTATATATATATATATATATATATATATATATATATATATATTTATATATATTAGTGCATCCTGTAGAGAGTCAGAGCTTTGGCTGTCAGCCCTCCTTGAGGTCATCGCTAAGATCATGATTCTGTGCACTTTTCTTATCGCATGATCTAATAATGGCATTCTCTGCTAGGTTAATTTTCTTTGTAAAATGTGCATATGTGCTTTACAAAATAAAAACATATGCATTTAAAAATAAAAAATAAAATAGCCCCAACCATCACTATTCCATTTGGTAACTGGGATGAGGTTGTATTCTGGATCACATGCCAGCTAAAATAGGGCAATGGTGATGAAAATACAGAGAATGAGATGATCAAATGACCTCATAAGCTGCTGTGGTATCCTTTGATATGAATCCATATAGTGGTATGTTAAGAGTCTTCTCATTTGAACACAGAAAAAAATTCTTCACTAATGCAAAAAAAAAAAAAAATAGCTTAAGGGAGGAATGGCTGGATTAACCTGCTAGGAAGGTAAAGAAAATTCTCTGTTCAGCATTCATTGGTTATTGTTTGACTATTGTGCAGAAGTTGTTCTACCAATCAACATAAAGTGTGTGAAGAAAAGTTAGAAAGCCACTGTGATTGGAATATATTGTGTGTGAAGAGGAGTAATGTGTAATGAGCTTGGGAAGTTAGCCTACAGAGAACTTGTAAAGAGTTTTAAATGCTAAAAGACAGTATGTTATAATGAATAGAGATAAGTTTCCAAAAAACTAGCCTCGATAAGGCCTGCTCATTAAAAATATAAATACTCAGTAAGTATTGACTGGGAATTTATGTATATGTTGAGTGGGTTATGAAAATCTTGAAGGGCTAATGAAGGGATGATTTTGACTGCAGTTGTCAAAAGTCAACATGAAGGCATTGTACACATAGATTAAGGGTATGGCTTTTAGAAGATAGAGGTTGTAACAGGAACTAAAGGGTGGAGAATCTGGTTACCTTTTAATTTTGCCTACATCTAAGAATTCCTTAAAATATCTAATTATTAATACAGTTGTAGTGAAGTCTTATTTTATTCAAGCAACTGCCTCAAAAACTAATAAACATTTCAAACTCAATTCATTTCCCATAGGTTCCTAGTCTGACAACTTCCTTGCTGTCAGGGATTTAAATCATAGAATGGACAAAACCATTTTTGTCTATGTCAATCTATGTAGTTTAAGCTGCCTATGTCAGAAATTCTCCCCTCCCACCCCTACCGCCCCTCCCCTCCACCCTCCCAGGAAATCAAAGATCAGAAGATGATTTCTTGTTCCTAGACAAGTAAACACAGAACAGCAAAAGCAGTAGTTTAGCCTCAATTTCCTAATGAGAATGACAAACAGAACATCCTGGCCTCCTTTCTCACTTAGAACAAGTTATTCTGCTAGATTTAACTCTATTTCAGAAGACATATATGTAAGTTGAGAAGTCATGTAGAATGCAATAAAAGAACAGGGAAAAGTTCATTCTTCTTTATCTGTTTGGGTGATTGGGCTAATACCCAGAAGAGTTACAAGTACAGAAAGGATAAAAAATGATGGAAGAACACCAAGTCAGATCATCTGGCTCCAGTCCTATCTCTTTCAGTGGCTAATGCAATCTTGGATAAATGTCTATACTTTTTTAAACCAATCATCTTCTCTTAGGATTCATTACAATATTCCTGGAATATTTCAAATACCTGCCAACTGTTCTTCTTGCCTTTTCCACTATTTGAAAAACTATTAAAGGGGAAGCTAGATGGTGAAGTAGATAGAGGTCTGGCCCTGGAATCAGGAGGACCTGAGTTCAAATGTAACCAAAAATGTATACTTACTAGATGTGTACCTCTGGGCAAGTCACAACCCCAATTGCCTTGCCAAAAACAAACCCACAAACAAAAAAACTACTGGAACAAACTTTCTTACAAATGGCGTGTGTGTGTGTGTGTGTGTGTGTGTATACATATATGTATGTATGTGTGTATGCAAAAATACTATATATAATCCCTTAAATATACATACATATGTGTACTTATATATACATATATATATGTATATATGTATACATGTTTATGTATCTGTGGGTCTACTAAATAATAGCAGTACTAAAGAATTAAATCTTTAACAGTTAAAGAACTTACCTTCCTAAGTCAATTAAGTCATCTTGACTCCCACATAGAAAGTGAAATAAAATTGCCCAGTTATCTTCTGTACAAGATCAATCATATACTATGATTCTCTGTAGTATATATATACTTATTGTATAAAGAGCTGAACCTGGAATCAGGAAGACTTGGGTTCAAAATTTAATTTAATAGGTGTATTGGCCTTTGGAAGCCAATCTCTGTCTGTCTCAGTTATATTATCATTCTGGTTATTAATAGCTATAACAATAATTGCCATTGTATTTTATTAAATTGCATCTTAATTAATTAATAACCTGCCAATCCAGGGCCTCATAACTTTGATTTCTCTGCCATGAGAAAAGCTGCTATCAGAGAATACCCATCTGCTTTCTCTCTCTCTCTCTTTCTCTCTCTCTCTCTCTCTCTCTCTCTCTCCCCCAAGCATGTACACACACACACACACACCTTTTTCAGATTAAGAGGCAGCACAGCATTTCCTGTTTTCAGATTTATTTTAGAAGTAAATATCAGAGAAATCTTTCTGGTAATTGTGTTACTATATGAGAATTACAACACCTCCTTTAAGGAAAAATAATATTTGCATATCACTTTCCTTCTAACTCTTCAGAGTTGATACACTATATACTATACTATATACTATATATACTATAGAATATACTATACTATAGAAATAAAAAAGAGAGAAATGAGAGAGGGAGAGACAAAGAGTGATAGAAAGAGGGAGACAGAAAAAGAGAGCAATCTCATTGGAATTTGATGGAAAATGTTAATAGAACATGTTTTCAGGGAACATCGTTAATATAATCGCTCAGTGACCTGTTTTCTATAACTCATCAAGGATTCCAAGAAGGGATTTTTCTAACATATATAAATAAAACAACTTTCCAGAATACCAGATCAGTGTTTTATACTACTTTAGAAACCATGACACTGACTACTCAGGTAGTTAGAAAAGGGAATGTAAAATTTCAGGAGGGGGCAATATCTGCAAGCCATAAAGAAGGAACTGTTCTCCTAGCACTGTTCAATTTGACATTTTTGTCATTGACTTGAATGAAGGCTAAGATGGCATGCTCAGCGACTTTACAGATAATACAATGCTGGACTAAATATCTAAGACTTTGAATGATCGAATTAAGATCCAAATAGATTTTGATAGGTCAGAACTATGAGCTGAACCTAATGCAATGACATTTAATGGGGATAATTATAAATTTAATGGGACTAAATATAAAGTTCTGCACTTAAGTTCTCTCAAAAAGTCAATTACACAAATACAGGCTGTTTGAAATGGCTAGACAACTGTTCACTTCACAAAGGTTTATACTAAAATTGACACTTGATATAAGAGACAGAGTAGTGTCATGGATAGAGAACTGTCCATAAAGATAAGAAGACCAAAGTTTGAATATGAACTAATATATATAAGTTAAGTGACTCTAGGCAAGCCATTCAAATTCTGAGTATCTCAGTCAAAAAAAAAAAAAAGACTATAAATTACAGAGTAGGTATCAATATGCATTAGTCTATAGAGTGCCCCCTTTTTTCATATCTTTATATTAGTGAATTTATTGGTTCAGACCATCATTGAAAACAAGTAGCCAAAAAATTAAAACCTTAATATGAGTCAATACTATCACATCATGGCAGCCAAAAAACCCAAACAAACCTTAATTTGATATTTGGCTTATTGAGGGAAGGATATAATTTAAATCAGAATTATAGGAAACATAGCATGTTGAATGTGCACTTTATCTGGAATCATAGGACCTATGGGATCTTGAGAAAGTCAATGAACTCCTAAATGACTCAACTTTCTTATCTCCAAAATTAAACAGAGAGCACTAATGGCCTCTAAGACCTTTTCCAGTACTAAATCAATGATGTAATGAATGATGTAAGTCATCCTCATTACAGCATATGTGGAACACCACATTGAGTTCTAAACAATATTGGAGAGTAACCACCATGGTGAAAAGGCCTGAAACCATTTTATGAGTATTGGTTAAAGAAATGGTATTCATTTCTTTACAGGAGAGAAAGTGTTTTAAAAACCCCTGGAGGGTTTTAGAATTATTCTGTTTGAGCCCCAAAGAATGGAATTAGGAAAAATGGATAAAAGTTAAAAGGATTATTTAAATAATGTTCCATAATCATAAAATCAGTACCTACAAGGAAGTAATGGGTCTCCAAAAGATTTTTTATGGAAAAAAATATTCTGAAACATGACTGTTATTTTACAACAAGGTTCTTTGATATAGAAAGTAGACCATTTCACTAATGTACCCTTCCCTATCTAGATATTTCTTTTTTTGAGGGCTGTGGTCATGCATCAGTGAAGGGTGTTCACTATTCAAAGTTATTCAAGTCCTTATGGTAATCAAAATTCAAGATTCTCTGTAGTTAATTTTCATAGAAGGTTTCCCAGGACACTGACTTTAATTAATTTGCCAAAGGCCACCCAACTATTATTGTAGAGAGGCAGAATTTGAATACATGTTTTAATTTCCCTCTAACATGAAGAACAACTCTATTTCTACTGTGCTGTCACCTTTTATATAGATACAACATCTAACATTTTCCATTATGAATGGGTATTCATTATTAATATTAAAATACTATGCCTGAAATATGAGCTATAAAATTTTCATAGTTTTGAGCATGTATTTATGGACACATCCATATTGATTAGTTTGCTTTTGAACTTTGAAGAGTTATTTCTATTGTATATGTAATATTAACCATCTATAATTTTATAATGCATTAAGATTCACAACGTCCTTTCCCCATAATAAATCTTAGAGATAAGTATTATATCTACTATATTTATTTTATAAAAGAGGACACTGTGATTTGAAGCAATGAAGAAACTGACTTACAAGTTTACAATTCTTATGAGAGCTCAAATCCAAAACCAGATCTCCTGAATTAAAATATTCCTACCATTATACAAAACTGGCTAAAATCTCTTTTCATTAACATCAATAGTTAGCTTTAGGAGGATTGACTGATGATTATGTCATTGGTCAAGGAAGAATAGAGAGAAAAATATACCAATTACTTTAAAAATTAAAAACAAACAAAAACTTGCTATCTATGCTTCACATATTATGGAAGGCTAATCTATTGCACAAAAAGGTAGAAATTCCCAAATACTTATAACACAATTGCAGCCAGATATTATACTGCACAACAGTAAACCTTCAGAATATCAACAAAATATATTTAATTCTTCAAATATATTTTCTTTTTGTTGTAAATTTCATAAATTATTGTGAACAATTACAGGAGATTGCAATTCCTTAAGTTTTCAAACAAAGGAAATATGAAGTATAATCTAAACTCTAGTAGTAAATCATGTTAAGTTTCCCAGTCATGGCTCCTTTCAAAATAAGAATAAAAAACATATAACCCTCTTACCATTCTTCTTTGTCTGCATCACAATTGCAGAAGTGCCTCATGTCTACACAACTCTCCTCCAGTCCACATGCACATTGCTGAACTCCAGGAAGGGAGCCTCCCCAGTAGGGATGTCTTTCATTGCCTCTTCCAATCCACCATGTAAAAGGTATACCATCTGAAGATAAAAAAGATCACATATATCAGAGAGTGCATTGTTAAGGACTGACACAAAAAACTGAAATGAGCAATCTCATTTCCTAAAGGAGTTAGCATAGATGAGTATACTTTTAGAATTTCAAATTTGGATTTGGGAGTATATAATTTGCATTTTAAGATAAGCAAATATTAGTCTGAAAACAATTTGGCCTTAACTCTTTTGCTTTTTGTTTTCATATTTTTTTCAAAATTATGTGAATACATTTTCTTGCCTTACTAAAGGCAATTTAATGAATACAATTGAATTTTCTTTAATGGATAAGGATTTTTTAAAACTTTAGTATTAACATTCTGAGCATTCCTAGGCACTGTGTAGGATTTTACATGAAGAAGGTAATGAGTCCAGCAGAAGGAGATTATACATTAGGCATAACAAGCATAGGCTTTCATCTAGAAAATGCTTTTAATACATCTTAGATATCATTATATTTTCTTATAATTTACTTCATTTGACTTCAATTGTGATTCTTTGTTTTTTAACTTTCATTTCTGAATATACTCCTTTCCTCTTCCTCATGCGGTAAGCTTGATTAATATAAGAATGATTTAAAAAGAATAAAAAAGCAATGTTGCAAAACCAACTCATCAACAATAATATAAACAACATGTCAAAAATCCATAGTTGTCTCTTTTGTTTTTCCCTGAAGTGAGAGAGAGGAAAAAGAAAAAGAAATTTGATTAAGGAATATAGTCAATTGGTTTCTGATGAATCAACGTTTTATAGTGAAGATAGTTATTGACTTACAAACAAGCAACTTTTATAAAACCTATACATTAAAAAAAAATAAAAATCAGTGTGTCCTTTCCCTATTCTACCACCATTATCAAGGTCAATCCATTTTCTGTGATGGTATCAGAAATGTTTTAGAAAAAACAAATCAAACAAACATATGGAGGCCAATATTTTGGAAGATTAAAGGGTTTAAAAATGTAGTAACAGAAGTTATAAAAAGCTGGTATATTTTATGTCATGAGTGTAAGAGAAGACACACCCACAGGATTGACTTGTCTAAAGAGTAGCTTCCTTATGCCAAAAATATCTTCCAGCATACTAATTGATTTTCTTATTTACTTTTATTTTTGTTATATTGTATAAACTTCTACCAATTAATTCCTTTGTTTTATTTAGAAAGTACTTTCAAAGATGTAAATACTTTTTTTAGGAGAGTTGAGGGTGACAACAAAGAAGTCATTTGGTAGTAAAAATCCATTTAGTCACATAGTTTTTCACTTAACACTAACATTTGATTATCTTTGTTAAGCAAATAGGAGCCTCGATTTGGAAAGATAGAGGTTGGTAAGTTTGATATATTTTAGGTATACATAAATATAGACATAAAGATTAAATGCTTAGAAATAGAGCAACATAAGTTACAGAAAGGTGGCATATTTTATGTCATATATATGCATACATATACACACACACACTCTTTCTCTCTATATATATATACATACATACAGGTGCATACATGCATATACACACACACATATATATATGTGAGTATATACCTAAACCTCTAGATATGTACATATACATATGTAGATATGTATATGTGTTTGTGTATTTATAAAATCAGGTAAAGAACTTAAGGTAAAATGAAGGTACAAAACCCTGGGAAAAAATGCAATAAGACTTGGAAAGGATTCAAAAATTAAAGAAAGATTATAACAAATGTAACCTTATCCCTCTTCTAATTTTGATTAGAATCAGCTGTAAACTTAGCTAAAGGAATAAAAAATTTTCTTGCTCTCTTCTCCTTTATTGCATATCCACATCTCTTTTTTTTTTTTTTTTATTTAATAGCCTTTAATTTACAGGATATATACATGGGTAACTTTACAGCATTAACAATTGCCAAACCTCTTGTTCCAATTTTTCACCTCTTACCCCCCCCACCCCCTCCCCTAAATGGCAGGATGACCAGTAGATGTTAAATATATTAAAATATAACTTAGATACACAATAAGTATACATGACCACAACATTATTTTGCTGTACAAAAAAGAATCAGACTCTGAATTATTGTACAATTAGCTTGTGAAGGAAATCAAAGATGCAGGTGTGCATAAATATAGGGACTGGGAATTCAATGTAATGGTTTTTAGTCATCTCCCAGAGTTTGCATATCCACATCTCATCCCACAAGAAGTATTCTGTTTCAACCACATATGAATGAATTAAATAATTAATCAATGGATTTTCTAAAAAAGTATTTATAAAGCACTTACTTTGTGCTAAACACTGGAAAAACAAATACAAAAGTGAGACAACACCTCCCTTCAGAGAACATACATTCTGTTTTTGAAGTAGATAATACTTTATGTTCGTCAGTTGTTTTAGTCCTATTTGATACTTTGTGAAGTCATATGACGTTATTACAAACAGATGAATGGTTTACCATGTCCTTCTTTAGCTTATTTTACAGATGAGGAACATAAAGCAAAAAAAGGGTTAAATGACTTGGCTGGAGTCACATAGCTACCAAGTGTATGAGGCCAGACCTGAAATTTGAAAATGATTATTCCTGCTGTCAGGACCATCACTCTACCCACTGGTCATCTAGTTGCTCCAGATGGCATTTATAGGATTTAGTTTCTGGAAGGATGGAAAGACCTAGTGGTTCTTAGACGGCAGTTGAAGGGAAAATGGAAAGGGTTTCTTTGCATACAACAAAATGGCTGTTAAGTTCCAGTGGTCCTTAGGATATATTGGTAGTGAGAAAGCATTGATATAAGTGGCCAAGTGGGCAGAAGTTGAAAAGGCACAGGTCCATGATCATCAGGGAAGACAAATTAGGACAGAAGTCAAAAGTTGGGATACTTTTCATGAATAAAGAAAGAGGGGCGGGGAGAGTAGTGTCTAATTCAGCCACCAAAGCAAAAAAGTGAAGAGACCTTTGTAGGAATGAGAAATATTATGAAGTGTAAACAGACTGTCCATGCTATTCTCTCGGCCTAGTACTCTCTAGGAAGGGCTGTGAAGGACTTGATTAGCCTCATCTGAGAAATTTAATCCATGGAAATCACTAGAAATTGGATCAAATTTCCAATGGAAAACAAACAGCTTATTTGCAAATGAATTTCTGGCACACAAATTGCTTTCTTTTATTCTTTCTCCAACCTTTATTTTTTATTTTAACCTGGTAGAAATCAAATGAACTGCCTGGGGCTTAATTTTGTTTCTAAATCATCATTCTTTGTGACACCCTTGCGAGTCCAATGTTTTTCTTCTAATCACCTAATAATGGTTTTAAATGATTGTCAATAGATTGATTGTCAACAGAACATTTAGTCCTCTAAAGTGACTGAGAAAAAAGGAAAGGAAGAAGGCAAAAAGGAATGTATTTGAAGTTCCATTTCTGTCTTTCTCTTTCTGTGAGATCACAATAACAACTTTTAATGTGCTTTATAATATAAATATATTATACCAATCCCTGACATGTGTATACTATTTTATTCTTTGTACCCAGAAGGCATTTGACAAAGTTTTGTTGAATATATTTGGATTATTTTCAAAATCTGTCATAGCAGAAAACTGCGGTTCAGAGACTTATTCCTAATCTAGTGTTTCAGTCTAAACTAGGACTCAGTTCTCCTGAGTCTTGGCCTATAGTTTGTATATGATTTTTTTTTCTTTCCCCTAATTAAAACACAACACACCATTCTTCTTTCTGAAGAAATGTGAAATAGCAAAAATAATATTTCTTGATTAATGAAAAAAAAAAACTTCATTTAAAATATGAAAAAAAATTACAAAAAAACCTGACAGCTTATTATAAACTATAGAAAGTTTAGGTCAGAATAGAAAAATAATAATTCACATTTATACAGAACCATAAGAATGATTTGCAATGCAATTTACATTTGTTATATTACTTGATCCTTGCAACTCTATGAGGTGAATGCTAATGTTATTTGTATTTTGCCCTTGAGGTACCTGAGACTGATTTGTTAAGTGACTTGCCCAGAGTCACACAACTGGAATTATTTGAAGCCCAGTCTAAGTTCAGCTCTTCAAGATGAAGACCCAGTCACTCAACTGTGCAATCACTATAGTTTGAATGCTTTTCTGAATATTACAGTCAGTGTTTTAAAATGAAGGATTTGGAAATTTGGCACTTCTTTAATAGGAAGATTAACAGAAAGGTAGATTCCTTACTGGCAAAGAATACCTCTGCTTTTTTTATAAGTATCCCTAGTTCTTAGCAGAGCCCATAGCAAATAGCAAGAACTTATTTTTTCATATTATTCAGTCATCCCTTTATACATTTGCTCATATAAAATTGCTGGACATTTCACTAAATGTCTGTGACTCTCTGGTAAGTGGCTGAGGCAGGACCTGATTCACTGTAGAACCAAGATTTCATTAGCTTTTTGCTGTATGCTTACTCTTCTTCTCTTCCTAAAACCCACTTTGGATCACGTGCTCAGCTTTAAAACCTCCAGAAGTTCCTCATTACTTTTAAGAAAATATACACTTTTCCATTTAAACTGTAATTCTGTTCACAAGTTCGTTTGAACTTTCCTTTCCAGACTAGCATTTTAAATCCATTTATACACTCTACCATACAGACATACTGACTTCATACACTACTGTTGCTCAAAAACAATATTATTCTATGTCCCGTATTGCTTCCTTTGCACAGGTTCCCATTCATATTTGTAACACACTTCATAGAATCTCTTCGTTTATTCAAGTCTAGCACAAGTGCTACCTTCTATAGAAGGCCTTTTCTGATTCCTTCAAGTGCCAGGGATAATTTGAAATAATCCCCAAAATAACCCTGTCCTTAGAAATAACCTTGTAATATGCACATGTATGCACACAGGCATTACTGCTACATGTATAAATATATGTGTGTATGCATGTATTTATTATAGTCTGTGTTGAATGGTTGAGTGGCAGCTACCTTTGTATTCAGAAGCAATAATCCCTGATTTCCAGTTACCCTTCTGGAACAGTCACTGTGTGACTCTGTGCAATTCACTTATTTCTAAGTTTCAGAGTTAACAACTAATCTTCATTTATGGTAATTTCCTTATTGTGGAAGTCCCCACAGAAAGGTTAGATGCTATTTGTATCTGTATCTCTCTCTCTCTCTCTCTCTCTCTCTCTCTCTCTCTCTCTCTCTCTGTCGCTCGCTCTCTCCTTTTTTCTCCCTCTCTCTCCCCTTCTTTTTCCCTTTCCCCTCCCTTTCCTCTCCTTCTCCCCTTCCCACCTCTCTCACCCTCTCCCTCTCCTTTTCCCTTTCTTTTTCTCTTTAATTTACTTGTTTCAAAAAAAATACATTGGAAATAATTGATATCAATAATGTCTTCATTCCATTAATCCTCATTAATGCTCAGCCTCCTATAAAGGTTTCCAAGCCACTACTAGTTAGGATCAAAATGAGCACCAAGTTTCATGGCTCAGATATGAATACACTTTATCCTCTAAAACAATATTCATATGTAAACTGCATGGATGTGATGGGTAGAAATTTGATCTATAGCTTTAGTTTGGTTCTTTTTACAAGCAGATCCAGGTAGACATTGATTTACCAGAAGATTTAGGGGACTAGGGAAGACTTTGAAACTGAAAACAAATAATTATTACTTGGTTTCTAGTGATTTTTGTAGGCAAACTATGAATGAATAAAAACAAATATAAGTGTTTACTTTGTGCCAAACTGGAACATGACAGAAAGATAATGTGGTGGGGTGGCTGGGAACTTGTTAGTTATAATGAGTTCTCACTTCCATGCACATGGGAATTTTCTTTGATCCTAGGATATTTGGTTTAGCTACTCTGTCCTAGATGCAAGCAGGAAGTTTGGCAGATTTGCTACAAAAAACAAATTGCAAATCTCTGAGCACTGGAAGAAGGTTAAATCTACCCCCAATTACTCAGCACCAGAACTTAATCAGTAGAACTTTCCCAGGGCAAACTAAAGCAGTTGTTGCTCCTTTTCATTAAGAGCAGACCAAAAGCTTTTTAAAAATGAGCGAAACAAACCCCAAAAAGAACTCTCACCATAGACATTTATGGAAAGAGAGAGGAACAGACCTCAAATCCTTAAAGGCAAATCAATTCAAGATGAAGCCCCAAAGAGAAATATGAGCTGGTCCTCATTTCACAAGGCTTTCTAGGAAGATTACATAAAGGATCATAAAAGAGAGTTAGAAGAAAAATGGGGAAAGGCAACGAGATCTTTGCAAGAAGGGATGGGAAAAGCATATAACTCCTACAAAATAGATTTGATGAAATGAAAAAGGCATGTAACATCTTACAAAACAGATATGAAAAAAGATACCGATTTGCTGAAAAACAAAATTTGTGAAATGAAAAAAAAAATGCAGTGAACAGAATAATTCAACTAGTCAAATACAAAAGGAGCAAAAAGATAACAAGAAAAAAATACACTAAAAATTAGAATTGAACAAATGGAAGTGAATGACTCAATAAGACTTCAAAAGTCAGTTAAACAAAAGCAAAAAAAGGAAAAAAAATAGAAGAGAATATGAAATACCTCCTAGGAAAAACAACTGACCTGGAATATAGATCTAGGAGAGACAGTCTAAGGATTATTGGTCTTCCTGAAAGCCATGATGGAAAAAAAAAGGATCTAGATATTATCTTATAGGAAATGATAAAGGAAAACTGTCCTGATGTCTTAGAATCAGAAAGTAAAATAGACATTAAAAGAATCCACCGATCACCTCCCAAAAAAGACCATCATCACTATTATATGAAGATCAATTCTGATGAATGTGACTCTTTCCAACAATGAGAAGAATGAGGTCAGTTCCAATGATTTTGTGAAGAAAAAAGCCATCTACACCACCTACACAGAGATGGCTGTGGGAACTGAGTATGGACCACAACATAGCACTTTCACTCTTTTTGTGGTTTGCATGCATTTTTTTCTTTCTTATTTTTTCTTTTTTAATCTGATTTTTCTTGTGCAGCAAGAGAATTATATAAATATGTTTACACATAATGCGGTTAACATATATTTTAACATGTATAATATAAATTGGATTGTTTGCCATCTAGAGGAGGAGGTGGAGGGAAGGAGGGGGAAATCTGAAACACAAGGATATGCAAGGGTCAATATTGAAAAATTATTCATGCATATGTTTTTGAAAATAAAAAGCTTTGAAAAAGAAAATTATATATTATCATCTTTTATGCTTTATTGCAATTCTATTTGGTTCAATATTATCCAATTACAATCTTATTAGGTTTAGAACTCAATTGGCAATGTTGGAAATATGTTTGATACCTTTGCCCTTTAGGGAAGCATACAGACATTATACTGAACCCCAATGTTCTCTCTAGAGAAAGAGGAATTTTGGTTTCCTAATATGTGTCTATAGTGAGACCAGTACTTCTGATTTGTGAGTCCCTAAACTTGGATCCTTAGGGGATCTGAGTCTTGAATACTTTATTCCCACTCCCAAATACTTTCCAGAATTATGTACCAGATCACGAATAACTTCCTTTTATTATCCTGATGCCCCTCTTATATACCAGTTTCCCTTTTTTTGTTGTCTTAGACCATAACAATGCAAGATCCTTGAAAGTAGGTACCGTCTCTTTTGTTTTTGAATCTTTAGGACTTATTACAATTCCATATTAACGCTCAATGGTCAATATCATCTATTGATCTCTTTTTCTCTGTTTCTATCTCTCTCTTCTTCTCTGCCTCCCTACCTCTCTCTGTGTCTCTGTCTCTGTTTCTGTCTTTCAGTGTCTATGTCTGTGTCTGTCTGTCTGTCTGTCTCTCACTCCAAACGTAGGATTCCAGGATCCAAGCTGTGGCCAGAAAAAGGTTTTATCAGCATTGCCAAATTTGTTGTTTGCCTCTGGGAAATCCCCAAGTTTGAGAGTTCATGGAACCTGACTTCTAGAGAGAAGATAAGTTGATTCAGTAAAATTGTTTTAAAAGCAATTTTTAGTGAATATGTCATTTTGATTATTATAAATATTCAAACTAACTATGAAGGATATATGAAGGAAGATACAATTTGTATCCAGAGAAGGAAGTCATAAATGAATAAATAAAACTGATAAATATATACAATGATTTTAAATTTACATATAAATATATATGAATATATAAACATATATATATATATATATATATGCACACACACACACACATACAAAAAGATACATATTTGTGTCTGAGGTTTTTGCAGTTTACAGTAAAATCACAACTAAAGTCACAAGCAACCCAAAGAAAAATAGAGAAGTTTATAGTGAGCATAAATCAAATACAACCTGTTGCCATCAGTGATTAACATATGAACACATTACATATTATTTTGATTACTTATTGTTAGAAAAGATTATCAATCTTTTAATATGGAAGATAGATGATAAATTTACAACTTGATAATTATATTAGTTACAATAGTTAATTATAATTAGTTACAATAAAATATCAAAAGAAAAAAAAAAGGAAGAAGCTTTCAATGTGTTGGGGAGATTTTCCCCTGAAGATCTGTAGGGAAAGCATGAAGAAAAAAATTTTCTCTAATGAGAAGGAATAAAGGAATTGTTGTCTGCAATGCTGAGAAAATCAAATAAATCATTTATTAAATAAGTTATGGTTTGTTCAAAGTATCAGTTTTCTCATTTTCTCATTTCTCATCCAAGATTCAGTCTTAGCCATGCCAATTTCCTTCCTGGAATAAAGATAAATTTATGGACCCATTAATAATAGTAACTAAGTATATAGACTATCAAGCAAACAAAGTTTAATAAAAGAAATACATTCAACTCAATTCACACAATATTTTAAAGGGTATATTATGGAAAAAAATCACCATATTATATTCTGGATATATGTCTTCAAGAATCTAGTTTTCAACTAGAAATCATCCAATTCCATACATTAAATATATTATTACATATTGTTATCATTATTATGTTATATAATATTACTTATTTTTTATATTACATATATTATTTATTTTTATTAAAAAGTTACAACTTCCCACTCATTTGCTTATACTAACCATATGTTTGGCTGTGAACATTTGAGAATGTAATCTACATTTATCTCCTCATTTTTTTTGTTTTCCAGTTTCTCATAATTTGGGGGTTTAGAGCATTATCCTACATCTTTTCCCTAATGTTTAAACCAAATTTTTCCCAACTGCTTATTGTGTGGGACAAGGAAAATAATGTTCATTTTATTAACTTGTAAAATAAGAACAAAAATAATTTTATCAACTATCTCAAGAGATAGTTCTGGTAAGATAATTTTCTAAAATTATAAAACACTATGTAAATGTGACTATATTTATTGGCTGATATTCAATGCATGAAATAAAATGTAAGGAATAACAATAATAACTTTTACATTGTGCCAGGCAATGTACTAAGCACTTTACAATTATTATCTCATTTGCTCTCACAACAACACTATGAGGTAATTATTATATTTACTATCTTCCTATTATAATCCTTATTTCACCAATGAAAAAATAGAGGCATGCAGAGTTTAATTGACTTGCCCAAGGTCACACAAATTTAGTGTTTGAAGTCAGATTTGAACTTGGGTTTTCCTACCTTCAGGCCAGGTGCTTCAAACATAGATATTCTTTCATAGTTTCTGAAAGTGCTGAGGAAGTTCATGACATAGAAGGGTAGAAGGACAACAAGAAGTAAAGTCTGCAGATAGAAACAAGAAACAAGAGTGGGGCAGCTGGGTGGCACAGTAGCTACTGTGCCAGGCCTGGAGTCAGGGAGGTTCATGTTCCTGAGTTCAAAAATGACGTCAGACACTTACTAGCTATATGACCTTAGAAAACACTTAATCCTATTTGCCTCAACTTCCTCATTTGTAAAACAAGCTGGAGAAGGAAATGACAAACCATTCCAATTATATAACCAAGAAAACCCCAAATGAAGTCATGAAAAATATGGCATAACTGAAACAACTAAACAACAATAAAAATGTGCAAAGTACTGTGATAAATGCTGGGGATAAAAACAGAATAAGACAATTCCTATAACTAAGGAGATCACATTATAATGGAGCAGAAATAAGCACATGGAAGGTTTTATCTGCAAGTCAGATGAAAATATCTAATACTCTTTAGGATGTAGGTATGAAGCATGTGTTTTAATGACTTTTCTTTTATTATATTTCCACTGTTAAAATCATATTTACTTCTGATGGAGAACCCATTTCATGTTACCAAGGACTTTG
Organism: Sarcophilus harrisii; assembly: GCF_902635505.1. Taxonomy (NCBI): domain Eukaryota; kingdom Metazoa; phylum Chordata; class Mammalia; order Dasyuromorphia; family Dasyuridae; genus Sarcophilus; species Sarcophilus harrisii. Next base: position 323,539,378 of record NC_045428.1, read on the forward strand.
GTGACCTTTCAGTAGCTTCGAGTGCCAGACTGCATCTCCATAATTGTTGCTTTCTAGAATCATAACTAAAGCCACTAATTGGAAATGTTTCCAAATTTCTTGAATTTGATGCCAGGGGTGTAACTGATTGGGACCTGAAAGGAGATAGTCTTCAAAGTTTTGGTGTTGGTTTGACTAGTCTGTCACCTGGCACCTACTTCCAGAAAAGATTCAATCCCATATATGTCAACATAAAGACAAATATGTCAAAGAAAGGGCATCATGTCAAAGAAACATTAGTTTCAAAATGGTAATCAATGTGAAAAGAGGACTCGATTTAAATAATTTCAAACATATTGTCTATTTTGGTATTTTCTGTCTTTGAATCATCCATTTCTCATATTCAGGGATTTCTATATATAGGATAGATCACAAAATTAAAATAAGAAGGTGACTTAAAGTAATCTAACCAAACCAATTCATTTTTTAAATGATGAAACTGGATTTTATATAAATTGATTAATTTGACACTGTTTAGAGGGTAATAAATAGATAAGCTAAAATATGAAACCATGTCTATTGACTCCAAGAACAGCACATTTTCTAACACTTGATATTGGCTCTAAAAATATTTTTACTTTGCATCTGTTATTTCACTGATAAAGAAATATACTAGTAAGAAAATTGCATCAAACCATGCCAATTATGCCTCTAAGTTGCAAAAAGCAATGAAGCAATGACATTTCCAGTGTCACTAAGTTTATATATATATATATATATATATATATATATATGTGTGTGTGTGTGTGTGTGTGTATGTATGTGTATATATATATATATATATACACTATATATACATATACATGAATATGTGTATATATATACACACACACACACGCACACATATGTATTATGTCAGAGACAAAATTTGAATCTAAAACCTATCTTCTATGCTGACCCAATGCTACCTTTCACTCTCTCCCTTCCTCACCTCTTTCTCTCTGTCTCTTTCCCTCCCTCCCTCTCTCCCTTAGTCCTCCCTTTATGTATATGTGTGTGCAAAACAAACCAATATACTTATATGTATATGATTTATATTTATATTTCTATATATAGTTATGTAGCCACACATAAATTAATCTGTACATGTGTAAATATTAATATAGAATATATTATTTCATTGTGTGTTTAAACATTAAACATTAACAATATAAGATTTTTAGAAAGATTTTAAATTAACTGTGATTTCACATTGTCTAAATTATTTCTGATTTTTATTTCTGAAGAATATTATTTATAGAAATTTGTTCAGTCAGAAAGAAAAAACCAAGCTCTTTATTATTAGAAAATAAAGGCAGACATCAAACTTACTTCTTGATGGTTAGGATCATTAAGTATGAGAATATGTCTAATAATGTTATTAAAAGCTTTTCAGTGGCATTAGGAAATAACATTTTTTATAATGTTGTTAATGTTCTTTTCCCTATTTTCTAAAGCCATGCCTAAACAAGATAAAAGATAGAAAATTAATGTATTCACCACTAAAAACAAACAATGAAAGTTGTTTTGATGAGGTCACTTAAAACTAACCTAGACAAAGCTTTCTGAATGCACTAAAGAGACCACTTGTGTTTAGGTAAAGGAATGGACAAAATGATTAATTTTCATGATTCTATTTGCATTGTTTAAGTTTTGTAAGAGAAGATAATAACACTTTGAATTCTGATAGCATTTTTTATCTAAAGAGGAGTAATTAAGGCTTATAGCAAGGTTAAATGACTTTTTCAAGGTTATACAGAAACTAGTAACACAGCTGAGTATTAGACATAAGACTCTCCAGAGCCACAGCAGTACATTTCATTTCCATTCAATTTCAAAACACTTATCTTCCCAAGGAGTCAAATACCCTTTTTGAAAAGGTATGAGTCTTAGAAACATATTAAAGCAATAAAAATTTCAGTGCCTAAATCTGACTAGTTTGATACAACCATTCTATTTTGGCAGTTAAAAAAAGGTAAGCATTTTTCTTGGAGTTTCAGTAGCTGTCTTTAAAGTTTTTATCACCAATCCTTAAAAATATCCATGAAAACAAAGGTTTCTTAAATCTAGACTGTGGAGAATTGATGAGCACTTATATTCCTTAATAAAATATTGTATAATGTTATAACATACCGGATCATCTATGTGTGTATATATGTGTGTATACATATGTATGTATGAACATACATACATATGTATACACACATATATATTACATGATATGTGATACACACATGCTATTTCATATATGAGGGTATATGTTTACATAATAGTTTAATTTATTTAAAACAAATACAAAATAGGGAAAAATAACACATGAACAGCATAGCAAGAGAGGATTAAAATATAAAAAATTTCTATTTCAAGAAATCTTTTATAATAGATACTACATATTGTGTTCAGTTGTCCATTTTTTCTTTGCTTCCTTGTAGTTTTTCTTTTCTTCTTTAAACTTTTTATTTTATTCCCTTTTTGTACTCCTTTCATCCACCTACATACATCACCCAAAAATGCTATAATTAAATGCAGGTATCTATTCATCTATCAAAATATAGATATATGTGTATGTATACAATACATACAAACACAAAACCTACATATACATTCATATTAGGATTCCACACAATGTAAAAGTATGTATATATTATGCATGCACATGTACAAATACATATACACAGCTATCTATAATCATATTCAGGTCTTCCTGACTCCAGGCCCAGAACTCACCGAGAAACTGAAATGACTTGAGCAAATAATTTTATTTTTTGAAGCAGTGTCTGCTTTATATTTGCACCCATACCTGTCTTCTAATTCTATATTTACTATTATAAATTCCAATTGTACATAGTCAATGTCTCCTATTACAAATTTGTGTTACAGAAGCACCACATATCCAACATTTACACAAATGATGTTTTCAGCTTTCCAAAGAATAATTTTCTTTATTATTCTTCCTATGAAAAATATGGGAAACTCACTAACCTTTTCCCCACCAGCTAATAACAAATCAGTTGTCAAGTTCTATCATATCCTCCTTTTCTTAAAAGATGATTCATATCTATTCCTTTTTTCAATTGACATTCTAATTCAGAGCCATATTAGTTAATACCAAGGTCTCAACACATCATAAAATTCTCATAAAATGTAATGGTCAATATTACTACTATACTACTGAAATTAAGAATATTTCCTAGCATTATATTTATTATTAGTCTTTTTTTTTAGAGAATGCACATTTTAAAGGGGTTTGTTTGGGAAGTGGTTGGAAATATGTGCTACATAAAAACAAATATATCAACAGTTTAAAAGCTATACATTCTTTGTCAAAAATCTGAATGATATCATCATCATCTTCACCAACAATAAAAACACTGAAGCAACAAAAAGAAAGAATAAATACAAAGCTCTCATAGGATACAAACTCATTAATTGGTCTTTTTACAAGTATCTAGCATGGGCCCCTGCAATTAATGGGCTTTCAATATTATTAGCTGAATAAATGAATAAATATTTTGTTGAGTTTAAGTAATTTTATAAAACATATTAGATAATTCCAGGATTTATCAAAGCTGTAGTGCGTGCAATGCTGAAACTAGTCAGCTAAGCTCCCAACTAAATTTTAGTTATTTCACCTATATATTTTTCATTTGTGTTCCAAATATTTATCATATCTCTAGGCATATAGTAGATGTAGAAACATATGTTTGGTGATAAAAGCAAAAGCTTTGGGAGCTGTCATGTGTCAATATTATGACAAAAACTAAAAAGGGAAAACTGATACACAAATTAGTAGAATGAGTAAATGACACACAATGATTAATTTGGATTCAGTGGCATTTGCCCCAATCTGAGTTAAATAATTTCAATCTCAGCTCCCTGATAGAGTATCCTTGGTAATTCTCCCAACTAATTGCTATTATTCTTGCTTACTAATGTTCCGAGTTCATTATAGATATAATTTATAACATCCACTGCTACTCACTGCTTCCTCTATTTTTTTAAGATGCCTCTGTGAGAGGAACTTCCCAAAGATTACCAAATTTTGGGGACATAAACTCTGAGGTCCCCCTAAGGAGACAAATTTTAATTGGCGGCTGTCATCTCACTGTTCAGCTCAATTCTGGCTTTATACTACCTTTGTAAATTAACAAATCATTAATTTTTCTGGATTTCAGTTTCTTCATGTTCAAAATGGGGCTAATGCTACTTACAATTCTTACCTCCAGAGCTATAATAGCAGGAGTAAACTGGGATTTTTCGCAAGATAAAACAGAAATGGAAGAACATTTTTCCTTGGGATGGAGCACTTCTTCCTAAGGGTAAACTACTTTTTTACTCCTTGATTTACAACTGTGTTTTGGGTTCAAGAACCATCCTTTGGGTCATATTATTATAACATCCCTCTCCCAAATAAATCTGGGTATTAGGAATCAGGCTGGGTATTTGTGGAACAGACCACTCTTTCTGCCTGTGAGATGTCATCTACTGTTGGACTCTCCCCTTCACTCTTCCTATGGAACCACTCTGCACCCTCCATTCTGAGTGCCTTTCTATCATGGCCATTCTCCCAACTGCTTTTGCTTTTCATAAAAATTTCTACCACATCGGGGTGTTTGAGCAAAACAATTTGCAAATCTCTGTATTCTATAATAAATTATGAAATGTTGTTGAAGATTTTTATTATTACTATCTACCATTCAGTGTTGTAAGAACCAAATGAGATAATCTGTATAAAGTACAGTGTGTCTATCAATTACTACATGTTATCTGTTCACTGAAAATTGTAACAGGTAGCAAGACATTCTCTTGAAACAAAGATACTTAATTCAGTACATTTTTTTTCCTTCAGTGAGAACAGACTGAAAATAGGTTTATAATGGACATTTGGGAGGTGTTTTTTTTTTTTTTTTTAAACTTGTGCTGTACTCTAAAAGGAGAAGAGAATTGATTAGGAGAGCCAGCAAGAAGGAAAAAATAAGAAAGATGAACAACAGAGATTCAATTTTCTCCTTACATTTTGCCATGATATGAATAAACCTTTTCTGTTTAAATTCATTCGATAGAAGGCAAAAAAAAAAAAAAAAAAAAAAAAAAAAAATTACCTTTCCAGCGAAGCACTCAAGAATAACCATTGTGCTGAGCCCTGACAGGCTGCTGTTTGATTCATAATAGGGATGTGTGTGTGTGCTCACGTGTGTGTGTGTTTGTGTGTGTGTTAAAAGCAACAAGTGAGTAAAACTGAATTTGTTTATAGCAAAATGAATTATCATCAGTACGTGTGGTAAAGAATTTTAACTCAGAAACAGCATTTATGTAATTGATCTTAAAATAATTCAGATTCAATTCACATTGTCTTCTTTCTACACACACATATTCATATCTACCAATTCTCTACTTCCCTTTCCTCTTCTCCTCTATCATTTTCCCTTCCCTCTCATCTCTGAGAGATCTGAGAGACCAGATAAAAAGGAAATAATTAACTAAAGTGCAAAAATTAAAAGAGTTGGGGAAAGGATTTTTGTAGAAGGTAGGATTGTAGCTAGGAAGGTCACTAGGCAAAGTTGAGAAAAGGAAGTCTTCTATAAGAGATAGTCAGAAAAAATGCCTGGGCTCAAGAATAGAATGTCTTATTTCTGAAGTGGCCAGGAGACAAATGCCACTGAAGGCAGAGCAGAGTAGGCAGAGTTGTGGAGGGAGAGCATTTCAGGTATGGGGGAGAATAAAAGGGCTGAAAAATAGAATGACTTGATGAAATAAGAGGCCAATGTGGATGGAAGGCATGTGAAGTGAGATGAGAAATAAAAGATAGGAGGGACATAACTAATGAAAGGATTTGTGTCAAACAGGATTTTTGTAGTTGATCCTGGAGGCAAAATGGAGCCACTGATATTTATTGAGTAGAGATTAGTGTATGTGTGTGTAACATGGTCAGACCTCTACTATTGGAAAATCACTTTGGTGGCTGAATGGAAGATAGATTAGAGAAAAGAGAAAATTAAGGTAGGCAGTAATCCAGGCATGAGTGGATTGATGCATATACTAGAGTACTGGCAGTGTCAAAAGAGAGAAGTAAGAGACAATGAGTTACAGGGTATGATTCTAGGTTGTAAACCTTTGTGACTGGGAGTATTGTATTGCCCGCTACAGTAATAGGAAAGATAGGATAAGATAATTAATTCTGCTTTGGGCATTTTTAGTTTAAGACAGTGCCAATTAAACTTTTTCCACTTATGACCCTTTTTTGCTAGACAAATTATTTATGTGACCTCAAGTATACAGGTATGTAAAATAGATATACAAATAAAGTATTTACTGATAATAATTCTTAATTTCATTATCTCCATATTGCATTACAGAACTCCACATGGATTCACAAACCACATTTTTAGAAGCTGGGGTTTATAATGTCTATTGAAATCTAGTGCAAGTTATCTGAAAAGTTATTAGAGTTGAGAAACAGAAAGTCTGAAAACAGGTTAGAGCATCTGAGATTCTTCAGAATAACTATGATAATGATATCCAAGAGAACTGATGAAATCAGCAAATGAAGTAGTATAGAGAAGAAAAGGGATCCAGTAAAGAAATCTGGAGAATATCTATGATTAAAATGTCTCTCTGTTTCTCTGCTTTTCTGTCTAGCTTTTGTTCTGTTTTTCTGTCTGTGTCTTTTTCTGTCTCTTCCCTCTTTTTTCCTCCTCTTCTTCCTCCTCCTTCTCCTCCTCCTCCTCCCCTTTCCTTTTCCCCAACTATCACACAAAGCCTTTCCCTATTCTCCTCTCCTCTTCTTTTTTTCTCATTCCTTCTCTTTCATACCAACAACTTTTTTTCTTCATATGCATACAGAAAAAAAACACAAATCAAAACAACATTTTGGGTTAAAACACAGTTTTTCATCACTGCTGGGTAAGGGAAATCTGCTTTTAATCATAAAAATCCATCAACAATTGTCTATGTTTGTATCACAAATAATAAAACATTTCTTAAAGCTATTTAATATGTCAGGATCCTATCAACCTAGATTTAAAGGAGACAAAGCCAGTTTACTTTTTTGCAATGGTAATGGAAAAATGCATTCCTATTAATTTCTTGAACTAGAAAAGCATACATACAAATACCCACATACCCATTCAGAGTTGTGTGTTTGTGTGTGTGTGTATACATATATATATAATTATAATTATATATATAATTAGTATTAACTTAAGGTCTTGAATATAAAATAAAAAGAAAGTTTAGTATTATTAATATATAACACCCATTAGAAGATAACAAAAATGATGATACATACAATTGCCAAAAAAAAAAAAAAAAAGAAAAGAAAAAATGGTTGATACTGATCTACTAGCTTGATCTTTGTAATTATGAAGTATTATGGAAATTCAACTATAGGATCGTATGGTCAATTATAATAATAAAACTGAATTCCTATCCTGTCTTTCCTAGTGTGCAAATAGAAATAAAAACACACACTATGTATGTAACAATGGTCCTTTTTTGTTTGTTTGTTTGTTTGATTTTTTTTTGTTTTTTTTTTTTTCTTTCCTGAAGAGAACATAAACAAAACAAACACATTTTTTTAAAGTGATGTTTGGAACTTCCAACCATGCTCTCATTTGGACAGTGGCAGACAATCACTTTAGGAGAAATATTGCACAGGACAGAATTAATGAGTTTCATTGGACATTTTTTTCTCACCCTTTTAAATTTCCTATCTTGAAGTAAGAGAACCAACTTTTGTTACTGACTTTTGCTGAAGGATCTTTATTCAAGTATCAAGCTGTAACTTGAGAGAGACTAAAGCTTTGTCAATCAGTCAGGATCAATAACAGTATATTCAGCCAAGCTCTACCAAGTGCAGTTTAAGCCACTGAATCCAAAGAACTTTTCCTCTGGTGGCCATGTAGAACACCCTAAAAACTAAACGAGCTGAATGAAACTCTTGCCTACCAGATAAGTGGAAGTGTTCGTGCCATATCCCAACTCTCAGTGATTTTCCTTTATGTATGACCATTTACTCAGACTGGAATTTCCAGAAATGGGATTTTACCCCTTCATACTTCCTTTTCTGCTCTGTTTCTCCTCACTTCTTTTTTTTGATGTCCAAACAACAAGGTCAGAGGGAAAAAAGACTCTGCCTCACAGGGGAAAAAAAACTTCGCCTCACAAACCTGGAATACCTATAGTTTGGGAAATTAAATTGCCCAACTAGTCACCCCTGTTATAACCTCAAATATCTCCAATTATTCTACTAAGTACTTTTTTTTATAATTCTTAGCCTTTACCCACTGGTATAGTTAGGTTAGATAATTAGAAGCATCCCACTTAGAGCAAAAACAAAGAAAGGTCAGGCAAATATTTCCCCCTAGATCAAAGAAATATATTGTTTTACTGACTACCAGATAGATAGCTTTTAGATATTACCAAGATCACAATGTCTTCATATAATCTCCTTATACCCATGCACATTCCTTCTTACTATTTTTCATGTAGTCATTACATTTCAGGGTCAGATAAACCAACTAAAAAAATCCCAATTTTTGAAGGTTGAGAACTTTATTTTTCAGCAAAGTTATAAAAATATAACATTATATATAATATGATAATAATAATGAGAATTATTTTATTATTGTCATTGTTGTTACTGTTTTCCTTTTAGGCTTACCATTTAACCAAACTACATATTTACTCCCTTCTCACCTTTACACTTTGGAAAAGAAAAGAAAAATAATGCCCTTATAACAAACATGCATAGTCAAATAATAAAAAAAATATATTGGCCTTGGCCAAAAAATACATTTTTTTTTAAATTTTGTGACTTGCATTCTATCACTTCTCTGTCAAAAACTGGTTATTTCTAGGGGTGGAGACAAGATCATAGAGTAGTCTGGAATGTAAGAGTTCTCCCAATTTCTGTTGAAAACCACATGAAATCAAGCCTCTGAACAGAGTCTGACAGGATGAAACCATTCTCCAGCTCAAGATAGACTGGAAAAACTTCAAGAAAGATCAGTCTCACTGGTGTGAAATGAACAGACTCTGGGAAAGCCAGTAAGAAAGTCTTAATCACAGCAAATCAGCAACTAAGACCCTCAGTCCTGGTTCAATAGAGGAGCAAATCAGTGGGGCAGCTTCCAATCCCAGCTCATAAGGAAAACTCTGAGAAACCAGGCAATTTCCTGAAAAGAACAGGCAAAGCTAGCCTCTGCAAATACAAGGGGGAACCTGTGCTCAAAGCCAAGGCTCAGAGTGGCACAGGTAGCTTAGAAGAGCACCTCCTTTACGCTAAGAGCAGAGCTTAACCATAAAAGTTAAAAAACAAAATACCAAAAGAAATACCAAAATAAAAGGAAAGAAAATTAGCAAGAAAGAGAAAAGAAACTTGACCACAGAAAGCTACTATGGTTATAGCATAGACAAAATCTCAAACTCAAAGAAGGACAGAATATCCACAGAGGAAATCACAAAGAGTGATATGAATTGGTCTCAAGCCCAAATAGGTCTCTTGGAAGTGCTCACAAAATTCTTTAAAAGGTAAATAAGACAGCAGTGTTACTACTGGGCTTATATCCCAAAGAGATTATAAAGAAGGGAAAGGGACCTGTATGTGCACAAATGATTGTGGCAGCTCTTTTTGTAGTGGCTAGAAACTGGAAACTGAATGGACGCCCATCAGTTGGAGAATGGCTGAATAAATTGTGGTATATGAATATTATGGAATATTATTGTTCTGTAAGAAATGACCAACAGGATGATTTCAGAAATACCTGGAGAGACTTACACGAACTGATGCTGAGTGAAATGAGCAGGACCAGGAGATCATTATATACTTCAACAACAATACTATATGATGACCAGTTCTGATGGACCTGGCCATCCTCAGCAACGAGATCAACCAAATCATTTCCAATGGAGCAGTAATGAACTGAACTAGCTATACCCAGAAAAAGAACTCTGGGAGATGACTAAAAACCATTACATTGAATTCCCAATCCCTATATTTATGCACACCTGCATTTTTGATTTCCTTCACAAGCTAATTGTACAATATTTCAGAGTCTGATTCTTTTTGTACAGCAAAATAACGTTTTGGTCATGTATACTTATTGTGTATCTAATTTATATTTTAATATATTTAACATCTACTGGTCATCCTGCCATTTGGGGGAGGGAGTGGGGGGTAAGAGGTGAAAAATTGGACTAAGAGGTTTGGCAATTGTTAATGCTGTAAAGTTACCCATGCATATAACCTGTAAATAAAAAGCTATTAAATAAAATTTTTTTTAAAAAAAGGTAAATAAGAGAGAAGAAAAAATGAGAAAGGAAATGAGAAGTATGCATGAGTCAACAGTTTGGAAAAGAAAAGAAAAAAAAAAGTCTGATGTAAACAACTCCCTAAACAATAGAATTAATCAAATGGAAAAAAAGATAAAAAAGCTAATTGAAGGAAATTACAATTTAAAATTAGAACAGAGCAAATGAAAGCTAATGACAGTGAGAGAACAAGAATTAATCAAAGAAACAACAACAAAAATGAAAAAATGGAAGAAAATATTAAATATCTCATTGGAAAAACAGCTGACCTGGTAAATAGATTCAAAAGGAACAATGTAAAAATTATTGGTCTATAGGTCTTGAGCAAAAATAAAGTCTGGATAGCATTGTACAAGAGATCATTAAGGAAAACTGCCCCAATATTCTAGAAACAAAGGGGGAAAACTCATTGAAAGAATTCATCGATCATCTTTGAAAAGAGATCCCACAAAAAAAATCTAAGGAAAACTCTTGCCAAACTCCAAAACTCCAAAATAAAAAAAAAAAATTGCAAGTCTCCAGATAAAAGGAATTCAAATATTAAGTACCAACAGTCAGGAATCCTCAGGATATGGCAGCTTCTATAATAAAGGATCTGAGGGCCTGGAATACCATATTCCTGAAGGAAAGGACCTAGAGTTACAGCCAAGAATTAATTACCCAAGAAGACTCAACATCATCTTTCAGGGAAAGAGATGGGGCGTCAATGAAATAAGAAACTTTCAATCATTTCTATTGAAAAAAAAAAGAATTAAAAAGAAAATTTAATCTACAAACACAGGGCTCAAAAGCAGTATAAAAAGGTAAACAGAGTAAAATATATATTTAAATGTAAAACTTATTACATCCCTCAATGGGAAAATAATACTTGTAACTCTTGAAAACTGTATCTGTCACTGGGGCAGACAGAAGGGCCATCACATGGACTGAGGATGTGGTTGTGAATGATCCCTGATGTGATGACATCCAACAAAAAGAAATCAAGGGATTAGAAACTGTATACAGGGAAAAGACAAAAGGGAGATATATTGGGACAATTAGTTCACACAAAGAGGTGCAAAAGACCTATTACTACTGGAAGAAATAAGTGATGGCAATGGGTATTGTCTGAAGCTTGATCTCATCAGTATTGGCTCTAAGGAGGGAAAATTTAATCACTCAGTTGGTACAGAAATGTATCTAATCCTATAAAAATGTAGGAAGAGAAAGTGGAAAAAATAAAGGGACTGGGTAGAAAGGAGAAGAGAAACACTAGGGGAAAAGCTAAGGAAAGAGGGGAAAAGGTGATAGAGAATAAGGTAGTAGATGGGTGTGTAAAAAGGCTATTAAGAGAAGGGAGAAGGGTGATAAAAGATAAGGTAGTGGGCTTGGTGCGTAAAAAACAAACAAACAAAAAACAGGGTGAAAAGAGAGAACAAAAGTATATACAAGGGAGACATAGGATGGAAGGAAATACAGCCCTGGTAATCATAATTGTTAATGTGAGTACAATGAACTTCCCCATACAACTAAAATGAATAGCAGAGTGAATTTAAAAAATAGAATCTTACAATATGTTGTTTACAACATTTGACACAGACAGACACCTGCAGAGTAAAGATAAAAGGCTAGAATAGAATTTATTATGCTTCAGATGAATTAATAACAGCAGAGATAGCAATTCTGATTTCAGATAAAACAAAAGTAAAAATAGATCTCACTAAAAGAGGTAGGAAGGAAACTACATCTTAATATAGGGAACTATAAATAATGAAGTAGTAATGGTACTAATTGAGTATGCATCAAATGGTAGAACAGGCAAAGACCTAGAGAAGGTTTTAAGCTAATTATGGGAAGAAATGAACAACAAAACTATTTTAGTAATAGACCTTAACCTTCCCCTTTCAGAATCAGACAAATCTAACCACAAAATAAACAAGAAAGAAACTAGGGAGATTAATAGCATCCTAGAAAATGTAGCTATGATAGATCTGTGGAGAAAATTAAATAGGGAAAGAAAGGAATATTCCTTTTTTTTTTGGCAATAGATGCCACCTACACACACAAAAAAAAAAAAAAAAACCAAAAAACTGGCTATATTTAGGGCATAAAAACCTTACAATCAAAAGCAAAAATGCAGAAATAATAAATACTTCTTCTTCAGACCAGAATGCAATAAAATAATATTCAATAAAGAGCCATGAAAAGATAGACTAAAAATCAATGAGAAACTTAATAATCTAATTTTATGGAATGAGTGGATCAAACAACAAATCACAGAAAGAATCTTTAATTTTATCCAAGTGAATGACAATAATGAGTCAATATATAAAAACCTATGGGACAAAGACAAAGAAGTTCTTAGAGGAAATTGTATACCTCTAAATAGCTATATGAATAAAACAGAGAAAGAGTAAATCAATTAATTAGGCATACAACTAGAAAACCTTGGGAGAAAAAAACAAATTAACACCCCCCAATTATACACCAAATTAGGAACTCTGAAACTCAAAGGAGAAGTTAATAAAAGATAAACCAAGAAAACTATTTAACTAATAAATAAAACTAAGTGTTGTTTTAAGAAAAAAAAACCAACAAAATTGATAAATATTTGGTTATTTTGATCAGCAAAAGTAAAGAAAAAGAATCACCAGCATCAATATTGAAAAGGGGAAACATTATCAATGAAAGGGAAATTAAATCAATTATTAAATATTTTGCCCAACTGTTTGGCAGCAAGTCTGACAATTCAACTGAAATAGATGAATATTTATAAAAATATAAATTGCTCAGATAAACAGCAGAGGAAATAAATTACTTAAATAGTCCCATTTTAGAAAAAGAAATTGAACAAGTCAATAATTAACACCCTAAGAAATATCTCCAAAGCCAGGAGGATTCATAAGTGAATTTGACCAAACATTTAATGAACAATTAATTCCAATACTATGTAAAATATTTGCAAATATAGGTAAAGCAAGAGTACTGTCAATTTCCTCCTATGACATAAATATGGAACTGATACCTAAACCAATAAGGGCCAAAACAAAGAAAAAAAAATTACAGACCAATCTCCCTAATGAATACTGATGCAAAAATTTTAAATGAAATATTGGCAAAGAGATTATAGCAACTTATCAGAATAATACACTATGACCAAGTGGGATTTATACCAGGAATGCATGACTAGTCAAATATCAGGAAAACTATTACCAAAATGGATCATATCAATAACAAAACCAAAAGAAATCATGAACAAAATTATGAAACATTTTCCCCACAAATAAACTGGGAAAATATCAATTGTTCATGGCTAGGTTGAGATAATTTAATAAAAATGATAATTCTGCCTAAATTGGTGTATTTATTTAGTGCCATACCAATCAAACTGCCAAAATATTATTTTGTAGTACTAGAAAAAGTAATGGGGGCAAGATGTGGAAAGGACCCACGTTTCTTTCTGACCTTTCCTACTACCCTTACATAATTATGAAATTCAGCCTCTTAAATAGTGCTGGACTGGCAGAATCCACAAATATAGGGAGCGCAGCAAATTACCAGCAGAAAATAATTTAGAAGATTACCAGAAAAGGTCTGTTATCATTGGGCATGGGAGGAGGCCAGGTGCAGGCAGGGAGGCAGGGAGGCAGAGCACAGAAACCAGCATATGCTGAGCAGACCCTGGATGGGGTGTGATCTCTGCAAGGAGAAGAATCTACAGAGAGGGCTCTACCACAGTATTGGCTACTCTGCTCTGGTTGCAAGGCAGTAGATCAGCAGAGAAGTTGTAAAACATCCAACATATACTACTGGGATTATATCCCAAAGAGATTATAAAGAAGGGAAAGGGACCTGTATGTGCACAAATGTTTGTGGCAGCCCTTTTTGTAGTGGCTAGAAACTGGAAACTGAATGGATCGCCATGAGTTGGAGAATGGCTGAATAAATTGTGGTATATGAATATTATGAAATATTACTGTTCTGTAAGAAATGACCAACAGGATGATTTCAGAAAGGCCTGGAGAGACTGATGCTGAGTGAAATGAGCAGGACCAGGAGATCATTATATACTTCAACAACAATACTATATGATGACTAGTTCTGATGGACCTGGCCATCCTCAGCAACGAGATCAACCAAATCATTTCCAATGGAGCAGTAATGAACTGAACCAGCTATGCCCAGAGAAAGAACTCTGGGAGATGACTAAAAACCATTACATTGAATTCCCAATCCCTATATTTATGCACACCTGCATTTTTGATTTCCTTCACAAGCTAATTGTACAATATTTCAGAGTCTGATTCTTTTTGTACAGCAAAATAACGTTTTGGTCATGTATACTTATTGTGTATCTAATTTATATTTCAATGTACTTAACATCTACTGGTCATCCTGCCATCTGGGGGAGGGGGTGGGGGGTAAGAGGTGAAAAATTGGAACAAGAGGTTTGGCAATTGTTAATGCTGTAAAGTTACCCATGCATATATCCTGTAAATAAAAGACTATTAAAAAAAAAAAAACATCCAACATAAATGCAAAAGGTAAAGAACGTATCCCAAAGCACTGGAGTCTCACTGGACCTGGCCACACCCACCAAACACTGGCAGTAATTCAGCCCGAACCCAGCGCAGCCTCTGTCACTTCCTGGTGTCTGTAGAGGAGCTTGGAAAGCTTTCCTTTTCCTAAAAGCACATCCCAATCTTTTGTTAAAAAATGAGTAAAAAGGCAAAGCGAGCTCTAACTATAGATAGCTTCTATAGTGAAAGAAAAGAACAGATTTTAAACCCTGAGTAGACTAAAAGCAGATTCTTTCCAGATAAAGCCCCAAAGGGTGATGTAACCTGATCACCATCACACAAGGCTATCCTAGAAAAAATTAAAAAGGATATTAAATGAGACCTAGAAGAAAAATGGGGAAAGGAAAGGAAAACTTTGCAAGAGGTTTTGCAAAAGGCATATAACTCATTAAAAGATAGATTGGAAAAAGAAAATAACTCTGTGAAAAACAGAATATGTAAAATGGAAAGGGTAAAAAACTGCCAGGAAAACAGAATTTGTGAATTAGAAACAGAAAATAACTCCTTAAAAATGTGTAATGGAAAAAAAAAATCTATTGAACAAAACAACTCATTTAAAAACACAATTAGACAAATACAAAAATGAAGTAAAAAAGTAAATTAAGAAAATAATTCATTAAAAAAACAGAACTGAACAAATGAAAATGTATTTGAGGGAAAGAAGAGAGGGGGATGAACACTGTGTGAATCTTACTCTCATCAGATTTGGCTCAAAGAGAAAATATTAGATATATTTGATTTACACAGAAATTTCTTTCACCTTACTGAAAAATAGAAGGGGAAAAGAGGAAAGGAAAGGGGGTAGGTCAAATAGAAGAAAATACAAAAATAGTAGAGAAAAGGTATAAGAAAGGGTGTGGGACTCTAAAAGAAAAAAGGGGGTTGGACTCTAAAAGAAAAAAGGGGGAGGGCTGCTTGAGGCAAATGTTGTCCATAAGTTAAAAACTGGGGAGGGGGGTAAGGGGAAAGGAAAAGAGAAAAGTATAATCTGGGGATAATAAGACGGCAGGAAATACAGAATTAGTAGTTTTAACCATAAATGTGAATGGACTGAACTCTCCCATAAAGCTGAGGCAGACAGCAGACTGGAATAAAAGCCAGAATCCTACAATATATTGTTTATAAGAAATACACTTAAATCAGAGTGATACATACAGAGTGAAGGTAAAAAGCCAGAACAGAATCTATTATACTTCAGATGAAGTAACAAAAAAAAAAAAAAAAAAAAAAAAAAAAAAAAAAAAACAGGGGTAGCCATCCTGATCTCAGATAAAGCAAAAGCAAAAATTGATTTCTTTAAAAGAGATAAGGAAGGAAACTATATCTTGCTAAGGGGTACCATAGATAATGAAGCAATATTAGTACTAAACATATATGCACCAAGTGGTATAGCATCTAAATTACTAAAGGAGTAGTTAAGAGAGCTACAAGAAGAAATATACAACAAAACTCTAATAGTGAGAGATCTCAACCTTGCTCTCTCAGAATTAGATAAATCAAACAACAAAATAATTAAGAAAGAAGCTAAAGAGGTAAACAGAATACTAGAAAAGTTAGGTATGATAGATCTTTGAAGAAAACTGAATGGAGAAAGAAAGAAATATACTTTCTTCTCAGCTGTCCATTGAACCTATACAAAAATTGACCATGTATTAGGACATAAAGACCTCAAAATCAAATGCAGAGAGGCATAAATAGTAAATTCATTCTTTTCAAATAATGATGCAATAAAAACTACATTCAAAAAAAAAAAAAACTAGGGGAAAATAGACCCAAAAGTAATTGGAAACTAAATAATCTCATCCTTAAGAATGAAGAATGAATGGATTATACAGCAGCAATCATAGAAACAAAAAACAATTTCATGCAGAGAATGACAATGAGACAACATACCAAAATTTGTGGGGAGCAGCCAAAGCAATAATAAGGGGAAATTTTATATCTCTAGAGGATTACTTGCATAAAATAGAGAAAGTGAAGATCAATGAATTGGTCTTGCAACTAAAAAAGCCAGAAAAAGAGAAAATTAAAAACCGCAATCAAATACCAAACTTGAAATTCTAAAAATAAAAGGAGAAATTAATAAAACAAAAGTAAAAAGACTATTGAATTAATAAATAAAACTAAGTTTGTTTTATGAAAAAAATAAACAAAATAGGTAAACCTTTTGTAATTTAATTAGAAAAAGGAAACAGGAAAATCAAATTTTGGTCTTAAAAATGAAATGGGAGAAATTTCCACCAATGAAGAGGAAATTAGAGCAATAATTAAGAGTTACTTTGCCCAACTTTATGCCAATAAATTTGATAACCTAAGTGAAATGGAAGAATACCTTCCAAAATATAGATTGCCCAGATTAACAGAGGAGGAAGTAAATTTCTTAAATAGTTCCATTTTAGAAAAAGATATAAAACAAGCTGTTAATCAGCTCCCTAAGAAATAATCCCCAGGACCAGATGGATTTACATGTGAATTCTATGAAACATTTAAAGAACAATTAATTCCAATACTATATAAACCATTTGAAAAACTAGGGAATGAAGGACTCCTAGCAAATTCATTTTATGACACACTGATATCTAAACCAGTTAGGATGAAAACAGAGAAAGAAAATTATAGAGCAATCTTTCCAATGAATATTGATGCAAAAATCTTAAATAAGATATTAGCAAAAAGACTACAGAAAATCAGGATAATGATTAAGTAGGATTTATCCCAAGAATGCAGGGCTGGTTCAATATTAGGAAAACTATTAGTATAATTGGCCATATTAATAATTAAATTAACAAAAACCATATGACTATCTCAATAGAGTCAGAAAAAGCATTTGACAAAATCCAACATCCATTCCTATTAAAAAACACATGAGAGTATAGGAATAAATGGACTTTTCCTTAAAATAATCAGTAGCATCTATTTAAAATGATCAGTAAGCATCATATGTAGTGGGGACAAACTGGAACCATTCCCAGTAAGATCAGGAGTGAAACAAGGTTGGCCACTATCACCATTACTATTCAATATTGTATTAGAAATGCTAGCTTTGTCCATAAGAGTTGAGAAAGAGATTAAAGGAATTAGAGTAGGCAATGAGGAAACCAAATTATCACTCTTTGCTGATGATATGATGGTATACTTAGAGAACCTCAGAGATTCTACTAAAAAGTTATTAGAAATAATCCACAACTTTAGCAAAGTTTCACGAAACAAAATTAACCCACATAAGTCATCAGCATCAAATCCAACAGTCAGAGTTACAAAGAGAAATTCCATTTAAAGTAACTACCAAAAGTATAAAATATTTAGGAATCTATCTGTCAAAGGAAAATCAGGAATTATATGACAAAATGACAAAACACTTTTCACACAAATAAAGTCAGATCTAACCAAATGGAAAAATATTAAATGCTCTTGGATAGGGCAATCAAATATAATAAAGATGACAATACTACCTAAACTAATCTATTTATTTAGCGCTATACCAATTAAGACTCCCCCAAAAACCCAACTTTTGGGATAAGAATTAACTATTAGCAAAAAGTGCTGGAAAAATTAGAAACTAGTATGGCAAAAAATAGGTATTGACCCACACTTTACACTATATACCAAGATAAAGTAAAAAATAGGTTCATGATCTAGACATGAGATTATAAATAAATTAGAAGAACATAGGCTTATCTCTCAGACCTATGGAAAAGGAAGGAATTTGCCAGCAAAGAAGAATTAGAGATCATTATTGATCACAAAATACATAATTTTGATTATATTAAGTTTATAAAGATCATAAAAAGTTTATAAAAAGTTTTTGTACAAACAAAACTAATTCATACAAGATTAGAAGGGAAGCAATAAACTGGGAAAACATTTTTACATTCAAAGGTTCTGATAAAGGCATCATTTTCAAAATATTTAGAAAATTGACTCAAATTTATAAGAAATCAAGCCATTCTCCAACTGACAAATGGTCAAAGGATATTAACAGACAATTTTCACATGAAAAGATTGAAACTATTTTTAGACATATGAAAAGGTGTTCCAAATCAATATTGATCAGAGAAATGCAAATTAAGACACTACACTATACTACACTACACAAAGTAAGACCCTATACACCTCTCAGATTGTCTGACATGACAGGAAAAGATAATGACTAATATTGGAGGGGATGTGGTAAAACTGGGACACTGATACATTGTTGGTGGAATTGTGAATGAATCCAACCCATTCTGGAAAACGATTTGGACCTGTGCTCAAAAAGTTATCAAACTGTGCATACCCTTTGATCCAGCAGTGTTACTATTGGGCTTATATCCCAAAGAGATCTTAAAGGAGGGAAAGGGACCTGTATGTGCAAAAATGTTTGTGGCAGTCCTTCTTATAGTGGCTAGAGACTGGAAACTGAATGGATGCCCCTCAATGGGAGAATGGCTGAATAAATTGTGGTATAGGAATGTTGTGGAATATTATTGTTCTGTAAGAAATGACCAGCAGGATGATTTCAGAGAGGCCTGGAGAGACACGAATTGATGCTAAGTGATATGAATAGAACCAGGAGATTATTATACATGGCAACAAGAAAATTATACAATGATCAGTTCTGATGTATGTGGTTCTCTTCAACAATGAGATGATTAAAACCTAGTCTTCTCAAGCATATCTTAAAATGATAGAAGACTTATATAATCTATTCTTGGAACTGCAGCCTTGGCTAACTCAGAATGGTTTTATTAGTCTCATCCCTGTAAGGAAAACTGCATGCCAACTCCCAGTCCCCAACCACCTTCATAGGAAGGTTGTTATCAAGATACATCTTGACAAAAAACTGCTCTCTGGTTTTCTCTCCATGGACCAACATAGGAGAGAAAAGATGCAGACTCACTCATTGTGTTAAAACTGTTATCCACCACATTTTCTCCCTCCTTGTGCAATGGGGATAATTTTTCCTCAAAGGAGACAAAACTGTACCTATGAATTGATTGGCTATGCATCTCTTAACATAGTTTATTTACCTAAGGACATAAAAACTTTTCCCATATGGGATAGGGTCCCTCTGACTAGATGAGTAGTAGAAAACATTGATCCTGCCCTGATAATGACATTTCCATATGGATGAAAGATTTGTATAAAAACCAAGTGCGAATGTAGCACTGTTGCAAATCCTTACCATGTTATGAAAAAAATAGTTTTCCTTTCATTAACTGTTTAATGAAATTGATTATTTCATTTCATTCATACTATTAAGATGTTGACATCAGGCTCACCTCAAATATTTAAATTAGTGAATTTTTTTTTAGGGAAACTTTGGTAATAATATATTCATGTTTTTCATATTACAAAGCATTATCCTGATTTGCTTTTCACTTTTTGTTAATTCAAATATATTAAATTTGGCTAGTCTTAATTAAATTTAATGTACAAATTCCTTTGCTTATAAAAAAACATTCCTTCTTAAATATCCAAGCCTATAGATATAAATTATAGCCACAAAACATGGCCCAGCTTCAGACATTTCAAGTTCTCCTGAATCATAATGCCAACAGAAATAATAATAGAGAACTCCTGACTTTGAGAGTCATTCATTTCTGAGTCTCATTCCTCAGACTCATTCAGTCCCGACATTGAGACAACGATTCATTGGCTATCAAGTGATTAAAATAGAAATTCAACAAGGAGAAAAGAAATAAAAGAACATAGTTCCTTGCACAGGAATGTGTAATGCAAGTGTCATCTCTGCAATTAAAATAAGCAAATGAATGAATGAAAAAAATTTAAAAATACATAAATTATTTTTAAATTGCAATATCTAGACAATTTTAAATCTAGTAATCACCTGAAATAGCCAAAGTGGTTATGCATGTAGATGTAGCCTAACTTTTCAATTGAGAGAGTGATGATTCATGAAAATGTTATAAGAAATTGAATAAATCCAGCCTGTATACAAGAAAACCAGAGTTTGCTTTTAAAATGAATTCTTTGATTATATTTTCAGTTGTAGAAGAAATAATATCTCATAATATGTTGGATGAAGGATGTTAGTTCAGCCAACCACCAAACCTGAATCATTTTATATTTTTCTAAGGGCTTTCCAAAAAGGAAAAAAAATATAAATGAAAGAATTTTGAGTTTTAAAGAAAGAAGAACTCTTGATTGGAATTATCTTAAATATAGGAAATCTTCTAGATACTTAGATTTACTCTATAATGTTTCATATATCTTCAATTGTGTCCTGAAAATGTTTCTTTCAAAAGTTCATGTGTTAGAGGGCTAGCAAATAGGTGGGCTAAGGGTCAGGTGCTATATTTCTACTGTTTTATTCCTTTACAACATAGTTAAGAGATCAGGTTTAGTCTGGACCCCACCTCAGACGTTTATTAACTGTGTGATGAGTAAATCACTTAAATTCCTTAAGCCTCAGTTTATTTATGTCAGGATATATGGGAAAAGAAAAGAACCTCTCTTTTTTTATCAGTATGGTTAGGAGAATTAACTAGAGTGATGTCTTTGAAATGACTTGTTATTTTAGCTATCATCATTATAAATAATAATAAAATGATGTCCTATAGTTAGTTTGATAATCTATTCCTAAATGCTTATAAAATCATATACCCTTTATTGTCCATTTATTCTCTGTATACAGAAACTAGTTTTACTTGAGGAATGTAGCATGTATTTGTTATATTAAAGTCTAATTATAGTAATTCTATAATCATTGATGAATGAGAATTTCTTTTGAAAATCTTTACAGAGCTTTTCTACTTCTAGTCTCTTTGTTGCCCTCATAACTTCCTTCTTAAATGCTCTTGAAATGATTTGGCTATTAGCAAATTTTCTGAAACAGTTTTTAATTGTGCCTTGTTTATCAGGTTATTTTTGATATGCTAATCCTCTAATGTTCCACCATTCTATTGGATATAAAATTTTTAAAATGAATGTTCCTTTCAAAATGATATTGCTCTTGACTTTCATATGTCTCCACTTATCAAGGAGATGATATGCATATTAGTTAAAAGAGATTCTGTGTTTGTTAAACTATATTGTAATGATTGCTTTCCTTTCTTAAAGGGAATTTCATTATTGCGAGCCAAATTGTGTTTGTAAATATCTTATTTTTAAAAGTACAGGTTAGTTAGATCATAAATTTATAGAGGGGACCATAGAATCCAGTTTAAATATTTAATTTCACAAATGAGGCCTGAAGTCCAGAGAAATTAAATGGCTTGATCATGTAGGGAATAAGTAACAGATACTTTCCTAACCTGAGAGAGGTATCTGTTTAATCTGACTAATAATGCAAGATTTCTTGCTATAAAAGAACCTATAAATAGGTATTATTCTGTTCTATTAATGTTAGGAAGCCACTGCCCACTGAAAATGCTCAAGAAGAATTTAGATAATCTAAGAAATATCTTATGTAAAGAAAGAATTTATTTAAACTGCTTTCAGAAATGCAACATTTTGCTACTACTGCATCTTGACCTAACCTATTTTGATCTAGCTAAGTCTAGATAAATCAAATTCTGCAATAATTTCCATGAACTATATAATAATCAGGGACATAATAATAATTGAAAGAAATTAAAAAAAAGCTGAAATGGAAGACAAAATTAGTTTCCTAAGGCAAAAACAGATTAGTTCAAAAGACAGACAATATAAGCTTAATGACTTCTGGCTTTTGCTGGATAGCTGTGTGCAACTATGGGCATAATTCACAAGATTACCCCCAAAACATTCCCTGAGTCATTTCCTCAAAGCAAGTCTGCAAATGAGCAGGAGAGGGAAACAGATTACCTGAATAGAGCAGCCCAGTGAGGAAATAAGTAGTTTATAGAGAGACAGCAAGTGTCAGCATACCAGAGAAAATGACCCACTGAAGGGATTTCAGCAGAATATCACACAGCACTAATTAAACTGTCAGGAGACCAGCAGAATCCATCAAAGTCACTTACCACTGATAGAAGTAAGGAAATATTCTAATGGTGATATTTTTTAATATGATTTGCCAGGAAAATGAGTGCTCCCTTCACATATACTCTTATCACACATATGTTTCTGTAGCCTCCGCTGATGTACTGAATACAAAAGTATGCTCAGTTTGTAATGCAAGGTTATATTCCTTGCTAATACAATTCAAAATCACTTTAAATATTTAAAGATTGTTTCTTCCTGAGGGTGGAGACAGAGAGAGGGAGAGGGAGAGAAGCACTGCCTTAATTGCCCTTATATCTATAAAGAGATACTGGAATGAATGATTAAGAAATTTATCAGTCAAGGACCCAGTTAAACTTCTGTTGTGAAGGACAGCTATGAATGTTAGTTGTGAAGGTTAGGTTCATGTATTAATTACGTTGTTTTATAAAATGCCTTCTGCTTTGACTTACTATATCTTGTGGTTGGAATGATTTTAAAAGAACAACAACCTTAATGGGGGCTCATGAATTGTAGTTTTTTGATGGATATTAACTCATAGAATATCTTGAATTTTTAATACATTTTAGGAATTTAGGAGTATATTATGGCAAGATTGGGGTGGGGTAGAAAGCAAAGAAATATATATTATACATTGCTTGGAATAAGAGGTTATACTAAATGGTCTGAAAAGTTACTTCTCATTAAAAGATTCTACTGTTCTAAATAGGAAAATTATTACAAAAATCTTCATATCCTATATAAGTAGGAGTTTCATAGAAAGAAAGTTAAAATCAATATAGTCAATGTTAAATAAATACTTATGAATAAGACTTTGTGCTAAACACTTTTCAAGATTCAAACTCTATTAGATATAATTGATGATCTCACATTAGTAAGGTCCATAAATCCTCAGAATCTCAGCTTTCTTATTTGAAAATCAGGGCCTTATACATATGTACATACATATACATACATACATATATGTATGTATGTATATATATATATATATATATATATATATATATATAAAGAGATAAATAAAGATCTCATTGGAAAATTGAAAGTTATACAAATGTAAATGTAGTTGGTATTGATATGAGTTCCTGATCTCAGGGGGCTCATAATCTAATTAGACATTGAAGGCATTGAAATAAAAAAAAAAATAGTGCACAATAAGGTAAAATGTGTAGCAATGCAGAATATCATCAATTATCTATGGATTGGGTTAAGTTTTACTACGTTCTTAAGGCACTAATAGGTATGTTTCAGTGACAAGAATTTCCCACAGTAATAGAATGTTATATCCAAAGAAATAATACCATTGTAAGTTTATTCCCAAAGATAAATTTCATGAGATAAATTTTGGGGACTATATGATTGCCAAGAGTTTATGGCCATATTAGTCATAACCATTATGTATTTTCTACAGAAAATGTGGTTTATGACATCATTCTTTGAATAGATTCTTTGTTGTTCTCCTGAAATAAAAGCTAGATGCTGGGGATATAACATGATATATTGTATTCAACACTGACTCCTATGCTGGCAAGCACATTGCTTGTCTCCCACAATTAGACACCATTAACAGCAGCAGCCTTCTAAGATCTCAGTCAATAGGAACAAGTCAATTAAAGGTCTTTTCAGTTGACACAGGCAGCTAATGTATTGTTGAATGTCTCTCAGAATTCTAGAATCAAATTAGATAAATGAGCACTTAGAAAATATCTGGGTGTTAACAGCTTTCTCTTGCAATACAATTCAAACTCACTTTAAAGCTTTGGGGTGATGATTAAATGGTAAGTCACTTAAAATAGAGCTCATTATGTTACCCAAAGTTTGACTGTAGTCATCACTTGTTAGGAATAATAGCTTCTTGAATGAAGAAGCAAAATGTCCAGTTACCCACTTTAATTGCTTCTTTCCTGAAGGGGAAAAAAAACAAAACAAACAAAAAAAAAAAACAAAAAAAAAAAACACCATCTTAATTGTCTCTGTGTTGATGGAAGAGATGTGTGCAATAAGAATGAATGATTAGGAAATTCACCATTCAAGGTCTAATTTAAACTTTTGTGATGGAGAATAGATATTGGTAAGATTCAGGTAGAATTTACTTGATTTTACCTATCATTGTGTTCTAATATTGGAGCATATGTCTCTATGAGGGAGAAATTTGCACATAGGTGCATTGTATAATGTCAACGTTCTTTTTTCTAAGTAGTAATAACTTTGGAGGCAGAAGATATGTGTTCAAATTTGATTTTGCTTCTTTTTATCTAGACCTTAAGCAAGTTGTGATCTGTCAAATGAGAATAATAACCCAAACACAACCTATTTCACAAGAATCTTTTAAGGAAAAGATGTAGAGTACAAAAATTTGGATTTGGAGTAAGAAGATCTTTTCTTAAATCCTAACTTCAATATGGTAAAGTGGAACTTTGTGCAACTTTAGGGAAATATTTTTACGTCTCTGGGACTTACTTTTTTTAAGTGTGAAATTAATGTGTTTGATGAAATGATATTTAAGATTTTTTCTACCTCTAAATTCTATGAACCTATGGTCATGTCAAAGCTGAAAGCCCCTAGCACTCTGTTTTATATGTACTCAATGCTAAAGCCATGTTTATTAAACTGATTTGAATTTTTACTTTTTTCAAATATTAAATTCTTTCTTAATCAGAAGAATTCTTAATCAGAATGCAAATACCAAGCACTCCACCTAGCAATTCATAACAGGCCATATTTTATTTATTCTTTTTTCTTATAGTAGCCATGAGTACACAGATTTCCTCATTCATAGGAGTTCTTCTCTCCAGGTAAGAATAAAGATGCTGAATAATGTACAAACTCAGTTGCAATGTTCATTGCCTTTGTTTAAATATTTTTTCTTTTTATAATAGAGTGTTCTGCACAACCAGTTTAGAGTAGGGATGTAAGAGGAACTGATTAAGGTTTTTTTTAAGTCTTTATAATTTTTCGAAGGAAAATGAAAAGTTATTAAGACACTTATTATCTTTGGCTCATGGATCCCACTACTGGTAGAACCCAAATAACTAAAAGACAGAAAAATGTTATGTAGGCGAAGATATTCATAGGTACATAAAGACCCATTCTTGTTCTTTCCTCTAATTTCAGGATTCTTAATGTGTGTGGAGGGGGAAAGAAGGGGTGAGAGTGCCCGAAGAAGTGCTGTACTCAAAAGATCTGTCAAAGACTATGAAGCCCATTTCAGCACGATGTTTTCAGGTGCATAAAACAAATCAATTACATTTAAATAATTATTAATTTTCTTAAAATTGACTTCATACCTCCTGATGTAACTTCTCAGAGTTAACAATAATTCCTCCTCCTATGCTACATATCTCCTTTGTAATAAGGAAAAAGTATTTAGCAAAATAAATTGATACAACAACTTTGACTCATCATGTAAACCACATTTCACATTCACAATTTATAAACATTCTTCTGAGAGGGAGGAGGCATGTTTAATCGTGTATTTAAAATAAGTCGAGTATTGAACATTGCATTCAATCTGAGTTCAAAAGCCCTTTTATGTTGTTTTGATTTATATTATTATAGTCATTGTGAATGCTTTTTCTCATGTTTCACTGAATTTTTTTTATTCTTTCATATTACAATATTTTATTATATGCATTCTTCATAACAACTTATTAATAGATACATAAATTTTAGTATATAATTTTGTGTTATATTATGATATTACATTTCTTTATACTATGCTATGCTCTGTTATACTATATTACATATGTATTCCACAGAGGTCAAAGACAGAAAGGCCTTTTTTTCTGCTTTGACTTTTGTAGGAGGTTGGCTTAGTAATAAATTTTTTTGCATAATTACAAATTTCAAAAAGTTTTCCAGAGCACTTTGACCAAATTATTCCTGTTCAACAAACATCTTCTTTTAGAGTGTCTTCTAATACCGATCATTTATCTTTTATCTCTCCTAATTTGCTGTGTGAATTGAAATTTCAGATATTTTTTCATTGTTAATTATCTTATTATTCATGATTTAAAGCATTGTTATATGATTGTTGATTTTTTAAATTAATTGTGCTTTTGAAAACTGCTCATGTGCCTTGACCATTTATCCATTAGATAATGCTTTTAAACATATATCTGTGTTGATTATTGGCATTGCTAAGATTTGTTTCTATACTATAGTTTCTCTTCTATTTTTTAAAAATTTGTGATAAAGCTTTTTAATTTTAAAGTTAGGTTATTTCGAAAATTGTAACATCTTCTGTCGTTGTTTCATTTTAAATTCTCCCCCAATCATAATTTTAAATCATCTTCCTTAAATCTCAGGCTACATGTAGATTATTTACCAAAAATAATTGGTTTTTATTATACGCTCACATGTATGTATGCATATATTTATATATATCTATATATCTATGTATATATGTGTATATATATATATCTTTATATATATACATATATATATATATATATATATATATATATTTCTGTTTTCCCATCAACTTAACATTCTGTTTTTATGAATAAACTGAATAGGAGGCTGTCCAGAAATTTTCTTGGTAAAATAATTTGCATTTTGTAAAATATGGAAAGTTAAGTGGGTGAAAAAAAGAGTTTTGAGTTGGAAAATAGTATCTTCCTTTGGCTGTATTCATGTGTACATCACAATTTCAAATATTTTTGAAAAAAAAAAGACATGAAAACACAAGGAAGATCTTAGAAAGCATGTTAACACTAAAATTAGATATTTTCAGAAGAATTCAATCTTAAGGTATTTATACATAAGTTAGTGGCTAAAAAAATAAGTAAAAAAATCTGATTCCTTGATTCTTGATTGATCACAGAATTATAAGAAATATAAATAAATGACAATGATGAGACATCATACCAAAATTTGTGGGATGCAGCCAAAGCGGTAATAAGAGGGAATTTTATATCCTTAGAGGCTTACTTGAATAAAACAGAGAAAGAAAAGATTAATGAATTGGGCTTGCAACTAAAAAAACTAAAAAAAGACCAAATGAAAAACCCCCAATCAAATACTAAATTGGAAATTCTAAAATTAAAAGGAGAAATTAAAAATATTGAAAGTAAAAAAAACTATTGAACTAATTAATAAAACTAAGAGTTGGTTCTATGAAAAAGCCAATAAAATAGATAAGCCTTTGGTAAATCTGATTAGAAAAAGGAGGGAGGAAAATGAAATTAGTAGTCTTAAAAATGAAAAGGGAGAACTTTCCACCAATGAAGAGGAAATTAGAGAAATAATAAGGAGTTATTTTGCTCAACTTTATGCCAATAAATTTGATAACCTAAGTGAAATGGATGACTACCTCCAAAAATATAGACTTCCCAGACTAACAGAGGAGGAAGTAAATTGCTTGAATAGTCCCATTTCAGAAAAAGAAATAGAACAGGCAATTAAACAACTCCCTAAGAAAAAATCCCCAGGACCAGATGGATTTACATGTGAATTTTACCAAACATTTAAAGAACAATTGGCCCCAATGCTATATAAATTATTTGATAAAATAGGGAATGAAGGAGTCCTACCAAATTCCTTCTATGACACAGACATGGTACTGATACCTAAACCAGGTAGGCTGAAAACAGAGAAAGAAAATTATAGACCAATCTCCCTAATGAATATTGATGCTAAAATCTTAAATAAGATATTAGCAAAAAGACTACAGAAAATCATCTCCAAGATAATACACTATGATCAAGTAGGATTTATACCAGGAATGCAGGGCTGGTTCAATATTAGGAAAACTATCAATATAATTGGCCATGTTAATAACCAAATTAACAAAAACCATATGATCATCTCAATAGATGCAGAAAAAGCATTTGATAAAATCCAACATCCATTCCTATTAAAAACACTTGAGAGTATAGGAATAAATGGACTTTTCCTTAAAATAATCAGCAGCATCTATTTAAAACCATCAGTAAGCATCATATGTAATGGAGACAAACTGCAACCATTCCCAATAAGATCTGGAGTGAAACAAGGTTGCCCACTATCACCGTTACTATTTAATATTGTATTAGAAACGCTAGCTATAGCAATAAGAGCTGAGAAAGAGATTAAAGGAATAAGAATAGGCAATGAGGAAGCCAAATTATCACTCTTTGCCGATGACATGATGGTATACTTAGAGAACCCCAGAGATTCTGCTAAAAAGTTATTAGAAATAATCCACAACTTTAGCAAAGTTGCTGGTTATAAAATAAACCCACATAAGTCATCAGCATTCTTATATATCACTAACAAAATCCAACAGTCAGAGTTACAAAGAGAAATTCCATTTAAAGTAACTACTGATAATATAAAATATTTAGGAATCTATCTGCCAAGGGAAAATCAGAAACTTTATGAGCAAAATTACAGACCACTTTTCACACAAATTAAGTCTGATCTAACCAATTGGAAAAATATTAAATGCTCTTGGATAGGGCGAGCAAATATAATAAAGATGACAATATTACCTAAACTAATCTATTTATTTAGCGCTATACCAATCAGACTCCCAAAAAACTATTTTAATGACCTAGAAAAAATAACAACAAAGTTCATATGGAAAAACAAAAGGTCAAGAATTTCAAGGGAATTAATGAAAAAAAAATCAAATGATGGTGGCTTAGCTGTACCAGATCTAAAATTATATTATAGAGCAGCAGTTACCAAAACTATTTGGTATTGGCTAAGGAATAGATTAGTTGATCAGTGGAATAGATTAGGTTCAAGGGATAAAACAGTCAACAAATATAGCAACCTAGTCTTTGACAAACCCAAAGATCCCAGCTTTTGGGATAAGAACTTACTGTTTGATAAAAATTGCTGGGAAAATTGGAAACTAATATGGCAGAAACTAGGCATTGATCCATACTTAACGCCGTACACCAAGATAAGGTCAAAATGGGTTCATGACCTAGGCATAAAGAATGAAATTATTAATAAATTAGAGGAACATAGGATAGTTTACCTCTCAGACCTGTGGAAGGGGAAGGTCTTTATGACCAAAGCAGAACTAGAGATCATTACTGATCACAAAATAGAAAATTTCGATTATACCAAACTGAAAAGTTTTTGTACAAACAAAACTAATGCAGACAAGATTAGAAGGGAAGCAATAAACTGGGAAAATATTTTTACAGTCAAAGGTTCTGATAAAGGCCTCATTTCCAAAATATATAGAGAATTAACTCTAATTTATAAAAAATCAAGCCATTCTCCAATTGAAAAATGGTCAAAGGATATGAACAGACAATTCTCAGATGAAGAAATTGAAACTATTTCTAGTCATATGAAAAGATGCTCCAAGTCATTATTAATCAGAGAAATGCAAATTAAGACAACTCTAAGATACCACTACACACCTGTCAGATTGGCTAAGATGACAGGAAAAAATAATGATGATTGTTGGAGGGGATGTGGGAAAACTGGGACATTGATTCATTGTTGGTGGAGTTGTGAACGAATCCAACCATTTTGGAGAGTAGTTTGGAACTATGCTCAAAAAGTTATCAAACTGTGCATACCCTTTGATCCAGCAGTGTTACTACTGGGATTATATCCCAAAGAGATTATAAAGAAGGGAAAGGGACCTGTATGTGCACGAATGTTTGTGGCAGCCCTTTTTGTAGTGGCTAGAAACTGGAAACTGAATGGATGTCCATCAGTTGGAGAATGGCTGAATAAATTGTGGTATATGAATATTATGGAATATTACTGTTCTGTAAGAAATGACCAACAGGATGATTTCAGAAAGGCCTGGAGAGACTTACACGAACTGATGCTGAGTGAAATGAGCAGGACCAGGAGATCATTATATACTTCAACAACAATACTATATGATGACCAGTTCTGATGGACCAGGCCATCCTCAGCAACGAGATCAACCAAATCATTTCTAATGGAGCAGTAATGAACTGAACTAGCTATGCCCAGAAAAAGAACTCTGGGAGATGACTAAAAACCATTACATTGAATTCCCAATCCCTATATTTATGCACACCTGCATTTTTGATTTCCTTCACAAGCTAATTGTACAATATTTCAGAGTCTGATTCTTTTTGTACAGCAAAATAACGTTTTGGGTCATGTATACTTATTGTGTATCTAATTTATATTTTAATATATTTAACATCTACTGGTTATCCTGCCATCTAGGGGAGGGGGTGGGGGGGGTAAGAGGTGAAAAATTGGAACAAGAGGTTTGGCAATTGTTAATGCTGTAAAGTTACCCAAGTACATATCCTGTAAATAAAAGGCTATTAAATAAAAAAAAATGTAAAAAAAAAAAAAAAAAAAAAAGAAATATAAATAAAAGGAGTTGAATGCCAAGATCCCTATTCTCTATTTGTATGATCTAATAAACTGCTAACCCTCCCTTGTATTCTAATTAGTCAATATTCTAATATTATCGATTGAAAGGAAAATAGAATGCTATATAAACATTTTAACAAATTGAGAAATAGCGTAGAGGGCTGAAACTCTGAAAAGGTATGCTTGAATCAGACAACAGAGCACTTAAGGCTAATTCCACATTCAAGGTGAGATAATGGCTCTATATACATATATTTAAATAAGATGGTGATGTGATGGCTCTTCTCACCATTGGTGCTTGCTGAATGTTTGGTGGTGAGATAATTATAGAAAAGGATTGGAGGGCTGAGGGAGGGAGGTCAGGGTGACTTGGCTGCAGGATGAGGAGGAGAGGGACTGGAGACTCCAGACTCCAGAATCCAAGAGAGATTTTTGGCAAGCTGCATAGCAGCTTGCCTGCCTCCTTCACTTCTCCCTCTAAAGACCAAGAACTTTGAATGACCCTGACTCTGACTGATCCTGAAACCTTCCAGGGAGCTAGCTCGGACATTATAAAATAGGACAGTAAAAGCAAATGGTCATTTCCACAGAAAAACACTTAATAATGTTTTGGTTAAATTCTGGATGGAGTTTTTAGATCTTCTACCAAGAACCTTAAGGGATCCAAAGCAATTTTTCTACCCCAGTACACATTTTAAAAGAAGTGGAATAGTATGAAACTGAAAAGTGGTTTTTCATGAGTCATTTTTCAGTATGGTAGGTTTTTTTTTTCCTGTATACATTTTAAGATTCATCCCCAAATACCATCAGCTGAGGAGTTATTTCTGGATTTACTAATTGTATAAACTATGATAATCAGAACAGAATGTGCTATGTGAAGAGAAATGGCCAGATGTGGGTCCAGGCTCAGCTTGGGAAACGGAAACACATGTTTTCTGAAAATATTGGAAGGAGGAAACAACTGGGTTTCTTAACAGTTTCAGTAACAATATTTAACAGTTAAAAAACTTTAAAAATATTCACTACAAACAACTAATAAATTAATCATCACAACATCCACCAGGTGGCATATAGCCCCATCTCACATTGGAAGCAACTGGAATCTAAGATTACTGAGCTATGCAAGGTAAGAGAGAGTCAGTGTTAAGAATATAGTCCATTTTCAATTCATTATAGTAATGGTATATGGAGATAATATGAATCATTTGAACAAGAAAGATAATCTAACTACCTCATTTTAGCTAATCTTTTACTGCCAAATCTTACTTTAATGTCTGCTAAAAACTACTCTATACTATGAGCTAACTCTTTTAGATAACTATCTTGCAATTGAAATTATATAGCAGATCAGCCAGATATTTAGATACTTCACTGAAAATGAGTCTGTCACTCTAAACACTCAGTTCTTGGTTTAGCACTGACCAGGAAGTCAGTAGGACCAGAGAGAAGTAAGGAATCGTGGGATAGGGGAAAGAGATTTATTAAAAACAAAAGAAGAGGAAAAACATGTTGTTATTGCTTTTGCTTGGTTATTTTTAGGTAAATATGCTTTAAAAGTTAGGACCTAAAGTGAGAAAAAAAGCTTTTCATAGTGGAAAAAAAACCTTTTTTTTCACCCAAACTGCTTTTTTCAATTATTCTCTTCTTGTTTAGAACATTACCATCTAGAAAGCTACATGATGTTGGTCTCTTCCTACTTTTACATATTCTAAACTCTATTTTCCTCCATATACTTTGGGATCCAATGACAGTATCTGCCTTCCTATTCCTCATATAATGATACTACATCTCCCAGTTCTAACTATTTTGACTGGTTATCTTCCATGCCTGGAATATTCTTTCTCTATCTTTCTACCTTCTAGCTTCCCTAGCTTCCTTCAAGTATTAACAAAAGTCCAATCTTCTCAAAGAAGCTATCCTAATCATACAGTTAGTGATTTCCTTAGAGACTGGCTCCCTTTTACCCTGTATAGGTAGATTTTTAATAAAGTTTTTTCATATTTTTCCACCATTAGACTATGAAGTCTTTGATTATGGCTTTTTGTTTTGTTTTAACCATTATTTGTGTCCCCGAAATTTAACATAGCAGCTGCCAAATGATGCTATTGTTCAGTTGTTTTTCAGTCATGGTTACTTTTTCATGATGTCATTTGGAATTTTCTTGGCAAAGATACTAGAGTCGTTTACAATTCTCTTCTTCAACTTATTTTACAGGTGAAGAAACTGAGACAAAAATGGTTAAGCAACTTGTCCAGAGTTACACAGCCACTGTCTGAGGTCATAGTTGAACTCAGGAGAATGAGCCTTCCTGACTCCAGAGCTAGCACTTTATTCATTCTGCCACTTAGCTACCAAATAGTAGATACTTAATTAGTAGACAGTAGTTAGTAGGCAACTAACACGAGTTGACTGAATTAATACTTCTATATTTCAATTTCTTCATTTATAAAATAGGAGTTGGAATAGATGTTCTCCACCAAACCTTTCAACTTTACATGATAATCTTACATGACTTTATTTCTATCACAATGCTAAATAATAAGTCCTGAATAAGTTTCTGAAGGAATAGTTATGGTATTAATGTCAACCTTGTAATTGATCAGTTAGCATTCCTTTATTTTGTGGATGCATAAAGCGATCTTGCAAACACCTATTAAATTACAGAATGGAGATGTGTGAAGACCATGGTAACACTCTGGATACCTTAGAATTAGCCAGAGTCAGGATAATCAAAAGTCCTTGGTCTTTATTCTTGATCTTTAGGGGTAGAAGTGAATTAGATGGACACAGGATCTCCACGACCTTCCTTCTCTTGGTCTACTGCCAAAGTGACTCTGGCTTGTCTTACTTCACCCCCTAATCCTTCCCACAATTCTCTGTATACATCAAAAGACTGAACCAGCACAGAATAGTGGGAAGGGCCATTTTCTAAGCATATGCTAATAGAGTATTAGGCAATAGATAACTAGTCTTAAGTGCTCTGCTGTCCGACCTCAGTGCATCAACTCAGAGTTTCAGCCTTTTACAGAGATAGGGGGAAAGAGTGTTTATGGGATAATGGACATAACTAGAACAAGCTATTCATTTCAATAAAACAAATATTTTTGAGCACCACTTTATGCAATAAATAAGATACTAGGGGGGAAAAGGTGAAAAATGATGATTTATATGCTAAAGAGATTTTTTTAAAATTAATAATATACTTTAGTTACCATATGAGATGCTACAAGTAAAAAAATGAAATGAAATGAAAAATGCAATAATTCTTATCCTGACACTATACTAGAATACATATTATGTGTACAAATAAATATAACAAATACTGAAAATTGGGAGAGGAGGAGTCAGGGAATGATTCCTTGAGGAAGTAGCACCTGAGTCAAAACTTCAAAGAAAATTAGGTTTTGGAGAGATAGAAATGAAGAAGGAATAGAATAGGAAGGTGTTTTTTAAAATGTTTACTGTTGGTAAGTATCCTATTAAACAAAAGATATATATATATAGAGAGAGAGAGAGAAAAGCTCAAATTTTAATTGGGGAGAAAATTCATGAATAGGGAATTACTTTTCTCCCCATACATGGCAGAAAGAAGGCTAGGCAGTTCTTGAATTAGGCAGGCAACACATCAAAAAATAT
Organism: Sarcophilus harrisii; assembly: GCF_902635505.1. Classification (NCBI taxonomy): domain Eukaryota; kingdom Metazoa; phylum Chordata; class Mammalia; order Dasyuromorphia; family Dasyuridae; genus Sarcophilus; species Sarcophilus harrisii. Next base: position 323,574,141 of record NC_045428.1, read on the forward strand.
ACCTTTGATGTGCTTTAAAGGCAAGTGATTCCAGACCCAAAGTATAGTGGGTCCAAGAACCAGATGGGATTGAGGCTCTGGAATACATCTAGCAGATACATGCATATAGGTATCAACATCCAGAGGACATCATGATCTAGGCCTTATAGAAAATAGGCAATAAAGAAATGAGTTAAGTTGGGTTAGAGGGAGTAATTACTAGTCAAGCAAAATCTAGTTGATTTGCTTTATTTATTTATTTATTTAAACTCACAGCTCTTCACATATTTAAACTTTACTTTCTTTAATGGTAAAATGGATTTACAGCTAATATATATTATACAGGATTATTTTGAGTAGTATTCTTGGAAAACCTTCCATGTAACATTATAATTTAATGAATAGTAGAGGAGCAGATGCACTAATATAGTTAAAATGTACCATAAGCCATTAATGGTTGATCATTATTATAGGTAATTTAAGTCACTTTGATAGACCAGTGATGGATAAAATAATCTGTTTCCCATTTTCAAAATGTCAGAGGGTACTTTTGGACTTTGAATCATAAGGCCTTAAAATTTTTGAATAAGAAAACTTAGAAATTATCCACAGTAACAAAATTAATGTAAAACCCAATGTTATTTTTCTATATTTAATAGGACATCCTCAGACTCTTAGAAATATGAGAACTTGGAAATTTGGAATAATGAAGAATTTTAGAAACTGACACCTTTAATTTATAGACGGAGAAATTGAAGCTCATAAAAGCAAAGTGATTTGATCAGGGCTATATGGTTTGAAAGTGGCAGAACCAGAATATAAAGCAAAAGAGCTCTTGATATAATATCCCAGATCCAATACTTTTTTGATTATATGGAATATGAAAGATGAAAATGAGATCAATGAGTTTTGGGGGCAATACCTTTTCTTCAGATTGGGAAATCCAAAGCCAAAAGGCAAGGGAGGGAGTAGGAAGGAAGGCGTTGTAAGGGAAAACAATGTGGGTGAGTCAGCAGAGATCTTCCCTCTATATTTTATTTACTCAGAGTGGTAAGATTATTGTTCATCACAAGAAAAATACACTCTCACCCTCTCACTACAGAAATAAACCTGACATTTTCTCTTCTTTTAATTTTTCCTATAGGATGTCAGCTAATAGGCTGTATACTCCAAGCAAGCTTAAAAAGCTATAACCTGGTCTTTACCCCAGGAAACTCAAGCTTCTGCCAGGCTGAACAGGATTCCTTAGCAGACTAGTAAATGTTTTTGTTTATTTGTTCGTTTTGTTTTGTTGTCCTTTCAGACGTGTAGACCTGAAGGAAAGTTTATTTCCCCTGGGCTCTGAAGGGATATTACCTGAAAAATTGAGAACAACTATATGTTTACTTCTGAAAAGTCACAAAATAGGTGAATTTGCTTATGTTACTTTCCAAGGAATTAAAATGAGTGATTTCTTCAGTGTTTCAATTGGGTTGAATATAAAGGCAGGGATATTCAAATAGTCATTTACCTCTACCGGTTTAATAATCCTCTTACAATTGCTTGTCATGATTCACAATTTGGTACCAATCTACTTTTCTCGGTTTACTTTCCTTCATAAATTATATCTTACAACCAAACTGGCTTATTTCTTCATATAGTGAATTTTTCCTCATCTCTGTTTCTAAGAACGCCTATCATTTTCTTTTTTTTTTTCTGAGTAAATTTAATCATTAAAAATGAAGTGAACATAGCATGTGTCAATTTATATCCAGTCTCCTTAGTTCTTTTTCTGGATGCAGATGACATTTTCTGTCCAAAAGCTACTGGGAATGCGTTGGATCACTGAAACACTGAAAAGAACAAAATCTTTAATAGTTGATCTTTGCACATTCTTTCTGTTATTATGTACAATGTATTATTCCTGGGTCTACTTGTTTCATTCAGCATCAATTCATGTAAATTTTTCCAGACCTTTCTAAAACCATCTTGTTCATCATTTTTAAAGAACAATAATATTCCATTAACTTCATATGCCATTCCCCAATTGATGGGCATCTACTCATCAAAAGAGCTGGTCCAACCATTTTTGTATACATGAGTCTTTTTCTTTCCTTTATGATTTTCTTGGGATACATACCCAGTAATGGCACTGCTGGGTCAAAAGGTATGTACAGTTTGATAGCCCTTTGAGCATAGCTCCAGATTGCTTTCCAGAATGGTTGAATCTGTTTACAATTCCATCAACAATGCATTAGCGTCCCAGTTTTCCCACATCCCCTCCAACATTTATTTATCTTTCCCTGTCATCTTAGCCAATCTGAGAGGTATGAAGTGGTACCTCAGAGTTGTTTTAATTTGCATTTCTCTGATTTATAGTGACTTAGAGGAATGTTTACCTTTTTTCAGAGCTAATATGAAGCTAATTCTCCACTCTCTATCAATAGAACCTTGTATGGATTTCATAGAACATCATGCTTATGTCACCTAATTTTACCCTTCCCACTTTCTAGCTTCCTTTTATCTTTTGTCTTCTCCCATTAAATTGAAAGCCCTTTAAGAGCAGGAGCTCTTTTCCTTTGTCTTATCTGTATCTTAATGTTGATTATAATGCATGACACATGCTCAGTGCTTAACAAATGTTTACTGATTTGAATTAAATTTAATTGAAGTGTCATTTCCCCTCCTGAATTCCTCTCCCAAAAGTGGGAGTTCTTTCTATTATAATTTTGTTTCTATGTACTTTTACAAAAAGTATTACTCGTATGTATCATGCTCCATCCCACTAGAATTAAAGCTCCTTGATTACAGGAATTCTTTTGTTTTTTCATATCTAATACCTAGCACAATGCCTGATATAATAGTACTTTATAAATGTTTATTGAATTGAGTACTAGGAGGATCCATGATTTGAGATGTGTATGTGCTTCCACCAAGCCAATATGCAGATTATGAGCTCTCACCCTGGTACATGATTATCATAAGCTGTAGAGGTCAGAAAATAATCATCATGGTAATTGATCTTCTCATTATGTCTTTAAACATTTAAATACAGGTTCACTAAAAACCTGTAACAATAACATAACTGTAGAATAAATTAAAAATTTTAAAATATAATATTAATGTAATAACATAAACAAAATGCAATGAAATAAACCAAATAATCATTTGGTCTATAATTAAAATCTTTACTTCTTAAGATGTTATGGGCCAGAACTTGAAACAAGGTGCTAAGTCAGTGGAATTGATAGAGACAATAGTTATCTAATTTATCATGGTGCTAAACAGTTCTCTAGTTCAGTACATGTACTTAGTACTTACTATAGTTCTACAAGATTCACACCTTTGATAAGAGAGCACATATAAGCTAGGAGCCTCACCTAGGATTCAGTAGGGGAGATTCAGAAACCAGAGAAGGTAGGTGGGAGCTCAAGCTCTTGCAACCAAGGCCAGACTGAAAGACTCTCCAGAAAGCTGCCCAGCCCCAGGAAGGAGATAATAAAGGATCTGGACTATATGAAAGCTAACCGGGCCGCAGGAAAGGAGACAAGACTTGGAAAGAGACAATAAAGGATTTGGACTTTAATTCCTGGCTGCACTTGTGGTGATTACTGAACTGAAACAAAGGCTGCTCCCCCCAAGAGAACCCCAACAAGAGAACATTACATTTAAAGAGAATATTACATTAAGAGGATTTTTTCCTACTCAATAATAATTTATTTTTCTATTACCTGAAAAGATTAGTTTTCAACAATCTTTTTTGTAATATTTTGAATTCCATTTTTTTCTATGAGTATTATTAGGGGATAAATACATGTACCATATGTGTATTTATATGCATGTATATTATAGACGTGCATGTATGTATGCATACTATTTAAAGGATAAGAATTAAACTTGTAATTTCATTGTTAGAAGCTTCCAGATAAACAAATCCTCTCCATAAATATAGATCAATTCATTTCCTTCAACTTATAGATCAGAGGCAGAATCAAAATGGCAGAGAGAAGTTAGGAAATTGCCTGATCTCTCTTAATTTTCCCTTGGAAGAGACAATAAATCAAACTTGTAAATGAATTTTAAAATGACAAAACACAAAAAGACAGAATTAAATAATTTAACAGCTTAAGGTAACTTAGAAGAACTTTAGGAATGATCTATTTTACTTCAATAAAGGGGAGTACAGCCCAGCATAATGTCCAGGTAAGCCAGCAGGAACCTGTGAGCCACAACACATATCAGCAACCAAAGTCCCTCTTTCCTGGCTCATCAGATTAGTGGCAGAGCAGATCACTAATCAAAGAAAGATACTATGGCAATGGGGAAGATCAAAATACAATTTCAAAAGAAAACAATAATGTCAAAATGACAATATGTAAAGCTTTAAAGAAGACAATTAATTAACCTCAAACCCAAAAAAGTTCTCTTGGAAGAATTGAAAAAAGATTTCTTTTTTTAAATCAAGTAGGAGAGAGAGAAAAAATGGAAGAGAATAAATGAGTTACACAGGAGATTTATGAAATAAGTATGTCAACAGCTTGGAAACAAAACACAAAAAATTAAACAAAGAAAGCAGTTCTTTAAAAACAGAATTTAAAAAGTAGAATTGTCCAAATGGATAAAAAAGTTCACTGAAGAAAATAATCCCTTAAAAATTAGAATTGAAGAAGTAGAAATTAATGGCACTATGAGATATCAAGAATCAGTCAAACAAAATCAAAAAAGAAGGAAATATAAAATACTCTATTGAAAACACATCTGATCTGGAAAAATAGAACCAGCAGACAAAATTTAAGAATCATAAGACCACTTACAAGTCATGATACAAAAGAAGAGCCTGGCCAGCATCTATCAAGAAATTGCCAAGGAAAACTGCCCTAATGTCCTAAAACCAGATGGCAAAGTCATTTAAAGAATCCACCAATCATCTCCTGAGAGATAGTTCCAAATTAAAATTCTGGGGAATATTGTTACCAAATTCTAGAATTATCAAATAAAGAAAAAATACTATTCAAATATCAAAATATCAAAAATAACTCAAATATCAAGGAGTCAGACTTGCACAGTCTTTACATATTTTTACATTAAATTGTCAGAGACTTGGAAAATTCAGGAAAGCAAAGAAACTTGGGCTACAAGCAAGAATTAACTACCCAGCCAAATTGAGATTAAAAATATTTCATTGAAAAAAAAATTCAATGAAGAGACTTTCAAAATTTCCTGTTGAAAAGACCACAACTGAACAGAAAAAGTGATCTTCAAAATATAAAACTCAAGCATAAAAAGAAAACAGAAAAGAAAGCAAAAGCGTACTATTTTATAAGATTAAACTCTACAATCTTACATAGGGAAATGATACTAACTCTTAAGAGCTGTATCTCTATTAGGGCAGTTAGAAAAAGTGTATAGAGAGTATAAGTATATGATAAAAGGGAGAACAAGGATAAAAGGAAAAAGAGGGGAAAAAAAGGAATAGAGGCTGACAGAAGTATAGGCAGAATGGGGAAAATATAAGAGTGGGAAGACTGATAAGGAAGAACAGATTAAGCTAGGTCTTAATCAGAAAAAAAATTTTTGGTAAGGAGGAACAGTGTGAAAACAGAGAGAAAAATCTCAACAAGGAAGGAAATAGAATAAATATCCGCAGTAATAATAAATGAATGTCATTGGGATGAACTCTCCCATAATGTGGAAAATAGCAGAGTGAATTTAAAAAAAGAATGGTACAATATGTTGTTCACAAGAAACACATCTGAAGCAGAGAAACACAAAAATAAGTAGAATAGATTTTTTTATTGAAATACAAAAAAACAGTAGAGATCCTCATTTCACAGATGCTAAAGCAAAAATAGATCTAATTAAAAGAGGGAAGGAAAGAAACTACACTTTGCTAAAAGGAGTTATAGACAATGAGGTATTATCAATTTCTAAATACATATGCACTGAATGACACAGTATACATATTCTTAGAGGAGAAGTTAGTTACAAAAAGAAATAGCAAAACTATCATAATAGTGATCTCAATCTTTCCCTCTTCACAACTAGATATAGCTGACTGCAAAATAAATAAGAAAGAAGTTAAGTGAATAGAATTTTATAAAAGATATGATGGACATCAGGAAAATGAATGGGAATGGAAAAGAATAAACATAAAAATTATCTATTAGGCCTAAAATCTGACATTCAAATGAAGAAAGGCAGAAGTATTAAATCTGTCTTTTTCAGATCATGATGAAATAAAATTACATGTAATGAGGGGCCATCAAAGCTAGACTACAAAGTGACTAGAAACTCAGGCAATGAGGAAACAAAACTATCTCAAATTGTAGATGATACGGTATATTTATAGAATCCTAGAGAATCAACTAAAAAATTATTTGAAACAATTAACAATTTTAGCAAAGTTGCAAGATATAAAATAAATCTCTATAAATCAACATTTTTATATCAACCAATAGAACAGGGCCACAAGAAGTAAAAACGAAATTCCATTTAAATTTACTGTAGGCAACACAAAATTTTTGAAAGTCTGCCTGCCAAAACATTAGAACATGAGGGGAAAGTAGAAATAGGAAAAAAAAATCCATCAACCACTACCTCAAAGAGATCCTTTGTGGAAAACACACATGAATATTATTGACAAATTTTGAAACCCCCATATCAAAGAGAAATTTGTGTAAGAAACCAGAAAAAAAAAATCGAATATGCTGGAAGTACAATTAGAATTGTACAAAGCTTATCAGCAGTTACAATACAAGACTGCTGGTCTTGAAATCATATCTACAGATAAGAAAAAGAACTAGAACTACATCCTAAAATCTCATATTCAGTAAAATTATCTATAATTTTGAATGAGGAAAAAACAGAAATTCAATTAACTTGCAGATTTCAGGATTTTTGAACAACCAAACCTGAATTTAACAGAAAATTTAACATATAAGAGCCAATATCAAAGAGCAATTTTAAGGAACTTAATGTGGACAAACTGTTTAAATATGGACAAATGGTTTATGTTTTTTAATATGGGAAATATGTACTTTATGCTTAAGAATTACATCAACAACAGAGTAAACTCAAAAGAAAGATTGGCATAGAAGGTAAAAATAGTAATCATGTTATATAAAAAAAGGGGCAGAGGAAGAATAGACACAGCCATCAGTGTGGGGAGGAGGGTTCACAGTTCTGAAAATCTACTCACCTCAAGAATGGGTTCAATAGGCAACACTACATAGATACCATGAAAGGTATAGCACCCTCCAAAATCTATAAAGAAATAAGGGGGGAGGGATGGATGGATGGATGGTGAAGCAACGGGTGAGGGAAGAAGACAAAGAAGGGATTCCTGGGTGGGAGGAGGTTAAGTAATAGTAAGCCAAGTTATGGAGAAGAATTTAAAGAAAGAGTCAGCAGGGATAGGAAAGATGTGTGTGGGTGTATATATGTATGTATATATCTACATATGTATACATAAATATATCTTTTCTTAACTGTGGCTTGCTTGGAGGTAAGGGGGGATGAAAGGGAGATATATGTGTGTCTATTGTAGTATATGTATGCCTTTGTATATATCTATATATGTATATATATAAATATATCCTTTCTTAACTCTAACCTGCTCAGGGGTAGGAAAGATGAAAGGGGGAAAAATAAAGTAAAAAAAAAAAAAAAAAAAAGATGTGTAGAAGAAAACAAAAGAACAATTTACAAGGAAATAAAGAAAAGCTGGATTCATGAATATAATTTCTTCTAATAATATTTATACTTTCTTAAATTGGTATATGTTTTTTATATATTTTGAGTCCCCCTTGATATCCTGCTGGGTACATGATAATGTTCTCTTTTTTGTTTCATTTTGTTTTATATTGCTTTTCTGTTTTTCCTTTTTTCTTTTGTTTCTTCAAATAAAATAAATTTGGTGAAAAAGTGGTGGGTCAGCATAGTAGGTTAAGTACAAAAGACATAGTATATGACTTATGGTAATCTATTGTTAAATAAACTCAAATTCTCCAGCTTCAGGGATAAAAACTCAATAATTAACAAAAGCTGCTGGCAAAAAGATGGAAAAGAATATGGCAGAAACTAGACATAAACACTGTATACAAAGATAAAATTGAAATTAGTATATGTATTAGGCTTGAAGAGTGATACTGGTAGGATTCTAGTTGTTGCCCCCAACCCAAATCCTTCCTATAACCAACAAAAAGCAAATGAGCATATTCTGTAACCATACCACCTGGTTGTCACCTGAATGCTAGGTATGTATCCAAAAAGATCATAAAAAAGGAGAAAGGAAGTACATATGCAAAAATATTTATGGCAGCTCTTTTTGTGGTAGCAAAAAATTCCAAGTTGTGAGCATGCCCATCAATTTGGAAATAACTGAACAAGTTGTGGTATATGAATGCAATGGAATACTATTTTTCTTTAAGAAATGATGAGCAGGCAGATTTCAGAAAAACCTGGAAAGACTTACATGAATTATGCAACACTGTGAGATGATCAATTATAATAGACTTAGCTCTTCTCAGTTATACAGTGATTCAAGAAGATTGGTAAAGACTTATGATGAAAAATGCTATCCACATCCAGAGAAAGAAGTATAGAGTCTAAATGCAGGTTGAAGCATACTATTTTCACTTTTTCTTTCTTATGTTTTTTTTCTTTTGTTATGATTCTTCTTTCAAAACATTTCATATATATTTATATTTATATATTATATTTATATTATGCTTATATTTAATGGCACTAAACCTCTTCTTTAATTGGGACTTCAGTCAGAGTGTGACTGATTTCAACATGAGATAAATGACTTCATCATTGAGTGATGATGGTCTGTTGAGAACACAATGGAAATGTTCAGCCCATCTCTCTAAGATCATGTCCTGGTCACTAATCATGGGAGATCCATCAATCCTGAATACTTGAGATGAAGATAATACTTGAGATGAAGATAACTTCAGTAATTCATAAAAGTGTTTTGGCTTATTATTATCAGTATAAAACTGAATTTCATCTGCTTTCTTGCTGATCCAAGATTCCTACATCTCTCCAAGTTTTGATTGTATTTTACTTTTGATGGGATTGAATGCTACTTTCTTAGAGATGGATGGATTATCCTGTTGGTATACCCTGTGAAGTTCTTGTTTTTCTTTTGAACTTCCCCAATATTTTGGTCAAACCAGTCTTGATGTTTGCAAGTGTTCTGACTCAATGCAGTTCTGTTCACCAAATCACTGATTGTATATGTATAACTATGTCAGATTGTTTTCTGTCTTAGGAAAGGGGGATGAAAAAGAATGAGGGACAAAAATTTGAATCTCAAAAACTTACTAAAATTAATGTTAAAAACTGTTCTTACATGTAATTGGAAAAAAAGTAAAATACTATTAATTGAAAAAAATATTTTTTTATTAAAAACTAATTAAACTCTATATTTTAGGGACAGCTAGTTGGTATAGTGGATAGAGCATCTGAAGACAAAAAGACCTGAGATCAAATCCGACTCCAGATACTTAACACTTTCTAGCTGTGTGACCCTAGGCCAGTCACTTAACCCCAATTACCTCAGCAAAAAAAAAAAAAATATATATATATATATATATATATATATATAATTAGACAGGCCTTAGAACAACAAGCATTTGTATAACTTGTCTATCATTACAGAACTAGTACCCTTAAGAAGTGGAACTAGAAGAATAAACTTCTTGATTCCCACACAATTCTCTATAACACACATACACACACACAAGCAGTCATATATTTTGTATTCTACTATGCTGTTCCCCCTTTCCATATGTATCTGTTTACATGCAAAAACATTTGTGTATGTATATGCATAGGATATGTGTATTTATTTATGCATATGTACCATTAATGTGTGTATATGTGTGGGTATTTGTCAAAAATCTTAACATAGTTTTTAGATTTATGATTAAAGTGTCAGTTGGTTAATAAAGATAATCATGTCTTTACTTATAAGTTCACTCTCTATAACCAAAATGCTTGCAAGGAGATCTGCAGTGAATGCTTTTCTTCACATTCCTAAATACCCCTCTCAACACTTAATTGATATAAACATAATGATCCAATCCTAAAATGAAACCACTACACAGAGTAGAAATTATACCAATTTGGCAGAATGAAGTACTTGATACCGATTACTTTACAAAGATACAATATGGACCTCCCAAACACCTCACTCTCCTTGTGGAATAACCATTTTCTTCCAACAAATCAAATTGGACTCTTACCATATTAATTTTCCAACCTACTCTGGAAATGGCCTCATTTACTATCATGGTTAAAGGAGATAGAACTTCTGATTAAAATAATTATGTAGTAGGAGCTTGGCCAAATGCAAATGAAGTGTAGAAGATAATCATCTAGAGATTTAGAATTGTTTTGAACAGTATAAACACTCAGGATTTTTTAGGCAGGGGGCAATTATGAGTAATGGGACAAAATTAGGCAGAGGAACATTTACACCAACTACCAGGAAAATACTGCCAATATAGTATGGTTTCAAAGTAGAATGATTTCCCAAGTGAGAGGAAAACTCATACACAAATTCCATAAAGTGATGTAAGAGAGATGAACAGTATTGTTCACTTGTAGAGAGGGCTTAAAGTTTACAAAGACTTAAAAGAGCTAACATTTGCAAAGCCTTGGCATAATGCCTTGCATATAGTAGGGGCCAGATAACTCTTAGTTCCTTCTTCCTTCCCATCAAAGTACTTTCCACATAATAACCTTGGCAAGTATGTTGGATTTATAGGTGAGGAAATTAAAGTTCATGGTGATGAAATGACACCCATAAAGAGAAAGCATGAAAGTAGGATAGTCAAAATGTAAATCCAGGCCTAATCACTCTAACTCTAAAGAAGATAATAAGGAAAATACAAACAAAACCGAACCATGAGTGAGAAATATTGTATAAAGCATTAATTTTTGATATATTGCTTACTTTTATGAAACTCCCTTTCTCTTATTCTTCTTTATAACATATCATACAGAGTAAATTTACAAATGTGACAAAAAAATGGGAACACTCAGTTTTGGAGGGAGTCTGAAAAGTTGGCCCGTTAATACAATGCTAATATGACTGTGGTAGTTTTGGGAAATGATTTGAAATCATGCAAAGAAAGTGCTCAAAATATCTACATCTTTTGAACCAGAGATTGCATTTCTCAGAATAAATCCCTAATGAGATCAATGACAAAAATAAATAACCTATATGCACAAAAATATTTACAGAAGTGCATTTTTTGTTAGCAATTGAAATTAAAGTAGATTTCATTGAATGAGGAATGATTAAACAAATTTTGGGGAAACATGACAACAAAACATTACTGTGATGTAAGAGAGGATCTTATGATGAAGACACAGAAGAAAGGAAAGAATAATATTACTTGATACAAAGTAAAATACCTAGAAAGAAAAAAAAATATAAATGACAAATACTGTAATGTATATAGAAAGAAGACTAGCAAGCTAATTGACATTAATTATGTGAATTCAAAATAATCAAGTTTAGCCTCAACAAAAAGACATAAGAAAATAACTCCCAAATTCTTTGCAGAGGTGGAAGACCATGGATGTGAAATATTGCAGAAAACATTAATTTTTTTGAAATGTTGTTTACTTTTAGGAAAATTTCTTTCTCTTATTCTTCTTTGTTATAAGGAATGACTCACACATAGGTTGGTGTAGTATATAGTAGGAAATGTCATTAAAATATTTCAACATAATTATTTTTTAAACAGGCATTATAAAAAACCAAGCCACAAATAATAAGCCTTATTCAAATTAAACAGTATTTAACTTCTATTTCATAAGCAAGAAATGGACTATAGTTTGAAAAATAGTAATAGTTAATGCTAGAGGAACTATAAAAAGAAAAATACTGTTGTTAAAGTTGTGAATTTTTCTAATAATTTATGAAAGAATTTTGTTATTATGTCTAAGAATGAAATTAAAGGAGTTTCAATCTTTCACCTAGAACATCTGCAAGTGGATATAAACTTTAAGAAGTTTCAGCATAAAAAGATAGGAACTACAAGTATTTACACAGATACATATATAAATATATATGTATGTATATAAAAATAGATATAGATATATACACACATATATACATATTTATATGTATATTTATCTCTACATATACACACATATATACATACATGTACATATATGAAAATTTTTATAATGGTATTTTTTGTAGTAGCAAATAATTGGAAATAAATCCAAATTTATTGATTATGAATAAATAAATTATGGCACATTAAATGATACAATGTTTTATAAGAAAAAATAAAAATAAAAAACAGAGATGTACGTGAATACAATATGAAGTAAGTAGAACCAGAAAACCAATGTACATAATTAACAAAACAATATAAATGCAAACCCCCAAACACATGAAACTGAAACATTGAAATTGTAATAAGTAAACTTGGATCCAAAGGAAGAATATTAAAGGATACTAGAAAGGATAGCTCCCTGTAAGGTAACAGGATAGAAGGAAGAAACAGAAAGTAAATAATGAAAGAAGAAAGAAAAAAGAAAGAAGGAAAAAAAAGAAACAAAAAAACAAAGAAAGGAAGGAAGGAAGAAAGGAAGGAAGGAAGGAAGGAAGGAAGGAACGAAGGAAGGAAGGAAGGAAGGAACGAAGGAACAAAGGAACGAAGGAAGGAGGTAAGGGAAAAGAAAAAAAAGAGTTTCTTAGGGAGGGCCTGAAAATCTTTCTAGCTAGCAAAGCATAGTTCATAGCCTTTGGAGCATTTTTTTCCCCCTTTGCTTTGGCAGGTAACCATTTCTTCCTTCCTTTTGGGTTTTAAAATTTCTTTGAATACTTGAGGTTACCAAGCAAATGACCTCGGAATAAATGAATTATCACTGTACCAGTGGTAGTCAGGAATTATATTCCTGAAAATTCTGAAATAATGAGATACACTTAGCGCCCTGGAAACAATGGTCACTATGGGTTTATTGTGAAGAAATTGAATCTTTGCAGAAATATTAAATGTCACAGAGCCAGAGATAAAAAACCTGAAATGTGAGGCACCTACCCTTAAAATAATAACATTGTGGCTAAAATCTGAACTTAATAGAATGTTCAGCAAGAAACTCTGAACCTTAGTAAAGGCTTTTATTTATATTCTACAAGGCTTAACCTAGAGTTACTAAAAAGTTTAATGCTTGTAACTCAAAATCTGGTGGAACTGGAAAGCAATGTTTCCAGATGACTTGAAACCCAGAATGCTAAGAACAGAAAGGAATACACACACAGAGACACACATATACATATGTATGTATACTGAATACAATGAAGTATTTGAGATATTTATGTGACTATCTCATATATTTGCATATGTTATGTGAATATCACATGTATCTATTTGTTTGTAAAAAAAATTCATTACTTTGGAAAAAGAATTATTTACTTTGGATCCATAAATATTTTATGACTAACTGGCAATGCCCAATACATTATACCAGGATAAAATAAATTGACTCCTTCCACCCACTCACCCAAACATACAAAAGCATCTCATTTTTTCCAGGAAATTATCTTCATGCAAGAACTAGCCTTATATCAATCAGTCTATCATTCAATCATAATCATCATCATCATCACCATCCTCATTCACATATATAGAAAGTTTAAAGTTTTAGAAAATGTTTTACATATGTTTAATCATTCGATCCCTAGAAAATGAAGTAACATGCAAGGGTGAATGTAGTGCTAGTTATTGTCTCCAGAAGATCAGAGTTCAAAGCCTGTCTCAGATATTCTCATTATTATCCTGGAGAAGAATAATCCTCCTTTAGACAATAGTTTTCTCATTCATAAACTGAAGATTTTGGATTTGATGGCTTCACTTATAAGTGTAAATCTATGAGCCTAAGATTTTATAAAGAATTCTCAAAATATTCCACTTACATGTTGTCAAAGAAGGTCAACTGTCTACCTATAGAATACCTACAACCTCTGCTAGATATAATGGGTAAACTTATTGATATCTGTTTTCCTCAAGCCTGTTATAGCAATACCCTTAAATATGTTTCACTATAATTAATGTTCTAGGAAATTATTCAAAAAGGCCTCCAGTGAATAGTCCAAAGAAGGAAAAGGAGAGCAAATATTAATCATCACATCGTATCTGGGCAAAGAAAAAAAAATGATTTTTTTTTTTTAAAACAAATTACTGAAAATAAACTGGGCTATCCAAAGATACATCAAATTCTCAAGCACAGATTGTTTATAAGCAATTAAAAGCAGACATCTTTAAGGAAGGAAAGGTGAAATCACTGTTATGTCCTTCAATTGAAGGGACCTAAGAGGATATGCATAAAAGAGGAAGGAGATATTCAAATGTTTATTTTGCTCTATAAGTGGTTATTGAGATATCTCTATACCTCGTGGGAACTCAGCAAGTAGAAAAAGATTCTATTAGTATTCTAATAAATAAAATTTGTTGAACTTATTTATAAGTACTAGAGTCATATATCTATTTAGGTGGCCCTCTTGTGGGAAAATGAGTTAGAGAAGCAGTATCTTCCTATTATAGTATTTTCAGCTCTGAATATTTCAAGGAAACTTTAATATGGAAAAACCTCTGAATTTGTAGAAAATTCACTTCAGAAACTTATTAGATGTGTGATGCTCTCTGTGCTTCAATTTCTTGGTTTAGAAAATAATAATTCATCTCAACGGACTAATCTATCATGTCTTCCTGTTTTCTATGACCATATTAATTCATATCATGGATCTGATAATTATTAGCTTTATGAATTGTGATTAAGTTTAACTCAAGTTTACTTTAGATTTCTTAGCTCAGGTTTTGTGAATTTAGCTTTAAAATGTAATGATTATGATGAGGACAATACAGCCTCGCCCAGGAGGGCATCTGCATTAAAATGTTCCTTTCAGATGCGCACCTTTTTGGATGCAAACCCATCCCAAGTATGTTCCTTTCGAATGCAAAAACCCAAATTGTTTTGTTTCTGTATATAAGTAAGCCCTGAGAAAATGTCTCCTTGCAATTCTCTGATATTGCCCACTAAGAGAACATCTTAGTGTCTTTCTCTCTTTAATAAAGTGCCTTTTCTTATCACAGCCTTTTGTGTAGCATTTCTCGCTGCGAACCCGCCCTAACTTGGTGTTTTGGAGAACTAGGAGACCAACCCATATTCCTGCCACAATCCATACCTCATCATTTGGTGGCCCGTACGGGGATTTCTTTTAACTGAGGTAAGAAGTCCATTATAATTTCTTCTATAGCGGGGGGCAGCTCTGGTTACCTCGGGTTAGAACCTAAGCTGCTGACAGACTCAGGGAGTCGATTAAGAGGAAATTAGTCGCCTACAAGACGTTGTAGGGACGAAATCCTGGTTTTTTGTTTTTGTTTTTGTTTTTGTTTTTTGTTGTTGTTGGTTTTTTTTTGGGACGAATTGTCTTCTTACAAGAGGGCCTTTCCTTGACACCTTTCTTGAGACGTCTAGAAAGGTTACGCTATAGAATCATAAAGTTGTTTGGGCTTGTGGCAAAAATGGGTCAGTTTTTCTCCTCCATCCCTAAAGATTCTCCATTGGGCTATCTCTTGAGAAATAAGAACAAATTTGGTTTAAAAGACTTAAAATCGAAAAGGCTTGTCTATTTCTGTAATTCTGTTTGGCCTCACTAGAAGTTAGACAAACATGAGGCATGGCCAATTAATGGCTCTATCAATTTCACCACTATTAGAGAATTGGACTTGTTTTGCAAGAAACAAGAAAAATGGATGGAAATTCCTTATGTTCAGGCCTTCATGGCCCTTTCCCAGAATCCTAAAGCATGGTTAACTTGCAGGATGTTGCTGGCTAAGTCTGTTGTGGAAGAAATAGAGAAAGAAGCTGATCCTCTGAATGACTCTCTCCTTCCTACTTCTTTAGAGGTGCAGGGAGCATCTGCCCCATCTTGCGGCCCTCCGCAGATTGCTCCTAAATCACCTCCAAAGCCACCTCCTTACCAGACGGAGGACCCAGGATCCCACACTACTCGACCTTTCCCTCCTTCCCCTCCCGAGGCTTCTGTGTTGTTTAGCCCTTCTTGGACAAGAAGAGGCACTTCCTTCTCTTCCCGCTCCCTCCCACCTCCTCCTCCTTCACCTTCTCCTCCTCTACCACCTCCTCCGGCCACTCTGGCCCCAATCCTTCACCCTCCTACCCCTCCCCCCAGACCCTGACCACATCACAGCTGTGACTCAGGACTCTGGTTTGGGGACCTCTTCCAATCTTTGCCCCCTAAGGGAAGTGGCCAGTCCTGGGGGGGAAACGCTTAGAGTGCAGGTGCCCTTTTCTATGTTGGATCTTTCCCAGATTAAGGAGAAACTGGGCAGATATTCTGAAGATCCCACTAAGTTTACTGAGGGGTTTAGAGCTGTTACTCTCCAGTACGATCTGTCCTGGGGAGATGTTAACATCCTTCTCTCTACTTGTTGTACCATAGAGGAGAAAAGGAGGATCTGGGACCTGGCCCAGAAGTTTGGAGACGAGTTGGCCGTCACCTCCCCCGGTAGATATCAAGCAGGGGCTGCAGCAGTGCCTGTTGCAGACCCCAGGTGGAACTATCAGCATGGGAGCGAGGATAGAGAAAAGAGGGATCATTTCCTAACCTGCCTCATTGAGGGTATGAAAAAGAGGATTAAAAAGCAGGTGAATTACAATAAGCTTAGAGAAATCACCCAAGCAGCTGATGAGAATCCCGCTTTATTTCAGGGGAGCCTCGTAGAAGCCATTAGGAAATATACTAACCTAGATCCGACTTCTTTAGAGGGGACTGCTGTCCTCGGCATTCATTTTATTAGCCAGTCTTCCCCAGATATCAGACAGAAGCTGCAGAAATTGGAACTAGGACCCCAGATCAATTAGTGGAAATCGCCTTTGGGGTATTTAATAACAGGGATTGGGAGGAGGACCGAAAAGTCAGAGCAAGGAACAGAGAACACGCCCAGTCTCTGGCTGTCGCCATTTCCAAGGGCCCCCAAAGCTTGTGCTTTAAGTGCAATCAGCCCGGCCATTGGGCGAAAAACTGCCCTCAGAGTAACCAGCCACCAGGCCCTTACCCCAGGTACAAATGGGAAGGACACCGGAAGAGCGACTGCCCAGAGAAGGGGAGAACCACGGCCTCCAGCCTCGCCCTCCAGGCCTCTCCAGGCCAGGACTGATGGGGCCCTGGGCTTGGCCATGGACCCCCTACCTCCATCATCGAAGCCGAGCCTAGGGTAACCTTGGACATAGGAGGTACACCAGTCTCTTTTCTCTTTGACACCGGGGCTTCTTTCTCCGTTCTGCTCGAGCATTCGGGTCCTACTTGTCCCTCCCCCCATAAGGTGATGGGAATTGAAGGGAAAATTAGACATTGCTTAGAAACCCTTCCCTTGCCTTGTCAGTTTAAGGATCTGTTGTTTCCACATTCATTTTTAATTATCCCTTCCTGTCCCAGCCCTTTGATGAGTAGGGACTTGATGATGAAACTGGGAGCCCAATTCTCTCTGGTGAGGCCTCCAGATAATCTCTGTGCACTCCTCTCCAGACCTCCCCACATTCCCTGTGAAATCTGGGGGGAAATAGACTCTTCCGTGTGGGACCAGGGCATCCCTGGGAGAGCCACGCATGCCACTCCAGCCCTTATCAGACTAAGGGATCCTAATGTATTTCCTCATAGGCACCAATACCCAATTAAGAGGGAAGATAGGATAGGGCTGCAGCCTTTAATCGACAAGTTTCTTAAATTCAAACTCCTGATTCCCTGCCACTCCCCTTATAATACTCCAATTCTTTCTGTCAGAAAGCCCAATGGAGATTACCGGCTAGTGCAGGATCTTAGGGCAATTAATGAAGCGGTTGTCCCAATCCATCCCATAGTAGCCAACCCATATACAATTCTCGCACAAATTCCAGGGAATACACAATGGTTTTCCACCCTGGACCTTAAAGATGCCTTTTTCTGTATCCCTCTACATAAGGACTCGAGATTCCTTTTTGCCTTAGAATGGGCTAAGCCAGGGGAACTTCCCCATCAACTAACTTGGACTGTGTTGCCCCAGGGCTTTCGGGACAGCCCCCATTTATTCGCCAAGACCTAGCTAAAGATCTGCGGACCTTAATCTGTCCAACAGCAGCCTTGTACAATATGTGGATGATATATTACTTTGCAGCCCGACCAGAGAGGAGTCTCTGATAGTGGCCATAAAGACCTTAAACTTTCTAGCCTCGAGGGGGTACAGGGTCTCCCTACCAAAGGCCCACATTGCCTGCCAGTCAGTTAAATATTTGGGTCACAACCTCACCCTCACCTCTTGATCTCTAACTGAGGAGAGGAAACAGGTTATTTTAAGCCTCTCATATCCTGCCTCAAAAAGGCAACTAAGAACCTTCCTTGGAATGGCTGGTTTCTGCAGGATCTGGATTCCTAATTTTGGGATTATTGCCAGACCCCTCTATGATTCTATTCAAGGTCCTGATAACCTTCCTCTTGAATGGGGACCGGAACAAGTCAAAGCTTTTAAAACCCTGAAAGCCAACCTGACCTCTGCTCCCACTCTTGCCCTGCCTAACTTACAGAAACCTTTCACTCTGTATGTAGATGAGAGGCGTGGACAGGCATTGGGTGTCCTTACTCAGCTTCTAGGGCCTGACCCCAGACCCGTGGCTTATTTTTCAAAGAAACTGGACTCTGTCTCCCTAGGGTGGCCTTCCTGTCTCAGAGCAGTGGCTGCCACAGCCCTGTTAATTGAGGAAGCCTCCAAACTGACCCTGGGTCAGACATTAGAGGTTTTAACCCCACACAGAGTCCAAAGCATTTTAGAAGCCAAAGGGCATCAGTGGCTCTCAAGTGGGAGGCTTACTAAATACCAGGCTCTCCTGCTGGATACCCCTGACCTGTCCCTCCAAGTCTGTCGTACTTTAAATCCTGCCACTCTTCTCCCTGACAACTATCAATTGGAAGAGATTGTTCATAATTGTGAGGAAGTTATAGATTCTGTCTACTCTAGTAGACCTGACTTAAAGGACACCCCCCTTGAGAACCCAGACGGGGTGTGGTTCACAGATGGGTCTAGCTTTCTTGAGAATGGGAAGAGAAAGGCGGGCTATGCTGTGGTATCTCTTCACGGCACTGTGGAGGCCAAACCATTGCCTCCTGGCACCTCTGCACAGAAATCAGAGCTCATAGCATTAACCAGAGCATTAGAACTTGGGAAGGGGATGAGAGTCAACATATACATGGACTCCAAATATGCTTTCCATATCTTACTTGCTCATGGAGCTATTTGGAAAGAAAGGGGTTTGTGGACAGCAAAAAACTCTCCCATTAAACATGCGGGAGAAATTATGCACCTATTGCAAGTTGTCCATGAACCGAGAGAGGTCTCGGTCATATTCTGCAAAGGGCACCGGAAGGGAGATTCATTTCAAGCCAAGGGAAACAGGCTGGCAGACTTAGCCGCTAAGTCTGCTGCCCTTTCACCACTGACTATGGCATCTTTAATTCCCCAACTGCCTGAATCTTTTGTTCCTTCCTATAGCTCACAAGAAAAAGTCCTTGCAGAGG
Source organism: Sarcophilus harrisii (assembly GCF_902635505.1). Lineage (NCBI taxonomy): Eukaryota > Metazoa > Chordata > Mammalia > Dasyuromorphia > Dasyuridae > Sarcophilus > Sarcophilus harrisii. Next base: position 323,593,699 of record NC_045428.1, read on the forward strand.
AAAAGGGGTACAGCCTTTCTCCCTCCGGCTGGCTTCAAACGCCCTCAGACCACCTCTTAATCCCATAGGCAAGTCAGTGGAAACTGATCTCTGGTCTCCACCAGGCCACACACCTGGGGAGAAATGCTCTCTATTCCCTGGTGAAACGCGTTTTCACGGGCCACAAGCTGGGGGAAACAATCAAACAGGTGTGCCAGGCCTACCCAATCTGTGCCCAAGTAAATCCTGAGGGAGCCGTTAAACCCCCACCTCTCCTGAAGCCAGTCCAGAGGAGAGGCATGTACCCGGGTGAGGATTGGCAGCTAGACTTCACACATATGCCTCCTTGTAGAGGTTTTAAGTTGCTTTTACTATTTGTTGATACTAACCTACCAACTGATAGAATGCTTTGCAACCATACTCATCCATGGGGCCAAGCAACCAGGAGACTGCTTCAGAATCTAACCTCAGGTACCGTCTGTATGCCTTCCTCTGCAAAGTAAGTTCCTCATCCCCCTCCAGCACCTTTCAGAGGCCTATTAAGAGAAATGCCTCTGATTGGAACCCACTCCCACCTGTGATTCTCTCCACCCGGTGCTTGACACCCTTCAAACACTATGGGTCTTGCACCTTAGGCCACTTGATTACCCCTTTCACTATATACAATGCCAGTGCCCCAGAGGCAGCCCCCATTCCCCTGAGGAAATATAAGCGGGGATTTTGGGAAAACACTCTGTGGTACTTGAAGAAAGGGGCCGGGATGCTATTTCCTTGGGTTGGCTATTTAGATCATGAAAGCATTCTCTCCAACCTGACAGCCACAATCCACCAGTTTGCCAACGAAATGGCTCATTCCTTGAGAGAGATTCAGGAATCTCTTGACTCGTTGGCTAATGTGGTTTTGGATAATCGCATGGCTTTCGATTATCTTCTTGCCTCCAGCGGAGGTGTCTGTGCTCTAGTCAACAGCTCTTGCTGTATGTATATTAACAACTCAAGGAAAGTTGAGCTGCTCACAGAGAGAATCTTATAGAAGGCTGCCTGGATGCAAGACATCCATGAGCAGTTTTTTACACCCCCCCAAGTCCACTGGGTGGGATTCCTGGATATGGTCTCTACTGGCACCTATACTAACCCCTCTTCTGATTATTATCCTTCTGCTCATATTTGGTCCTTGCGTTTTCAAATTGCTCGTGAGATTTGTTTCTTCTAGGCTACAAGCTGCAAACTTTCAACTTCTCCTGCAACCAGGGAACCCTGAAATAACTGATACACCACTTCGCATCCACTGGACACTATGGCTGCCGCCTTCAGATCTCGCTTCTCTCCTCCAAGCACCACTTCCCCTTCTTCCCTCCTTTAGGTTTGAGCTCTACGACCATCCCCAGCAGGAAGTAGATACAGAAGACTAGAGACCACCGACCCTTTTCCAAAAGAATTTGTGTTTAGTGCTTGAGGGGGGAGATGATGAGGACAATACAGCCTCGCCCAGGAGGGCATCTGCATTAAAATGTTCCTTTCAGATGCGCACCTTTTTGGATGCAAACCCATCCCAAGTATGTCCCTTTCAGATGTAAAACCTATGCACCTTTTGGATGCAAACCCATCCCAAGTATGTTCCTTTCGAATGCAAAAACCCAAATTGTTTTGTTTCTGTATATAAGTAAGCCCTGAGAAAATGTCTCCTTGCAATTCTCTGATATTGCCCACTAAGAGAACATCTTAGTGTTTTTCTCTCTTTAATAAAGTGCCTTTTCTTATCACAGCCTTTTGTGTAGCATTTCTCGCTGCGAACCCGCCCTAACTTGGTGTTTTGGAGAACTAGGAGACCAACCCATATTCCTGCCAAGATCCATACCTCATCAATTATATTTTAATATAATTATATTGGTTTCCTTTGTTCTCCTTTGTATATTTTATTTAACATATTTAAAAACAGTACTCAGGCTTCACTCATTGCCAAAAGGTGACAAAAATTAAGCCCCTCATTGAAATATTTCTAATCCCCCCCAGTTGTAAATCTATGATCTTATGCTCTTATGATGTCTAGTCCATGTCAAGATTCCATCTATTTACTAGCATCTGAAATTCCTCCATTAAAGATTAATCTTATTCATTCAATATTCTGAATTCTATTAAAATGACTATTTTGTTTTAAGAGATAGTCTTCAATTATTCTCAGTCCCTGAACATTCTTGTGAATCATGGATCCAAGAGAAATTGTTAGTGGAAAAAAGGGAGAGAAGATGCAGGTATTGGGAAACTGAAGGCCAGGGTAAGGATGACATAGAATGGTTGTGAATTGTGAAGACAGACCTTACACAGTTTAAATTCCTGTGAAAGATTAGCTCTCATTCTCAGTAGCATTTCACCTAATAAATAAAATGTGACTTAACACTATAAGTTGGTTGATAGAGATGGAATGTTTATGAAAGTGCATTAAAAATCAGGTCTTATTCTATCATAGAAAAATACATTAGAAGCTAATAGCCCTTATTAAACTTTTATATAGTCAATTTTATTATGAGTCTTAAAAATTCACACAGAACTACAATTCCTGACAACATTGCTGTTGATTGTTCAACAATTCTGGCACAGAAAACTTGAAAATGACACTTGATAATTTCTAAATTATAGTGTAAGAAATCTCTTACTGTAACAAATAGGAATCCTGAGCCAAAAATACCATGGATTAACACTACTTTTAAATTGTGGGTTATTTCCTATATTATTTTAGAGGATGAGTCATTTTATATTAAAAAAAAACTTAATAAGTAAGCATAATTACCACAACTATATATTAAAGAAAAAAATATTTTAAAGAATAGTATTTATAATCACAATTAAGAATTTACAGAATCAAGATAGCAGATAGAGACTAGGAATTTGCCTGAGCTTTCCCTAATTTCCCTCACTAAATCAAGGTTCTATATGGATTCTCAAGCAAAAGAGCCCACAAAAATTCAGAGTGAAGCAATTTTCTGCTTAAGATAGCATATTAGTATTTCAGAAAGGTCTGTTTTACCACAAGGGTGGGGGGAATCTCGTGAAAGGCTCTTAGCATGGGGGCAAAGATTAGCAGCAGAATCCCATCAGTCTTAGATCAGCTGGCCAATTGTTCAGAAGGTTACCTGTGAGATTTCTAGCCCTAGTACAGAATGCAAATTATGAGCCCCAAACATCTACAACAAAATGCCTTCTGAACCTAGTAAAATGGGAAAACTACCAAAAATTTTGCCCCCAGTGAGATAAGCCAGTGTAAGGTCTCTGTCCCTTTGCAAAAGAAGCTTGAGACAGTATCCCCTGTGCCCCAGGAGCAGAGCTCAACTTTTTAAAAAATGATCAAAAAGGCAGAATCCTGATCATGGAAAGCAGCAGGAAGATCAGAACACAAACTCATAGAGGATATCAGGGCAAAAGGCCTACATATGAAGCCTCAAAGGAAATATGAATTGGTCTCAAGCTGAAAAGGTTCTCTTGGAAAAACTCACAAATGATTTTAAAAATCAAGTGTAGAGGTAGAAGAAAAATTGGGGAAAGAAATGAGAGAGCAATGCAGAAGTATCATGGGGAAAAAAAAGTTGATAGTGTGAAAAGGAAACACAAAAATATATAGAAGAAAAAAATCTCCTTAAAAAATAGATTTAGTAGAGGCAGCTAGGTGTCACAGTGAAAAGAGCACTGGCCATGGAGTTAGGAGAACCTGAATTTAAATTTGGCCTGACACATTTTAGCACTATAACCCTAGGCAAATCAATTATCTCCAATTGTCTCACAAAACAAATAAACAAATAAATAATGAAATAAAAACTTAGATTTAGTGAAATGGAAAAGAAATATACTGAGAAAAACAACATTGTAAAAAGCAGACTTGGCAAAATGAGGGAAGAAAATCCACTGAACAAAATTTCTTTAAAACTAGTATTGACAGACGCAAGACGGTAGAGAAAGGCAGGAACTTGCCCAACCTCTCCCCCAAATTGCTTCAATTTTGTTTAAATAATAACTCTAAACAAATTTTAGAGCATCAGAACACCCCAAAACAGAGTAGAACATTTTCCAGCTGAAGGCAACTTAGAATGAAGCAAAAAACGTGCGACTCTAACATACAACCCCAGACCCAGATGCAGCTCTGGCCCTGCCCAACCTCTGAATCAGAGTCAGTCCTGGTGGTTTCCAGATCTCTCAGTCCAGAGGCATAAAAGGTTGGGAGATCTATGTTTTCTTTCACAACTTGATTTTTATGGAAATGTTTTATATTACTTCACATGCAGTTTCTTAATTATGGGTGAGAGAGAACAGGGAGAGAACCTAAAACTCAAAATATCTTAAAAAAAACAAATTTAAAAAATGTTTTGAGTGCAACTGAGGAAAAATATTGAATTAAAAAACTAAAATAAATGAAAATTGGTAAAAAAAAAAAAAAAGTAAAATTGACAAAATGGAAAAATAGGTAAAAAAGCTAACTAAAGAAAATAATTTATAAAAAATTAGAATTAGAGAAGTGGAAGCTAATGATTCAATGAGATATCAAGAATCAGTCAAACAAAATTTTAAAAAATGAAAAAAATAGGAGAAAATGTAAACTCTGTCACTGGGAAAAAACAATTGCTCTGGAAAAATGGAAATGGAAGAGTTAATTAAAAATTATTAGATTACTTGAAAGCCATGATCAAAAATGTGCCTAAATAACATCTTTCAAGAAATCATCAAGGAAAACTGCCCTGATATCCTAGAACTAAAGGGTAAAATAGTCATTGAAAAATCTACTAATCACCTCCTGTAGCAGATCCCCAAAATGAGAGCTCCAAGGAATATTATAGCTGAATTCCAGAATTATCAGATCAAAGAGAAAATACTGCAAGTAGCCAGAAAGAAATAATTCAAATATTGTGGAGCCATAATTGAGATTACCTAGGATTTAGCAGCTTCCACATCAAAGGATCAGAGGGCCTGGAATATGATATTCTGCAAGGCAATGGAGTTTAAACTATAACCAAGAATCAACTACCCAGCAAAATTGAGCATAATCTTTCAAGGGAAAAGATGGACATTCAACAATGTAAGAGATTTTCATTCATTTCTGATGAAAAGACCAGAGCTAAAGAGAAAAGCTGATGTTCATACAAGACTCAAGAGAAGCATAAAAAAGTAAACAAAAAGAAAAAAAGTTATTTACAGAATAAAAAACTTACACTTCTATGAGATCTTATATTTCCAATGAATTCTCATACATATGATTTGATTTTATCTTTATAATTTTTTCATGAACTTCTCATTTTTTTAAATAGCCTTTTATTTACAGGTTATATGTATGGGTAACTTTACAGCATTGACAACTGCCAAACCTCTTATTCCAATTTTTCCCCTCCTTCCCCCCACCCTCTCCCCCAGATGGCAGGATGGCCAGTAGATGTTAAATATATTAAAATATAAATTAGATACACAATAAATATATATGACCAAACCGTTATTTTGCTGTACAAAAAGAATGGACTCTGAAATATTGTACAATTAGCCTATGAAGGAAATCCAAAATTCAGGTGGGGAAAAATATAGGGATTGGGAATTCAATGTAATGGTTTTTAGTCATCTCCCAGAATTCTTTTGCTGGGCATAGCTGGTTCAGTTCATTACTGATCCATTGGAACTGATTTGATTGATCTCATTGCTGAGGATGGCAAAGTCCATGAGAATTGGTCATCATATAGTATTGTTGTTGAAGTATATAATGATCTCGTGGCCCTGCTCATTTCACTCAGCATCAGTTCATGTAAGTCTCTCCAGACCTTTCTGAAATCATCCTGTTGGTCATTTCTTACAGAACAATAATATTCCATAATATTCATATACCACAATTTATTCAGCCATTCTCCAATTGATGGGCATCCACTCAGTTTCCAGTTTCTAGCCACTACAAAGAGGGCTGCCACAAACATTTGTGCACATACAGGTCCCTTTCCCTGCTTTATGATCTCTTTGGGATATAAGCCCAGTAGTAACACTGCTGGATCAAAGGGTATGCACAGTTTGATAACTTTTTGAGCATAGTTCCAAATTGCTCTCCAGAATGGTTGGATGTATTCACAGTTCCACCAACAATGTATTAGTGTCCCTGTTTTCCCACATCCCCTCCAACATTCTGCATTATCTTTCCCTGTTATTCTAGCCAGTCTGACAGGTGTGTAGTGGTATCTCAGAGTTGTCTTAATTTGCATTTTTCTGATTAATAATGACTTAGAGCATCTTTTCATATGGCTAGAAATAGTTTCAATTTCTTCATCTGAGAATTGTCTTGAACTTCTCATTTTACATTTACAGGGATTTAAATTACAAAGAAGTAAAGTAAATTTTACAATGTCCACACTAAGTCAGAAAAAAAAAAGTTTTTTTGATGTCTTGCCTAATGTTCTTTTTCAAAAGGAAATTTTCCCTTTTATTTTGTGCTTAGGGGAATGGGAACTGTCAGTGAGATTATTCTTTCTGAGAATGATAGCATATCTGGCCTGCTTCTATAGATGTCTTTGTCTCTACCATATAGAGCAGTCTAGATACTCTTAAGATTATGTAACTTTCTTAAATGTGAAATATTTTTAAACTTAATTTCCAATTTAATCAGCAGATGAGATTTTTGCTTTATGTCATCTATAAGATAATTTTGTGTGTTATCATTCAACTCAATATATTTTGAGAATTATGTAGAAATAGCAAACATGAAATTATTTGGAAAAATGTGTTACAAACATATGTCCACACACAAATTGAGAGAATAATAATTTATATCATAAAATAATAGACAAAAAGATGGACTCAATTAATGACATCTTGTACAGCTTTAAAATCTTCCTTATTTCTTACCATTCTCAACTCTTTTTCTTCCTATGATCTTCCTTATTTCCTTTCCTTTTTAAACCTTTTCCTTTCCCTCTCCCACCCTTCCAGTCCCTCTTTTTCCTCCTCCTTTTCTCTAATCCTCTACTCTCCTCCTTTTCTTTCCTTCCTCTCTTCTGGCTTCTTCTCCAGTTTCTTACTTGAATAAGCTCTATGACAAAATCAGTTAATCCCTTTTTCACTCTTAATTTCCTAATATATCATTTGAGAATAAAATGGAATTATCACATAGAGCTATGAGGAAAGTTCTTTGTAAATTAAATATATATATATATATATATATGTATATATATATATATGCAAATTCCTTCCTTTCTTACATCCTCTCAATGTTTAATGTCTTACATATTTGTCCCACCCACCCAAAAAATAACAAAGATAGGTATTAGAGTAAAAAAACCACCTGTTTTCATAGAATAAATTAAATAGCTGTTTCAAGAATTTTTTTTATCAAGAAAATACTCATTAATATATTGTGAGTTTCTTCAAATTCTATTCTTCACAAATGAAAAAAAGTAGCATTTTTAGTATATATGAAACAGGATACAGAATTTAAGATGCATTTTAAAGAAGTACAAATCTCTAGCTGTTGACTAGTACCTTTGTCTGAATTTCATCTTTTATCAATCACCGCTTAAATTAATTTTAGCTTCATTTTCTACTTTGAGTAACATTTTAAGGTGACTACTTTAAGATTTTATCCTAAGGGAAAAAATAAGTAACTATTTATCTATGACTTGTTAAAACATTGAATCTAAGAAATGGGAAAAAATCAGCTTCTATGAAGTTTGTCTTGAAAACTCAAGTATATTTCTTGGTATAAAATGTTATAGCTGCTTAAATGGGTCTGTAGTATCAAATTACTTACTACACTTTGAAAGCTAGTGACAAAGAATGATCAAAGAGAGCATTCTGTGGTTACTGCTTCCCCCAAAAAAGATTTCACATCATCAAACCCAATAAATATTTCACTAACCATCTTGCAAACCTAAGCTTATTAATAAAAAAAAAAAATCATGACATACCACAAACAAGTGGTGCCTTCATCTTCTCACTATGCAGTGGAAGAAAGACACTTTTGCACATTATTGAGGCTACTGAGCTAAGAGACTATAAGAACACAACTTTCTTTTTAAATAAAATACATAGATGCTTATCATAAGAACAGCTGCCCCATTTAATGTTATATAAACAACTGTTCACATAGATGTGTTGAAATAAACGCATCATATAGTAATTCTGACAAATTCATATTATTCTTAAAAAGTCTTCTTTCATAACTTCTGAGGTGAAGGTCAATAACAAGAATGGAGGTGGAAAGAAGATCTAATTGTTCTAAAGAGATGCTGGGAAAATTATTCAAGAAAGTAGATCATCTAAATAAAGTCACTTTACTGATACATTTCCATCCTCTCTCAATCATTGGAATTTCAGTCATATCTGTTAATGTAACTACTTTTACATAATGAAAAAATTAATTTAATTTCTCTTCCCCCACTGCTGCAATTGATAAAGGACAGATAGCTCTTACAAGTCTCCTAATCTTGAAATTCTGCTGAAATTTCTCCTTACAGAAAAGAAAGCAGGTAAACTCAGAGAGCATGGAATTGGCACTAGTAATTGCAGAGACATAAAATAAGGTAGCAGATAATATTTCACTTCCAGAGCCCCCCTCCAAAAAATAGAAAGAAAAAGAATTATTGTTGTTATTATTATTATTACTACTATTAATGATACCTATTCTACTTTGTATTAGCTGCCCTGATTGGTTTCAACTACACAGAAAAAGATGCCTCTCCCAAAATAAATTCATCATTTCTAAACTCACTACTATTTTGCTTAATGAAAGCTAGACAGACCCTGTATCCTTCAGCCTCCTGTTCTCTCTCATAGGAGGGCCTGGAGGGTAGAGTACCAAACTCTTCCCAGTGCCTTCCTTTTTAGAATTCAGAAACTGTGCTTTACCTGGTTTCAACTTCATGGAACGAGACATTCCCTTATAATGCCTCCACTTTCATGCCTCATTTTTTTTTTGTTTGCTTTATTTGGTTTCATTCCCCTCCTTTAGATTGCAAGCTCTTTGAGAACGGGGACTGTCTTTCTTGTGATTATTATTTCCACTGTACTTAGCACAATGTTTGGCACATAGTTGGTGCTTAATAAATAGACCATGTAAATGGCTCATTTGTTCCAGATTCTAGGTTATCTGTAGGTCAGAAGCACCCATAATATATCATTGACATAAAAAATTCATCCTTTGAAGTTAGAGCTACAGGGCAGAAGTCTGCAGTTACCAATTTTAATAGCATCCATTTGTTCTTTTTTTTTTTTTTTAATAAAATTTAGACAAGATTATGATTTGTGCCTACCAACTGAGAACTTCTATTTACATCTGCAGATTGATAGCATTACTGAAATCAGGGAAATGAGTTGAAATTATTTCTTTTAAAAGATAAGAGTAAATTAAACAGCAAATAATCTTTTAGGAGCAGAGGAAGATCTAATGAGGTTAAGAGATAAAGTTGAGAATACTCTGAAAAGGTAATATCTCATAGACAAAAGGAAAAAAATAAATTCTTACTTGGCAACTCTGACTAAAAGAGTGGTGGAGGAAAGTTCCTTTTTATCAATAGAGAGGAATAGGAATAACATGAAATATGATCAGGGAACTAAAGGACCTATTATAATAAAATTTTCACATAAAACTTATCATCAGGTTTATCCTTAAATGCATCACACACATAAGCAGGTAGACTAAAGCTTTCTTTTACTTATAAAATTTCACAAAAGATAATAGGGAGGAGAACATAAGAAAGTATATGAAATTCTTGAGTATACAGAAAGAGATTTGAATTTCTTTCATAAAAAAAACATTCATTAGTTTTCAAAATTATAGAAGAATTTCTCCTTTAGGAATCCCTTGCATAATGTTTAAAAGAGCAAAAAAAGCTAAAGACAGATGAGTCCTATTCATCATTCTTTCTGGTCCAGAGAGAGCAAAAGAATTTTCACTGTTATACTGTCTGAACAGTTCATTACAGAATTTTACTTCATAATGAATGAAAATAATATCTTCAACTAAAATCCTACCACTGGTAATATGTTAGAGATGGCTTTATTATTATTCTTTGATTTTTATCTACTTCATCTTCTTATGATCAGAGTACTTTGCGTCAAAAATAGTGGGACAAAATCAAAATACAGTCAGGATTTCTGAAAGTTCATTTTTTTCAGAGAGTATATACCTCTCAACTCAGCATGAAACCCACACAAAGTCTTCCTTCCCAAGTAGATAGAGGAAAAATGAACACATTGGAGACTATTAGTTTAACTTTGTATCTAATCCTTTAAAAGTGCTTTTATGTTATTTTTGATCTTTATATCAATCAGATTTGATTAACTTGCCTCCCTCCTTACCAAACTTTCTATTTTAACAAAGAAAAACAGTTTAACAAAACTAATAAACCAACCAACTAATACTTTATGGAATATGCAACTTTGCAACCCATGTCCTTCAATTCTCTATTGAGTTGAGTTTCTATTTATTTCTTAACACTTAGATTGGAATGGCATTGATCAAATAGTTGTTTTGTTTACTTGACACTCCACAAACTATTTTATTATGTTTTTTTTTTAGAGATTTGAATGATTCTCCTCCCTTTCCCTATATTCACCTTTCAGTTAACAAAGATTTGATCTTATACTCTGAAGAAAGTCAGAGAATATTTTTTTATTTCAAAAGACAAATTTTGAAGTCAGAAGTAAAGGCATTGTTCAACATTGTTTTCTAGTTATATCTATTGATTAATAATTTTTAAATGAAAAAATAGAAAACTGATGTAGGTAGAAACACTTGAGAGAAATACACTTAGTGAAATCACAAAGAGAAATAGTTGAATCAAAATTGTTGTCCTTAAGTTTGAGCTAGTTTAAATAGATTATTTTGAATAAAAATAGAGAAAACTGACTTCCAAAAAACAAAAAGCTTTTATTTCCAGTAGTGAGCTTTTTAAGAAATATAGCATTTTCTTAGCAATAAAACTTTGGATCTTAAGTCTTTTTCTTTTCATTTCCACTTAAGAATTATTTCATGTTAGTACTGAATGTGAGGTTTTATGGTCCCATGAGCTGGAGACAGAAGAGTTTGATGAAAATATGAAAATGACAAAGGAAAGGGATTTAAAACTTCAAAAGCATATCAAATCTACCTGCAATGAGTAACAATACATTTTCCGACATGGAAGAAAGCCAGATTAAATAGAAAAAAATGCTTAGATGTTAATTACATCTATGGTAGAGTAAATTTCTATCATTACAAATATCCAGGAAGTGTATTAAGACAATTCCATTGGATAAAGCATGAAAAATACACTGAATTTGGATATGAGACAAGTGGAACACATCTAAATGCTAAAATTAAAAGTAGAAATTGAAGGAAAAATATTCCTCTCATGGCATCATGGTTTTGGAAGTGGTCAAATGCTGAGCATGTCACTTTTAAAAAGACTTTGTAATGTGAATTCTATCCCACAACTTGTAACTTCTCATAATCTAGGTGTGAATATTATCCAGCTATAATTGTTCTCTTGTTATTATCTTAAATACATTAACATTGAATTCAATGTTTTCAACACCTTTTATTTTAACATGCTTTATAGCTAATTTTTATGTGTGAATTATTCATAATATATTCTAAAAAGGGGTACTTGGCATAAGATAATTGACCTTGTCTGCATGAACCACCAATAGTCTTGCCCTAAGATAATTAACTTTCTGATGTGGTCTATTATTTAAGTGTAATGACTTTTCATTAGGTTGCCAATATATTATTGTTTAACAAGTCTACCTATTGCTACATTTAGAGTATTGGTCCATGATTTTGTTTTTCCTGGAAATTAAGTACTTGTTGACCTAATATGTATCTGATGACATACATAAAACTGAAAATGCCATTGTGGTTGCTTATCAAGGTTAATATGTGTCATCTGAAGTAATGAGCCAACCCAACATCAAAAGACAAGATCTCATTGCTTACATTAGTTTCTGTTTCATGTGACTGGAGTTTAAATGAGGATTTTTTAAAATTCAATTAAACAAATAATTTTTGAGTACCTGTTGTGCCTATGATATGAGGATATAGTTCTACATATTAGAAATACCTACATTCCTATGATTATAACAAACTTAAATTTACCTCTTTCTGACTCCTACCCATGGATTTTAGAATTGTTCTTAGAATAACAATAAAACAATATCCTTATCTTTGATAATGATATTTTACAAGTAGTTAAGGCAAAAGTAGGTAGATATCACTGAACCTGGAATCAGGAAGACTTCAGTGCAAATCTAGCAAATCTATTCACAGTGTGACCCTGAGCAATTTATTTAATCTCTGGCTAACTCAATTTCTTCATCAGTAAAATAAGAATAATCATAGCAGCTACATCCCAGGGATATGAGGACAAAATGAGACAATATTTGTTAATACTTCAAAAATAGTACCTGGCATACAGTAAGCAGATAATAAATCCTTGTTTCCAATCATTCTAGTAATTAAATAAGAAGTAATTAAATAACTCAGGTAAGAATCCTAAAGTTTTACAGCTTGTACTTTAGTACTTATATGTAATTATAGTTTCATCAGACTATGTATTCTTTCAACAAATACAGATCAAAACCCCTCTATATCATAGAAGACAGTCTTGATGAATGTAGTTAAACAAAAAAAAAAAAATGCATTATCTTGTGATCAACTTAGCTATCAATCTTCCCAAGTTAACAGCAATATTATATCAAAACAATACTTTACCCAATCTAGCCTGGTGGGTTCTTGACTTAACTAAAAGTCCACCATTGTTGCCTATACTTCCCAGAAGATGTCTACTCTAATAATTTCATTTTTCTCACCTGTAAATTGAGGGACAATGATTTCACAAGGTCATTTGCAATATGAAGTCTTTTAAAAATCTGAAATTCAGCCTGACATTCATGTGACCAAAAAAGATCCCCCCCCCAAAAAAAAATCAAAGATGTAAATAATAATGAAGGACTGACTTCATGGTCAACAATAGAAGAGAGAGGCCTTTCTGTAAATACCTATGAAGATTTTGTTGTTAATGATGCTGGATTTTATATATTTTAATTATATTTGACTGAATACTTTCATTTTATTTTTTACTTGTGTCATAATGTGAAGGTTTCGGTTCTTTGTTTAAAGATTCAGAGTTCAATATTTTAATTTTCAAGTCATTTCACCTTCTCATTGGATAAAAATTAATGCTTTACTCCTTAGCCTTCTGCTGCTATTCTTATTTCTTAAAATTTGTTTAGTATTTTATTTTTCCCATATTATATGTAAAAATCAATTTTTAACATTTGTTTGTAAAATTTTTAATTCAAAATTCTCTGCCTTTCTCCTTTCTCATTCCAATCCTCCTCTCCTTTGAACAGGGAAGCAATTAAATATAAATTATACATGTATGGTAATGCAAAACATTTCCATAATGATCATGTTATAAAACAAAATATAGATTAAAAACCCTAAAGGAAAAAAAGAAAATTAAACAACAACAACAACAAATGTATGCTTTCAATATATTCTTAAACAGCATGAGTTGTTTCTCTGGAGGCGGAATAGCATTTTTCATCATAAGACCTTCCGAGTTGTCTTGAATCATTGTATTGCTGGGAATCGTTAAGTCATTTAAAGGTGATCATTTTATAATATTAGTATTACTTTGTAGGCAGTACATTTAGTCTTGCATCCACTCATGGAAATCTTTCCAGGTTTTTCTGAGAGCATCCTGCCCCATCATTTTTATAGCACAATAGTATTCTATCACAATAACATAACACAATTTGTTCAGCCATTCCCCAATTGATGGACATTCCTTCAATTTCCAATTATTTGTCCTGAGAAAAGAGCTGTTAAAATATTTTTATGCATATGGTCCTTTTCTTTTTCTTTTTTTTAACTCTTTTGGGACACAGACTAGTAAGGATTTGGTATGTCAAAGGTTATATACAGTTTAATAGTCCTTTGGTAATAGTGCCAAATTGCTCTGCAGAATTGTTGAATCAGTTTACAATTCTGCCAACAATGCATTAATGTTGCCTTTTCCCCACATCTTCTCCACCAGTTGTCATTTTGATTTTCTGTTCTATTAGTTGATCAATTAGGTATGAGGTAATATCTCAAAATTCTTTTAATTTGAATTACTCAATGGTGAATATTTGTCATATGACTATAGAAAACTGTGAGTACTATATCTAAAAACTGTTCCTATATCAATTTAGGAATGGCTATTATTTTCATAACTTTGATGCTGTTGCCTCTATGTTTGAAAAATGAGGTCTTCATCAGAGAAAATAGCTTCAACTTTCCCTCCACTTACTTCTACTATTTCCTTCCATCTATTTTCCACCACTATTTATTTTATTCTTTCTCTCCTTTAACCCTGACTTTCCTCAAAAGTATTTTTCTCAGACTACCCTCTCCTCCAATCGGCCCTTGCATCTATCAACCAACCAAAGATAGATTTCTATATGCAATTGAGTGTATTTGTTATCTTTTTGATCCAATGCTAATGAAATTAAAGTTTATTCATTTCCCCTTACCTCTCCCATCTCCCTCCACTGTGAAAGTTTGTTCTTGTCTCCTTTATGTGAAATAATTTACCATATTCTATCTCTCTCTATAATGTTCTCTTAGTACATTCCTCTCTTTTCCTCTTTTTATATATTATCCCTTCATATTCAACTCATAGCTATACCCTCTGCCTACATATACACTGTTTCTGACCTCCATAATATTGAGAAAGTTCTTATTAAAAAGCCAAATTTTCTATTCAGCTTTGTTTTTTTTTTTCCATCAAGAATGCTTTAAAGTCCTCTATTTTATTGAATATCCATATTTTCTCCTGAAGGACTGTATCCACTTTTGTTGGATAGGTGATTCTTGGTTGTGATCCGAGCCTCTTTGCCCTCTGGAATATTATATCTGTAATCCTCTAATTCTTCAATGTAGCATCACACTACTTATTGTTACTTTATGGCTGCTTGCAATATTTTCCCCTTGACCTGGGAGCTTGGGAATTTGACGATCATAGTCCTGGAAGTTTTTATATTCAGACCTCTTTCAATAAGTGATTAGTAGATTCTTTCCATGACCATTTTATGCCTGTATTCTAGAATATCAGGGTAATAGCCTTGAAAAATGATGACAACTTCTGAGAGTGAGTGGAACCAAATTGGAGGAATAAAGCCAGGAAGCTGCTCAAGCTCTCCAAGTTTCCCTCAAAACCCTATAAAACTAAGTCTCTGAATAGAGTTTGAAGAAATGATACCACTCTCTAGCACAAAATAGATTGGAAAAACTTCAAGAAAGGTCAGTGTCACAGGAGTGAAAGGGGTGTTCAGCCCAGTTCAGACAGAAGCTATGAAAGCTAGTGAGAGGGTCTTAATCACAGTAGATCAGCAATTGAGACCCTCGGTCCTGACTCAGTAGCATAGCAGACCAGCAAGGCAGTCCCTAGTCACAGGTCAGAAGACAAATTCTGGGAAACCAGGCTATTTCCTGAAATGAGCACATAAGCTTACCCCCTATAAAAACAAGGGACCACTGTGTTCAAATCCAAGGCTCAGAGCTGCACAGAAAAGTTGGGACAGCATCCCCTTTGCCCCAAGAGCAGAACTTGACCTTAAAAATTAAAAAAGGATAAATACCAAAAGAAAAAGTAAGAAAATAAGCAAGAAACAGAAAAGAACCTTGACCATAGAAAGCTATTATGGTGACTGGGAAGACCAAAATATCAACTCAAATGAGGAAAATGTCTACAGAGGAAATCTCAGAGTGATATGAATTGACTCAAGGCCAAAGAGACTTCTTGGAATTGTTCATAAAAGACTTTTAAAAGTAAATGAAGAATGTAGAAGAAGAAGTGAGAAAAAGTAAGAGGTATGAGAGAGTCAACAACTTGGGAAAAGGCAATTGCATAAAAAATTCAATAGGCCAAGTGCCAAAAAAAAAAAAAAGAAAAAGAAAAGAAAAGAAAAGAAAATTCTACTGAAGTAAATAATACCTTCAAAAGCAGAATTAACCAAATGGAAAAAAAGAGATACACAAGCAAACAAAAAAATCACACATTAGATACTCAAACAGGGCAAATGGAAGCTAATGACTATGAGACATCAATAATCAGTCAAACATATTAAAGAGACCAAAAAAAAAAAAAAAAGATGAAAATGTAAATGCTTCATTGGAAAAACAGCTAATCTAGAAAAATAAATCCAAAAGATATAATTTAAGAAATTATTGGTCTACTTGAAGGCCATAACAGAGAATAAAAATTAGATAACATTCTTCAAGAGATCATCAAGGAAAACTATCTCCAAATTCTAGAAACAGAGGGGGAAATAATCATTGAAAAAATACATCATTCACCTTTGGAAAGAGATGCCACAAGGAAAATTCCAAAGAACCTTATTGCAAAATTCCACAAGTACAGTCTCAAGGAAAAAATACTGCAATTGGCCAGACAAAAACAATTCAAATTTCAAGGTGCAACAATCAGGATTACCCAGAATCTGGCAGCTTCTACGACAAAGAATCAGAGGGCCTGGAATATAATATTCTGCAAGGAAAAGGACCTGGGATTACAAACAAAAATTAACTATCCAGCAAGACTGAGAATCATCTTTCAGGGGAGGTGATGGATTTTCTTGGATGGATAGATTAATATTTCTTACTTCACTGAAGATCCATCACCTCCCCTGGATCTTCAGTGAAGTAAGAAATAGTCAATCATTTCTATTGGAAAAAACTGAATTAAACCAAAAATTTAATCTTCAAACACAGGACTCAATAGAAGCATACAAAAGTATACAGGAGAAAAAAATATGTGTTATTTAAAGGTTAAATTGTTGACATCCCAAGATGGAAAATGATTATCTGTAACTCTTGAGAACTGTTTCTGTTCCTGGAGCAGTTAGAGGGGAGCATAACATGGAAGGAGGATGTGGTTGTGAATGGACTCTGATGTGATGATATCAAAGAAAAAAACATGAAGGGGTGGAAAAAATGACTGTACTGGGAGAAGAGGAAAGTTGAGACATAATGGCACATATTAGATCACATGAAGAGGCAGAAAAGACCTATTACAGTCTAGGAAAAGAAGAGAGAGGGATGAGTGTTGTTTGAAGATTGATCTCATCAGTTTTGATTCAAAGAAGAAATAACAATCATTCAGTTGGATACAGAAATTTATGTAACCCTATAAAAAAGCAGGAGGAGAAAGGAAAGAAAAGGAAAGGAAAGGATAGAAGAGGGGACAGAAATGAGAGGGGAAAAAATGTAAAAAGAGGGAGGCATGATAGAAGATAAGGTAGTAGGTGGTGTGGGTCAAAAGAATAGTACTAAGAACAGGGTGGAAAGAGAGAACACAAGTATATATAGGAGAGAAAATAGGATGGAGGAAAATGCAGAGCTGGTAATCATAACTGTGAATGTGAATGGGATGAACTTTCCCAAAAAACTGAAGCAAATAGCAGCATATATTAAAAAACAGAATCCTACAATAGGCTGTTTACAATAAGCACATTTGAAACATGGAAACACATATAGAGTAAAAGTAAAATTTAACATGCTTCAGCTGAAGCAAAAAAAAAATAAAGCAGGGGTAGCAATGCTGATCTCAGATAAAGCAATAGTAAAAACAGATGTAATTAAAAGAGATAAGGAAGGAAAATATATATTCATAAAGGGTGCTGTAAACAATTAAGTAGTAAGGGTATTAAATGTATATGCACTAAATGGTGTAGCATACAACTTCCTAGAGAAGACATTAAGCCAGGAACAGGAAGAAGTAAATAGCAAAATTATATTAGTGCAGGACCTCAAACTTTCTCTCTCAGAATCAGACAAATCTAATGAAAGAATAAACAACAACAACAACAAAAAAAAAAAAATCTAGAGAGGTTAATAGAATCCTAGAAAACCTAAATATAATAGACCTCTGGAGAAAATAGAATAGAGACAGAAAGGAACACACCTTTTTCTGGGCAGTACATGATATCTACACAAAAACTAACCATGTATTGGGGCATAAAAACCTTACAGGCAAATGCAGAAAGGCAGAAATAAATAGTAAATCCTTCCTTTTCAGACCATAATAGAAATAGAATTATATTCAATAAAGTTGTAGGAAAAGATAGACTAAAAACAAATCAAAAATGAAATGATCTACCTTTAAAGGATAAATGAATTATTCTTAAAAATAATAACTAAATCACAGAAACAATCTATAATTTCATCCAAAAAAATGACAATATTGAGATCCAAACATTTAGGACACAGTCAAAGCAGTTCTTAGAGGAAATTTTACATCTTTAAATAGCTACAGGAATAAAATAGAGAAAGACAGAGAAAGATGAGTTGAGAATGCAACTAAAAAAGCTAGAAAAAACTATAATCCCCCAATTAAATACCAAATGAGAAATTCTGGAAGCTAAGGGAGAGATTGATAAGCTGAAACTAAAAAAAAATTGTTTAACTAAATAATAGAACAAAGAGTTGGTTTTATGAAAAATCGATACATTTCTGGTTAATTAGCAAAAGGACAGAAAAAAATAGCCAGAATCAAAAATGAAAAAGGTAAATTTATACCAATGAAAAAGAAATTAAAGCAATAATAGTCAGGAGCTATTTTGCCCATTTGTATGGCAGCAAATCCAACAATCTAACAGAATTGAATGAATATTTACAAAAATATTAATTGCCCAGATTAATAGAAAAAGAAATAAATTACTTAAATAGGCCCATTTTAGAAAACAAAATTGAGAAATCATTAATGAACTCCCTAAGAAAACATCTCCAGGACCAGATGGATTCACAAGGAAATTTACCCATACATTTAAAAATAACTAATTCCAATACTAGGTAAATTATTTGGAAAAACAAGTAAAGAAGGAGTCCTGCCAAATTCCTTCTATGATACACTAATGGCACAAACCAGGAAGAACCAAAAAAGAGAAAGAAAATTGCAGACCAATCTCCCTAATGAATATTGATGCAAACATTTTAAATAAAATACTAGCAACAAGATTACAAAAATTTATCAACATGATAACACAGTAAGAGCAACTGGGATTTATACCAGGAATGCAGGACTAGTTCAATATCAAGGAAACAATTATCTTAATTGACCATATCAAACAGAAAACTAACAGAAATAATATGATAATCTTAAGAAATGCAGAAAAAGCTTTTGACAAAATGCTGCATTCATTCCTATTTTTAAAAAATTGGAGATCATAGGGATAAATGGAGCTTTTCTTAAAGCAATAAAGTACAAAAAGTAAAAAATAAAGTGCTAAAGTAATAAACACTATTTAAACTAATAGTTATTACTTTAATAGCAAATATTATATCAAATGGAGAGATGAATACATCCAAAATATGATCACAGTTGAAGCAAAGATGTTCAATTATTATTTAATATTGTATTAGAAATGTTAGCTTTATCAATAAGAAAAAAATAAATGAATTAGAATAACAATGAGGAAATAAAACTTATCTTTGCAGATAATATGATGATATACTTAGAGAATCATCAAAAAACTTTCAAAAACTAATTCAAAACAATTGACAGTTTAGCAAAGTCTCAGGATGTAAAACAAATTCACATAAAGCATCAGCACTTCTATATATTATTAGCAAAATTCAGCAATGAAAGACAGAGAAATTCCCTTTAAAATAACTAGAAAAAAATATTTTGGCATCTACCTGCCAAGATAAGCCCAAGAATTATAGGAACACAATTAGAAAACACTTCTCAAACAAATTAAGTCACATCTAAACAATTGGGAAAAATATGACTTGTTCATGAGTAGGCTGAGTTAATATGATAACAATGACAAATCTGCCTAAAATGATCAACTTGTTCTGTGTCATACCAATCAAACTACTAAAAATTATTTTGTGGAACTAGGAAAAAAGAATAACAAAATTCATCTGGGAAAACAAAAGGTCAAGAATATCCTGGGAATTAATGAAAATAATACAAAGATGGAGTACTTTATATGCAGTACCAAAGTTAAAATTATGTTATAAAGCAGCAGTTATCAAAACTATTTGGTACTGGCTAAGAAAGAGAGTGATAGATCAGTGGACTTGATTAGATACAATATGACACAATAAACAAGGCACATACTCATCTAGTATTAGATAAATCCCCAAACACCAACTTCTGGGATAAGAACTCACTGTTGACAAAAATTTCTGGGCAAACTAGAAAATATATCAGAAACTCATTATAGCCCTACATCTCACACCCTATAGCAAAATAAAATCAAAATGGGGACATGATTTGAGCATAAATGATACTATAAGCAAATTAGGAAAGGAAGGAATAATTTACCTATCAAATCCCTCCCCAAGGAAGGGAGGAAATTATTACCAAAGAAGAACTAGAGAACAATGTGCAAAGCAAAATGGGCAACTTTGATTATATTAAATAAAAAAGTTTCTGCACAAACAAAACCACCAGAAACAAGGTTAAGTAGGAAATACAAAACTCGGAAAATATTTTTATAGCTAGTGTTTCTGTTACATTTCTAAAATATAAAAAGAACTATGTTAAATTTTATAAAAATATAAGTCATTTCCCAACTTAAAAATGGTCAAAGTATATGATGAGACAATTTTCACACGAAGAAATTAAAACCATTTCTATGCTCTAAATCACTATTGATTAGAAAAATTCAAATTAAAGTAACTCTAAGGTATTCCCTCACATCTCTCAGATTAGCTAAAATGACAGGGAAAGATAATGATAAATGTTGGAGAGGATATGGGAAAACTGACACACTAATGCATTGTTGGTGGATTTGTGATATGATCTAACCATTCTGGAGAGCAATTTTGAACTATCCCTAAAGGGCTATAAATTGTGCATACTATTTGACCCAGCAGTGCCATTACTATCTCTGTATCCCAAGGAAATTATAAAGGGTGGAAAATAACCCACATGTGCAAAAATGTTTGTAGCAGCTTTTTTTTTTTTTTTTTTTTTTTTTTTGTGGTGGCAAAGAATTGGAAAAATGACTAGATGCCCATCAATTGGGGAATGGCTGAACAAGTTCTGGCATATGAAGATAATGGAATATTATCGTTCTATAAAAATGATGAACAAGCTAATTTTAGGAAGGACTGGAAAGATTTACATGAACTGATGCTGAGTAAAACAAGTGGAACCAGGAATATATTCTACAGCAAAAATGTGCAATGACCAACCATGAAAGACTTAGTTCTTCTCAGTGATTATCCAAGCCAATCCCAATAGACTTTGGATAGAAAATTCCATCTGCATTCATAAAACGATCTATGGAGAGCAAATGTAAATCAGCACATGCTATGTTATCTTTATTTTGTTTTTTTTTTTTCCCTATCCTATGATTTTCCCCTTTTGTTCTGATTTTTTTCTTCTTCTTACACAATTCATAAAGCAATGTGTGTTAAATATTTTTTAAAAAGATATCTATGCTCTTTTTTGATTATGTCTCAGCTATTTTTAAAGTCAGTTTTTTTCCAATTTTTCCCCAATGAGTCATTTCACAATGTCCTCTTTTCAAAAAAATGTTAGCTATCTTGTTTCTTGATTCTTCATAATCATTAATTCTATCTGTTCAATTCTAATTTTTAAGGAATTATTTTCTTCATTGAGTTTTTGAACCTATTTTTCCATTTGGCCAGTTCTCCCTTTTAAGTAGGTTATTTTTTTCTTCAGTGAATTTTGTGTTTTTCTTTCCATTTGACCAATTCTGCTTTTTAAGGCATTCTTCTCCTTAGCTTTTTGGATTTCCTTTTTCTTTTGGCCTAATCTGTTTTAAGTTGTTATATTCCTCAGTATTTTGGGGTGTGGGGTGTCTCTTTTGCCAAGATTTGATTCTTATTTTCATGATTTTCCATGAAACTCCATGAAATTTCCATTTCATTTCTCTTCCCAATTTTTTTCTCTACCATTTATTTGATTTTCAAAATCAGTTTTAAGTTTTAAGATTATTTCATTGATTTTCTTGAAGGATTTGGATGAAGGATCTTTGACTTTGATTTTGTTATCTCTTCTTAGAATGTGTTTTGATCTTCCTTGTTACCATAGTAACTTTCTATGTTAAAATCTTTTTCTGTTGTTTGATCATTTTTTCTACTTATTACTTGACTTTTAACTCTTTATTAAAGTAGGGTATTGCTGTGGGGCAAGAAAGCATTATGGAAGAGAAACAGACATTTAATTACTATAGTAATAATTGGCCAATAGAATTTTTAGATTTGTTAAAGATTTTACAAATAATATGTCATTTTATCCTCATTAAAAACCTGAGAGATTGGTTCAAGTATTCTATTTTTTTAGATTAGGGAATTGAGGCATGCAAAAGATAAATTACTTGACTAGGATCATATAGCTAGTCTTTAAAAGCATATTTGAACTTATGTCTTTTAAAATACAGGTTTTTCCCTTCATTCATTAATCCATCTAGGTTCTTTGTGGAACATTTAGTAATCACCAACTACGTAACAGAAACTGTTAGTCACTAGTCATGAATTAATGGATAAAAGTGAAATAAATACTTGCCCTTGAATTTGTTATTATCTTGCCATAGGAGACAGCAAAGCCATTTGCTGTTGTTTAGTGGATATACAGATGGATTGTGCATTGTCCAAAGCTTCAGAAGCTTTTAAAATTTATTTTCTGAGATAGGTCTAAGGACCTGTAAGTTTTCAGTTCTTCCAAATTAGTATCATTTAAGGAGAGGTGAGTTTTTGACTCTTCAGTTCTGCAAATGATCACATGTACTCTTTTATATCATGGATCTGTGAGGAAGGTCCCCACTGTGGCTACAAGCTCTAGTATGCTGTTGCCCTTCCTTGACCTGGGATTGCCATCCAAGACCATGATCAGAATCTGAATAGAGGCATAGAAACAGAGTTCTGCCTAAATGCTTGCAAAAAGACTCCTGTAATGCTTTAGGATAATTGTTTGATGTCCTTACTATATGCGATCTGAGAACTCCAGAAGTAACCATTGCTGCTGCTAATTCAATAGTTCCTAAGACCTACTCAATAGCATCCTGGAGTCCAGGATGTTTGTTCAAGTCAAGGCTGATCTGAGCTCTCTCACACTAGTGTGCAGATATTTGCTATGACCTTCTAAGTTATCATGGGCTGGAAAATTGTTTTGCTCAAGCTTTTTGTTGGTTCTGGCTCTCTCAAATTTGTTTAGCATCCTTATTTTTATTTGAAAGAGGTTTGGGGGAAAGTACAGGCAAGTCTTTATTCTGCCATCATTACTCAGTCTTCCCTCCCTCTGCTATTTTAAATAATTAAATATATAGACAAACTTACCACTGAAGACTGCCTACATAATAAATTGCACCCATTTTGAAAAATCTTGGTGATAAGCATAGTAATTTGCTGTACTAAAAATCCAGCTTTTAGAGATTCAGGACTGAACACCATAAAACTGCTTTTGTTGGCAGTAAAAATATTTTCACTACTTCAAGATATCACAAACACCAAATGTAACTATTTTTCTTTCAATGCAGAGATGCTGGGGTACTCACATTCATAACTTACAAGGAAAAATTTTATCAGCTTTCTTAGCCTTTGACACAAACATTTCTATAGGTGATTGAGATGATATATGTAGGTAGTAAGAGACAGAGTATAAGCAGAAATGAGCCATTTTACAGTATTTATTCTACACTGCCTCCAAATGAGTGGCAAAAGTGAGATCTAGGATAAGAAAATAAAAATAATGCATCTTCTTTAATTTATGGGTGACTTGTAGTAGGGGAACAGTGGGGAAAGATCAATCCATTTTTTCAGTAGGAATTTAAAAAGGTCTCTAGGGAATTTTTATCCAAAGATATCAAATTCCTAACTTATTCTATATTTTGAGTGTGAATGCTAGTATATTGAGTTTTTATGGTTTATACAATCTTTAGAAAGTTTCTATTTTATTGGTTATCTAAGAAGATACACAAATAGAACATCAATTGGAAGAGGGAAAAAAGGCAATGGGCATATGGAAGGAATATATTAAATCTTTTCCACCAAATAAGAGGGCAAATATTTCATTTCTGTCAAATAAGCCAACTCCAGAAACAGGGAGAGGGAGAATAATGATTATTAGAGAAAAATAATGTTCCAAAATTATATGATCCTCATCTATTTTGCCATATAATCAATCTAGAATACATTCAATAAGACGCACATCCTAAATTTTTGTCCTGTATGACTTTTTCATGAATGATAACTTTCTACATGAGGTAGAAAAGCTTTTATTGAATATCAATTAAGTAATGAAGATTTTGATCCACCAATAAATATGACTTTGATAAGGTATGAATGTCTTGTTTCTTTATGATTTCCACAATTGTTTCTGTATTTGTAATGACAGATTGATTCAAGGACAGTTGCTGAGTAGAAACTTGGATTTGGCTTAAATAAGAAGGATCAGAGCATGAGGAGACAGTGACAGGTGTCACATTGGATATACAGAAACCTGTGGAACAAACATGGAGTAAGTTCTATTGGATATTCAAGATAACCATGCATCCCACAGATATATGTGAATCAGATGAAGAGCAAGAAGAGTGTTCTAGTCACTTTGAGAAAGATCTTGGATTCTGCAAAGAAGGCTTCAGCTAAAAAGAAGTGATCCTACACCTAGTGGAACACAGTACTTATGAAAAATAAAGCATAGAGTCATTGAAAGACGAAAACACATATTTTGCCCTTAATCATCACTATCTTATGTGTAGATTTTATATCTAGAAGGAAGCAGATCAACTCTCTGATGTCTTAATGAACCTTCTTTTTGTAGAGAACTTCATCATGATATGTTTGGTTGACTATATAAGACATCAAGGATTGTGGGATTTATATTATTTGGGAGGTAATTTACTTTATAGTAAACCCAAGTTTTTAAGTCTTTTAAGTGAACAACACTATAAAACCAAAATAAATTATATATATATATATATATATATATATGTGTGTGTGTGTGTGTGTGTACATATATCAATTAACATAGAAGAAAAAATTCCCTTGACTGTTTATGTTTCATCTATATATTTGTTTAATTATTTTTGGTCAGGTTAAATGAAACCTGTTCATTATTATATATTGGGTTTGCCTGAGTATTTACTTTGGAGTTGAGGTTTCACTACCTTTTTTAAGAAATTGATTCGAGCTAGATTTAGAGGTTTTCAGGAAAAATCTTAGTAGGGGTATAGTCCAAACAGATATTAGAGGGAATAACCTCACTTCCCAGTCTGTCTAAATCTTTTTTCTTGTTAGAGATTATGTTTGCTATTTCTAATAAAAACTCTCTTCTCTTTCTTTTTCTCTCATCTTTTTTTCTCATCCCCTCTCCTTCCCTACTCTCCCCCTCTCTTCTTTTCTGTTATCTCCCCTCTCTTTTCTCGTTTCTTTTCCTCTTTCTTTATCTCCCTTCTCCTTCCTTTACCTCTCCTCCCCTACTTTTACCTTCCCTTCCTCCCTCTCTTGGTCTTTCTGACTCTCTCTGTCTCTCTGTCTCTATCTGTCTCTTTCTCTATCTCTGTCTCTGTCTCTGTCTCTCCTTTTGTCCTTCCTTCATTCCCTCCCTTTCTCATATATTTGCCAATGGTTTAATGTGTGCTGAAACACTAGGAGAACCATAAGCTAACAGCAGTTTGCTGGCTTCATTTGAGTGACCACAACTGCCCACTATAGACTGATAGTTCCTGTCATTTCAATGTGGTTATGTTTACACATTAACCTCTGCTTCCCTTCTATAACCTGGCTTTTAAAATATGACAGTGGATCTAATGGGCTGTTTTATTTAGCTAATTTATCTATTAATTTTGTAAATGGTCTGTTTTATGGAAGATAAATTTTATTCTTTGAAAACATAATATTCTTTAGTGTAATACAGGTAAAGAATTTCCAGGATATTCTGCAGAAATGGAAAATGAATTTTCCAAGATGTCATTTCATACTTTACTTCCCTTTCTAAAGGGATGAGTTCTTACTTACTTAGTCAATTAATAATGTAAGGCTATTGTTGGTGCAGTAAAATTCTACGCATTATTAAAACTCAGAACTCTTACCATAACAACAGATTATACTATATTACCCAGTACTATAATTATATATGTTGTACCTCTTACTCTTCTGTTATAGATAAAGAATAGGTTCCAGGGTTCCTCAAATTATGACCTGCAGGCCAGATGCAGCAGCTGAGGACATTGATCCCCCTCACCCAGGGCTATGAAGTTTCTTTATTTAAAGGCCTACAAAACAAAGTTTTTGTTTTAACTATAGTCTGGCCCTCCAACAGTCTGAGGGTCAGTGAACTGGCTCCCTATTTAAAAAGTTTGAGGACCCTGTTATACTCTTCTATATTATAGACATATATATATATATATATATATATATATATATACATACACATACACTTTATAGTCCAATGGAATAAATAACATTGTGATACCATCTTACAAGAGTAGAAACATCAGTATTCTCTTGTTAATAATGGTTTAGGAAACAAAAAAAATCACTAAAAATGTGTATGGTGTCATGGATGAAGAGGCTAGAATTGAAGCAAATATATATCATTGTTATCTAAAATAATCACATGGAAGTAATGTTGGTAACTCTCAAATAGTTTAGTGTTGATTTAAGCTATTAAACTTCTAAACTATACTAAGACATTTCCACTATACTAAGAAATCTAAATATGGTAAATCAATGAGACTCATATAATGGCCAGCCTTTATTTGAAGGCTGTCATATCAATGAAGATTATTTGAGAAAAGTCAATTCTGAATTAATGAAATAAAAACATGAATGATAACATTTTAAGGTGTCATAGTAACATAGTAAAGTGGAAGAATTACTGTACTCAGAGTCAGTAAGTCAATAAATTTTTATTACAGGCTTACTATGTGGCAGGATTATGCTAAATTTTAGAGAGCCAAAGAGAATGAAAACAAAACAAATAAAAATAGTTCCTGCATTTGAGAAGTTCATAGTCTAGTTGAATAGACAATACATAAAAAATTATGGATAAACAAACTATATATAAAATGTATAGAAAATAATAGAGGGAAGTCATTTAAAAATAAGAACAATGGGAAATGGCTTCATGCAGAAAGTAAGAATTTAACTGAGACTTGAAGGAAGTCACTGACTTGAGAGCAAATTTTGGCTCTTTTACTTACTGCCTGTGTAATCTGGAGAAAGTCATTTAACTTCTCTTGATGACAAGATAGCTTATTTGTAAAATCAGAGGGTTGGATCATATGGTCTACAAAGTCCCTTTAAGTTCAAAATCTATTATTCAATAAAGAAGTGAATATTATCTAATTATGTTAGCAAACTATTGCCTAGTAAATTCTGTCTATGACTTGGTTTACAACTCTGAACTAATTTTATGATAATTAAATTTTAAAAAAATAGTTTAAAGGTATTGTTTGTCTCTGTCGACCTAATGATATTTTACTTTGTTAATATACATGTTGTATTATACTGAAATAAGGGGCTGGTGACCTCCAAGGGAGGCAGAATGACCCCTCAAAATTAAATATAATATGAGCAGGAAGACAATTTAGAATTGGCTGATTAATGGAGTTGCTGTACTGTCCCTGTAGGAAATACCACATAGTCAGGGTTATAAAAACCAAGGTAAAGGGGAAAGGTGTCCTCATTATTTCAACAGTGATCCACTTTTAGCATTCTTTGGATATTTCTCAGAAAAGAATATGTGTATTGTGATTCCTCTCTGTTGAACTTGACTATTCTTAGGCAATTTCCTTGGGGAAACACTTGGTAGGAAGGTGCTGTCCATCGAATGATACATGTCTCCTCTGTATGTGGAATGTTTGCCTTATTGAATTTCTAAAGTCAAAACTTAAAATAGTCCAGATAACAGTAACAATGAATAACTGAGTGAATAAATGAAAAACATCATTTATTAAATGATTTCTTTATGCCAAGGACTGTACTAAGTGCTTGGTGATATGAACAGGACAACAAGTCATCTTTTTGTTGATAGAACTCACGGTCTATGGAATGAGGGTAAAGTTGAAGTATATCTGGAAAGATTAGAGATCTCAGGGGATTGGCTTTGGGCAGGGAGAGGAGACAGGGAGAGGAGCTTGAAAGTACAAGGATTCCTTGGGATTCACTGCAGCATCGACTTGGAAGCATAAACTATAGTTCACTGAAGTAAACAACATTTTGAAAAGGTAAGTATGCCAAAAGGCAGCTAGATAGGGCACTGGACCTGGAGTCAGGAAGATCTGTTTTCAAATCCAACCCTACACATTCACTAGCTATACAACTCTGATTAGTCATTTAACCCATTTTCTACAATTTCTTCATTTGTAAAATGAGGCAGAGAAGGAAATAAATGACAAATCACTCAGTTTTCTTAGCCAAGAAAACCCCAAGTGGAGTCACAAAGAATCTGATGTGAATAACAACAAATGAACAACTACTGTTAAAACAAAGGATAAGAATAGAGTGGAAATGATATTCTCATCTTTTCAGGAATAGGGATGGGTTAAAGAGACCTTGTTGTCTCCATGGCTCAGTTCTACTCTACATAAAATCTTTTTCTTATCACGCTCCCTAAATGGTATTGTTTTGTCTCCAAAGTTATCCTGTATTTATTTGAAGTCATTGTATATATACTTAACTATGAGCACACTGTCTCCCATGGCA
The DNA here is from genome assembly GCF_902635505.1 of Sarcophilus harrisii. NCBI lineage: Eukaryota > Metazoa > Chordata > Mammalia > Dasyuromorphia > Dasyuridae > Sarcophilus > Sarcophilus harrisii. Next base: position 323,622,338 of record NC_045428.1, read on the forward strand.
AGATAATAACAAATTCAAGGACAAGTATTTATTTCACTTTTATCCATTAATTCATGACTAGTGACTAACAGTTTCTGTTACATAGTTGGTGATTACTAAATGTTCCACAAAGAACCTAGATGGATTAATGAATGAAGGGAAAGATCTGTATTTTAAAAGACATAAGTACAAATATAGTACTAGCTATATGATCCTAGTCAAGTAATTTATCTTTTACGTGCCTCAATTCCCTAATCTAAAAAAATAGTAATATTTGAACCAATCTCTCAGGTTTTTAATGAGGATAAAATGACATATTATTTGTAAAATCTTTAACAAATCTAAAAATTCTATTGGCCAATTATTACTATAGTAATTAAATGTCTGTTCCTCTTCCATAATGTTTTCTTGCCTTACACCTATTCCTTGATACTTTTAATTTCCCATGAGAGCCTTCTCTGTGAAATTTTATAAAGGATATGTTCTGTTCAATGTCATGTAACTCTTTAAATTTGGGCTTTAAGTTGGGGAGGGCAAGGATATTGTTTAGAGGAACTTGCATACCTAAAAAGTGATAGTTACTAATGGAACCTTTGAGGATCACCAAAAAACATATAAACTGAAGGAAGCATTGAGTGGCTGATACAAAGTGGGCCATATTTTCATCATTATCATATCTTCTCTTTTCTATGCCTTTTCAGATTGAGTATAAAAGAAAGATTCATATATTATGACTTTATGTACAATATTTATTATTGTGTTTTCAGTGGAGTTTTCCTGATGGTTACCCATCTTTAGGAACACTCTTTCAAGGAATTAAACCCATCAGTCAAGCAAATATATTGCAGCTGTTGGAATAGGTAAAAGAAAACTAAGAAAGAAAATAGAATGGTCAGGAGCAATTATCACCTTCTCTATTTCATCAACCTAAGTACCTTTGCTAACATTATAGTTTCTTTAAATGGCACAGGATAAGAAAAGGGGGAGGAGAAAAAGTGGACATAGAAATGGCTGCTGCTTAAAAAAATGAAGCCACTGGGAGTGATTTTCATGCAGTATTAATGCTAATGTACTGGAAATGTTACATCCTGCTAATTAGGCAGATAATTTTTAACCTTTGGATAAACCATAGGTTTAGGAAAAGGAGGATGAGAAATAAAGTTAATTTTACCATGAAGTTAGAAAGATTATATAAGCATCCAGGATTTTAAGCAAAGCTTGATGGATGGACAAAACATTTGATTTATCCAGGGCAGAATGCCACCCAAAATAAATAAATAAATAAACAGACTGAGATATGGCTGATAGGATCAAGTCCTGAAAATAAATTAAATATGATATTTTTTCATTAAAATTTTGCATCTCTCTACACAATAGACACCCGTTATACAATTTATCACATAAAGTTCTTTAGAACCCAATACAGGTCTGTGTCCATCAAAAAATCCCATTGAAGATAGTGATAGATACATTGGATGCTTGTCATTAGTTAATTTACAAACACACTAAATAAGATTTTACTCATATGTGTCTAGTTCTAAAAGTATGCTTTTTAGGAAAAGGCTCTTCCACAAGACAGATGACAACCTACTTATAACTGAGTACATAAGTTGTACAAAGAGGATACACAAAGGTTTGATAAGTTACATAGGTTCACATAGCTCATAAATCTTAAAAACTAGGTTTTCTAGACTCTAAGCCCAATATTCATTCTATCTATGTCACAATGTTGTCTATTTATTCTTTATACTATTTATCTGGATATTGAAATTTGAATTAGAAAGGCCCATGATAGAGATGAGAATGCTGATTTATCTATGACTCTTCATTGTACAAAAGGAGGTCCTAAAACACATAATGATAATATAAAGAAATAATTACTAGACCTAATTCCAAGTTATCCCTCTCCCTCTCTCTTCTTCTACATCTCTGTGTTTCCCTGTTCCTGTCTCTGTCTCTTTCTCTCTTTCTTTTTGCTTCCAGGTAGTTAGCTATAATTTAGTTATCTTTCCTTCCATCTAATCCATATAGCTATTAATGAGTACTTGACTATACATGTATTGGGAAACAATGCATAATGTTAAAATTTTCAAAAATAATGTATCTGCAAGATTCCATGTATCTTGAGGCTAAACTTGAATGTGGACTAAGGAATTGTGTATTTAAAGTTCATTCCCTCCCCCCCACCCCTTTCCCTCTAGAATCATTCCCAATCATTGGTGAATTTGAGCAATGATTAAGACAAAATTAATTATATGTTTACATTTAGTCACATGAAATTTGCATTGCATTGTGATAGTTTGCATTGCATATTTAATTTAATATTTAGTTTAATTGTGTGCCTTACTAATTCATGTGGATAATTAGTATGAATTATTTGTTGTTCAGTCAATTTTAGTTGTGTACAACTCTTTATGACTCCCTCTTTTTTGGCTTGCCATTTCTGTCTCCACATCATTTTCTAGATGAAGATATTGAGGTAACCCATTTGCTTCCATTTTTATTCCTAAGGTAAATTAAAAGAAAATTATTTCAAGAAATTAAAAAATGTCTCCTGATATCTCTATGTTTTCATTTAATTCTTTAAATTATTTTTAGACACAGATGTTTAGGCATATGTGAACATCATATAAAGATATTTAGAAGTATGTGTGTATGTATATATAAGACATTTATGCTATTTGGTCAATCTCAATATTAAGCTAAATAATGTATAATCTAAACAAGCCAAAAAAGATCTTTCAATTGCATGTTTCAACTAGTTTATCATTTTTTTCTGGTGGAAATTCTTTTTTTTTAATTTTAATAGCTTTTTATTTACAAGTTATATGCATAGGTAATTTTACAGCACTGACAACTGCCAAACCTTTTGTTCTGTTTTTCCCCTTCTTCCCCCCACCCCCTCCCCTAGATGGCAGGATGACCAATGCATGTTAAATATGTTAAAGTATATATTAAATACAAATAAGTATACATTTCCAAACAGTTATTTTGCTGTACAAAAAGAATCAGACTCTGAAATATTGTACAATTAGCCTGTGAAGGAAATCAAAAATGCAGGCGGGCAAAAATATAGGGATTGGGAATTTGATGTAATGGTTCTTAGTCATCTCCCAGAGTTCTTTCGCTGGGTGTAGCTGGTTCAGTTCATTATTGCTCCATTGGAACTGATTTGGTTCATCTCATTGCTAAAGATGGCCATGTCCATCAGAATTGATCATTATGTAGTATTTCAACCAGTTTATTCTATCATAACTACATGAAGGATATTGACATCATTCAATTGAACTCAAAAGTATCTCAAAAATAATAAAGAAAAAGAAAGAAAAGAAAACTTGACTAATTATAAAATCAATTATTCCATGAATTTTATCAGTAAACTGTATACACACATATTCAGGTGGTATATGCTCATAAATACATATAGAGATCTATATCTGTAATTCAAGTTTCAAGTAATCCATGTAATTTTACTAGGCTAAAATGTTTTCTTAGCCTACTTTAACTTATTTGACTTCATAATAATGACAAAAGGCAGAAGAGATGAGAATATAGAAGTGTGTGTGTGTGTGTGTGTGAGAGAGAGAGAGAGAGAGAGAGAGAGAGAGAGAGACAGAGAGAGAGAGAGAGAGAGAAAGTGGTGATGGGGGGTGGGAGGCATGCTTTGCATCAGGTTCTATTTTTATTTCAATTTTTATTTGAATATTCCATAGGCTCCTACAATATGACTCCAGTCTGCTTTTCTAGTCTCATCTTACCTTGCTCCCCCTTATATATTCTATGTTTTAGCCAAATTGCACTATCTGCCTTTCCATAAATGTATCCTAATCGTTCCACTGTCAGTGTCTTTCCTCATATTTATATCTTGAATTTATAATATTCACCTGCATAAGCAAGTGAATGTTCAAATTGCATGTTGAAATCCTTTCCAGACCCAGTTCATAGATGGCCTACCCCATGATGTTTTCCTTGAAAGTATAAGAAGAAACGAATTCTTCTTCCTAGGAAGTCTCTTAGTATTTTATGTATGTCACAGATCACAATCAATGAGCTAATAAGATTTAAGGGACTTTAGAAATCATCTCCTATAACCCTTTAACTTCACAAATGCTAAAACTGCCTCAGAAAAGCGAAATTACCTTCTAAAGGTTGTTGAATTTAACATAATCAGATTTTTAACCCACGTTCTACAATTCCGAATTCAGTGTTCTTTCTACTACAACCAATTAGTCTGTTATATCACTTTAGAAAAATATTTCATTAATGTCATTTGTAAATCAACATTTCCAAAGTTAGCCTTCTCATCTTGCCATTTCAGAAAGCAAAGTTTACTTCACAATCATTTTGTACATGTTATTTCCAAACTGATGTAAGCTTCTCAAAGGTAATGAGTATATATCATTTTTCTTATCCCATTCAGCTCCTAACACAGTTGTCTTACAGATAATAGGGACATATTAATGGAATATTCACAAAATTAATGATATTACCTTCACATATCTATACTATATTTACATATATATAAGCATGCATATATGTGTTATGAGTATACACATTTATTAGAAAATATCATAAATTTATAGAGTATTTTACTTTTTAAAAATCCTTTTTCAATTATTAATCATTGACTCTTAAAAGAGGAAACTGAAATTGTGACTACCCAAGATCATATAATAAATTAATGAAAATTCTAAGATTAGAAACCAGGTCTTCATACTATTATGTTTTTGATATGATATTAAGAATTCTTAACTGTTGAATGAGGACCTGCTAGCATCAGACACTAAAAAGTCATATCTAAATTGATTCCCTGAAGAGAATCAGAATGAGAACCCAGTTTCCTATTGTCAGGGCCAAGGCTTTTTTCCCCTTATCTTATTCTTTCTTCCTTAAAAATGTTCAGCCTCTTTCCCAGTGCATATTTACAAAACTGTAGTCTTTAATACTCATCCTTGTCTGTCCATATCTCAAAGCAATTCCCTCTGAGAGTTTATACATAGCCACATGCCTAAATTTATAAATCAAGGTATAGAATCCCTCAGAGTTCACTTACCATAAATGCAGGGCTGAACACAGAGGCCTAATGCAGGGACAGTATCCCTAAGGATTTTTACTCTTTTTTGCTGAGGTAGCTACTGCTGTTACTTCAACTTGGTTTTATATTCTATTCTTACTGATTTCTAATCCAGAAATTCTGCTGAGCATACAGAGAAATCCCAGGAGTGTCAGCGACTTTATTTCTGGTCCTCTCCTTATCTATACTCTCTTCCCTCTTAGTGACGTGTCCACGGGACAAATTGATTTTCATTTCGATGTGGCATTTATCTATCTTACTAAGACAGATCTGGAATGAGTATCTGATACTGTCTACACTGAATCAAGTTAGGTGAGGGTTAGGCAAATTTGTTCATTACAGAACTGTGAATCAAGTGATAGTAAAGCATCTTGGGCACTCCATTTACCCCCAACTCACACAGATTAGAAGTAACCTCCTCAGATTTTATAACATTTGTATGTGCGTTTTGGATGACATTCTCTTAAACAGAGATAAATGAGGCAATGACCATACACCAGAATCCATGAGCATCCTGCAGATATAATTTAACATCAAACCAAGAGTAGTATGTTACAATCTTTGGCACTATCTGCATCTATATCATCAGTGACTCAACCTATTTGAATCTTAATAAATCATGTTTTTAAAGTTATAAAGTAATAGTGCCTCTATCTAAAATAAAAATAATCTCACCTTGATTTTTACTCCCACCCTCAAAAAAGTAAAACACCAATAATAATGCAGCTTCATCTTCTGACTTCCCAGTACTGGTTAAAAAATTAATCTGATTCTCTCTCCCTCCCCCCATCATCAAGGTTCTAAATAATAGAATTATATGATAATCAAGTACAATAGTTGTAAGGATTATAAACATGCAAAGTCAAGGTCCCTTACTAGAAAGTTGAGGTAGTAATGTCTTCTCTAATTCAACAGTAGACATTCATTAATTACCTGTTAATGCAGACTTAATAGGTATGTATCATGTATATAGGTCACTGTGCCCTGAATCAGTTCAAATTCAGTTCAAATCTAATCTCTGCTATTTATTTAACTTCTATTTGTCTCAGTTTCATTAAATAAAAAAATGTGAACACTACCTCTAAAGATTTTGTGCAGATTAAATAAAATAATATTTGTCTGGTACATAGATGGTACTGTATAAATGCTCATTTCTTTCCCCTATCTTCCTTTGTTGCTAAGCATTCAAAGATCTACAAAGTTGCCTTTCCTGATAAATAAATGTATAATAAATAATATATGATGTAATATAAGGATATAGAAAAGATATATATATAGAAGTGAGGCAGGAAATGTCACATATAGATATCACATATAGTGATCTTATGTCACACATAGGATCAGAGCAAACTTCGGAGAGAAAGTATTATATAAATTGGGCTTAAAGGCAGATATATGGTAAGAAAACCAATCCAGATATAAGAGAAAACTTCATTTGGCTAAATAAGAATCATTTCTCTGTATTCCAGTGACAAAATCTCCGTTTTCCTCTAGTTAACTGAATTCAAATTCAGGAAGTAAGTCTTTCCTTATCACCATAAATAACAAATAAACCTCCTTTTAACTTTCATAGAACATTCCCTTTTCATTGGCCTTATTATATACTTTCTCAGTATCTTATGATTCTTATATATTTTATCTTCTCAATTAGACTATAATATTGTTTGAAGATGGGTACCTTTATTTATATATATTTATTGATTAAGTTTGCCAGATTATTATAGGTTCAAGTTGGGGAGCCTTCCCTAAATAACTATAGATTTATCAAAAATCAATGATCACAGATCACTATAACAGATAAAATAATAATGAAAAAGTTGGAAATATTCGGATAACTATGAAAATGTGACACAGACATGATGTGAGAACATGCTATTAGAAAAATGGCACCAATAGACTTATTTTTCAGAATTGTCACAAATCTTCAATTAGTAAAAACAAAAAAACCAAAACTCTTCAAAGAGTAACAAAAAATGAATTACTATAAAATGAAATATGATTGCATGTACATTTCTCCCCAATGTATCTGTGTAAACATACACACACACACACACACACACACATATATATATATGTATACAGAGATTCATTATAAATATACATGATAGAGAGACAGATGTGTGTGTGTCTATATATTATATATATATAAATTTATAAGAAAAAAGGATTGGTTGTATATATAATGTACATATGTATATATACATACACTCCTTTTTTCTTATAAATTTATTCCCTTCATCTCTATTTCAACCATTTTGCCACTATCACTATTACTATAATTCTCTTTACTTCAAAACTACTACAAATATAGAGGCAGAATGGTATTGCGGGATACAGAGAACAGTGCAAGGAAGGATGTCAAGAGTTGATTTGACCTTGATTTAAATTTTGGTTTAGGTAATTAATTATCCCTCCTGGATCTTCTTTTTATCATCTATAAAATTAGGGATTTGAAGAAGATGGCCTTTAAGGTTTCTTCTCTCTTTAAACTATTATGCTACTAAAATCAATCAATCAATATGCATTTATTAAGTATTTGCTATATACTAGGCACTAGTCTAAAAAGACAAAGCTAAAATAAATCCTACTTACAGGTAACTTACATTCTAGAGCAGCAGAGTACAGCCCATTTGAGACCAACAGAGCTGGATCTAAAAAAATGTTTTTTAATCTTTTTTTTCCCCCCACAGCACACTGCTTCTACTTCAAGGGTGCATAAAATTACTCTGTTCTGTTCATTTCTATTGATGCTAATCTAACTCGAGTATTCTTGGACACTATTAGCAGGTGAAAGTAATGGTGTTAATTTGAACATGGAGGGCCTTTGCTATCATCTACTTTCCCTCACCCAGCTTTGAGAAAAAAGAAGGTTGCAACAATGGCACCATCTGAATATGCAAACTCAAATTCTTAATCTCAGGACATAATATTTGAGTAGAAATTACCGTTCATAATGGAATTGAAAAGAAAGGCTCACAAAGTAAGGAGGAACTGAGAGTTGTTACCTGTACAATCAGCCCTTCATCATAATTTTCATAATCATTGAGTAAACAGGTATTCATTTGGTGTTAAACACATTTCAACACTCTTGTCTACTCCTGTACCTTACCCCCAAATACACATATTGTTAATTTAATTAAGATATGCCTTCATGGTTTAAATCTATCACTTTTTATTTGGATGTTATGTCTATTGTAAAACACTGAGGATGAGTTATTGGGACATTTAATAAAGTGGCTTTCATATACTAATTTTAGTTTAAAATTCACTAATTTTATTTCTTTTGAAGTTTTTTGTTTTAAGTCTTATTTAGCATCCTGGGTATTTCATGGACGCTATGGAAATCATGATTTGAAGCATTTTTAAAATTTAAGTCCAGTTTCCAAAAACAGACACCATTGTAAAATATCTTAACAATTCAAAAAGATTCCCAGTACTATTTACATTTCCCACATTTGGGGTCATATGGAGATGTAGACTTTGTCCATTTTGGCCTCTCCTTCTTTCATCAGGATGTTAAAAACAGCATAACTTTCTGAGAGTTAAATAATTGACAATATCCCTAATGTTATTCACTCTCAGATCTAATTAAAGATACAAAACACAGTGTTTTTGATGTTCCATCCATTACCCTCTTCTCAACATAATTCACAGATTAGATATTTTGCTTTCTGGAAATGAATACATTCCTTGTTGAAGTTGCTGTTGCTTTCTTTATGCAAAACTCACAGAAACATACAGTCATTCATACTTATCTGTGCTCATATATACCCGCACACATACACACACACACACACACACACACATACACACACACTGTAGTAATCAAAAAATAAACACTTGATGGAGATATAGCATAGTATAATAGGAAAAAGAAACAGGATTAGAAATCAAGATGTATGGATTTTAATCCCATATCTACCATTTCTAATTGGGTCACTTTTAGCAAATGATCAACTTAAATTTGCCTAACTATAAAATACTCACCTATAGAGATATAACCTGCATGTTTTATGAGATATATGCATTTGCATTAATTGTATTTATACATGAACATATGTATAGTTATATGAATAATTAGAGAAGAGGGGAGAGGGTAAGCGCAAGACAGGGGAGGGAGAGGAAAAATATATTTTGCCAGTTTAGATTTATTGAGGAAAATAAGATCTCAAATTTTATATGAGAAAATAATTTTATTACTTTCAGGTTTTTTTAGAATAATTGGAAGCAATAAAGAATTACTGAGCAGAAGTCCTTTGAAAACTGGCTTCCAGGAAAAAAGTTTGAATAAATTATTTTATTACCATATCAGTTGTTTGCAAGTTAATGGGCCCATTGTAAATAGAAGGGAACACAGAAATAATAGGGGAAAGGTATAAGAAAAAGGAAGGACTCCTTGAGGCAAGTAATGTTCATAAGTAAAATACTAGGGAGGAGAGAAAGGGGAAAAGGAAAGAGAAAAGTATAATTTAGTGTTAATAAGATGGCAGGAAATATAGAATTAGTAGTTTTAAACATAAATGTGAATGGGGTGAACTCTCCCATGAAGCGTAAGCAGATAGCAGACTGGATTATTTAAGTCTGCTTAATACTTGATCTTAAGTATTTTACTTAAGTAAACTTAAGTTTACTTAAGTAAACTGCAGTTGATCAGTGGAATAGGTTAGGCTCACAGAATAAAATAGCCAATGACTATAGCAATCTAGTATTTGACAAACCCAAAGATCCCTAAGGAGAGAAAGGGACCCACATGTACAAAAATATTTGTGGCAGCCCTTTTTGTAGTGGCAAGAAACTGGAAACTGAATAGAAGCCCATCAATTGGAGAATTTCTGAATAAGTTATGGTATAGGAATGTTATAGAATATTATTATTGTTCTGGAAGAAATGACCAGCAGGATGATTTCAGAGAGGTCTGGAGAAACTTACATGAACTGATGCTAAGTGAAAAGCAGAACCAGGAGATCATTATATACGGCAACAACAAGATTATATGATGATCAATTCTGATGGACGTGGCTCTCTTTTCAATAATGAGATGATTCAAACCAATTCCACTTGATCAGTGATAAAGAAAGCCATCAATATCCAAAGAGAGGACCATGGAAGTTGAGTGTGGACTACAATATAGCATTCTTACTCTTTCTGTTGTTTTTTGTTTGCATTTTGTTTTCTTTCCCAGTTTTTTTTTTCCTTCTTGATCCATTTTTTCTTGTGCAGCAAGATAATTGTATAAATATATAAAATATATTGGATTTAATATATATTTTAACATATTTAACATGTATTAGACTATTTGCTATCTAGGGGAAGGAGTGGGAGAAAGGAGGGGATAATTTGGAACAGATGGCTTTGCAAGGTTCAATGTTGAAAAATTACCCATGCATGTTTTGTAAATAAAAAATAAAAATACTAAATGGGTCTATTGAAAGTGCTTATACCTACTTGAAATTGTTTTCTAATAAGCTTTTTTAAAAATTATTGCTTATATTAGCAGTTTGTTCATCAAGTAGAGGGATAAGGGGAATAAGAACTGGATCTCTGATTTCCCTGGCATGGAGAATTCCCATTTAAGTAAACTCTTTACAAATGCTTATACCTTCTCTCACTCTTAGAGAGTTGTCTGTGGCACAGATAGGTTAAGTGGCATTCCCAGGATCACATAGTCAGTCTGTTTAAGAAGTAGAACTTAAACCTGAGTTTTCTTGGCTTTGAGGCCATTTGTTTATTGATTGCAATTCATGCTTGATCATTCTGGATAATGCTTGGTTTAGAAATTGAATTAAAACCCACTCTCTTTCAAAACCATCAGAAAATCTAAAACAATGTAGCCTCAATTACCAATAGCTTGGTCTAATAATATACAAGTTTTATATATATATATATATATATATATATATTTACATATATCTACCTATATCAATAGGGAAATTAAGCTGTGTAGATGTAAAAGGAAAAAAAAAGAGTAGAGACAGACATGTGTATAGTCTATCTCTTACTTTTACATAGCTCTCTACATGGTATCATCTTCCCGACTTTAGTCTGTGAGCTACTTGAGAACAAGGATTGTTTTTTGTTCGTTATTTTTGCTTCTGTATCTTAAGGACTGGAAAATATTAATTAATGCTTTTTGAAAGACTAACATATGAATATGCATGGGAAAACATGCAAAGGACTAGTCCTGAGCAAAATATGTGAACACACACAAATATCCCTACATCGCTGGACATAAAATGTTCCAATTCAGTATCTAATGCTTATCTCTGGCCAGTTTTAATCCCTCTCTATGTGTACCCTACTTGGATATAGTTTCCTAGGGCCAATATTTACATCACTTTCTCTTTCCCCATCAAAAAGTTCCTAATTTTGTGTTTCCCCATTTCCTTCCATTCTGGATACTTAATTGAAACTATTCTGATAAAAGCATATTAGTATTTTCACTTCAAGGAGTGATAATGGGTCTTTTTTTTTTAACCTCTCCAGAATAAAAAAAAATCGTATATGATTACTTTCCATTTTTGTTGTAATTGCTGTTATTGTTGTTGCCATTCTTGTTGTTTTCAGTTATTTCAACTTTATCTGTCTTTGCACTACCCTATTTTGGGTTTTTTTTTTAACAAAGGTTCTAAAAATGGTTTGCCATTTCCTTCTCTAACTCATTTTACACATGAAGAAACTGAAGCAACAGGATTAAGCAACAGGAGAGAATGACATACATGGACAATAAATGTCTCATATAAGGTATGGTCAGATCTTCCTGATTCCAGGTTCAGTGCTCAATCCACTGTGTTTATCCCAAAAGTTCAACATGGGATGGCAGAAATTCCAGGCATTTAGCAAAGTGACTAAGACATAGTAATTGTTTGATAAATGTTTATTGATGATTATGACAAGTAGAAGTAAGAAATGTTTTGGAGTGAGTCTTTCAGTGCTTCTGGAAATATCAATAGGCAGCAGCTTAATCTGCTTATACATAGGACTAACTTAACATTTCTCTGCTTCCTAAGATCAAATATATGAAATTAAATTTAAGTATCATACAATGAAAAGAATTCTAGATTTGGACTAAGAAGACATGAGTTTGCATCCTGATCCTGCTTCTTAATGCCAAGGCAACTTTGAGCAAGTTCCTTCAAAATCTAGGGCTTGGTTTCTTCCTCTATAAAATGAGAAAGCTAGAATAGATCATCTCTGAGTTCCCCTTCAGATAAAAATTCTATCAGGCTATAAATGCTTAGGGCTTCTTCAGGATGATCTGTCTTCGAGTTTCTATTTAGAATTTTTGTTTTGTTTTGTTTTCTAAATATGTACCAACTGTGTGTGGACACAAACTGCATTTCATTTCAATTCATGGTTTCACCAAATGCCATCAGCAGGACCATATCCTCAGGAACAATTCTCATTATCATGCTGGCATATGAGGGAATTATCCTGGGATACAATAGGGAATGCCTTCTCACTGGAAGCCTCTCTTCAAACTATTCAGGTGATAATGCTTTGTAGAATTTTGTTATTTTGATTATTCATTTGGCATGTCTTTTGTATAAGTTGGATATTTCTGGGAAGACTGTGGTTTTAGGCTATGAGTAGAGCTCTGAATAAGAGGTGGCAAATATAATTAAGAAGAATAGGAAATGGAAGATGGGTAAGGAAAACACAAGTTCTAGCCTTTTCCATGGATTCAAATGTCCAGAGCTTTATTCATTCTTTGAGGTTTAGTGAGAAAACTTCAAAGGGAGAGAAGACAGATTTTGTCCAACTGGCACTTAGTGGCGCTAGGTTAGAATATCAAAGGAAACTATCAGAAAATAACAGTGTCATGGTTCAGTTCCTAAGTGAATAAAATTGTACACACACACACACACACACACACACAGAGCATGAAACTACCCTAAGATTTCATACTATCTTTCCTTTCTTTTCTTTTCCAGTCCTGCTAAATGAATTTAATCAAAACCAGAGGAGAGAGTCCTGCAGAGTGATCACCTGGGGTTTAGACATGGTATCTCTACAGGGAATCACCATGGGAATGCTTTACAAGTGATGAACCAAATTAGATACAGAGACCAAGATAATACTTTGTTTAATACTTTAATTCAAATTATTAGTCCACTGAAGTAAAGGCTTCTTACTGATTTATTAACAGACGAGGGCTATAACTTCAGTTATACTATTTAATCTTTAGTAAAATTAAGGGCATTATTTACACTCCTGTTCTATCTATCAATCAACTGATAAATAAGCATTTATTAACCACCTACTATGGTTACTAAGCACAGGGAATAAAAAAACAAAAGTGGCATTTGTATAGCTATAGATGTGGAATATGTATATATGTATATATATGTATATACATGTATATACATGTATATGTGTATATATGTATATATATATATACACAAATGTATGTGATTGTATACATGTATGTAATATGTGTGTGCAAATTAATTTCACAAGGAGGTACTAGCAGCTTATATAATTGAGAACATTTTCATGTAGATGATCCTAGTTAATTTGAGCTTTTGGGGAAATTCTTAGTTGAGAATATGAAGGCATGGAAGTCAGTCTTTGCAAAGGCAAAGAGAGAGAAATATTAAGTATGTGAATAACAGTAACAAGGTGGATTATGTTGGACTACCAAGTGTACAAAGGAGAATGAGGTATACTAAGGCTGGAATAGTTTGAATCAAATTGTGAGGTTCTTTAGATGGCAAACAAGAATTTGTGTTTAATGTTATGTCATACCATAGGGAGTCACTGAAACAGAAAATGGGGGAATTACATGGTTAAATATGTTTATGAAAATCACTTTTGGCAAGAGTGTGGAGGACATAATGGAAAAAGGAAATAAATATTTGAGTCAAGAACACTAATTGGGATATTATTGTAATAATTCAAGTAAGAAATGATTATGAGGACATGATTTAAGATGTTGATCTTGTGAGTAGATGGAATGAGATAGATATGATAAATGCTTGCGAGGTAGAATCAATAAAACAAGGCAACTGATTGGAAATGGAGAGTGAGGGAGAGTGGTAATTGAAGGTGATTTTAAGGTTATGAACATTAATGACTTTAAGTATGGCAGTACTCACAAATAAGTAAAGAGTTCAGAAGAATTTTTATATTTTTTTTAAAAATGATATTGAATTCTTCTGTGAATATATTGATTTTAATATACTTATGGATAGGTATGCAGAAATGTTTGATAGTTTTTAATGCAACACTGATTATATTTATATATATATGTATATATGATATAGATATCCATCTACAGATAGATCGATAAAGAGATCTAGAATTCAAAGACATGATTTAATTATAAAAAAAATTAAAATCAACAATTAAGTCATTTCCAAATTTCATTTGTTGTCTGTTCCAATCTTTTCTATGCTTTTTTTCCCTCTCCATTCTTCAATTTTGATAGGGCCATTGGTACAGGAGAGACAATCAATGGCTATCCCTTTCCAATTCATGAAATTATACCTGCTTTGACCCTTCAAGTCATTGGGCACAGCATGCCAAACTACAATTTCCCAAGATAAGCATGAGTATATAAGACCCACATTTATATTCTCATATGAAAAGTATATATTTTAAATTCCTCTGACAGACTGAATCCTTAAGATAACAATAAAATCTGAGCAAAAATACAAGATTAAAGAAGAAACCCTGTGAACAATATATAAGAACTGTACTAAGGAGGGATCTCAGAGATGCTTAGCTAACTCTATACCATTCAAAGATTATTCATAAATCAGTTGCATCCCCAGAGCATATAAAGGAATTCCTAACAAATCCAAACATTGCTTTACACAGGAATTTCAATTGTCTGACACAGTGTTAGGAGATAAAATGTAGATCAAAAAGTTTCTGAAGTCCATGAACTGAACTTCATCTACAGGGAAGCAAAGAAATCCCCAAATAGATCCAGAGTCTACTGAGTCATGACCCACACATAATTCCATGAAGGATGGGAAGAAGGGAGAAAATTTGGAATTTAAAAATTTACAAATAATGAATATTAAAATACTGTCTTTACATGTAAATGGAAAAATATTATTAAAACAGCATTTCTCACACACACACCCTTTATTTTGATGCTCAAAGGAAAAAAAAAACTTTATTGCCTAGGAATTTCATGTATTGGATTTTTTTCTCATGATATTAAATAAATGACACAATCTAGATAGATATAGATATAGATAGATAGATCCATATCCATATCTACAGATAGACACATGTATGATTTGGAATGTATGATTCAAATGATATTGATACTATTTTCTTCCAGAGGTTTTTAAAAAACATTTTGATGATTTTTGTTTTATAGACTAAGCCACAATATAAAATTCTGAAATATAAACATCATGGCCTCATGATTTAAATTTGCTATGTTTAATTTATCTAGAAATGAGTGCAATAAATACTTTTTGACTGACATTGATAAGCTTTCAAATAATAACAATTTGAATTTACAAAATACTTTAAGGATTCCAAAATACTTTTACATATTAACTGCTTTTATTATCATAACAGTTAACATCATTATACCTATTTGACAGATGAGGTAATTGAGCATAGGCACAAAAAGGTGACTTAATCAGCATTAAGCAGCTAATAGGATTTGAACTAAGGGCTTCCTGATTCCAGTTTCTATCTTCTAGCTACTGAACCATCTAAGATAATAGAAAGCATATAACAAAATCTTCAAAAAAATACTTTTCAGAGCCACAGATGCAAAATTAAAAGAGAAGGGTTGTTTAAAATTTTATCCCCAATTGAAAAGAAAAGTTGTGATAAGATCTTGTCCCAAAATATCACATGAGGCTCGGAATGCACTAAGTATATTGCACTCTGAATTATATTAGAGGCTAGACCAAACTGCCTACCATAGATAGGATAAGCAAATTAAGGATCTTCTTTGCAAAACAAATGCCTAAAGATGCCCAAGTAAAATGATGACTAAAAAAGGATGTGCTAGAAGTCAACAAAATTACCCAGGGATGAGCAGATGGTGAACAAGGAGTCAAGAATACCAGAATGTTACAAATTATATTAAACTTAAAGTATTTTTAGGATAAATTAAATTATAAGTACAATGTCAGAGGGTGGTATATTTGTAGAATTGATTATCCTCAATAGATAGGAGAAACTGAAAATTTAAATAGATTCTATATCCAAATAATCAAAAAATCTGAATTCTACACCTGGAGACTTCCCAGTGAGGGAGATTCATAAAATAATGATTTAATAGATTAACCAATAAACATTTCCTTGGGACACATAAAGATTAAGTCACTTGCTAAGGCTTCTTTAATTAAGGCAGCTAGGTAGTCAAGAGAGATAGATAGCAAATACTTGAATCCTAGTTCTTGAGTCAGAAAGAACTGAGTTTGTCTTATCCTATAAAAGCACCAACTATATGAGCCTGGCAAATAATTTCATCTCTCTTGCCCTCGATTTCCTCATCAAAATGATATATTGATATTACCTATATCTAGGTTGTTATGAGGATTAAATGAGGTAACATTTCTAAAATGCTTTGCAAAACAATAAATGCACCAAGCAGTAGTAGTAGTACTAGTAGTACTAGTAGTACTAGTAATAGTAGGAAGAGGAGGAGGAAGAGGAGTAATAATATTAATGCTACCCATGTAACCAAGATTTGAACTCAGACATTCTTGACTTGAACCCCTGTGTTTTATGCACTATAGCCAAAGAAACAGTACAGATGAATTAAATAGAGGCAATGTATCAAAGTAAATTTGATAATAAATTGAAAAAAAGTTTGGGTGGGGGACAGAAAACCTAATTTAAAAGAAAAGTAAAAAAAAAAAAAAACTATAATCTTGATTATAGCCGCTTTCTTTCCACCTACAATTTCTCACCTTCTCTTTCTCTATCTCTCTCTGCATCTCTGTCGCTGTCAGTTTATCTCACTCTTTCTCTCCTTCCTACATAACATGGTCTAGAAATTAATTCTCATATTCTGTCTCATGAATTTTCAACTTCTCTTTTAATGATTCCTCATTTGTTTGCAAAATAAATTGTCCCATTTCCTTTTTATCATCAAACTTCTCAAAAAAGAAATTTATATCTGATAAATCTCTGTGTACTACTGCTAGTACGTCCTCATCCCCGGTAGTCTCATTTTTAACCCCATCACTTTTATAAAAATATTATCTCAAATATCATGTTACTACCTAAAAGACTAATCCCAGTTTTTATCATCACCAACTTCTCTTCTTTATTTAACATTGTTGATCAAAACTTTTTTTAAAGGGGGAGGAGGGTGGCAGAAAGGAGAGGTGAGGATACTCCTTCTTAATTTTAGCTTCACATTCCAATATCAAATAAGTTTAGAATTGGAAAAGACTTTATTGGCCATTTAATACAACCCATACCTGCAAAAATAATCCCTACACAGTAATCTAATAAGATATCATTTGGAATCTGCTTAAATTCATTCAATAACAGGAAACTAATTTTTCCTTCCTCTAAGTCAGTTCCTTCAACTTTTGGATAACCATTTGATTCTCACAACTAACTCCTACTGAATAGAACTTCAAAATGTCTCATTATGATCCCTCTCTGATATAGTTACCACTTTAGTATAGACCCCTTTTTTTACCAATTTCAAAACAAATTTTTAAACTTTTCTTTTTTTTGATTGTTTGTTTTATGTTTTATCCTGATTATACATGTATATTAACATTTTAAATACACATTTCTTTATGAAACCTGTTCAGCTTCCTAAACTATTAAACTTTCTGATAGATCCATCTCTATAGTATGCTCCTGCCGATCTGTTCTTCCTTCCCCCAGTAACTTGGCATTTCTTGATCCATCATTATTTTATCAGGACTTTGGATATACTCCTTTCAAATTTCACTTATTAGTGGAACAGTTCAATTCCATTCTTTTTTTTTTTTTATTCTCTTGATCCTCTTGACTCTTTACCCTTTCACTTATGATATCTTGCTAAATGTAAACTATATCCAGAATTGTCTCTGCCTGTCAGGAACTACTGAACTAAAATAGTGATAGTTGTATCCTGACTATCCTGACTAAATACATCACAAATTTGCCTTATCTAATCTCATCTAAGCTCTTATAATCCTTTTACTGTTATGTCAATTTAATCATGTCTGTCTCTTTGTGAACCCATTTGGGGTTTTCTTAGCAGAAATATTGGTCAACAGAATTAAGTGACTTTAGCAGAGCATACAGTTAGTTAACCTCTTAGGCCATACTTGAACTCAGGTCTTGTTGACTCCAGGATTGGGGGTACATCCACTGTGTCACTTTTACTCCTCCCTAATTATCTCTTTATCTCATTTTCTGTTGTCAATCTTCAAAGAACACATTATCCCCCAAAATCTCATGTGACATTTAAGCCTCATATTTTATTTAATGAGGTCACTTTTTCCCTGTTCCTCATCTCACAATTCCTTGGTATTTCCTTCTATCACAGAAATTATTAACTGAAATTTCTGTCATGAAATGCTATGGCAACATGGAGAAACTTATTGACCCCTTCTCAGAAAAGTGTTTTTAAATAATTGAAGGAAATGATAAATTTCAATTAGAAGTTACTAAGAATAAAATTTCTTTTTCTCACCCAAATTCATGAACACTCTGAACTCCCAAGTTAAGAATACATGTACTATCATTTCCTGACATAGTCTAATTTCTGATGAAGAGGAGTATCTTCTTCTTACTCCTCCACATTCACTTACTTGCATTCTCTCCCACATTCTCTAAGAGATTACCCTTCCCCCACTATCATCTCTTTTCTCTATAATCATCCATTTATCCCCATTATTTCCTTGCTTCCTACAAAGATGTCCATGTACTCCCTCATTCTAAAAAACAAACAAACAAAAAAACACCTTCACCACAGTTTACTATTCTTGCTATTGTCCTTTATTTCTCTTCCTCTTTTCAGCCACACTCTTTGAAAAATCCATCTACTATCTGGAATTTCACATTTCCTTTCATTCCTTACCTAAGCTATGAAGGCAGACTACTGATCTCATAACTCAACTGAAATAACTATCACCAAGTAACCAACATTCTCCTAATCACCAACACAAATAGCCTCATATTCTGTGATTTTTCTATTACATTCAACAATATTGATATTCTCTCCTTCTGAATGCTTTGTCCTACCTGAGTTTTCATGGTGCCATTTTCTCTTGGTTCACTTTCCTCTTATCTACCTCCTTTACTGCATGCACCCATGTCATTTCTAATAACTATAGTTGTACTCTAGGATTCTAGGATTATTCTTTTCCCTCTTTTTTTTTTCTCTATATAATTGGTGACTTCATCAGCTCACATGGTTTCAATTGTAAACTCTTTTAAGGTCACTCCCAGATCTACATATCTTAATCTCTTTAAATTTTAGTCTCACATTATTATATATGTTCCTATTCATTACAAGATGTATTGTAGACATCACAAATATCACACATTCCAAATAGAACTATTTCTTGTGGTATAGCTGATAAAGCACTAGTCCTGAATTCAGGAAGACTCATCTTCCCTAATTCAAATATGGTCTCAGACACTACTTGTGTGACCTTGTACAAGTCACTTAACCCCATTTGCCTCAGTTTCCTTATCTGTAAAATGACTTGGAGAGGGAAATGGCAAACCACTTGAGTTTCTATGCCAAGAGAACTCCAAATAGGATCACAAAGAGTGAGACATGACTGAAAATGACTGACATTTTCCATTTGCAATTTTCAATTTTTCCTATTATTCTCAAGGACACAAGTTTTAAAGATTTAAAATCTTACTATTATCAGTTAATGTTTACTTTTCATTATTTCATATATGCATTCATTTGCCAAATTTTATTATTTCTTTCTCCATGGCATCTTTTCCTATTTATCCCATTTTCTCTATTCCTACAACCACCATTTAAGTTCCATGTGCAAAGATTATCATAACCTTGATATTGCCATCACCCATACCGGTAACACCTCCATATTCAAGTATATATATGTGAGAATGTCTGTGTTTGTGTAAAATTATTCTTCATATCCTTTTATTTTTCAGTTCTTTCTTTGTATTCAGAGAACATTTTTCACTTGTCCTTTATTGTTATCTTGAGTATTTCTATCAATCAAAATAAGATATTTGTTCAAAGTTGTTCTTAAAACAATATCACTGTTACTGTATATTTTGTTCTCTTTGTCTAAAAACAATATAGCTGTTATTGTATATAATACTCTCTTGTTTCTGCTCATTTCATTCTTCGCTACTTTGTTCCATCCCGTTTCCTTCAATGTTGTCCCTTCTGTCACCTTTACTCTTTCACTTATTTTCAGACTTACTTGATTGGCTCGGTTCCTCTTTTCTACAAACCTGCCCATGACTCTCTAATGTAGAAAAAAAAAATCACCTCATGCTTACTTCCTTGATAACTACTATCCTATATGTAGTTAAATATCCACTGTAACAATGCCCTTTTTAATTAAACTACTTAAAAGATCACTAACATTAGATGTGTCCATTTTTCTCTTCCTCTCTCTCTTTCTAACTTGTTACAATATAGCTTTTAACCTTTTTATTGCTCC
This sequence comes from Sarcophilus harrisii, assembly GCF_902635505.1. Lineage (NCBI taxonomy): Eukaryota > Metazoa > Chordata > Mammalia > Dasyuromorphia > Dasyuridae > Sarcophilus > Sarcophilus harrisii. The sequence goes on from NC_045428.1 coordinate 323,642,981, forward strand.
TAAAATTTTCATTCTAAAATTACCACTGATTAATTAATTGCCAAATCCAATAACCTATTCTCAATCATCATTGTCCTTGGCCTTTCTATAGACTTTAACACTGTTGATTACTCTCACTCTTCCTTAAGATCCTCTTCTCTCTAGGCTTTTGGGACAGTATTATATCCTGACCCAGCCATCTTTCCGCCACCTATCTGATCGTTCTTCTGTTTCCTTTGCTGGATGATCCATCCTCCACATCGTGTTTTCTAACTATAGGCATCCCTCAGAGTTCTGTCTTAGGCCCTCTTCTCCACTCGCTCCATTTCATTTCTTTCCCTACATTTTGTTTGGTAATATTATCAGTTCACGTGGATATCATTACCAACTCTAGGTTGATAATTTTCAAATCTACTTTTCCTGTTCCAGTTTCTTTGCTGACCTCCAATCTCACACTTTCAACTGTCTTTCAGACATTTTGAACTGGATATTCAGTAAATATCTTAAACTCAATTTATGCAAAAGAGAATTTATTATCTTTCTTCTTCATCCCTTTCCTTTCATTTTTATTTTTATATTTAGAAAGATTATACCACCATTCTCCCAGTCCTTTATGTTTGAAATTTAGGAGTCTGCCTAGAATGCATACTATCTCTTTCTTCTTCCCTATTCAGGCTCTTGCCAAGAACGGTCTATTTCACTTTTGCAACATCTTTTGTATATGACCCCTTCTTTCCTCAGACACTGTCAGCACTATAAAGTTTTGATTATTAGCAATAGCCATCTATTATTTCTGTCTGCTTCAAGTCTCTTCTGTACTCCAGTCCATCCATCATTCAGTCACTAAAGTGATATTTTTTTTGCAATGCAGGTCCAATATTGCTTCTCTCTCTCCCCCCCGCCACACACATACACACACAAATATACACACTCATACATACATGCACTCAATAAATTCCATTCATTGGCTCCCTATTGCCTCCAGGAGCAAATGCTAAATCATTGTTGGTATTTAAACCATCTCCTTTATTTCCTGTCTTCTTATACCTTACTTCTTACCACTTAGTCTTCAATTCAATGACATTGGCATCCTGACAGATTCATGAATAAAAATACTTCTCTCTGGACATTCCCTCTAGCTACCCTCTATATCTACAATGTTCATCCAACTGTAACTACTGAATCCTTTAGTTCTTTAATAAAATCTCACCTTATGCCTCTTTTTTGTATCTCTAGAGTTTAGTATAGTGCTTGAAACATAGTAAATGCTTAATAAATGTTTATTAATTGATTGTTTGACCATTCAAATCCTTCTAAACTCTCACCTGGACTACTAAAACAGTCTCTTATTTGGCTTTCCTGTTTTAAGTTTTTCTCTACTTCAATCTATTCTCCACTCATGCCACTAAATTGATTTTCCTTTACTACAGGTCTGATTATGGAACTGCCTTATTCAATAAACTCTAGTGACTTCATGTTGCCTCCAGAAACAAATATAAATTTGTCTGTTTGAAAATTTAAATCTCTTCACATCTTGGCCCCTCTCTACCTTTTCAACTGTCTATACTTAATTCCTCCACTTTAAATTTTATGATATAGCAAAACTATCCTTACTGTTGTACACATAGCATTCTATCTACTCTCTCTGTGCCTTTGTACTTATGCCCTATTCTTGGAAATGCTGGTTTTCTTCAAATTTCAACTTAAGTACTACATTCTATGTGGGTGCTTTTTAAATCTTTTTAATCTTCCTCAACTGTCATGACTCTACTTCCCAAAAAAACCCAATATTCATTTTCTGTTTTTTATAAATATACTTACATGTGTGCATATTATCTCTCATTAGAATATAATCTGTTAGAGGGCTCTTTGTTCTTTGCAATTCCTGGCACACAAAACACCTAATAAATACTTGTGACATATTGATTAGTCTCTCTATTTCTTTCCTCTTGCTGTTGTAACTTACTTTCTGATTCACAGATATTTGTACATGTGAACCTGTTTCTCTTTTGCCCTAAGAAATAGTGTTTCTTTGTTATTCCCAAGATAAAGTTAAGATTCCTGAAGATAAGTGGCACTGTAAAAGGAGCACTGAACCTGAAGTCAGGAAGATCTCAGACAAATGCAGCCTCAGATATTTACTAGTTGTGTGACCTTGGACAAGTCATTTAACTTTTATTTGTTCAGTTTTCTCAATTGTAAAGTGGGAATAATAATAGTACCTATGTTTCAGGATTATTGTGAGGATCTATTGCACTAATATTTATAAAGTGGTTACGATAGTGGCCAGTCTTTAAAAAGAACTTAATACTTGTTTCTTTTATTTCTTACTTTCAATTATGGTCCTCCACAAAAAATTTCCACTTTTATGTTCTATTGCTTATCTCCATGCAGAATCATAACAAACCAGTTCACTGCCCTCCATGCAACATCTGTACTTTCACAATTCTATCATTTTTCTCATTGATATCTATTTCTACCTCTCCCTTCATTGGTCATAAGTATATGTGAAATTCCTGCCTATTCTTTAAAGTCTGACTCAAAGGTTACCTCCTCCAGAAATCTCTCCTGCCTCAACAATCTATTCTAGAAAGTTACTGAAATGTCCTCCTTTTCTGAACTCAAAAGTCATTCATTAACATTGCTCTTAGGCACTTTTTTCTGTATTATTCTCGTATTGAAGATACTGAAATAATAGTTATTTACCTGCCTTTCTGTCATTTTATTTTCTGTCATTTTATAATGCCTTTTGCATTATAAACTCTATAAAGGTAGAGACTATGTCATGTAAACATTTTTATCTCTCCCAGGAGGCAAATCAAGAATGCTCTACAAGTAACAATACCTTAAAAATTACTTATAAACATTAAGATAGATAATATTGGATTCTAAAATATTTTTGATACACCCAGAAGCAAGAGAGTTATGGGCTGGACAGATTATACTGATGAATGCTGACATTCACTGTTGGATTTTCATTTGGCTAACATGATGCATTCCTTGGTTGGGATAATGAGATAGAGAATCATTTTAATAGGAACATCAAAGCATTAGAAGTCAGCATTCCACTGCATATTCTATAATATAGTAAATGTGCTACATTCTTTGTTAATGAATCCCAGTTTCTAGTTCCTGAAATCTGCTAAATTAAAAAAAAAAATGAAATAAGCCTAAATTGACTTGAAAGGGAAGATAGTAAATGGTTTGAGTGGAAGCTTGTTACCTATTTGTAGTAGCCATAGAAATAATATTACCCTGAATTTATGGAAGCCTTTAAAACTTCAAAGCAATTTGATAGAAGTTATCACATAAGATCTAGGGAGACTTTTGAATGTTTGAAGCCAAAAGGGACATTATATACTTATAATTATTCCCATGTGGTAAATGAGGAATATGAAGGCCTGTTAAATGATGTGTTCAAAGTCAGAAGGTGACACATTGAGAGAGAAACAACTTAAAAGGCTTTCTAGAATAACCTCCTCATTTTATAGATGAAGAAAGGACCCAAAGGCAATAAATGGCTTAACCAAGATCACAAAGATGGTAAATATTAGAATCAGGACTGTGACTTGGGTACATTGGAAAATAATTCCTGGATTTAACAATTTTCCTTCCTGGTCCTGAAAGGTATAAATGGGCAACCAACAATGGCAAAGAAAAGAAAGAACTAAGATTCAGAGAACTTACTGGGGGTGTTCAGTAGACGAGATTTCTTGCAATGGTAAATGGCCTCCTGCTCACAATACTCGGCACTGTTGATCATAGCCTCCAGCTGCTCCATGCTGCTGCTGTAGTTAAAGTACATGACATAGGGCCTCTTGGGATGTGCCCCTCGCACTCGAGTGAGCTCTGTGTTGTTATGCTGCACGGCAGTCCAGATCTTATCCTCTGTTCAATGCAATATAACAGAAGGAGATGTTACAAAATAAAGCAGCAAGACAGCACAGAGCCCCAAGCAATAACAATCAATCATTCATTCAATAACTGTTTATTCATGAATTGCCTCTGCTGTCACTCTTCCTCCATTCTCTGCTAGTTGATGTGCGGGATACATAAAAAGGAAGATATGTCTCCCCTGGTCCCCCCAAACTCCCCATGTCCTTCTACACAGACTGTCCCCCCACACTCACATTTAGAGGCTTGCTATATGCTGAGACTGCCAAGATTTATTTATAACACGGAAATTAGACAATTTAGCATTTAGCAATGAGTTCAACATTTTGGGCTAGAAATTACATTCCATAAGAATTCAGAGAATGAATAGCACATAAAACAATATATTTTTGACTGCAATTCATTTTCTATTTAAAGTTGGGAGTATTATAATGGTTAAAATTCTAACATGTGTATCATGAAGTTTTAGCTTCTCAAAACTAGTGATTTCTATGCTGCCCTCTAACTCCACTCAAAACATGTTTTGCCAAACCCAAATGGAAAAAAAAAAGTTCTAAAAGTGATTTTTAAAATAATTTCTTTTAAATTACCTTAGGTCAAGGAGAATAAGGGAGCAATATGTGTTACTTAATAGCTCATCATGTTTATAGTTCATTCATGTTACAAGAATATGGGCAAAATATTCCACAAAGTAAATTTCTAGTGCATATTAGCAAATGAATCTCCATATTACTGAACTGGGAATGATAACTTATTTTGGCTGGCTCATTGCTGAATGAAATTAGTGAACAAAAAGGTGTGAAACATTTTGTGACAAGGTCAAAGAGATTATGGCAACCTCTGAATTCCTCATGTTTCATATTCAGTATTGTCCTAAAAGTCAAAATATATGTTTAGCTGGCAGATGTGAGTTTTTAAGTTTGCTCTTTGCATTTAGTGTTTATTAATATGCCTTCTGGCATGTAGAAGCTTGGGAGAAAGATTACTTTTATATGAATGAGGAACAGAGGCCTCCATTTTCCCTTCAAGACTAGCAATATTTAACAATTTAACACATATTTATGGAACATCTACTATGGAATAATGGGTATGGCTTCTTAGGTTACAAAAAAAGATAAGATAAAATACCAATGAGAATTTTCCTTCTGAACATGTGCTATTGAAACTAGGTGGTATTGTGAAACATTTATCTATGATATTCCTTAGTATAGATATGCCTTTTCTTTTATGAAAATTTATTTCAAGGTTTTAATTTTTAATAGAAAAAATCTGCTTGTTTCACATGTTTTCCTCTTCAAAATACTGGGGTATTGCAGATTTATTTTAACTTTTATTTGTTTGTTTGTTTAATATTTCCCCCAATTACATTAAAATAATTTATTTGCATTTGTTTTTAAATTTTTTGTATTCTGGGTTCTCGTAAAGCTATGCAAAACATTTCCATAAAAGTCAGGTTGTGGGGGGAAAAAAAAACATAGGTCTCCCACCATAATGAACATAAAAATCCTCAAGAAAAATTAAGTTTAAAAAAAAAGGAGAGAGAGAAAAAGGGAATGCTTTAATCTGTATCTTGATATAATTCCTTCTCTGGGTATGGATAGAATTTTTCATCACAAGTTCATCAGAGTAGTTGTGGGTGATTGTATCATTGAGAATAAATCATTCACAGTTGATCTTTTCATGACATTGCTATAACTTTGCATACAATGCATTTCACTTTGCTTGAGTTCATGGAAGACTTTCCAGGTTTTTTTGTTTGTTTGTTTTATTTCTCCTGAGAGCATTCTACTCATAATTTTCCAAAGAACAATAATATTCCATCATAAACAAACACCACAATTTATCCAACCATTTCCCAATTGATGGGTATCCCCACATTTTCCATTTTTTTGCCCATAGAAGAGAGTTATTATAAATATTTTTGCATATATATGTTATTTTCCTCTTTTTTTCCCCAAATCTATTTTGGTATTCATGCCAAGTAGTGGTACTGTTAGGTCAAAGGATATGCATTAATTTATCACCCTTTGGGCACAGATCATATCTTTGGATCATTTATCAATTGGGGCATGACTTATATTTTTATAAATTTGATTCAATTCTCTCTATGTTTGAGAAATGAGGCCTTATCAGAGAAACCTGCTTTGAAATTCTTTTTGTAATTATTATTGCAAACTCTATTTCCTCTCCATTTATTCTCTCTCCTTTTACCCTGTCTCTCCTCAAAAGTGTTATAATATTGAACACTCCCTTCTCCAGTATACCCTTTCTTTTATCATCTTCCTCCCCTTTTCACATCCCATTCCCCTCCTATTTTCCTGCAGAGTAAGATAAATTTCTACACCTTACTATGTATGGTATTTCTTCTTTGAGCCAATTCTGATGAGAATAAGATTCACTCTCTCCCTCTCTTCCCCCACTGTAAAACCTTTTTTATGGCAGCTATTTTGAAGCATTTCACTTCTTCCTTTTCCTTTCTCCCAGTATATTCCCCTCTACCACTTATTTTTATCATTAAAAAAAAAAAGATATTATTCCTTTATAGTCAACTCACACCTGTGGCCTTTATCTATATCTCTAACAGCCATAATAATGAAAAAGTTCTAATGAGTTATAAGTATTACCTTCTCATGCAAAAATGTAAACAGATAAACCTTATTTAATTCATTAGGATAACATGTTTCTAATTAGCTCCTTATGCTTCTCCAGAGTCCTATATTTGAAAATCAAATTTTCCATTAAGCTCTGTTTTTTTCTTTACAAACACTTGAAAATCCTCTATTTCATGGAATGACCACCTTTTCCACTGAATGGGTTATGTTCCATTTTGCTGGGGATTCTCGGTTTTCATCCTAGGTTTTAATCCTAGCTCTTTGTTCTTCAGAATATCATATTCTAAAATCTCTGATCCTTTAAGGTAGAAACTTTAAAATCTTGTATTATCCTGACTAGCTTCACTATACTTGAATTGTTTCTTTCAGGATGCTTGTGGTATTTTCTCCCTGACCTGGGAGTTCCAGAATTTGACTATAATATTCCTGAGAGTTTTCTTTTTGGGATCTCTTTAAGGAAATGCTTGGTGTATTCTTTCAATTTCTATTTTATCTTCTGGTTCTAAAACATCAAGACAGTTTTCCTTTATAATTTATTTGAAAGGTGATTTCCAGACTCTTTTTTTGATCATGACTTTTAGGTAAACCAATAAGTTTTAAATTATCTCTCCTAGATCTATTTTCCAGGTCAGTTGTTTTTCCAATGAGCTAGTTCACATTTTTAAATTTTTAAAATTTTTTTTGTTTTACTTTATTGTGTCTTGATTTCTCATAAAGTTATTAGATTCCACTTGCTCAATTTTAATTTTTTAGGAATCGTTTTCCTCAGTGAGCTTTCGTTCCTCCTTTCCCAATTGGTTAATTTTGCTTTTTAAGATATTCATCTTCTCATTAGTTTTTTTGCATTTCTTTTTGCACAATTCTCAATTCTTTTCCTAATTTTTCCTCTCTCTCTCTCTCTCACTTGATTTTCAAAATCCCTTTTGAGCTCTTCTATGGTCTGAGCACAATGCTTATTTTTCTTGGAGGTTTTGGATGTAGTAGTTTTGACTTTGTTATCATCTTCTGTTTTGAGCTTCTTTGTCATCATAATAACTTTCAATTTTAAGAAAAATTTTTTTTGTTTTCTGCTTGTTTTCCTAGCCTATTACTCTGCTCTTGACTTTTTGTTAAAGTAGAGTTTTGTTTCCAGAGTAGAGAATACACTGTCCCAAACTTCAGGCTTATTGTGCAGCTGTTTTCAAAGATCCTTCTAGGAACCTGATCACAAGCTCTCCTTTCTGCCCTGGAGCTGTTAGAAATGTCCCTGACTCATTGTAACTGTAAGATCTAGTATGCTACAGCAACACTGCTTTATTTGGGATCAGGACTGGGGCTGGAGCTATTGCTGATGCGGGGTGCACTGGTGAAGCCTGCGCTGTGATTATGCACTGTGCTCCCATCCTGGTTCCACAGACTTTTTCTGTTTACATTCCTAGTCCTCTTTGTTGTCTGTGAGCTGAGAGGTCTGGGAGCTACCACTACTGCTACTGATTCAGAGGTCACCTGCAGCAGGGACCTGAATTGGGACTGGGGCTGGGCCTGCACTGGCTCACCCTTAGCTGGGCCTGCACAATGGACTCCCACTCCGGTGTCATGAACATTTTCTGATAACCTTCCAACTTGCTCTTGACTGGAATATTTTCTACTCTTTCCTTTTTGGGTGTTCTGATACTCTAAAATTTGCTTAAAGTCATTATTTAAAGGAATTTGGAGTGGTTTGGGGGAGAGGTTGAATGAGTTCCTGCCTTTACTCCACCATTGTGGCTCCACCTCAGGTATTTCAGATTTGAGGAAATATGTATACCAAGTTTTAATATAGCCACAGGGCGACAAATTGAGGAGGGGGTGGTTCAAAACTGACCTTTCATATGTATTCATACAGGTGAAATAATATAATGATGAACACCAAAGGCAGCTTGAAAAAAGGAATTAAACCATAACAGGGCTACTTGTTACCCTGCTCTCTTCTGTATATTATTCCTATGTAACTGACCTGTATTCAATCTTCTTTATTAGATTTTCATCTAAGGCATACCCACTAATCATGAGGATGTCTCAGAGTCCTGCATCCTCTTCTCTTCTGCCTCTGTACAGTTTCATTTGACGATCCTATTAATTCATGGATCTAATCAGCTTCACTATGCTAATGATTCTCAAGTTTACTTATTGTGCCCTAATGTTTATTGACCCTGAGTTTCACATCTCCAACTACTTATTGAACATTTGAAACTGGATGTCTTGCAGACATCTTTAATTCAAGATGTCTAAAACTTAAACCTTGTTTCACTCCTGATCTTATTGGGAATGGTTCTTGTTTGTCCCCATTACATATGATGTTTGCTGATGGTTTTAAATAGATGCTACTGACCATTTTAAGGAAAACTCCCTTTATTCCTATACAATCAAGTGTTTTTAATAGATATGGGTAATGGACTTTGTCAAATGATTTCTGTGCATCTACTGAGATGATTATATGATTTCTGTTAGTTTGATTATTAATATAGTCAGTCATGCTAATAGTTTTCCTAATATTGAATTAGCCCTGCATTCCTAGTATAAATTTTCCTTGGTCATAGTGTGTTATCCTGATAACTTGCTATAATCTTTTTTACTAATATTTTATTTAATATTTTTGAATCAATATTCATTAGGGCAATTAGTCTATGATTTTTTTTTCTCTACCTGATTCAGGTATCAGCATCATATGTGTGTCATAAAAGGAATTTGGTAAGACTCCTTGTTTCCTTATTTTTCCAAATAATTTCCACAATACTGAATCCTAGTTTTGAAGGAGTTTTTTTTCTTCTTTAAGATTCTGGATCTCCTTTACTAGTTGATTGATTTTTTTTTCATAATCTTCTTGTTTTTCTTGAATTGTTCTTAATTTTTTTGGTTTTTCTCAAGAGCTCTCATTTGATTTTTAAAAATATTTTGAGTTCTTTTTTTTTTCGAACCTTAAAATGATAATCTGTATCTTTCCAAAACCAGCAAAAAACATTATATGTAGTGAACATAAGCTAGAAAGATTTCTAGTAAGAACAAGGATAAAACAAGATTGCCCATTATCACCACTATTATATTACAAATCTTAGTTTCAGCAATAAAAAAATAAATTGAAATAATTAGAACAGGCAACGAAGAAACAAAGCTATAATTCTTTCCAGATGATATAATGGCAGAGTTAGAAAATTCTAGAAAATCAACTTTAAAAAGCTACTTGAAACAATTAGCAACTTTAGCAAAGTTACAGAATATGAAATAAACCACAATAAATCAGCATTTCTTTATATTACCAATAAACTCAGCAGTAAGACATGGAAAGAAAAATGCCATTTAACTGTAGATAATATAAAATATTTTAGCATATATCTTTCAAGACAAACCCAGGAACTATACTTTTTGCACAAAAAAAGTGAGACATGGAAATTTTTTCTCATGAGTAGACTGTGCTAACATAATAAAAATGACAATTTTACCTCAAATATTTTACTTATTTAGTACCATATTAATCAAACTACCAAAATATTTTATACTGATTTGAAAAAAATCAAAAAATTCATTTGAAAGTACAAAAGTTCAAAAATATCAAGGAAATTAATGAAAAAAGTACAAAGATAGGTGGCTTAGCTGTTCCAAATCTAAAATTCTATATAAAATTAACACTCATCAAAATTACATGAGAAATTATGTAGAGACCAAAAATCTCATACTCCATATCAATATAAAGTAAAAATGGGTGCAAGAGTTAGAGTGATACCATAAGCATCCCATATTAGGGAAGGAAGGAACAGTTTGCCTGTCACATCTATGGGGAAGAGAAAAATTTATGACTGAACAAGAGACAGAAAACATTATAAAAATATGAAATGACTACTTCTGATCATATTAAATTAAAAGGCTTTATACAATAAAATCAATGAAACCAAGATTAAAAGGAAAGCATAAAAAGCTGGGAAACTGTTTTTTTTTTTTTTTTTTTTTTTTTTACAACCAGTGTTTCTGATACAAATTTCTCAGATATATAGAGAACTGAGTCGAATGTGTAAGAACACAATTCATTCCCCAATTGATTAATGGGTAATGTATATGAACAGGCAGTTTTCAGATGAAGAAATTAAACTTATTGTCAGTCATATAAAAATTCTCTAAATAAATATTAATTGCATAATGCAAATTAAAACAATCCTAAATTATCACTTCACACCTGTCAGATTTGTCTACATGCCAGAAAAAGAAAATTAAGAATATTGAAACATATATGGTAAAATATGGATACTAAGGCACTTAGTGGTATTGTGAACTAATCCAACCATTAAGAAGACCAATTTAGTCTATCAAACTGTATACTTCCTTTAATTCAGCAACATTACTACTAGGCATGTATGCCAAAGAGATTATAAAAACAGGAAAGGATTGATGTGCACAAAAATATTTGTAGCAGCTCTTTTTTGTATTGGCAAGGAATTAGAAATTGTGGGAATGCCCATCAATGGAGCAATGGATGAAGATTTGTGTTATATGAATGCAGTTGGATACTGTTATTCTATAACAAATGATGAGATGATGGATTTAAAAAAAAAAGTTGGAAAGATTTAAATGAACTGATGTTTAGTGAAAGAGTAGAACGAGAAGAACATTGTACACAATAACAGCCACATCATGTGATAATAAACTATGGTCAACTTGGCTCTTCTCAGGAATACCATGATCAAAGACAATTCCAAAGACACACAATGGAAAATTATCTACATCCAAAGAAAGAACTATCGAACAAAGAGAAGATCCAATTCAGTTCCAATTGATCAATGATGGACAGAATCAGCTACACCCAGAGAAGGAACACTGGGAAATGAATATGGACTACTTGCATTTTTGTTTTTCTTTCAGGTTATTTTTACCTTCAGAATTCAATTTTTCTTGTGCAAAAAGAAAACTGCATGGATCTGCACACATATATTGTAGCTAAGATATACGTTAACATATTTAGCATATATAAGACTACCTGCGATCTAGGGGAGGGGGTGGAGGGAGGAAAGGGAAAAGTTGGAACAGAAATGAGTGCAAAGGACAATGTTGTAAAAATTACCCATGCATATATTCTATCAATAAAAAGCTATAATGTAAAAAAGGAAAGAACTATGGAGTCTCAATTCAGATAGAACCATATTGTTTTCCTGTTTTATTTCTGTTGTTTATTTTTCTCTCTATTTTTTCTTTTTTTCTGATTCTCCTCTGACAACGTGATTAATATGGAAATATGCTTAACATGATTGTCATGTATAAATTATATCAGATTGTTTGCTTTATTGGGGAGGGGAGAGGAAAGGGAAGGAAGGAGAAAAATAAAGAACTCAAAGTCAGAGTTAGAAGTGATACCAGAAACCTTTAATCTAAAGCATTCTTTTTAAAGATGAGAAGGATAAATCCTACAGAAATTCTCTGAGTCTAAATGCAGTGCCTTTTCTCACTTAACAGTATAATATTAATAACACATACACACGCACACACACACACACATATATACATAATAAGATCTTAGATCCATATTCAATAAGGTTTTTAAATTTCACATTTCACATTTCATTAGAACCTTATAGTTATTCTGTGGGTTAGTATTACAAGCATTAGTATCCCCATTTTGCCAGTGAAGAAGCATTCTCAGAGTAGTTGTTACTTGCCTTTTGACCTAAAGTTGGTAGATGAATATTAGAGGCAAATTTTGAAAGTAGGTCCTTTACACTCTATCTAGGACTTTATCCACAATGGTAGGCTACATCCCCCAACTCCATCTTTTAACTACTTCATATGCTAGAAAAATTGTGGAAATTTTAGAAAATAGAATACATTACAAAATCAAATCCAAATGTCAAAAATGTGTGAATCACCACTGTAGGTGTAATCAGACTGCAAAAAACAAAATTTACATTATGTAATATATCATACTGGGGACAAGTGTTTTTCAACATAAATATCCTTAAAATTAGATTCATTCCTATATTCATGTAATCGAGCATTCAATCAGCATTTCTTTAACATCTATAGTGTGTTATGCATTATAGGATATAAAGGCAATTCATGCATTAGCACCTGCCCTCAAGGAGGTTATATACCATTCGAAGAAGATGACAAGTCTGTAACTAGACAGAATCCTAGTAATTTTGTTGGAAATGGAGAGATGGAGGGCAAAAACACCTGAAGGGTAGCATATGAGCAATAACCTTGAGCTGAGAATTGAAGGAAGTTAGGAATATTAAGAAACTCAATTGGGAGTTGAAAAGTGATATTTTTTGTGCAAGGAATTAGAGAAGTAGCTAGAATATAGTATGTCATTGAATAGAAATCACACATATGGAGCTAGAAAGAACTTCAGAGATGTTCTGGTCCAACCTTCTCTTTCACACTGAATAAAAATCTCAGATCTGGGTAGATTGGATATTTTGCCCAAGGTTACATATCAGAGATTGTATATGAATTGAAGTCCTATAACAACAAAATCATTACTATTTTTACTGCATCAAACTATGAAGGAAAGAGATGTCCAGTATTCCTGGACAGGTACCCTGAGCATAAATTGGAAAGTGGTTTACATGGTAAAAGTTCTTGAATTTTATTTAAAAAGCAAGAGGGAACTGAGCAATGACATGACCATATCTTTTCTTTACATTTATCAGCTTGGCAGATGTGTGGAATCTATATTGGATAGCATAAAAATTAAGGTAGGGAAATAAATTTAGATGGAATTTGCAATATTACGAGAGAAGTGGTGATACCTTGTGTTGCTGTGGAGATGTATGGGTGGAGAGACGGGGACAGAAGGCAAAGATTCTTTAGAAGTATTTTTGACAAGAACTGACAATGTTTGAATATGAAGGAAGAGGGAAAGGATGAGCCAAGGATGACTTTTTAGCTTCATGTTCAATTGATAGAAATATTTAAAAACTCTAGATTTTGCTATTAGTGTATTCATTCATTGATTCATTTGTTCATTAATTAATGTCTCTATGCATGTAAACATGCTTCTGTTCATTCTGCCAAAATTATATTCAGTGTCTAGAATGACAGAGAGAGAAAGTTTGTCTGAGAAATCATCATTCATTTTAGAGCTAATGACAGTTTGCCAGTGCTCTCTTCTAAACCCTAGGGATAAACAGGAGCTTTCACAATTCAAATATTGACAGTTTTTAATATATACAACATAAAGAAGATATAAAAGAACAATTAAATGTTCTAAAGTCCTCTCTACAATTCACTTAACAGGCATCACTAACCCTCGTTACAAACACAGCAGGCAATAGATAGGAGAGGGGAAGCCTGACTGAATCTCAAAATGTTCCTAACAGGCTTCTCTTTTAAAGTTGCCCCTTGTTCTCTGTTATTTTTCTCCTGGGAACTTCCAGGGCAGATGGAAAAAATAAACAGTTAATTGGATAGTATTTCCTTCCTCTCACATGTTTTCTATCCAGTACCAGCTGGCTCTAGGATAAGAAAGTTATGACTTCTCTAAATAGGTGCTCCATGGATGTGAATGAAGCCCAAATCAATGGCACATTATTTGGCATCCCCTAGTGCTTAATCTTCAATAGACAACTTGACCTTTCAGGAATCAGACTTAAATGGGAGCATATATTTCAACTGGAAGGATCCTTGCTAAATTCAGATTAGCATTGAATAATCTATTAATAGACACAGGGTATCTTTGTTGGGATGAAAGGTGGAAGAGCTGGCAAGCACTGCAGTACTGGTGGGAGGTTGGGAATCCCTCCACAGTAAATTAAGGATCATCTTTAGTCAGAGACAAAGTGAGTATACCATTCTCAAGGGCTAAGTTACCAAAATGATTCATCTATTTTTTTTTGTCCCAAACTGAAGATATGTAGATGTCTTTGTGGCAAATATGAACTGAACTATATTCATTCATTTGATCCAATCCTAGTTAGAATCTTAGAAGAGGCATAGACAATTATTAATCAAACAAGTTAGGTGAATTTTTCAAATTCTTGTTTGGATTCTGGCCTGATAGATTTTGCTTTTCTGTGAAATTTTGGATCAATTTGGGCCATGGGAGTCCATTTAGGGAAAACTGTGGTGACATTTGCAAAGGGAAATGTCAAATTCATAGTGTAATTAGAAAAATATATTCCTTTTTATCAATGGAGTGTTGAGTCTCAAAACCCAACTCCCTGTGTCCCATATTGATGCCTTTAATTTATTTCCCTGGATCAGATATGATCTTTTGTTCTCCAAGTCCCTTCTATTATAAAAGCAGATTCTGATATATCATCATTTTCTAGGTCACAAACAGCATGATATAGAGACAAAGCTTGATACAGAAGCAAAGAAACAAGAATTTGATGACCTCAATCTGTCTGATATTACCTGATGGTTCTAATCCTGCCCTACGCATGAATTCTGGAACCTTGCTTCATATAGCTTTTATGTTAAATTTCATGCCTCAGGAAAGTTGAATCAAGACTGCTGATGAATTGTATTATCTACTTCAACCTCTGTTTTGTTTATAACTTCATGATGGGTTGAGGAGGTCCCACAATACCCAGAACTCATATGGTAATGGTCCATCTCTTAAAACAAATGTACAAGATGAAGAGAATTCATTGCTAAAATACTATCTCCAAATGATAGAAACCATTCTTCTAAGATAGAAAACTTGCTGGATACATAAAGATTGTAACTTTGTTTTGTATCAAGCTGCTTTGCCTTGTACCAATAGAATTATCTTACATTTCTAGATCGCTTAAAACATAATAGTTTATTTTATCCTTCTAATAAGTCTTTGAAGTAATACAATAATATAATAACTTTCCCGTTTTGAAACTAAGGAAATTGAATTAAAAAAGATTAAGATCCCAAGGTCACATAGCTAGTAACTGGCAGAGATGTTGGGAACACTAAAATGTTTGGTTTGCTTAGAGATAACTTCTATTTTTCAGACACCACCTAAGTAAGTTAACGCACCAGATATCTCAGTATTCCCACTGGAGCAATGATTCTTATTGCCTTTTCCAATTTTCTCATTTTATTTTGGTAGTAACTTTCCCTAAAGGGGAATTTTTTATATATCCCCTCTGTAGCTCTAATAATAACTGTGAAAGTCAGAATAATGCTTCAGGTATGATTCTCTAGCCAACTAGTGGAATCTATTTATCAATTTGGGTGCAGGGTGGAGTCACATTGGGACCAATCCACAGTTTGGCAGGACCTAGAAAAGGATAAGGGGTAAAAGCAGTCATTACCACTAGTCTGATAAGAAGTGGTTAAAAAACTTTATAATAATTGATATCTAGATAGTATTCTGAAGTTTGAGAAGCCTGAAAAACCATGCTATCTGGTTCTTATTGTTGTTGCTCAGTAGTTTCGGTTATGTCCAATTTTTTGTGACTCCATTTGGGGTTTTATTGGCAAAGATACTGGAGGGGTTGGCCATTTCCTTCTTCAGCTGGTTTTGTAAATGAAGAAACTGAGGCAAAATAGGGTAAGTGACTTTCCCAGGATCACAAACCTAATGCATCTCTCAAGTCAGATTTTAATTCAGATCTTCTTGTCACCAGGCCCAGCGCACTATTCACTGTGCTATCTATCTGCCCCAACTGTAGTTGGACTTTACAACAATTCTGAGAGAATACTTCTACAGATATAATTAGCCTTAATTGACACGAGATACTTACCCATAATCATATTATTAGTGTCAGAAATGTGATGTAAAACTGAAATTTTTTTTTAACTTCAAAGTCCAGCATTGGCATTAATGCCTAATATAATAACCAATATCTGTTATCTGATCTTTCAGGTTGTCTACTAATATTTAAGCTATCTCTTCTGGGACTCTTCTACATCAGTTTTTGTTAAATATTAAATTTCTTTAATTGTCTCCTGTTTATCAATATTTCGATTTTATTTTAATATTTCTTCTTATCTCATTGAAAAATTGTTTTATTTGTCACTATTGATCAGAGAAATGCAAATTAAGACAACTCTGAGATGCCACTACACACCTGTCTCATTGGCTAAGATGACAGGAAAAAATAATGATGAATGTTGGAAAGCATGCGGGAAAACTGGGACACTGATGCCTTGTTGGTGGAGTTGTGAATGAATCCAACCATTCTGGAGGGCAATCTAGACTTATACCCAAAAAGTTATCAAATTGTGCATACTCTTTGATCCAGCCATGCTACTACTGGGCTTATACCCCAAAGAGATACTAAAGAAGGGAAAGGGACCTGTATGTGCCAAAATGTTTGTGGCAGCCCTGTTTGTAGTGGCTAGAAATTGGAAAATTAATGGATGCCCATCAATTGGAGAATGGTTGGGTAAATTGTGGTATATGAATGTTATGGAATATTATTGTTCTGTAAGAAATGACCAGCAGGGGTGGAGGGAAGGAGGGGAAAATTGGAACAAGAGGTTTAACAATTGTCAATGCTGTAAAGTTACCCATACATATAATCTGTAAATAAAAGGCTATTAAAATAAAAAAAAAGATACTGAAAAAAATAATGTTCATTGATTAAGGACTATAATTGGGACAAAAGTTCTTAAATAATTGTCCTGGGAATAAAGGTATAAATAAAAGTAAAAAAGAAAAAAAGAAAATAAAATAAATGACTAGCAGGATGAAATCAGAGAGGCTTGGAGAGACTTACATGAACTGATGCTAAGTGAAATGAGCAGAACCAGGAGATCATTATATACTTCAACAATGATACTGTATGAGGATGTATTCTGATGGAAGTGGATTTCTTTGACAAAGAGATCTAATTCAGTTTCAATTGATCAAAGATGGACAGAAGCAGCTACACCCAAAGAAAGAACACTGGGAAATGAATGTAAACTGTTTGCATTTTTGTTTTTCTTCCTGGGTTATTTCTATCTTCTGAATCCAATTCTCCCTGTGCAACAAGAGAACTGTTCAGTTCTGCACAAATATATTGTATCTAGGATATACTGCAACATATTTAACATATATAGGACTGCTTGCCATCTAGGGGAGGGAGTGGAGGGAGAGAGGGGAAAAGTCGGAACAGAAGTGAGTGCAAGGGATAATGCTGTAAAAAATTACCCAGGCATGAGTCAATAAAAAGTTATAATTATTTTTTTTAAAAAGACATATACTAGATATGTATTTTTAAGAGAGCTAGTACTAAATAAAATTAAAGGCATGGAATGATGTCTCCTATTAAATAAGAAGATAGTGACATATTAGAAGTATTCTGCGTAGACAAGTGGTTTTCTGTGGAAAATGGAAACAAAAAGAAAAAAAGGTAGGAATAAAGTAAAATTTTATGAAAAAAAAAATCCCTGCTATGTTGTTGTATGAATCATATTCACCATATTAGCACAACTCTTAGTATATAGTAGGTTCAAAATAAATTATTTATTTAAGTGAATTAAATCATGTGGCAGAAGGAGGTCTAGTCTGGGATTTAGGAGACCTTTTGAAATTTCAACTCTGTCCTGTCATCAATTTCTTTTATGACATTCAGCTATTAATTTTACTTCCCTGGTCATCAGTTTTCCTGTAAATACAACTGAAAGGACTTCTGTATTTTGTATTTTATCTGCATTTAGAAAATAAAGAAAAAAAATTACCAAACACAACACTGGGTTTAGTTACTGTAGCTTTAAGAAAAAGGAATAATTACATTAAAAATAATTATAAGGAAGGAGATAGGGGAAGGGAATCATCAATTAAATAGTAACTACTGTATTCTAGCTCCTTTGCTAAACTCTTTACAAATATCTCATATGATTATCACAACAAATTTGCAAGGTAGGAACTTGTAAGGTGTTCCCAGACCTTGGATCTCAAGGACACTAATTGTAAAGACCAATTTATTATTCTAAAGACAGGTCAATAAACTCTGAATACTTGGGTTCTATCAGATTCTGTGCCAGCACTTTCAAAGCCATTGATCTATATCCACATTATCAAACTACACAGATTTAATAGCCTTGGATTCAAATAACAAAATGAAGAGTTTAAGCTAAAAGGCAGCAACACCTTTTAATGGGAGAGCATCCTTTCAAGTGGATTATGTGATCAAAATCCATACTATACATAATTTGAGACACATTTTTTTAAAGGAACAGTTGCCTGGAGTGTCCAGATGAGCTCCCTAGTTTTTCTCTCTGCAATTTCACTAACTGCGTAATTGTTTATATATAAAGAGTTCTGATTTAATTTTCCCTCCTGCTTTTTTTCCCATCATTATCTCTGATTGGTATTATTACTATGGTGATTATTATTATTAATAACAGTAATTACAACTGTTGTAAGCTATTCCATTTGTTTCCATGGGGATTGGGAGAAAGACTAGAAGAAAGTAAAAAAAAACAAAAAAGGATAGGGGAAAGTAAGTAAGAAAGCTTGATGAATAAGCCTTCCACTCTATGCACGTATCTGTCTCTTTGCTTGGTCTGAAAATGGCAATTTTTCTATCACAATGCTAAGATGGAAGGGAAGTCTACAGATTGTCAATATCCAGTTTAATTGAACTTAAATCACTGTAGGGAGCCACTTACAGTCCTTTCAAAAGTGTGCCAAACCACTTATATTCCTATTGTAATAAAACAAGTCTACATCAAGGTCCCAGAGGTAATTTTCAGATCCAGTTGCCTAAGCAGACAACTGTGAATTTTCCTCGTCAGGGGTGATCACAGGAGCTCTGTACTCATACCACTGGCTGTTTATACTACTTATTTGGTCATTAATACGAAACTGCCTTATAACATCTGCTCTATTCTATTTTATCTCTTGTAGTATTTAACTTTTCTCTTCCTTGTGTGCAGGCACTCCAAGAAGACTGTAATCTCCTTGAGGGTCTAGGCATGTCTACAAATCTATCTGACAAACATTTATTTAATACCTACCATGTACAAGGTGTTATGTGTTGCAGAAAAGGCCTGGTGTATGAGGGTTTACAGACTATTAACTGACTTACAGGAAAAGAAACAAATTATGTTCATAAGAGATTAGAATACAAGCAATGAATCATGCCAATTTTAAAGAAGGAAATTTTGCTTCTTTTTGTAGAAACTGCAAGAATCATACAATGCTTCGTGAAAAAAGCAATACATAAATAATTTCAACTACCATTACATTTTAGGTAAAATAAAATATCAAAATATCAAGAATTTGGGAAGGAAAAGATACTCAGGGGACACAGAATAGGTCAGTTTGGAGAGAAATAGAAAGTAAAAATGCGATAGAACCAGATTATGAAAGACCTGAAATACAAGAAAGGCTTAGAGTTTAGGCCATGATTAGTCAGAAATGAAAAGTAACAAAAGGTTTTGGAGCCAAAGAATGATAAAAATAAATTTATGAATAAAATAAAGCTATTCCTTAAGAAGATTACTCTGGCTAGGATATTTAGGAAGGATTGGAAGTAAAGAGATAGTTAGGAAGCCTTTGCAGAGTAAATAAATGAGGCATCCAAGTAATGTAATAGCCATAGCACTGGACCTGGAATCAGGAAAATATAAGTTCAAATGCAGCTTCAAACATTTAATATCTGTGCAACCCTGGACAAGTCATTTAACTTGTTTGCTTTAGTTTCTTCAACTATAAAATGAATATAATAATAGCATCTACCTTAAAGAGTTCTTATGAAGATAAAATGATATACTATTTGGAAAGCATAGTACATGGCACAAATTAAATATTATATTTGTGATAGCTATTTAAATAGCTATCACATCAGACCTGATGAGGGCTTTAAATGGAGAAAGGATCTTGAGAATGAAAAAGATGGAAGAAATATCACAGCAGTGAAACTGTCAAGTTCACTGAAATAAGGAAATAATTAAAGTTTTGTTATAGTATTTTGCAGATAAGTAAACTGGAATGCAGAAAGGCTAAGTGATTTGCTTATGGAACTCTCCCTTTCCTAATTCCAAGTCCAGCATTTAATTAGTGTCCCTGAGATGGAACCGGCTGAGAATGAGAAATTGAAGATTTATGAGAGAAGAGATGATAACTGGAGGAAAGTCTCATAGGAGATAGTAAGAGAATCAAAGGCACAGAACATGGATTATTAAGAAAAGCCACTTTTGTCTGTAATATAAGGGGAAAAGGAAAGGTAAAAAGTAAATTAAGTCTTGAAAATTAGTTAAACAATTCAGGAAAAAAATCACATTAAATAACTACATTTTGGTAAAATAATATATTATCACTGAATGATGGGAAAGCAGGAAATTATGTGCCTAAAAAAATGGAGAAGGAACTAAACTAAATAACCTTAAGACATGAAAGAGAATTGATTAAAGAGAAATAAAAAGAGAACCCATGACCACAAAGGAATTTATAGTGGATATACCTTGTTAGGTATATCCTATATTATAGACATACTAAATAGAATTATATAATTCTATTTATAGAATACTACTATTATACAATTATAATAGTAGTTATAGAATTATACTATTATAGAATAGTTATCCTATTATAGAATACTAAAAGGGAGATTCCAAAGAATTACTGAGAATGACACTGAAATACTTGGTCATGGTCAAAGAGAGAAATGGAACAGAACAGAGATAGAGAGATAATAGGCAGAATAAGAAAGAAATGTATATACTACAGTTACCAATAACTTTATAGGAGCGTTATTGTAAAAAAAAAAAAAAAAAAGATAAATGGAAAAGATCATTGTGGCGTGGTAGACAGTGACTGAATTGGAAGTCCTTGGATTGTTGTACTCTAGTTTTGCAATTATTTGAAAAACTTTTTCAAGTTAGTCACTCTGTATGGGCCTCACTTCCATAATATATGAAATAAGGAGGTTGGGATATATCATGTAGAAGAGTACTTGATTTTGAGATTGTAGTGAGAAAAATGCATTTCTGAGCATAAGACCTTAGAGGTAGCATTCCAAGAAAAGGCCAGAGGTAAGATGTATGAAAACTGTAAAAGTTCCAAAATAATTGAGACAATAGAGGGTTAAAAATGCTTCTTCTCCCTTTGATCTAGCAGACTCTACTCGGCCTGTATTCCAAAGAGATCATAAAAAAGGTAAAAAACTCACATGTGCAAAATGTTTGTAGCAATCTTTTTGGGTAATGGCAAGGAATTGGAAACTGAGTGGATGTCCATTAATTGGAGAATGGTAGAATAACTCATGGTTTATGAATGTTATGGAATATTATTGTTCTATAAGAAATGATCAGCAGGATGATTTCAGAAAGGCCTGGAGAGACTTACATGAACTGATGCTGAGGAAAATGAGCAGAACCAAGAGATCATTGTACACAGCAGCAATAAGACTATACCATGATCAATTGTGATGGGCATGGCTCTTTTAAGTAGCGAGGTGATTCAGTAGAGTTCCAATGATCTAGTGATGTCTCTCCCCAGAAAGAGTACTGTGTGGACTGAGCGTGGATCACAACATAGTATTTTCACTTTTTGCTTGCTTTTTTTTCTTTCTTTCTTTTTCTTTTTGATCTGATTTTTCTTGTGTACCATGATCATTGAAGAAATATGTATAGAAGAATTACACATGTTTAACGTATATTGGATTACTTGCCATGTAAGGGAGGGAGTGGGGTGGAGGGAGAAAACAAAAATTTTGGACACAAGGTTTTGTAATTTTGTGATTTTTGAAAACTATCTATTCAAATATTTTGAAAATAAAAAAAAAACTTTAAAAAAAGAACTGTTCCCTCCTCATATCAACAGTATAATGAATGATGATTAAGAAAATTACATCTAACAATGCAGACCTGTAGTAGTTCTTCAACTCATAGAATTAGAGGGTTTCCTGAAGGGCTCTGAAAGGTTACTTAATGGGTTCAAGATCACAGAAGCTGAATTAGGGGTCAGAAGTTATTGAATTCTAGTCATCTAGTCATCTGTGTGAACTGAAGTAAATTATTAAACTTCTTTGCTACTCAGGTTTTTTCAGGTAAAATGTAAATAATTGAATTAAATGACCTTTGGCATTCCTTCTATTTAAAAACTAGGATCCTTTGGATACATGAAAGAAAGTATTTAGTATACATAGCTCACTATTTTTCAAATTGTCAATTACAAGGGATATATATGCACACACAAATATGGACCTCAAAGATCTTGTATTCTAAAAATCTATCTACTACACATAGATACAGATTTAGCTATAGATATGAAATATATGTATATGCCCATATTTTATAAGGAAGGAGAAGGTGATCTATAGGACATTCACACAATATTTTTTCAGGAACAATGATAGTATTGATTTAATTACTGTTCTGAGTAAGAATTAAGGAATGAAAATTGAATAGGGCAGATGGCAAATTATCTGAATTGGATAGCTAGATGTGAAACATGATGTGATGGTATGACTTGGAACCTGAGACTAATAAGATACAGAGGGCTACTTGTGTCCAAGATGTAATTTGATCAATATTGTCCTAACATTGGTATTTTTTTTCTCTTTCTAGAAATACCCAGAAGTCAAACTCCCTCGTTAGAAAAACTAGAAACAGGAATATTAAAGTCTTGCAGGAACATGGTTATGGGACAGTATTGAAAGAAAGACAATAGACACTTACTAAAAATCATTGAAGAAAGTTCAAGAATGTACTGGATGTTGTGGAATAATCCACAGTCAAGAATGGGTAGAAAATAGCATAAAAGAAGGGCAGGAATTTAATAAGAAGTTAAAAAAATATACAAGTGAAAGGAATGTTTAGCAAGTAATATCCACATAGAGAAAGTATTAAAGTAATCATGGAGAGTAAGAAATACTGACTGCTTTTTTTGGCTCTCAGAGAATTAGGTGTAGATGAAAGTGACCAGTCTCTACTAAAGAGGTTTGATTTGTTGCAATATCTTGAATGAAAAGCTAGGTTTCAGTTCCAGCCAAAAGTAGGGAATATTCAAATAGAAATGGCCGCCAGGTGATACAGTGGATATAGTGCTAAGCCTGGTGCAGGAAGACTCATCTTCCTACATTCAAATCTGATCTCACTTACTAACTGTGTAACCCTGGCAAGTCACTTAACCCTGTGTACCTCAATTTCTGTAAAATCATCTGGAAAAGAAAAGCAAATCACTCTAGTATCTTTGCCAAAAAAAAAACAAAAAACAAAAAAAAAACAAATAGGATCACAAAGAGTTGAACTTGAGTGAAACAACTGAACAACAATAAAGCAAGAAAAATGATTAACAGTGAAAATGTTTGTTGATAATTGAATAGGACTTCCAGACTAGATAAATGAAGGGACAAGTAACTTGCCTTACTAAGTTAGGTAAGTTCATTCATTAATGAAGATAAGGCAGAAGAAGATAAGAATTTTGAAGCCAATCATCTGTCTGATTTTTATTAGTGTGTCTTGAATTCTCTCTACTTTATTGTGCCAATTCAATTTAATTTCCCAAAAAATATATCAAGCATCAACACATGTAAGTCATTTTCTTAGGAGGACTTTCCTAATTCTTTGAGTTGCCAGTATTTTCCTCTTTCCAATTACTTTCATATTCTGTATATATTCTGTATGTATCTAGATATTTACATTTCTTTCCCATAAGAATACATGGTCCTTAAGAGCAGGAGATATTTTTTATATCCTTAATGCTTAGTATAGTTTTCTGGCACAAAGGAAATACTTGATAAATTCTTGTTGATTGATGGATTGACTGACTAGGCAAAAATGACAAAAGCCAGAGACAAATGAAAAACATCTTCTGCCATCAAAGAATTTTCATTTTGCTTGGGGTTACAGAGAAGTAAATAGATAAATTCAAGATAATATGAAGAAGGAAGATAGCACCTACTGTGAAGAAAATGTTTCTTACTAGCCTTTAAATATATTATACATTTCATTTTGTGGATTCAAATTTACTTCTGTCATTTCTGCAGCCGTGCTTCTCTATGAGTGGTCAGTGGCCATAGAAAGTCATGTTTTTGCTTTTTTTTAAAATTCACTTTGAAAAAAAGCCATATCTAGAGCAGATAATCCAGACTTTGTATAAAGGCAGAATTTAATAGAGCATTTTCTTTTTTTTTTTCTTTTTTTTTTTTTTAATAGCCTTTTATTTACAGGATATATACATGGGTAACTTTACAGCATTAACAATTGCCAAACCTCTTGTTCCAATTTTTCACCTCTTACCCCCCCACCCCCTCCGCTAAATGGCAGGATGACCAGTAGATGTTAAATATATTAAAATATAACTTAGATACATAATAAGTATACATGACCAAAACATTATTTTGCTGTACAAAAAGAATCAGGCTCTGAATTATTGTACAATTAGCTTGTGAAGGAAATCAAAAATGCAGGTGTGCATAAATATAGGGATTGGGAATTCAATGTAATGGTTTTTAGTCATCTCCCAGAGTTCTTTTTCTGGGTATAGCTAGTTCAGTTCATTACTGCTCCATTAGAAATGATTTGGTTGATCTCGTTGCTGAGGATGGCCTGATCCATCAGAACTGGTCATCATCTAGTATTGTTGTTGAAGTATATAATGATCTCCTGGTCCTGCTCATTTCACTCAGCATCAGTTCGTGTAAGTCTCTCCAGGCCTTTCTGAAATCATCCTGTTGGTCATTTCTTACAGAACAGTAATATTCCATAATTTTCATATACCACAATTTATTCAGCCATTCTCCAACTGATGGACATCCATTCAGTTTCCAGTTTCTAGCCACTACAAAAAGGGCTGCCACAAACATTCGTGCACATACAGGTCCCTTTCCCTTCTTTATAATCTCTTTGGGATATAATCCCAGTAGTAACACTGCTGGATCAAAGGGTATGCACAGTTTGATAACTTTTTGAGCATAGTTCCAAACTACTCTCCAAAATGGTTGGATTCGTTCACAACTCCACCAACAATGAATCAATGTCCCAGTTTTCCCACATCCCCTCCAACAATCATCATTATTTTTTCCTGTCATCTTAGCCAATCTGACAGGTGTGTAGTGGTATCTTAGAGTTGTCTTAATTTGCATTTCTCTGATTAATAATGACTTGGAGCATCTTTTCATATGACTAGAAATAGTTTCAATTTCTTCATCTGAGAATTGTCTGTTCATATCCTTTGACCATTTTTCAATTGGAGAATGGCTTGATTTTTTATAAATTAGAGTTAATTCTCTATATATTTTGGAAATGAGGCCTTTATCAGAACCTTTGACTGTAAAAATATTTTCCCAGTTTATTGCTTCCCTTCTAATCTTGTCTGCATTAGTTTTGTTTGTACAAAACCTTTCAGTTTGGTATAATCGAAATTTTCTATTTTGTGATCAGTAATGATCTCTAGTTCTGCTTTGGTCATAAAGATCTTCCCCTTCCACAGGTCTGAGAGGTAAACTATCCTATGTTCCTCTAATTTATTAATAATTTCATTCTTTATGCCTAGGTCATGAACCCATTTTGACCTTATCTTGGTGTACGGCGTTAAGTATGGATAAATGCCTAGTTTCTGCCATATTAGTTTCCAATTTTCCCAGCAATTTTTATCAAACAGTAAGTTCTCATCCCAAAAGCTGGGATCTTTGTGTTTGTCAAAGACTAGGTTGCTATATTTGTTGACTGTTTTATCCCTTGAACCTAATCTATTCCACTGATCAACTAATCTATTCCTTAGCCAATACCAAATAGTTTTGGTAACTGCTGCAATAGAGCATTTTCTTACCTATCTGCCACACTTATAGTAAGTGGCATCTTTCTGGGTTCATATTTTTTCCTTTAATTGAAATCCTTAGCACCCCAATATCCCTTCCTACAACCTTTCTCATCTATGTTTATTCAAAGTACAGATATTGCTCTTTAGAACTCTGGTTTGAAGCAACAAGATTCTTTAAGAGACTGTTTTCCCTTTAGTCCATGGATTCACTCACAATGACTCATTTAACCTTCCAGTGAAGAGTCCAAACAAGGCTAAACATTGTGCTTGCTCTCTCTCTCTCTCTCTCTCTCTCTCTCTCTCTCTCTCTCTCTATTATATATATATATATATATATATATATATATATATATATATATATGTAATTTTTCTATTTCTGCACCCCAAAACAAAGAATTTAGAGTTTAAAACTCATTCTATGATCGTCTACCTGTGTTAACTACAACACACATACACACACATTCAGAGGAACACACACTCACACTTCATAAGATAAATGTGTATATTGGAAAAACTATCACAAAACATCTTATCCATCAATTCCAGCTTTTCCACCTGCCTGCTTAGTCTACATTTTATGACTTCCTGACAGCATATTTGACTATGATTTATTGCTATGCTTCAGTTGAGCCTTTATTTTTTTTATATCCTTCAGTGTGAATGTAGATGGTCTGTTTTTCTTGTTTTTTTTTTTGTTGTTGTTGTTGTTGTTGTTGTTTTTCCTGAGGCATTTGTGACTTGCCCAGGGTCACACAGCTAGGTAGTATTAAATGTTGAGACCAGATTTGACCTCAGATCCTCCTGACTTCAGGCCTGGTGCTCTATCCCTTGAGCCACCTAGCTACCCTTTGTTTATTATTTCAAAGTAGAAAGCCTTCTTATTTGTCTGGAAAAAAGCTGGATTGCTACATAGTAGTTTGGAGGCTAATTTCACCTGGACAAACTATTACAAGAGAACACTTATTATAATCATTTTCCCTTTATGTCCTTCTAATCTTCACATATGCTGCTATATGCTGATAGCATCTATAAGTATATTGAGTAGCTAGGTGGCACAAAGTGTAAAGTGCTGGACATGGAATGTGGATGATTCACTTTCTGAGTTCAAATCTAGCCTAAGTCATTTACAAGGTGTATGATCTTGGATAAGTCACTTAATCCTCTTTGTCTCTGTTTCCTTATCTGTAAGATCAGCTGGAGAAGGAAAAGGCAAATTACTTCAAGAAAACCCCACATGGGGCTATGAAGAATCAGACACAACTTAAAATGACTAAATAACTAAAACACTGAGTTGCTATAAGATCTTAGATACTTCAAAGATATTGTTACAAATATACTGATTAGTTGCATGGATAATAGGATACAAAGATTTATACAGTGGGGATAATAGCCAATAGGGTCTTAAAATTGTTGAGGAAACAACTGTGAATATATCTCTCTATATACAACAAAGCATTTTTTTGAAGTCTATATGGTGTGACTTTGGTCCAGAGTACTTAAAAATTATGTCAGTTTGGGCAGGTATTAGGAAGCTGGATATTTATTATTCACCTTTGTTTTTGAAGAAGACCATCACAGGTGATGTCTTGACTTGGCAAATGACTTGGATTTAAGTGAGGCAGAGTGGGCACAAAGTCCTCAGCCTTACTCTACTTTCTAGAGTCATCAGAGTCCAAGTGGTGAGACAATCGTCACGATGATTGGCAATGGCATAAGATGTAGTGGATGACCACCACTTCTCTTAAGTCTTATAGCCCCATATGAATTGATATTATTGATCTGTTTTATATTTTCTTCTCTATTTCTCTGTTTCTATCTGTTTCTGTCTTTTTCTTTCTGATGTATTTGCATCAGTCACCATCTTGGCTAGTATAATAAATTATCCTCATCCATCCCTGTTATCACTTGTTGGGGATGGACATCCTTCTAACTCACCAACAGGTTTGAGGATCAGTGGTTTCCTGCAACTTAGTTTAGCCTATATGCTGAGACAGTTTTACTGGACTGTGACCACTGACTAAGTTAGGAAGCGATCTGTAACAGAGGGTTTAGCAGGTAATGCTTGCATTTTGTCTGTTTTCCCCAAATAGAAAACTGCACAGATTCTCTTTTAAATTAAGGATAAAAAAGTTGGGATTTGTGTCACGGAGATTTTACTGATAATAATAAAATTATAGATCTTTGTAATACTGAGATGCATAGAATCAATCAATGAACATTTATTAAACCCCTATGATGCATCAGGCACTGTGCTAAGCAGTACAAACAAATATGAAAAAGCAAGGCACAGTCCAAGTTATGTTAAAAACTTACAATCTAATGAGAAAAGGAAATACAGAAAAAGGACACTTAAAGGGTGGAGGGTGGGAAGAAGAGAGGTTAACTCAGAAAGAGGCATGATGGAGATAACCAAGGGAAAGCAAATGGGTGGCAAATGAAGAGATGGATCACTTGAAATCTCTCTTTGAAAATGAGTTTTCACTTGAAAATGAGCTCCTTGGGGAGGACCTTCTGTTCTTCTCTCCAACTAGAGGAGTAGAGTACTAAAGATACTGATGAATCTGTAGTACAAAGACTGAGGTAATTTTGTAGGATGAGGCAGTTCCTAAAAAGTCAGCTGGGTGGGCCATGGAGAGGGAAAGAAAAGGGAGAGGACAAGAAAGAGCATAAGACATAATAAATATCTATAGATATAGAAATCTCTCATTAGAAATCTAAAAATGTATGAATCTCTCTAGATAGCTATAGAGAGGCTAAAGAGAAGCTGATGTATCCATAGATATTATCTTAATATGTATAAATATATTTGGATACAGTCATTTATAACACTATAGATATATTAATCTGTCTGTGGATAATTTTCTTTATTTAATAATATCTTATTTTTTTCTATTTTAAAAATGTGATTTAATCAGAATGAAGAACTTCTTCTGTGAAAATTTCCTCCATAAATGCAGATTGAATACATGTACAATTTACAATGTAAGAAAGTTGTCTCCATCACATAGAGGTTTAAGAAACTTTTCCATTGTCATTTATATTAGAATTAGTCAGGAATGAAAAAAAAAAAATTTCTGGACAGAGAAGCTGCCCCTCTATCCACTACTAATTCCGTATTAGTTAATCCACTCATATTGCCAGAACTCAAGGACACACCAATGTAAGAAAACTTATATGTAACAATGTTGCTGGTCACTCATTATTTGTAGAGTATGACATTGATTTTCTCTTCCTGCAGAAGGGATGAGCTTGTGCAGATTCATTCTATACATTGTTATTCCATGCTCCCTATGACAAAAAGTACTCCTTTGCAAGATGTGGTCAGGATACAAGCTATGATCATGACACTGAGAAAAGTTAATTGGGTCCTGAGGGAATTGAATGAAGCTCCTAGACTAGGGAATAGCTCAGAGCTCTAACCAACAGATCAAAGAATGTTGAAACCTATATGAACCTTGACTGAAATGTAACGTGCCTGTAATCAGTTATTCCCTATGACTACCTGCCTTCATTTTGAAAACATAAATATAACAGATTTAAAGACCTGAGAAAAGAGAACAAGTTGATTGGTACTTTTGTAACATGAGTACAAATAAGCAGAATAATAATGGAGAAAAAAAGATCACTGGATAAATGGTTTCTCTGTTTTGTTTTGCTGTCCTTCAGAGATAATGAGAATTACAAATTGCTTGTGTATTTTGGAAGTTTCTATGTGGATATCTATATATCAACTCTCCAGAAAATTATAGGCCTCTGTGCTCTGTGGTACAACTGCTCTGTGGTACAAGATTTAAGTTTAGTTCTCTTCTTTTGCTCTTACTACAAGCATATTCCAAGTGTAAGCTTTGGCTACTATTTTCTAGACTCAGTTTTCTTATAGTCCCACAAACAGTACCAAACTAATCCATCCTTATTCCTACCCCAATATCTTTCCTTTTGTTTATCCTTTCATGTGTCCTCCTTTCTTGCTACTTAATTCTTACATATCCTGTAATGCCTAGTTAAATACCACTTCCTCCAGGAAACCTTTTATTACCACACTCTTATTTTATAACCACTTCTCTTAAGTCTTATAGCCCCATATAAATTGATTTTATTGATCTGTTTTACTTTTTCTTCTCTATCTCTCTGTTTCTGTCTCTTTCTTTCTCTCTGTTTCTGTCTCTGTCTCCACTGTTACAAGCTATGAATCATTGTACAGATGAAGTCCTTGAGAGTGGAGAGACACATGGTGAAAAAAGTGGGTGATATGATACAAAAATTCATCTATAAAAATAAGTTTAACAATTTTAAAATAATTTTAAAATATGACCTACATCTATAGTTTAGAACACCTAGAGCTTAAACTAAAAAATACAACAATCAATTTTATGTGATCTTTTACTATTAGATGCTCTGGATGTGGTATACTTCCCCCATCCCCTAACCAGGAAAAATAAATGTCTTTTTTTCCCCAGTGATCTCAATATATGTGTGTGTGTGTGTGTGTGTGTATGTGTGTTTATGTGTATGTGTATGTATATATGTGTTTATGTATGTAAATATACACAAATATATATATAATTTCTGTATAATTCACATAAGAAAGTCTATATTGACACATTTCACACAGACACACTTAATTTTCCATTAAATTATAGTTAGCAGTATTTTGAAAAGAAATTAGGTAATTTGTAATTATTTATTATATTTTAAAATTAAGAATATGTAATATAATTCTTTGAGATCATAATGGTCACAGCATACATTATTAATATTATTTTGCATTATAATTTCAAAATGTACAACATATAAGACATAATTGAATGTGAAAAGAAGATCAAATCTGACAATAATTATAAGTGAAAAGAAATATGTCCCTATTTGCTGAACAGAATGGGTGATGGGGGACGAAGAGGTACATGTTTTATAGAGGTCAAGAAAAGGAGATAGCATGCCTGAGCTTGTTGAGACAGGCATTGCTTCTCATTTCACACTCTGTGCTAGCTTCAAGGTTAAATAACTAATAGACCAAGGTATGTGTTACTTTGGGCAGGTTTGGTGGTACTCATCAATTGTTTCTTGATGTTTTATCATCTGTTTAGGGGTGGGAAAGAAGAACTAATTGTAATATCTAGCGTTATTTGCTTTGTAACAGGATTTTTCTTTTTTAATATGTATTTGTTTTATCTCCTTGATGACAACTAAGATCATATTTTTTTATATCTTTTGTCATCTTATTGCCACTTATCTTCCACTGCTTACTATATGAACTACTACTGATACTTCTATACCAGAGATCATGTACTCACTGCCTTACATGTCTTGGCTCTAAAACTACTGAACCTGTGGTCATTTACTGTCTTGATTTGTAAGCTCATCATATAGCCCAAATAGGAGGCACATTTGAGGAATATGGGCCTTTTATTGATTATCAAAAAAACCCATATAAAATAATCCTGAATAGGCAGGTGACTACTTCATCTCCAGAGAAGTACAACACAAGCTTACATACCACCATAGTTACAGTCAGCTGGCAGTGAGGAGCTGGTATACGAAAAGAACATCCCTAAGTACCTCTTAAATTGCTTGGCCATGCAGAGGTGACAATGCTTTAATTTCAGGCTAATGCTACAGCTTTATGACTTAGTAGTTTTATTTAATGGCCCAATTTAGCAGAAGATTATGCTGTCTGCAGTTAGTCCAGAGAGACCTAAAGTATGTAGAACTTCCCAATTGCAGCTCAATTCAAATTCCCCTCCCTAGCTTAACCTATATCTCCCTCTTTTCTCTCGAAGCCCTTTGTCAAGGCCATACCATCCTTGACAATTCAACAAATTAAGCCCAGGGAGGGAAACATTGAAAACTTTCCCCTGGTTCTGTACTATCTAATTTTTTTCCTTATTCTTTAGCCTGAAATACACCTCAGGAAAACACTTCACCTGTGGAAAGCAAATTGGCCCTCTGAAATATAAGGAGTTGGTCCTAGGACAAGAGTATTATTCCATCTGATTAAACTGCCAGTGAGCCAAAACATATATGCTACACATCAATGGATACAAGTCAGGACATAATGCATTTATTCCAAGAGGAAATAGATTATGCTTCCACCCAAGGTCTGCCTAAGCTCTTTCTACTGAAGATAATGGACATTCTTTAAGTGTCAAAGTGGGTTCAAGTCCCAGATCTTCTACTAACCAGCTGTGTAATATTTAAAAAGTAAGTTAAATTCTCTACATTCCAGTTTTCTCATCTGTGAAATCAGAATAAAAATTCCTGTCTGCTGATTGGCGACATAGTGGGTAGACTGCTGGGCCTAAAGTCAGTAAGACCTTAATTCAAATATCACCTTAGATAATTATTAGCTGTTTGACTCTTTTTGCCTCAGTTTCTTCAATTGTAATATAAAAATAATTAAAAAAACTATCTTGCAAGATTTTTTTGTGAGGATCAAATGTGACAATAGTTGTAAAAAGCACTTTGGTACTCTGTCTAGAACATACTAGTTACAATATAAATACTTATCACCATAGATCTTTCCTCTTCATTTACTTGTATCCCATTAGTTTATTTCAAGAATTAAATGAAATAAGGGCAGTTAGATGGCACAGGGAATAAAGCACCTGTTCTGAGGTTCTTAGTTCAAATCCAGCTTCAGACACGGAACATTTATTAACTATGTGATACTGGGCAAGCCATTTAACTTCAATTGCCTTGCAAATTAAAAAGAATAAGAAGAATGGAATGAAATATTTAGTACTAGGATTAATCTTTGAGCTCATCAATTGTCATTTTCTCCAAAATGAATTGTAATTTGTGCTCCTGCATCTCCATGGGTTCACTACAAATACTTCACACAATGTGTTGGCGAACTTAATTTCTCTTAATATTATGAAGCAATGGTTGTTCATTGGTCATCCTTTCTCTCATCATATGATTGATCCATTTTTTTTTTTACAGTAAATCTCTTTCCTGACAGTATATAAAATAGCATAACACTATATAAACATGTTATACTGGGCTTTTAATTTTTTTTAATTTTTGCTACTATTACTTAGAATAACCCAGGGCACATCCTAAATATTAGTTTAGTATTTAAAATAGTATTTAAAGTTAATTATTTTAATTATTATATTATTATATAATATATATATTATATAAAATATATATAATTTATATATAATAAATATAAATAATATATATAGATAATTAATAGTAAAAAAGTATTTAAAGATGGATGAGAAGCAAAATATTTTTTAGATGAAATATTTCATACAAAAGGAATATAAAATTTAGAGACAGGGAAGTGACATAAAAATGCCTAAGGGTTAAAAAAAAACACTTTAAATTTCACAAAGTGCTTAAGTAGGCAAGTAGGGGGTACAAGTGGATAGAGTGCCTGGCCTGAAGTCAGTAAGACTCATCTTTCTGATTCAAATCTTCTCTCAGACACTCTGGGCAAGTCACTTAACTCTGTTTGCCTCAGTTCTCCATCTGGAAAAAAAAAGGCTGGAGAAGGAAATGGCAATGCATTTTTGCCAAGAAAATCTCAAATGAGATCATGAAGGGTTGGACATGACTAAAATAAATAAACAACAGTAGCAAAAGAATTTAAATGATGGTTTTAAAGTTAGAAAAATGGTGGGTTGAAATATTTCTTTGCCATGTGCTAAATGATTCACTGAATTTCCATTAAACTTAGTTTCTTCCTATACAAAAATATATATAATACCTGCCTTGAAAAATTGTTGTGAGTCATGAAATAATTATAAAAGTTATATAGGTATCAGTTGTCTTAATTATCATTATAACAAACAACATCTAATTCAAATGTTCATTTCTCACCTTCCTACATTCTGGGACTTTTCTGAATTGCTCAAGGAACCTCATCATTGGAAACTCCAATATCTTGAATAATTGAATAAACTTGGTATCATTCCTTATCATTACATTCTGCCCCTCTGATTATATGGAAGGGCCATGAAGTACAAAAATCTCTATTTAAGGAGAGGGCTCAAGTCATTCATTTCTTCATTTCCACATTCTCCTCTGATTTCAATACCTGGGCCTAATCCAGGTATCTTCCCTTTCTTCATTTTACTTCTCAGCTTCCAAAAGTCTTTGAGGGGAGGTTCTTTCTTCCTTTTTTCCTATAGCACATATACTTTTTTTGTTGTTCCTATGGTTATTGTTGTTGGTCAGTCATTCTTGACTCTTAATGGCCTTATTTGGGGTTTTCTTGGCAAAATGACTGGAGTGTTTGGCATTTCCTTCTCAAGCTTATTTTACATATGAGGAACTGAAGCAAACAGGGTTAAATGACTTATCTAGGGTCACACAACAAAGCATTTGAGGACATAATTTGAACTCAAGAAGATGAGACTTTATAGTTCCAAGTCCAGTGCTTTATCATTCCACCTAGCTGCCTAATGGTATATATCGCTTGAGGTAAAGAAACTTGTCTACAATAACATAGTAATTAAGTTTTAGTACTAGAATTCAAGCCCAAGTCTTTTCTAACCATATATTCAAATTTCTTTCTACCATATCTCTGCAACATACTGTACAAGATGTCACTGATATCAATTAGCAGATTTAGGATTCAAATTCACATCATCTGACTTTAAAACAGAAAAATATCAGTACTTTAATGCAATAGACTTATATGTAAAGGTCCCACGCAGATTGACTGGAAGCATACCAAAAGAACAAACAAGCCTCTTTTCTACCCAGGAAGTTCTCAATCCTGATTTAATTTTTTTTTACTTTGACATACTCTATTGTATTAGACAACAAAGACTGTTCTCTCTACCTCATAGCAGTTTATATGCACATGTATAACACAAAGTACTCTAAGACTCTTCTGACTCCATTAAAATTGATAAATGTAATAAGATTTGTTCTTTGACTTATTAGGAAAGTAAAGTGTCCTAAGCCTTTGGAAAGATGATTGAAGACTATTAAATACAAAAGAAGAGTAAGAAAGAAGTACATAGATTGTCTGGAAGTGAGACTATGAGAGAACAAGGTCAGGAATCAAAGATATAGAGCAATGGGGAAGGTTGAAATAAGAACACCACAGAAAAACTTTCTATAATTCCCAATTTGTTGCAGATCCAGTTCTGAATTAAGAACTTGAGGGATTATGTATAAGAACTAGAATCGGTTATTCCCCTCCCCCCTTCTTAAATTTGAAGAAAGGCCTTTAAAGGTGAAATTATTTGTCCAAGATCACATAGTTAATTAGTGTCTAAGCTGGAAAAGATCCTCACTTCTCCTGAATTCCCAGCTAGTGGTCATTCCAATCTTGTCATGAAGAGATGGCACTTCTGTATCTTGGTTTCCCCATGTTCCTTAATAATCAGTTCAATTTCTGCCCTCTTCAAGAGGTCTTTCCCAAGTACCATTTTCCCACTGACGATCTATTAATTCCTTTTCTTTGAGATTACCTTTCCTTCCTTACAGAGAGCCACAGGGAGCCAGAGATAAGGAGGCGGGAGGGAAGGAAGGAAGAAATGAAATAGAGACATAGTTAGAGAGAGACAGAGAGATGGGGTGGAATGAGTGAGGGAAACAGAGACAGAGAGAAACAAAGAAATGGAAGGAGACAGAGACAGAAAGGGAGGGGAATACGGACAGATACATGGGAGAAGGACAGAGAAAGAGACGGATAGAGGCAGTCACAGAGACAGAAGAAAAGAGGTAGAGATACATAGAAAGAGAAAAGGAGGTGGAGATGCAGATACAGAGACAGGGAGAGATGGGGAGAGGGAGAGAGGGAAAAAAGGAGGGGAAAGAGAGAGAAGATACAGTCTTCTCCAATAAAATAAAATATAAGACCTTGTGGGACCTTCTTTTCTTTGAATCCTTAGCAATTAGAGTATTGCCAAGAAAGTATCAGTAAGCTTTTAAAATAAATTCTTGTTGAGCAAATTATTGACATCGAAATGCAACTTTTACCACATATCTTTATAATTAAAGTTTCCCCTGCCAATCTTTAAACACCAGAGGGATCTTGCTCTAATTCTTGTCAATCATGTAAAATAAGGTGATTCTTTTCTAGATCCCACCAAAGCAACAAGCCTGAAAAAAAGGAAATAAAGGAACTAAACTTGATAATATTTGCTCAAAGAAACTCAGAGAAGCTACCTGAAGCTATAAAAAAAAAAAAAAAAGAAAAGCATAGTCATCAGAGATTTTAGGGATGTCAATTAGGTTGTCCTAGGAATGAAAAAGTGACAATTTTGGTGAAGGAAAACAAAATATACAAGGATGAAAAGCAAAAATTAATATAATCTATGATTTTAGTTTCTGAAGCAAGAACTCAGATAAGGAGGCAAGAATTATTTATATTCAAATGAATTTCATAATTTATCATGTGGAATCAATCAACACAATCTATAAACAACTATGTGAAAATTGTTCATAATCACTAAATTATGAGAAAACTATAAATAAAAAAATAATACAAAGGATTCAACATATACTAAGCAAATGGGAAAAGGTAAGATGAAAACAATTAACCTTTGGAAGGATTACTTATAGATGGATACATAAATGTACTATTAGCAAAGATTGAACAGGTCCAATAATTCTGGAAAGTAATTTGGAATTCTTTGAAGAAAATCACAAATAGTTTCATATATTTTGACTCAGAAATCCAACTCAGCCATATGGCCATTGTATATTATGCATTGAAAGGTATCATGCATACCAAAATACTGACACCATTGTGTATGTGTGTGCGTGTGTGTGTGTGTGTGTGTGTTTGTGTGTGTGTGTGAGTAAAGTATTTCCTCTAACAAGTTCTGTCTTTTAGAACTCATCTACAAGTCTCCTTGGTTACCTTACATCCTTTCAGTAAGCTCATCTATATTCTATTGGAAGGAGACCCACAAAGGACTTTAAAAAAACTCAATATACTATAAAATCATCAAATTTATTGTGGAACTCATCATTTGATCAGATTCCACCAACAAACAAAAATAAATGTACACACAGATATGAGTACAGGGATGAGTATGTGTGTATACACACATTATGCATACATGTTTGTATATGTATGTCTACATACAAATACACACATATGTGTAAGCATGCATAATACTGTATACCTGTATATATATGTATATTTATATATGTGTGTGTATCTTTATACATATAGATAGGTTGTCTCAAAAATTCTTAGAATAGAACCTACATGTATGTAAAATATATGACATATAAATATGGATATTATCATGAATTTATATAAATGATACCATAACTATTTATATCAATAAAAATAACATTACTTATAAGATAAATCAATTATATTTATGTTTTAAATATATAGCCTGCCTTAGGAATTTGAACATGTATACATAGCAATATATATGAATACTTGTATATATTTACACATGCCTATATATACTTATATCTATATCCCTATTTGTCTGTGTATATGTATGTTTGTGTTTATTGGTAGAATGTGCTAAGATGATAATTTCCTCAATAAGTTTAATAAGGTTATATTTTATTAACCTTTTGAAGGGCTGAGGAACTCACTTGAGGTTTCCCCACAGATTAGAGGTGAGCTTATTGGCACCTGGATGATGATAAAACATAAATAAGGAAATTAGTAGAAGAGTTCAAGACTATTAGAGCTTGTTAGAGGAAGAACTCTACAAAAAAATTTGTTGTCAATATTTTGCTATGTACAGCTCCTTTTTATGATTAATTTAGAGATACATATACATTATAGATTTAGATATATATTCTTGAGTGTTTTTTCCATACACTCACAACATATGAGTATGCATGTACGTGTGTGTGTGTGTATATGTCTATACATGTATATGTATAGATACACTTATATGTGTAAGATGTACATATACATATTTTAGGATGAAATAGCAGTAGATATAAAAGGCATAAAGTATAATATATTATTGTATGGTAGCCCAATAATCTACCTTTAAGATAATTTTTGGGGAGAGGGGAAGATACTTTAGAGCAGCATTGTTAAACTCAAAAAGAAATGGATACATTTGGGCACATACTGACTTAGAAATATATAAATTTATATTATCTATGTTTTATTGTATTGTATTTATTTTGTCAAACATATGCCAATTACATTTTAATATAGTTTAGTTCTTTCTTGGAAATTCTGTAGGTTATCATGTGTTTGACACCTCTGCTTTAGAGAAATAACATTGCTAATAGCAAAAATGTTTTTTCAGAAGTAATAATGTCATTTTCTAAGTGTTTCATGCTTCATCATGTTCTCAAAAGCTACATATTTAAAATTCTAAAATGAAATATGCCAGTTCTTATTTAATCATTTTGTTGATGGTCACTTCTAATACTGAAATCCTGTTTAGACCTTTAGGTGGCTCAATAACTTAGAGTGGTGAGACTAGTTTCAGGAATTCCTGATTTTAAATCTAGTCCCAGATAGTCACTAACTGTGTGACTCTGGATAAGTCACTTAACTTCTGTTTGCCTCAGTTTCCTCATTTATAAAAATGGAGATGATAACATCTACTTCACAAGCTTGTTGTGAGAATCAAATGAAATAATAATTGTAAAGACTTAGCATAGTACCTAGCACATAGTAAGTACAATATAAATATTAGGTAATAATGGGAGAGAGAGAAGAAGGAAGAGGAAGAGGAATTGTTGGTGGTGGTGGTGGAAGAAAATCAGTGACACCATGAGGATGATGTCTAGACTTCTGATAGAATTGGATTTAAGTGAGGCAGTTTGAAAAGCTGTCATCCACAGGAGTTACCTCTTCCACAGTAAATAAACTGCAGTGGCAAGACAACAGTCAAAATGACTGAAGATAGCCCAGGATGCAGTACATGAACTGAGCATCTTTGATATCTGACCAACCTTTAACCACAGTTCCAACTTCAGCCTCCTCCATGATGGTTGGAAAAGAAATATCCATTCTGCTTGGAGTAGTGTTCACATGTGTAAGGTAGACATGTGTAAGGTTGAAGCCTATCAGTTACTCTAATATTTGATTTAGTCCCTTTGCCCAGACACTTTTATTGAGGAAGAGCCATGTGAATCCTACTGCTTCTTAGAGTGGGACAGTTGGGTGTACACCAAATTGGATGGACAATCCCGAAAAGGGTTTAGCAAGCCCTAGCACCAGAGGTTCTAGTCCTCCCTGAATACCCTTGTTTGAAAAAAAAATTATAGGAGTTTGGTTTAGAATTAAAAGAGATCTATTCTCTATCTATATATCTATCTATATAAAAGAAATCTAATTCAATTCTTTCATTCATCACAGATGTGCAAATTGCCCTAGAGAAGTTAAATGACTTATACAAGGTCAAATCCATCATGAATAGCAAGTTATTTTAACTCAATATGATTTTGTTCATAAATTTGATTCAAATGGAGCCTAGCAAAGCATCTCTCTAGAAGGAAGATTTAAGATTCCTTTTGTCCCAATCAGCTCATTTAACTGGAAAAAAAAAAAAAAAAAAAAAAAAAAAAAAAAAAAAACTTCTCTGTGGTTTTTTTTTTTTTTTTAATTCTGTGACCAGCTCTGGACATACTATTCTAATAAATATTTGACCAATACAGAATATAGAAAAATTTTGTGTGTGTGTGTGTATGTGTGTGTTTCCTTTAACTTTGTTCTTCACATTCTTTTTAATATACTCCAATAACCTCTGAAAGTAAAGCTTACCTTTTGGGAATTGGTCAGTTGGAAGACTCCCTGAGTCGCTTCCTTCCTTCCTTCCTCCCTCCCTCCCTCCCTTCCTTCCTCCCTCCTTCCCTCCCTGCCTTCTTTCTTTCCCTCCCTTCCCTTGGGGGAAGTAGTGGTCAGAAGCAAAACACTTTTGAGGAGGGACAGTGTGTGGAATGGAGAGATAAGTTGAAGAACTTACAGGAATGTGTAAATTATTTTTCTATATTTTATTTTCATTATTTCTTTGTTTCCCTTATGACCCGTATAATATCTGTAGGCCCACATTTACTTGAGCCTTGGCCAGCTATAAACATATTTACTTAACCCGAGCTGATAACATTTATTAGTATTTAACATGTATAGATAGTTAGTCTATTAAGCTTGACCACTGACTGCTTGATTATCTGAAGCCTGAAGGCCTGATTTTTTCTGTTTCCTAGAAATCAGGTGATTATCAACAGGGTGAAAATAATGCGGGTTGTGGTCCCTTTAAGAATTGATTTATTCCTTTCTTTCTAATTCCCAACCCCTCCTAGCTGATGTATTATCAATCCAGGAAGCCAGGACCTTTGATTCACAAATCATGGTCAAAAGCACCCCTTTGAATCCCAATAGAAGATCAGGGCCTGTCCCAGTCCCCACCCGGATCTGAGCCAAATTGGGCTGTCCCAGCCCCCATTCTAATGATCTGCTCAGGTTTTCCAACCCCCACCAAGCAAGCTCAAGCCCCCACTGAAATCCAGTGAGGAGGCAACTTGGGACTCCACCCACAGGCCCCTTTAGCTAAATCTCCCCTTATAAAAGAATCAAACTGGAGCCCTCTTTTTGTAGAGAGTTGAAACACGCTGGCACCATGCCTGGCACCCCAAGGACCCTTTGTCTGCTGGAATTCTGTTTCCAGTGTCCTCTTATC
The DNA here is from genome assembly GCF_902635505.1 of Sarcophilus harrisii. Lineage (NCBI taxonomy): Eukaryota > Metazoa > Chordata > Mammalia > Dasyuromorphia > Dasyuridae > Sarcophilus > Sarcophilus harrisii. The sequence continues at coordinate 323,683,672 of NC_045428.1, forward strand.
TCTACTTTTACTATTTCCTTTACCAGACTTTAACCTTGGTTCCAAACCCCATAATAAACCTCTTTTATCAATCTAGGTTTTTGGGTCTGTAAATTGCTTTATAGGGGACTCGTGCCATTACTAAACCTCATTTAACTCTGTATCCTTGCACAGAATCCAAAGGGGTGCTTTTGACCACGATTTGTGAATCAAAGGTTCTAGCTTCCTGGATTGATAATGCATAATCTAGGAGGGGTTGGGAATCAGAAAGAAAGGAATAAATCAATTCTTAAAGCGACCACAACCCGCATCATTAGGAGAGATTGAAAATAAATGGCAAGGGGGAGGAGGAAATACAACTAGCAATAGTAATTGTAAAAAAAAAAAAAATTAAAAGCAAGTTTCTCTGATAGAATATTATTGTTCTCTGGAAAATGATAAGCAGGATGCTCTCAGGAAATCAAACAAACAAAAAAATCTGGAAAGTCCACCATGAACAAAATGAAATATACTGTATACAAAGCAACAACTATGTTCTGGGATGACTAGCTGCAAATTATTTTTTTATTCTCAATAGTAGAATCATCCACATGTACTATGAAGGATTTGTGATGAAAAGTCCTATCCCTACCCAGAGAAGGAACTGATTGAATCTGAATATAGATTGCAGAATTCTCTATTATTCTCTCTCTCTCTCTAGTTTTAACTTTTTTTTTTGAGGGTTTTTATTTTTATTAGGGTGGGAAATCTATGCTTTCTTTCACAAATTGACAGTTATGGAAATGTTTTGCATAATTTCACATATGGTTTCTTAATTGTGGGTGGGGACCAGGGAGAAAATCTAGAACTCAAAAATCTTAAAAAACAAATGTAAAAAATTGTTTTGAATATAACTAGGGGAAAATATTAAATAAATTAATTTAGAAGTTAAAAAATAATTAAAAGGCCCAAATCTCCCATTTTAACCCAATTTCAGTCATCTTTATCTACATCTGCCACTGGGCCTCAGAAGGCTTTGGAGGAGAAAGTGAGGCAGGTGACCTTTCACAACCCTCCCTCACTTAAATCCAATTCACTTGCTTTACATGGCATCACCTCCCTGATATGGTCATCTTTAAGGAAGAAGGACAAACAACAATGCAATTCAAATGCCTTGAAGGCTTCCCCCTTCCCCCACCCACAACAGTATTTTCAGTAATAATTGATTCAACTTAGAGTCAAAAAGAACACAAACTATTTTCTTTGAACCTTATACCCACATAGTTCCCTTTCTGCTTGTATCAATTTATTTAGCAATATGGGGAAAGGGAGCCAATCCCACAACTGAATCCAAGGCCTTTTCCACTGGTTGGTAACCAGTTTCAATATAATCTCAGGAATCAATAAGGGTAGAACAATGAGGGGAAAATACCTACTTTGCATTTATCTCAAATGAATTTTTTTGTTTTAGAGGAACATTTTTTTTTCCCTATTTGTCAAAATTATTTGGACCCTTTTTTCTCATCTCCCACAGTATTATTTGACCGAATTTGGATAAATTGAGGTACTTGATGAACATATCTTCAAATTCTAGAGGCACATTTAAAAAATCATCAATTTGATTTCCTGAGTCATCTATTAAATTTTTATATGTCAATTTAGCAGGTCACAAGTATAGTTTTGAAATTCTTTCTAGGGCATGAAGCAAAGAGTTGCTTTTCTTGGTGATTACCTAGCAAGTCAAAAAGAGCTCTTAGGGCTCCACAAACAGTTGATACCATCAATTTTGTACTTCCACTTCTTAGATAGGCATTTTGCAGGGTCAACAACATTATTTCAGCATTTGGAAACCAGATGTTCAGGAGTTAAAACTAACTATAAAGATATATTTCTTTTCCAACTTATAATATTTTATGTGTCAAATCAGTTTCATAGTTAGAGGATAATCTATTACCTTCAATCATACCCGACAATTATCCATTAGGAATCTTCTAACTGTAATATTGTAGAGACCTCAATTTCAGCCTCCCTACCTACTCCATTATGTATGCTTTGATGAGTTTTAATGAAAACAGAGCCTACTGCCAAAAGAAAGAAAAAAAAATAGTGAGGGATAAGAGATGGAAAATTGTAAGAGGTTTTAGAAATGGATTATGGGCCATTTTCACATGGATAACAAGCTTCAGTTTAGATGTATGACAAACCACTGACTGCAGCTTCTCTCAGAATAGATAACTGAATGCATGCATATACACAAATGTGTGTTGTGTTTGAAAACATGAAATAACTTTGTTTTTGTTTTTGTTTTTTTGTTTTTTTTTTATTTTTTGTCAGTGGCTCTAGATAAACAATATTTGCATTTCAATATCCAATTGTAACATGTAAGAAGAGAAACATTGCCTGGCAGTGCAAGATTTCTACTGTAAATTGACAAATTATTTTCTTAGCATTACAAAGGTCAAGCAAAATCAAAGAAGTAAAGGCTTAAATACCAATATCTAAAACAAAACAAGGCAAAATACCTCCACCATCCTTTTTTTCCCTTCTTCTTTATTCCCTGACACCTAATTAATGAGTAGAAAATCTGGTATTGGAAAGGGGGAAATTTGACATAGGGTAAAGAAAAGGAGTGGAACAAGTCACTGAGGCAGTAACAATTCTCATGTCCTATTTTAAATATATATATATATATATATATACAAATGATGGATAAATCCAAAAGCCAGTGAAAATTAAACATTGATCTTGTAACATAAACTACTAGGTGTTATTGATTTGATGGAAGAGGACTTCTGTGCAAGGAAAATAGATTATTGTTAAAGTGGAAGGAAAAAGAGAGCTATGACAATGTTTCTGTGTTATAAAAGGATCTTTCAGACATTAATTTGTAGTTGCCATCTTGTAAGATGGGTATTTTTTTTTCTTTTCCCATACTCTATTAACAACAGAAAGAACAGGTCTATAGCATAAAAGGTGGCCAGGTACTCTTAGAAACAGCTGGCATCACTTTCTCAGCAATGGAAATTCCACTGAAAATACTTTGTTTTAAGATTTACAAAGCACATTAAGTCTTATTTAATCCTATTACAATCCCCTGTAGAAGGTAATATAATTAGTGCTATTTCCTTTTAAAGAGAAGGAAACTAAAGTTCCCATAGTTAGGCATCTTATTTATATCTATCTCTTTAGATTCAAAGTAATTTTTATTTGTTTCCTATATGATTATGCTGTATTGGATCTAACTAATGTATTTTCAGTGGGTAGGGTTGATGGGGGTGAACCCTGAAACTGTGTCCCCTTTAATCTGTAAAAGAAGTGTGATTCAAGGTCTCAAGCTCTCCCCAGAGAAAAGCATACCTTTCCCAGATAATGCTCTCCCCAAGTTAAGTGGTCTCATTCAGTTGGACATCTTGGCCCAATTAGTCCTATTGAGTGGCTCCAAACTCCAACATAAGTAATCTCTTTTCAACTGGAAATCTAAGTCTGGGACATTGAAGCACAAGTCTCAGACTGATAATAAAAGACAACTCTGAACCCCAAATCTTTGCAGAAGTCTGAAACAGAATTATGCTTGCTAAGGAAGCTCTCTTCTTGGCAAAGCTGCCTACCAGGACTTTTGCCCACTGTGAAGATATTCTCTTCTTAGTGTTACACTTTGCCATTTTCCTAACAGGACATTGCCACTAAGAAGTCTGTCTTCCTAGCAAACCTGACTTCTCATTGCCAGACTCCTAATGAGGAGTTTTGCCTGCTAAGAAAGCTTCCTTCTTAGTGAATAATAAATTCACTTTTTGCCACAGATTTTTGGGTTTGCGAATTCTTTTGCATTGGACCTGCATCTCTCCCCCTATTCCCAGGATACTAACAACAACTGGGGAAATAAGTAAAAGACTATAGGAGATTCCTCTTGATCTTGATGTGGTATAGCACCTAGGGAGGGCACAGCAATAACCCTAATGCCACTAGCCTTGGGAGTGCCACAAACAATGCTGACTATCAGATAACAATCTATTTATTAACAAAGTCATAATAAAGTTTCTGAGAGTTCAGTAGTGGGATGTGGCTCCATCTCTAAACTTTAGGATTCAATACTCTTCAAGATCACTCCTCAATTTTACCTCTAAGCCATAGAAGTCAATAATGATTGCAACCCCACTCCTAACACTCCTCAATTTTATGTTTAAGCCATAAAATTAGCATATCAGTGACTTAAAAAAACCTGATCTTTGTTTCTCTTTCCTATATTATTTTCTTGCTCCTGACTCTTTGCTAAATTTCCTTGGAATTTAGCCTACTGTCAAGTAATATAATAAATCTCTGCCCAAAAGGAGGTGATGCCATGACATGCAAATGAAATGAATTTAACTGAGGGAGGGCTGTGCAAGTCACCTGCCTCAATTTTCCTTCCATACCCATCTGGGTTAAGTGACCAGATATAGATCAGGAGTACTGGAGATGGTCTTGGAAGCAGTGGGAGACCTTGGTCTTTTTGAACTAAGATCTTCAACAAGTCTCAGTCTGATTGAGGCAACACCCAATCTTTAATTAAGGTACAATGAGCTAGAAAAGGAAATGCCAAACCACTTTAGTGGTTAGTATGTTTGCCAAAAAAAAAAAAAAAAACACCCCGAATGAGATTATCAAGAGTTGGACAGGACTGAAATGACTGAACAACAACAATGATAAATTGTAAACTGAAAAAAAAAATCTCTCCCTGTGGCCAAACTAGTGATAAGCCTCTCTAAACCTACCTTAGAAGCAACTTGTATGAGAAATATGCAGTTACACATAAAAGCTACTTAGTAGGGTCTGACAAAGCTTAAAAGACACAGAACTTCATTATAACTTTCTTGGGATGCAGTGTTGTGAGTGACACATTAAAATCCTTAGACTTATTAATTATGTAACACTCAACAAGTCATTTGGCCCATTAGAATGGGAGGTCCTTGAGAGCATATGCTGTCTTTTCCATTTCTTTATATTTCCAGGACATCTATGCCTAACATAATAATTCTTAATAAATAATTATTGATTGACTGACTTCCCAATACATCAACTCCCTAAGATTATAAATTGTGGAGAAAGAACTGATTCTCATTAGTAGAGATGAGGGATAGGGATGGACATGGGGCTTTTTCTTCATCTAAGAGTTCTAGATATCAATGAAATCACATCTCATCCCTATCTCTGTTCCTTTTGCTTTTCCTATCTCCATCTCTATCCCTATCTAGAGGATATCCTTATCTATGTTTGTATCATAGTAGAGAAACATTTAAATAAGAATATATTCTTAAGACATGATTCTTATAAAAATGAGAAAATGTGTTTTCCTTCTTCATAAGAAATATTTTCTCATTTGTTGTTGTTGCTGCTCTTTTTTCTTTTTTCTTTTTTTTTCTTTTTTTGGTTTGGTTTGTTATTTTTGGTGAAGCAGCACTTCCAGTTGCATTATAAAAAAAAAAAGAAGCTATAGTAATGTTAAAAATGGCACACTGGGTTGGGTATCAAAATGCATGGGCTCATATTCTACCTTTGCTACTTACTATCTATGTGATAATGAATAAGTCATTTAACATATCTAGGCCTTCCTTCTTCAGCTATAAAATAAAGGCATAAGACTAAATGGCTTTTAAACCCATTTCTAACTGTCAATCTAAGTTTCCTATAATTGATGTATTTTTTCCCATAATATTTCAAAATCCTTCATTTTATACTTAATTTGGATTAGTTACTTCAAATCGTGCTGCCCATCATTTTCCCATATTTTTGCCAATCAATCATATTTTGGCCACTCATAAACATGCATTATGTTTTTCTTCCTCCAATTATAAAATAAGAATTGTCCTAGTATTAGTGATTCTCAGAAAATCTGTTTTTTTTCCTATTTTGCAATTCTACAACTATTTATCCTTTTATCTCAACTCTTTTATTTCTTGTCTGTAATCCAGACCAGAATTAAACTCTCTCTCAAACTTTTACCTCTCCAACATCCTCTAGAATTATTATAACCTTATAGAATACTGAAAAGAATGTTTTAGAAAAAAAACTACATTTCACCTATATCCTTATTCATTTGCTTGTCATTTACTATTCTCAAGGAATTTCAGCACATCATGTAAGTGTGACTTTCCCTTGAAAATATATTTTGCCTTGTACACAATAGTTTTCTCTGCCCTCCCCCCATGTTAGGTATTCAGTGATTTTTTGATATTGAACTTCTTGATATTTTTCAGAATATACAATCAAAACTCACAGATCTAACAACTTAGATCCCTTCAGGTTCCCCTTTTAATGAAAGTGATTCATATTTGTAACTGTTTCTTAAACAAGATTTTAAAAATTTCAACACTTCTAGCTCACTTTTTTGTACTTAAAATTATCCTTGATTAAATCATAAATTTAGAAAGGACCTTAGAGATGAACTAAATTGTTTTATAAAGAAAAAAAAATAAAGTGCATAGAATTCCATTGTTTTGTCCAAGGTCGAACTCTATTTAATAACATAATTGGGATTAGAATCAGAGCTTTTGACAATTAGCTTGCCAAAATAACATGTTGGCTTTCATATGTTGCCACATGCTTAAATAATTTTCATTTCTAGTCTTCAGGGATTTTTGTTTTCATAAACATGTAGGAAGAAACTATGCATAACAATTGTTGATTGAGTGGCTATTATTAAATAGCATGACTACCAAAAAAACCAAGATTATCAGAAATATATATTAAGATAGGTATAATGGTATGGACAACTACTATAATATAATAGAAATATCACTGATACTAGAATCAGAATATTTGGGATTAATTTCTTCTTTTGAAGATTAAAAGACAGATAGGTCATACAATGGCAGAGAGTCAGAAAGGTTTAGTTCAAATCCAATCTCCTACATTTCTTAGCTATGTCATCCCTGGGCAAGTCACTTAACATTATTTGCCTTAGTTTCCTCAACTGTAAAATGAGATGCAGAAGAAAATGACAAACCATCTTAATATTTTCACCAAAAAACCCCAAATGGGGTCACAAGGAATTGGACATAATTGAAAAACAACTGAACAACAAATCTGAATATTAAAACTTCCATGACATTAGGCAAATTACTCTCCCTAGGTCTATAGCAAAAAAGAACTAATCTAGATAGTGTCAGACTCTTTTATGATATTAGATCTACATAGAAAAGCAACCATGAGATTGGGAAATAGCTCTGGACTGAGACCCTGGAGCCTGGTATCTAGTTTCAGTCATTCTTTTTACTAGATAGTTGCAAGATAAGTAACATTTAAACACTTATATACCACTTTAATGTTTATAAATCACTTTTTAATAATACCTGATTGTATCCTTATAACCTTGGGAGATAGGAACTATTAATATCCCCCTTTTAGAAAAGTGGAAAGCAAGAAAGACAGAATCTGTTGACTTCCCTAGGGTTACAAAGATGAGTATGAAGTAATACTCAAATTCAGGTCTTTCTAAGTTCAGTACTTTATATGCGACACATTCTTGTGTAAACTTGAATAAATGTTTCTTTTGGCCAACAAATGCAGAGAATAACTAATTAAAGTTCATTTCAGCTCAAAAACATCATGGTATTCTATGAATTCTCTGTTTTTCAGGTTATAAACTGAATTGTTTAACAAAGGAAAAGGACAAAGCAGTATCCCCAATGATATATGCTATCATACCCCTTCCTCTAAACACATGGTGTAAGTATAGGATACAAACCATAGATCATAGATTGACCCAGGTCAAAGTTAGTTTGTACTATTTCTTTATATAAGAACGTTATCATTTCTTTGTCTCTCTGCATATACCTTTCCCACCCAACACTGACATTTTTAATTTCTTTGGTTCATAGTTCTAATTAAAGCATGAGCTGCCTTTATGCTAGCAAGTGTGATACATATTTTTAGATTTACACATAATGAAAATAATTACGGGGGAAAAATTCCTCAGGCAAAGACAGCAGCAAAATGTTCCATCTTTAAATGCACATATTGTTAATAGTTTCACTGACTCATTAACATTTTAAATATCTTCAATATTTTTAAACTGCATATGTAGGCATAGGAGTCTATATTAAAGTTGATGATCATTAAGCATAAAAATAATAACAACAATGATATTAATAATACCTATCATACATATCTTTATAAAATAAGCATTATATTTAATAATAAATCATGTATGAGTTCAAGATGTTCATTGGACTTGGGTTTTATATACATTTTTTCTCATTCTGAATAATTTATAGTAGCCAATATTATATAATAATAATTATTATTAGTTATGGACACACACACAAATTAAAAGCAAGAAACAAATGTCCAAATTAACCATAATCAAGCTTATTAAAGTTTGATGATGAAATCTGCAATGTAGAGTCCACTTAGAATTGCTACCTTGGTAAAGAAAACAATTATCATTTTAAAGCTTTAAAATAATTTAAAAATCACTAAGAGCAAAATAAAATGACTTACTACATTATTCAATGTATTTTAATGAAACTCATCTTCTTCTTCACCAAATTTACCTTTTCTACTAATTATTTTATTCCATTAGAAATATTATCCTTCAATTCACTCAAATCCTTGACCTCTGAGTCATCCTTGACTCTTGCTTTCCCTCATTCTTTAAATTAAATTAGTTGTTAAATCATGCATATTCTCCTTCCACAGACTCTCATCTCTCATTTGGACCATTAAAATATTTTCCATGACATTCTTTTTTGTTTGCATCCTCTTCCCTTTAGAATCCATTTACGAACTGCTAGTGCTGATATTACTCTCCTGCTGAAAAACTTTCAGTGTTGCCCTGATTCTGCTATGATAACATTTTTAGTCTGACTTCAAATCCCTCCACATTTGAACTCCTACCTACCTCTTCAAACTCCTCTTCATAAGTAGCCCCTTTCTTTCAGCTTTATAGAAGTATCTACTTTCTACTTCATAAGTATTCTCTTTCTTTCTACTCACACAACCACCACCCTAGGTCAAGTCTCATTACCTCTTGGCTGGACAGTACTGAAATAGCTTCCTAATTGGTCTCTCAGCTCCAAGTTTCTATTCCAATTTATTCTCCACGGAGTGATTTTTTTTTTTCTGAAGCACAAATCTGATCATATCACTCCTCATCTTCAATAAATTCCAGTGGCTTCCTATATAAACTTCTTTACTATTTAAAGACTTTTATAACCTGACCATAATCTACCTTTCAAAAATTATATGCCACTGGCTATCATACACATTACAATTCATGAAAACTGCCCTTTTTATTGTTCTTCATATATATATATATATATATATATATATATGATATATACATTTTATATACATACATACATATGTGTATACATATATACATATGTATGTATGTATATAAAATTTTTCTGCTTTTGTACTGATTCTCCCCAATACCTGTAAACATTTTTTTCCTATGAAAATGACCAATTTCCTTCAAAGATTGATTTTTCAATATCAGTTTCTACCTGAAGCTTTACCAGAACCTCATAGCTGTTAGTATTCCCTCCCATCCCCAATTCACTATCTACCCTACACAAACATCTACCTATTCTTGCATCTGTTTTCTATAGACTGACATATTTTTATCTTTCCAGGCTAGATTGTAAGTTCCATGAAGTCATAGGATTTTCACTTTTGTCTTTAGCACAGTGCCTAATACATATTTTTTTCTTAATATTTTACATATGGGGAAACTAAAGCAAACTAACACAACTTTGATACAAAAAGTCACATAGTCAGTAGTAAATAGAAGAGATAACACTTAAATCATACAATAGCACCTAGGATTCAAAGTTAGTATCAATCATAATGATTATTTATTACAACCCTTTTATCTATTTTTGCTGTTGTTGCTATTCAGTTATTTGTAATAATCTCCACTATTGGTGACCTTATTTTTTTCTTGGCAGAGATATTTTGAAATGGCTTGCCATTTCCTTTTCCAGATGAGGAACTGAGGCAAACAGGGTAAAATAACTTGCCCAGTATCTCACAGTTAATAAGCATCTGAATTTAGCACAATTTAAACTCAGGAAGATGAATCTTCTTGACTCCAGATCTAACATTCTATACAAAGCATCACCTAATAATGCCTTCTAACATATACAGGAGGAAATTGAACTTCAGAAAAGATAATTTATTTGACAAAGGTCATATAGATGGGTAAGTGGCAGAAGTTTTATTTAAACTCGGGTAATCTTATTCCAACCTTGTACTCTAAGCACTATATCAGGTTGCCTTTTACTAATCTGGGTTTCATTTTCTTATTTATAAAATGATAGAATGAAGAGCTCAGAAATCTCTTCAACTATAATAATTTATTATATTTGATCCTAATGTATAGTTTCAATAATATTTTGTAGAATTTAGAAAATATAAAAATGTTTAATATTAAATCATTAATGAATATTTTATTAGTTGTTATTAATCAAATTTATTAAATCATATATAATATAGTTATCTATTATGTTTTCGTTCATAGAAAATCCTGATAGGAATCAGACTACTTTCCAACCATATTCCTTTCTATGTCTTGTCTTTGTGTGTTAAAACACACTAAAAGACTACTAAGGCCTCCCAGTGATTTCTTTGCCCCTATTTCAACCAGGGAAGAGGTTTACTTATAAGTGGCTAGTCTTCCCTTTTTTGGCTTATGATCTCAGAGCTTTACAAAAGTCAATATAGAATATTGCAGAATGCACACAGTCTCTTAGGATAAGAATTAAACTTTGATGTTGCTTGTTCATTAACTTTAGTGTTCATGGTTTTCCAGATCAAGGAGTTTGTCATGATTTCTGGCAAATGGCCATTTCATTCTGGATAGATAGGTGACTGATCTTGACTAATTTCCCCTATCTTAGTACAAGTCTTAACTGAGGAAGGTTAAGACTTCCTGGTTAAATGTAGGGAACGACATTTTTTTTTCCTTTTTCCATTACTACTTCACTGTCTGAAATATAAAATATCCCTCATTATGTTACATGAAATTTCTTTATAACATTTATTGCCATTGTAGCTGAATATAATGAACTGTAGTTCTACAGGTTCATCAAGGCAGACCTGATCAATTATCCCTAGTCATTAATTTCTCTGCCCTTTATTCACTATTAATCCAATTATCATTCATTAGTAGCTATTTCCCTGAAAAGGGACCAACTTTCTACTTTATTTCCAATACCAATATTGATGTTCTCACTACCTTAGGCAAGTTATTGATATAAACCTAATATTCCCCATCAGTCAGAATAAGATAATAATATATCTTCCATGGTGGGGATGACATAAGGTTTAATTTATATGGACATATTTTAAATAATTAAATGCCATGGAAATGCAAAGGGACAGTATCACACTGCAGTTCAACCAACATTTGCTGCTGACAATTTTTTTTCCTAAGTGTTAAATGTTTTATTTAATACATTTATGTTTTGGATGAACTTAATAAATTCCATGATTTTAAAGTGATAATAGATAATAATTGCCACAATGATGATTCAAAGAGAAGGATTATCTTGGACTTGGGCATCATGGAAAATATTTTTTTTATGAATGTGAATAATGACTTAAAAATAAAGAATTCTATACTTATAAAAACACCAAATTGTTTATATGACAGTTTTGAGGTTAGGGATTCTCCATCCATTTTTATAAATTTGACTTACTTGATTTCATCAAGAAAAAGGTATCCCAGACAATATAACTATAGCTGTATTAAAAAGTAATTCCTTTTATCACCTCATTTACCTGTGGAGAATATTCAAATGCATGTTCTCAAGGTTTAAGGTTTATAGTGACTTTGAAGAATTAAGACATTCAACTAATAGGCATTTTACATAGAAAATATAATAAGGATCATTCTACAAAATTCCCATCCAAAGAGAAGTACAATAAAAACATCTTATTAATATTTTCCAAAAGTAGCATCAGAGTCACTTTTCCTTCGCCCCCTTCTTTTAATAGTCTTCTCTTTATTTCTCCCTGTTTAGTTCTTTATTTTTTTTATCTTTTAATCTCTACTTTTTGCCCTCCCTCTTTCTCTTTATTTCCCCTTCTTCAACTGTTTCCCTTGTCCTCCCACATTTTTACTATTGTTTAAGTGCTGCTGCTGCTGCTACTGTTACAAATTTACTGCTTAATACTACTACAAATAATGATGGTGATGATATCATTTTCACTTCATTTACTTACAAAACAGTTGTCTCAAAACAAAAAACAAACATTGAGAAGCTTTATCCTCCTTTTATATATGAACTAACTAGTACCCCAGAAGATGAAAAGATTTGCTCACAGTCATTGATCCACTAAGTTTTATTGGAGTTGGATCTCAAACTCAGATTCAGATTTTTTTTTTTTATTTTCACAGGCAATTATCTTTTCATTTTACCAAGTAATTTCACAAATATCTATAACAAGAAACCAGTCTCTTTTTACTAGTTCTTAAGTTTTTAAAACATTAAGTTCCCACATCTTAATTTAAATCTTACTTTTAACTCAATAGATGTTTCCTTAAAGAGAAGCTAAATTAGACTGATTTAAAAAAAAAAAAAAGATGAATTAGTTTGTGGTACAATTAGGAGAAGTCCACTTTCTGGAGCTCTTTATGATTTTGTTATAGCAGCAGTCATCTCTCCCAATCTATTAATTAATACATAGAAGATAGCTATTACTTTTGTAGTTGTAGTAGTGTTGATGGTAGTACTAGTGCTGGTGATGGTGCTAATAGTAATAATAGTAAAGTAGTAGTAGCAATAGTAATAATAGTAATAGTAGCAGTAGGTGAGGTGGAATGGCTGTGTGTGTGTGGTTGTGTGTGTGTATGTATGTCTTACGCAAGAATAGGATAAGATGAGTATGGGAAGGATTGTCAAATATGGAGTGAGTAAAGGTGAAAACCTCCATGACCTCATGATCATACAGATAGATCTATGGCACAATTAGGTTTTCTGACTGAGTCAAGTATTCTTTTTGCCTCACTGTTATAGGGGATACTACAGAGGATAAGTGATATGATACCAGTCAGAGAGGATACTAGAAAAATGACAATGTTAAATATTGTTAATGACAACATGACTGCATAATCCCACTTGACAATGGGGTGAGTTATAATGTTGTTCTACATTCTAACTATACAGGAAATATTATTTTAATCATTAACTTGAAAGACTTTTTAAAATTCTAGGGTAAAACTTAAGTAAAAAGGACAAAAAGTTTTAGGAATAGTACTAGATAATTAACAACTATGCGTTTTTTAAAAAAAATCAATGTTCTCATTCTTTTTATAGCAATATAGCTATTATTTGTATGTTAATCCTAGAAATACTTTTTTTCTGAAGTTATAGACTCTCATCCTATTTTTTCAATCTTTTAATTTCTTTTCTAAAATTCTATGCTTCAAAATGAAATGCTTTCTGGGTTTACATTATTTAAAGAATTTGTTAAATATGAATGAAAATGATGAAACCTTACCTGTTATATTGCAGTAAACATAAAGTGGCTCAAGGGGCCCACTGCCATCTGAATCAATGTGGAAAAAGCCAGATGTGTTTCCCTTGTGTCGATAGGCTTCACATGATTGCTCATAGATGGCTAAAAAGGAAATACAGAAAGTGAGAGAGAAAAGTTTATGTTGTTTTTTGTTTTGTTTTGTTTTTTTGGTAGCGAGTCATGTTCTATGACATTAATAACCTTATATGCATTTAATCTTCATCTATTTAACACAATAATCTTATTCTATCTTAAACTCAGACTAGCTGCTGGTCTATAACTACTAATAAAATATCATTCCCTAAGCATACTATTTTAGGAAGATAGAAAAATGACAGCTGACATGAAAAGTGTCTGTTCTTATGCAAAAAATTGCTCTCTAACTCAGGTATAATGGTAGCTAAATTTCCTGTATCAATAAGATGACAAGAATAATTTAAGGGTTACATGGCAAGTAGACAACTACTCACAATCACCAGGAGATCACAGTGATTAACAAAAAGTAACCTTAATGATACTTATAACAATAACTACTCCACAAGAAAATGAACTCACACCCTTAGCCTCTTTAAATCAATCAATATTTTCTGAGCAGAAATTCCATGACTAGAACTATGCTAGTCAATGAGAAATATAAGAAAGAAGTATAAATATATTCCAACAAGGAATGTCATTTGTAGCTATAGTCCTAAAGATAAAACTTATACATATGAAGCTTAGCTACTAATGTTTTTAAGAAATATAGGTAGAGTAGTTAGGGGAAGTTTCACAGGTGAGATGAAATTGGAAGTGACCCACAATGCTCCAGCCAAATTAAGTATGTGATGCATTTGAGGTGCACTTCAAACAAATAGTGTCTTAATATAAAGAAATATTTATGACATATTTGTCTTTCATCCGCATGAATTTCTTCATGCTGTTTCGTATGACTGGAATATCTTTTCTTTCTCCTTTTATCTACTAGATTTCTATATACACTTTAATGCCCAAATGGAATGCCATTTTCTCTATAAATTCTTTCCTAGGCATGATTTTCCCACTCAAGCCTACTTTTTTTTTTATCTCTCTAGTGTATTTATTATATAAAATTTTCTATTATATCTATCCAGGTATCTCACTTTCTATACACAATCTATACTAGATTATGAACAACATTCATGATAAACCCCTATTGTATCTGAAGAATTTTGTCCCTACTAATAATGATAATAACGAAAATAATAACAGCTAACATATATGGTTTTGTAAAGTTTTGCAAAGAACTTTTACATATAGCATCCTATTAGAACCTAACAAAAAACCACGAAGTAGTTATTATTATTAATCTTTGCCTTTGTACAAATGATGAAACTGAACATGGGAAAGGTTAAATGACTTGCCTAGAGTCACACTGATAGTAGTATCTTAACCAGGATTTGAACTCAGGTTTTTCTGGAACTCTATCTATAATACAACTTAGCTATCTCAGACTTATAACGGTAATTAATACAATATTCTAAATGTAGTGATCACTCATTAATTGTTTACTGAATTGAGCTAGCAAACATCAATGATAGACATTGCATATTTATCATTTTCTATTTCCCTATAGTGCTTTCAAAAGTAATATATTGAATGGAGATTTATTAATTCAAGCATACAACATTGGTTAGTAGGGAAGAACACTGAATTGGAATCTTGGGACATGAGTTTTAATTCCAGCTCTTCTACTTTCTACCCATGTGACATTAGTCACCAGTTCTTTCAGCCTAAGTTTCTTCATCTTTAGGGAACTGGACTAGATGTCTCTTAATGTATCTTCCAGCTCTGGAGCTATTATGCTATTAAAAAGCTTAATGGCATTTATACACAAAATAAAAATCAAGACTTTTCTTGGATTTCTGGGATAACCAACACACCTTTGGCTCAATTGAGGGGAAGACCAGAAGAATAAAGAGAATAAAAAGGATTATGGAAATCATTCAATTTATTAATAGACATTACAGCAATTATTTAATTCTAGGCAAGTCACAGAACTTTTTCAATCTGTTTCCTTATCTACAAAAATGAGAATAATATTACCAGCTATGCCATAATATTATGTTGAGGTTCAGATGAGATAACATGTTTAAACTGTTTTGTAAAACTTGATGAATTATATACATGCTATGTTCTTATTATTCATTTTTCAAATGAGAACAAGAGAAATGAGATTATTTTCCAAGACTATTATTTTTCCATTGCTATTCATTATAGGTTTATCTCTGTTGACATCAGTATTTATTAATTTTACTGTTAGCCTCTGTGACAGGAATTTATTAATTTTTAGAATTAATCTCTAAGTGACAGGAATTGACTTGACTGTAATGGTCAAGTCAATTCAAAATAATAAAATTTATCATTGGTGCTATAAGTAGTTAGTCTTTCGTACTAGATGATATAGCAGTAAAAAATTAACAGCAACAACAACAATACTTTTGCAAAACTTTCTGGTTTGGAAATTAGGCTTTTTTAAAGTCATAAATGTATCTCTACATATACTGAAATACATGTAACATTCAAGATTTCCTATGAAAAGAATAATGGCAGTTACATAAAGAATTCTCTACTGTTCAATTGTTTAAGTCTTATTCAACCCTTTATGACTCCATTTTGGGCTTTCTTAGCAAAGATACTAGAGTGCTTTGCCATTTCCTCCTCCAATTCATTTTACAATGAGAAAATTGAGGCAAACAGGGTTACTTGACTTTCCCATAGTCAAATAGCTAGTAAAAGTCTGAGGCCAGATTTGATCTCATATCTTCTTGATTCTAGGCCCAACACCCTATCTATTTTGTCATCCATCTGCCCATCAAAGAATTCTTTAAGGGGAATTTTATCTTAATAGAAAAGAAATGAACCAGTGCTTTTGTAATTGAATAAAACATTCTAGTTCTGGACCTACTAACTAATCAGTTGCCTAAAATACAATTGGGAATGTCCTTATTTATAGTATCTACTCGGATTAGGGATAATGCTAGCATACAGACAGAAATATAGTTCTATTTAACTTCATCTTTTCAAGTGTCAACATTATATTTGTAGTTTGTTTTTGTTTTTAGTTTGTTTATTGTCCTCCCTCCCATGCATTTGTACTCTTACTGGGAAGGTAAACAAACATATACAAACATTACTGAGTAAAACTGTTCTTTCCTATTATTGGCCCATTAGTTCCACAAATTTTAGGTCAAAAGAAAGTAATACTTAACTAGATGACTATACGGTCATAGTTCTCTTTCTTTTTGTGTTATACACACACACATATATATATGTAATTATAGACATAAATAAGACTAAATTAATTCCATTAATTAAATAAATGCTTGTGAAACATTTTGGAAGCATTTTGCTTTTATAGGTAGTTATTTAATTAAGCTTAACAACCCTCTTGTGAGATATATGTATAGCAAGTTGCATTCATTTGGCATGATGGATGTAAAAAGGAGCTAGGTTAAAGAAAAGGGGCTTCTGCTGAAATTAATTTGGAAACTGCCAGGGTGGGACATCTCTTGGTATCCCATGCAGTATTCAAAATAGAAGTAGCTTCTGTGACATTTGTGTCATGAAAAAAAAGCTACTGAAAGTATAGGTAAGTCCTACAATCTTGCTGGCTCAGCAATTAGAACTAATTCATATATAGATAATGGAAAGGAGAAGATAAAAATATACCACTCAATATTCAAAATAATAATATAACAAATTTCTATAATAATTCAAGCATTTTTAAATTATATATGATGTACATTCATATTCAAATGTATATAAGTCCCTAGAGGATATCCCTGAAACATATGTGTTAAATAGGTATCCACATTATCTATTGGATTTCACTGATGTGGGTAGTCCTTCTATGGATGTGAGATGTGGAGGGGAAAAGCAGTTATTTCTGTATGTCAGTCAGTAGGAAAATGCATGTCACAGCAAATCAGTCTCTTTCATTTTCTAATATTCTAAGAACTTTTGATTTTCTTAGTGTAAGTACATCATAACCAAAACAGAGTGTAACTCTTCTTATCCTTAGTGGAGATTATTTTTAGGTGATCTGATTTAAAAAAAAAAAAAAGTTTCTTTGTATCCATCCTACATATGACCCTCCCAAGGAAAATTATCACATACTTTTCAAATTTTTATAGTATGAGCTTTATACCTTTCAGGTTTTTGAAAATATAATACAACAAACAACCTGGCACATTGTATTTAATAAATATTTGTTGAAATTGAGTTTTTTTAATGTAATAATTATTTTAAGATTTTGGTTTTATGCCTGAATGTACAATTTAATAGTTACATAGCTTCAGACACTCTACTTTTCCTTTCTCAGCCTTACTTCTCTCATCTGTAGAATCAGAAAAATAACATTTACTTCCTCACAGGTAAACGAAATAATAAATTCAGCGGACTTGGTGACAATAATTTTATATGCAGTTGTGAGCTATAGTTATCAACATATAAAACTCTTTGACATGTGCTTTTTGCCTTTACCCAATGATAACATGAGTTATCAGTCACATGGCACTTTAAATTTTGCAAAAAAAAAAAAATAATCAGACACATTATTTCATTTGGCCTTCAAAACAAACAAACCCTATGAGATAAGACACTATTATTTGCATTATTGTCCCTATTTTACTGATAAGGCAACCAGGTTTAAGAGAAAGCAAATAACTTCTTCATGGTAATCCAGCTAGTGTCAAAGCTGTGATGTGAAACCAGGTTAACAATATGACTCTAAATTCTTGAAATGGTTAAACAGTTTTATCAGTCTTATTATTTTTTTTTCTCCCCAGAGAAGATAGAGTAGGTCATTATAGCTTTCCATGATACTAACAGTGTCATGTCATTTTTGGAATAAGAATTGATGTGACCATAGGAAATGTCCCACAATATTGCCAACTTGTCATGGATATGTCTATGGGTGAGATGAGTGATTCTCTTATACTAAGATAATTGACAAAAGGAACAAACACAAGCTGAGAATAGATTGCAGGATGTGAAGGAAGGGTTCTCTGTCATGGAATTGTAAAATATTCCTTTCCAACCAGAGGACAGTCATGCTGAATAATTTCATCATCGAAAATAATTTCACTAATTATAACCTTTGAAAATTTTGAGCAAATCAAAAACTACAAATACTAAAATTTCCTGCATTTGAAAAGTATTAATCACAAAACAATTATAGAATAGCCAAAGGAAGTCTTTAGTTCACACAGGAGAAAACATTTAAAATTTCATTCACTGCAGCAATAAGATTAAGGCTATGAATGTATCTGTTGCTGTAATTCTAATATCTCCTTAGATTTACAAAAGTCCAGAAAGCTCAAGGGGCCTTCCTAGATAATGTCACAGAGTGTTAATGAGAAAATTTACCCAGTAAAAGAAAGCTTCAATCAAAGGTTTTAGGGTACTGATTTAAAGAGGGAAAAAGACATGTACCATTAGTTGACTGAATTTACTAATGCATCTCATTTCAGATTATTCAATTTATTAAAATATTTATCAAGTTTTTACTCTGTACAGAGCATCAAGTTAGAGAAAGGAAATGATACAATTTTATATGACTCTCCACTTTCCATCACCAATTCCGCTTGGCTTGAACTCTATCATGGATCACCAAAATAAGTTTATCACCTGAAATCTCGTCATCCAGATTGACTAAGTTTTTGATCCTGAATTTCTTAGTGGACTTTCCTCTCTGACTGGAGATGTGAAGGGTAAAGCATTAAATTTTTCCCCAAACCCTCTTTTATAGAGGACTCAGAACTTTCAGAATTTTCCTGATAATTCTCTACCTTCCATTAGCTGTTTTACTTGGTTTAGACGCTACAGAACATCATGAATTGCACGTCAGATACTACTCTTCTCACCTTCCTTTTGTGTATTAGCTTTCCTCATTAAATTGTAAGGGCAGTCAGATGATATAATAGTTAGAATATCGTGGTATCGTGAAGACCACAAACACTTACTAGCTGTATGATCCTGGCTAAGTCGCTTAGTTTTGTTCACCTCAATTTCTGTATCTATAAAATGAGCTGGAGGATAAAATCACAAACCATTCCAATATCTTTGCCAATCAAACAACCAAAAACAGGGTCAGACATTACTAAAAAATGAATTAGATTGTTAACTCCTTGAGGGCAGGGACTGTTTTTGGTTTGTTCCTGTGTTTGTTGTTTGTTTTTCTTATTTGTATTCCCAGTTCTTACCACAGTATCTGGCACATAGAAGGTATTTGATAAATGTGCATTCAACTGAATATGAGAAGTGTTCCTTCCTCTATGTAAAGCAGAAGGAGGGTAATCTAAAAGGACTGTAGGTTTCATATAGGTTTCATATATTATAATACATAATATTTTTTTATGAAATGTAAAGCCCAGTGGTGTCTGATATCTAGAGCAGGAATTCTTTCCTGATTGATAGAAGAAAATGGATGGCAAAAGCCTTCATAAGGGAGATGGCATTTGTACTGTGCTTTAAGGTATAATGGGATATTTATATATGGAATAATAACTTTAATGTTAGAAATACTCTTGGAGTCTATTCAAATTGACCATTGTGTTGATGAGCAAGACAAAGAATGGTTGAAATTTACCCATGTGCAGGGATAACTCAGATTGATAGAATATTTGGAAGTAGATGTAGCCATAATAGTAAATCAAATATGAATAACAATTGATATTTTACGTTTAATTTTAAATTCTACAAATTTCGTCAAACAAGTTAACTCTTCTGAAACTCACATCAACTCTTCAAAATAGGCACAATTGGAATTATTATTTCAGTTTTACAGATGAGAAAATCTCATTTCATTAGGGTTAAATAATTTCCTCAATTAGTAAGTATCATATACTAAATTTGAATGCATGTGTTCCTGATTCAATAGCTTTTCACCTTTTAACAAATACTTTTCTATTCAAACATGGCACCTTTCTAAACTAAAGAGAAAACAGAAATGCATAAACATATTATTAGGCTATGATGGTAAAGAGAATAGGCAAATTAATTATTAGGCCCAAATGAAACCAAATTCCAAGATATTTTTCCAATTGTACATTGAGTATGAGTACATACATAGTAGAAATTTTTTTTGTTGTTCTGTGACGACTAGAAAGCTACCATACACCTACATTGTATAACAGGCACATAAAGAGCTCAGAACTTTCAGAATTGCCCATAAATGAAAGCAATAAAAAAAGATGCTTAAGGTTTTAGAGTCCCCAGAAACACAACACAAAATTGCAACATTGAACAGGACTGGATGAAGGAAGAGGTTTTAGCATCTATTTCTTCCACATCCTGTTGAAGCCATAAAAACAAAACAAAACAAACAAACAAACAAACAAAAAAAAACCTAATCTAGTTTTCATGGAGTAATTTTCTTCCTTAAGATTTTGTGTCTCTTTTTCCAATTGGTTATAACTTTCTTTTTATTATTTTCTTGAATTGTTTTTATTTTTTCCTTGAACTCTTACTTCATTATTTATTTATTTATTTATTTTTTTACTGGATAGCCATTGTCGAAGATGGCAGAAATTTCCAGGTTCTCCTGATTTCCTCCATAGGCATAAAATCATCACAAATGATTGCAAATGAAAGCAATAATTGAAAATCAAAGCAAATCAACAAAAATAAAGGGGTAAATCACTTGTCAAAACAAGAGAACTTCAGAACAGAGAGAATCTCCAGGGTCTGAAATTTGGCTTGAATTAAGTGCAGACACTTCCAGGCCTTCCACTAGACCAGCAAATAGCAGGCCTTGAAGCAGCTCTATCAGAAAGTAGAGGAGGCCTCATAAAATTTCATCTCAGCAACTTTCATCTCATGAACTTTTTTCCTGACAAATTTTCATCCAAGGAACAGTAGATTGCTGAGGGGAGAAAACTGGAGGACTCCCTGCTGTTTCTGGAAGTCAGACCTAGCAGTGCAGACCAGACATAATTCCTTCCTGGGAGAAGGGGGGTGTGTACATGCCTAAGTCAGTGTGGTACCATAGGGAGCAATAACATTTTTGGGATAGCATGACTAGGGGCTCTAACTATAGGTATAAGGTAGCTCTCTAATCATCATGTAAAAATAAAAAGTTTCTACTATATATGCACAAGATGGGTTTGGGAAAGAGAAAAAAGCCCTTTTATATCAAGTTAGATGCGCAAAAAAGTCCTTGAGATTGAGCCCCTGAACAAAATTGAGAAAATAAAAGTAAGGAGGATATGTGGCTTAGAGCAAAATTACCAACAATTGAAAATAAAAATAATATTAAAAATAAAACAAATTAAAAATAAAAATAAGTAAGCAAAGGAAAAAGAATCTGATCATAAAAAGCTACTTTGGTATAAAAGAAGATTTGGGTTCCTATTCAGAGGAAGATAGCGAGGTTAAAAAATGTCACTCATTCCCCAAAGAGTAATGTCAAATGGTCACAAGACCAAAAAGAATTCTTAGAGCCTCAATAATTCTAAATTCCTATTAAAGCTATCTAAAAATGTCTTCTTTTGAGGCAGAGTTCACTTTCTGCTTCAATAAGTTCTTTAAAATTCTCCTCAAACCCCAAACCTCACCGACTGAGTCACTGATTAAAACCAACATTCTTTTTTTCCAGGATAACATATTTAACTGGTATCTATAGGGGAAAAGAGTGTAGATAATTTGCGATTACTGCATTCTCTTTTGTAAAACCCATTATATACATATGTAGTAGAAACTTTTTTTGTTGTTCTGTGATGACTAGAAAGCTACTATATATCTACATTGTATGTTGTTGGTTAAACTTAGACTTTTGGGCATCGGTCCAAATCTTTGCAGCTAGTTCACCCTTTGATTTGGGCAAAATTCTACTGGCTGATCATTACCTTCCAACTTTTGCTCAGTTTTAGATTTCTGAGTGATAAAGCTAAAATTTTCCAATTTTTCAACAAGCTGTTATTCTTTCTCATATGTTTGCTGCTATTTCATCTATTTCTTACCTTTTACCAATATTCAGAGTTCTTAATGAGATTGTTTTATGTCTCTATTATAATGAAACTGAAACTGAAGAAGATTTGATTTCTGAGTAGAACAATCATATGGGGGAATCTTAAAATGCATTTCATTTTCTTTAACTTCTCTCTGTCTTCTCCTACCCCCACCCCACGCCCCCCACTCAAAAGAAGGAAGAAATGAGACTACAGAAGTATGTCACAGAGACCTTATCTCAACTTTCATTTTGTTTTTGTGGCCACATTCCTTCCTACCTTACAGGATTAGAATTTGCAATTAAGATCATATAGAATGGTTACTATGAATGGAAGGAAAAAAATTGGTTGAGTTTGTTTTGTCTGCATGAAAGAATTGAAAAATTATAAAATATAGGATGAGAATAACATCCAAACTCTTGACATTCAATAAATGCACATCATAATACTGTTTAAATCTAATTACTTTTATCCTATCTACTGAAGACTTCAAAATATTCTGTTCTAGTCATCTGGTCTAACATTCTCACTACCACAGATCCTGTATTTCCTCCAGAAACGGTACCTTATAATAAAGAGAACTTTGAGCTAGAAGTCCAGAAAACTATGTTCAAGTCTCAGTTTGACTCTTATTTACATGTTAAATGTAAATAAATAATCAGAATCCTTATATTCTACCCAACACAGAGCAAGAACAAAAGGGATGCCATTAGATCATGATCTTAAGATTAGATTGTTTTGTTGTGACTTTAATAGTCTTTTCTTCTAAGAAAGAAAAAGAGGAGGTGAGATTATACTCAATCAAAAAGAAGGAAATTTTAGAAAATAGCTTTTTTAACTATCGTTTTGGGCAAGTGAACTAGGTTTTTAGGAGAAATTTAGGATAGTTCTGATAATCTCTTAGCTTAAATGGAAGGCTGTATACATAGTGAATGAAGAAGCTTGAATGAAGTTATGAAAAATCTAGGTTGAAATCCTCTTTTATGTTTATTAGCTGTGGATCTTTTCTAAATCATTTAATTTCTCTTGATCTCAGTTTCTTCATTTTATAACGGGGATAATAACTATAATAATGAAACCTGCCTTACAGGCATATTTCAAGGATCAAATTATATAATATAAGTAAAGTGCTTTGAAAACTCAATTACATATATATACACATATGTAATTACATGTATATATTTAATATTTACATATTACATAATATACTATATACTCTATTGTTTATATTATAACAGAAATAACTTATAATAGGATATACTATGTATAATTGAAAATCATATTGTGACAAAGATATATTTTAGATCCAGAATTCTGTATTTCTTTTGCTTATTGATATATAATTGCAAATTTTATATGTATGCTTGTATGCATTCCTGTGTGTTTGTAGAAGGCATTGAAGTGTTGTATATTGGAAACTGATCTCACAGCAAAGAAGGCCTTAATCAAGGCATACTCTTGCTTGCTAAAAATTGTTTTATTTGATTCCAGGAAAGTCACCTATCCTTTCAATGCTCTCAATAACATCTAAAATGAAGAAAAGGTGGAGACATGCATTGTGAGGGAAATGTTTCAATCTAGTGTTTCCCATAACAATGAAAATGCAGTCTAGTCCTTATCTGATAGATAGATAGATAGATAGATAGGTAGGTAGATAGATAGATAGATGGATGGATAGATGGATAGATAGATGGATGGATGGATGGATGCCCTAATTAACTCCATGTTTGAAGGAGTAAAGAAGACTTTAATTCTACTTTATAGACTTTTCTAGTCTTATGAAAATGATTCAAATATTCACATTCAAACATTAACTGAAAAAGACCTGACTTTTAGCAACAATAAACATAAGTTAAAAAATCTTAGACAAATTTAAGATGTTGAAGTTATGTTGTACTTGGGTTTGAACACTGGTTTTGCAAATGAATTACCATACCACCCAAGGCATGTCTTCCTGTAAGCCTCAGCCTTTTCATTTAGGAAAAACAAAGAATGATATTACTTATACTATTTTGCAATTTATTATGAAGATCAATGAGATTATATTTTAAACTACTCAGTAAAATGTTATGTAATTATTATCAAAGAAATAATGCTTATATTCAGGAGCAGCTGGGTGGTACAGTAGATAGAGCACTGAATGAGGAAGACTCATATTCTTCAGTTTAAATATTACCTGATAGACTTGCTAACTGTGTGAATTTGACCAAATCACTCAGTTTCCTCATCTGTAAAATGAACTGGAGAAGAAAATGGCAAACCACTCTTACTTTTGACAAGAAAACTCCAGATGGGATAATAAAGAGTCAGATATCACTGAAAATTACTCAATAGCAATTCTTACAATCAAGTATTCTCAGAATCTTTGAATCCTGAGACTTGGAAACCATATGGGTGGAATTTAATCTATTATTCCTCTGCAAATACTCTTTGGTCTAATAATGTTCTAATTATCCTACATACAAATAATGTTCTTCCTTTTTCTAGTCTTTTGTTTTGTTCCCATTTGTGAAAATGCACTGCTTTCCACTTCCAGTCTCCAATCAAATACATACAATACATAGGAAAAGAATACACAATCATAATTTTATTATATGTTTCATTTCCTTTATAGATTTTTTGATTGACTACTATAGCTCACAATGTTCTCCCTTTCTTTACTTCCTGAAGTACATTTGTTATCTGTATTTTTATTTACCTTATTACAAACTATTATATATTCTTCTCTACTTACTTCATTCTTAACATATATATTAGAACTGTCCCAAAATTATACTCCAAGTTACTTATGGAAAGGAGTAATGTCTTCTCTTTCTCTTTCATTTCCCCACTATACTGGGGACAGATATTAAAATAAAGAAAATGCTCCATAAATACTTGAGTGATCTTTAACAAGTAGGAAAAAAAAAAAAGTCTGGGTGTAGTTTAAAAGAATTTAAAATGAACAAAAGGGAAAATCTTTAAAAAACCAACAAAGATATGTGAGCTAATATATATTCATTGCTATTAGTCATACTTATGACTTTAATGAAAATAAATGTTGCACTATAATGGACTAAAATTTCTTCATCAGGCTTCTAGTACAATTTTACAAAAACTTCCTGTACTATCCATTAATCCCTTACCAAGTTCCACTACAGAAAATGAAGTGGGGAGCAATGAGATTTGTCTTTTGAGAAGATTCTCATTATCTGAGATGGCTAAATTAGTTTGGAATTATTTTATGGTACTCAGATATGTCATGGATCGGCATTAGTACTGGGGGGGGGGGGGGCGGGGATATTACCAAGAGACAGAACATTTAAAGAACAAAAATCCTACAACTGAGGCTAGCCAGCAATGGAATTTCATTACTTATAGAAATGTTTAAGCAAAGGTTCAGAAGGCTAAATTCCTCAAGATTGGAATCTTCCATTTTATTGGAAATTGTCTTAAATGACTTCTAATATAATTTCAGAATATAGTTTTCTTGATTACTCATTTTTGTTTATTTATATATTTCTATCCAGGTTACCTGTCCTTGAGTCATCATTATCTTCAGCTTTGGAGTAATTTCTAATGACAAAAAAAAGTCATTTTAGAAATAGAAATTCTAAAACTATAATAATCTAAGGGTTCAATTTACTCTAGTGAATAAAAGTCATAGACAACTCTTTTCTACATATATGATTGCTGGTTGTTTCATCAAGCATATTTAAACAACAGCAAAAATAAAAAGTAAGCGTTAGAAGATAGAAATGATCACTTCTTCTTTAGGCTGGCAAGACATCAAGATTATAAGAGACAATGAACTGCAGGAATGATTGCCAGGGTCTACTATCATCACATTAACTGTCAGCATGAAATTTTTGCTACTTAAAATGGACTTTGACAACTCTTCAACTGACAGACTAATAAGCTCATTTCATGGGTTTCTCTGATGACAGGGTTATTTCTTTTCTATGTTATATAGTTTGATGTCATATAGTTTATTTATGTATATATATACATGCATAAATACCCTTATATGAAGTATTATTTATGTTACATTAAAACTAGTGCCACAAAAATAACAGTACTGAATGTAGTAGCAGTAAAAAGAACTCTTCACAGAAAAGATAGCATTTCATCTGGACCTTAGAGAATAAGAAAGGATCTGGATGGTTAAAGATGGGGAATTCTAGACAGATGGAATATGAATAAGGCAACATTGCATGCTCATTGAGGATGAGTAATGAAGCTTGGTTAGAACATATGTCTCTAGCCAAGGAAAGTAGGAGGAAAATCTGAAGGGAGCTAGGAGCAAGAAAATCTGAAGGGAGGTAGGAGGAGGATAATCTGAAAGGTTGGTTGGGGTCAGATCAGGGAGTGTCTTGAATTTTATATTGTACATTATTCAAAGAGAGTGGGAAATAAGGGAGGGTATTTGAGAAGTGGGATGTAATGATCAGAATATTAAGATCTGTTATTCCCAGTGAACTGAGAATTTGAAGTTAGTTTTTTGTGGTGGACAACTGAAAAGTAAAACAGATGCTAAGAAGTAATAAAATTCTTGTTATCCATCAAGATTTATTATCGAAAGCCTTAGGCTTATGGGATTTACCAGTTTGCATATTATTCAAATAGAACACATCAAGAATAAAGTCTGATAAAATATAATATGATAATTAATGATATTAATTTAATATTATACCTTATATTGATAAGCCTGGTATAATAATACTAGTACTGCTTTATTCTTGTTTACTTCTTTACAATTCCTAGTACTTTTGTATGTATTGTTTCATGTTGTACTGTCAAAAACACTGCAAGGTAGATGGAGCAGATAATATTATTCTCAATGTATATGTGAGGAAAATAAGGTCCAAAGAAATAATTTGTTCAATGACATTGAGCAAAATTAAACAAGATAATAGTTAGAACTTAGACTTCTTGACAATTTTAAGTTAAGTGACTTGCCCAGGATCACACAGCTAGTAAGTGTTAAATGTCTGAGGCTGGATTTCAACTCACGTCATCCCAACTCCAGGGCTGGTACTCTTATCTACTAGAATATTTAGCTGCCCCAATGTGAGCTGTTTTTAATGATATTGATAGAATTGCAACCAGCGTAAGAAGAAGCTGATGGAAAAGTCAACACAGTCTTTGGGATGGAGCAGAAATGATGTTATGCAAGAAATAATTCCCAGAACTGTTTCACAGAATAAACCACAGAATCAAAATGCCTAACCTTGAAAGAATGCAGACAGAGCGAATCAAGAATGGTGATGAATTTTTACCTTATGACCAGCTAAGATATCATATACCCTTGTGTCCTCATTCAAAACTGTGCTTGAAGTAAAGAGAGCAGGCAGGGTAGCACTAAGGCAACTATTCCTTGCTTTAATGATGAACTAGAAGAGCCCTGACCCATTTTATGCTCTGAATGAAAACATTGTTGTGTCTTAAGGAGCCTCACCTTGCATGATTCTGAATAAAATACTAAAAAAAAAAAAAAAAAAAAAAAAAAGATTTCAAGGAGGGTTCTCTTGGGTTTTAATTACCTGCAACCACAATACCCTGGTCATATTTTAACATTTTACCTGACTTTTAAGGTTACCTGAATAAATGACACTTGGCACATGAAAATACTGATTTCTAAATAATCTTGCTTTGAGTGGTGGTCTCTGAGACATAATTGAAGGCTGAATAGTGTCAAACTTTTATAGCAGTTCCATATGAATCATCCATTCAAATATCTCTGCATTAAAATAGAGCTGGAAAGAAACTTAAGAGATCATCTAGCACAACTACTAATTTCTAAAGGTGAAGAAACTGAGGCAGAAGAAAGTTAAATGCTTTGTCTATGGTCAAACAAGTTTCTAGTAGCAAGGCCAGAAGTATAAACAAGTCTAATGATTCCTTGATCTTGTATTCTTTCAAATATATGACTTGTTTAATCAATTAATTGTGTCTGAGTCCTCATGACTCCATTTGGTGTATTCTTGTCAAGGATATTGGAGTAGTTTGTTATCTACTTCTTTCTGCTCATTTTTCAGATAAGAACTGAGACAAAGATTAAATGTTTCTTGCTTAGGAAGTTGGCAAGCATCTGAGGTGAGTTTTGAACTCAAGTCCTTTTGACTCCAAGGCCAGAATTCTATACCTTCTAGCACACTCCTATAATTCCTGCTTCTGGGAAGGCAAGAGGATCATTTTAACATAGATATTCTGAGATGCATTTGAACTAAAAATTATTCAAGTATAGTTGTTAAATATTGCATCAACATGGTATAGCACTTGGAGAAAAGGAGGGAAGCTTAGGAAAGGCAGACTAGTACAGGTCTAAAACAAAACAGTTCAAAACTTCTGTGCCAATCAGAAATGAGATGAAGTCTTTCAGTGGCCATTTGTCTTTAAGCCTATTTGATATAAGGATACCCATTCTCAAAATAATAATATTACCATTAACTTTAAGAATAACTTCCTTTTTATTACCACTGTGAAGGTATTTAGGATCTCAAAGTCTAACAAACTTTGTCTGATTTTTCTATTTTTTTAAGTTTGGAGAGGCTCATGGTTAGTACAGTAGACACATTCATTGTTATTATTGTTTTTTGACCAAAAAAAGCTGATAAAGATGAATTCTAATATGTACCAATTCAGAGAAAAACCACAGACTCAATAAGATAAAAAACACAGAAACTGCAAAGTTTTAAAAAGGAGGGGACTTCCAAAAATTTCTTTACAGGTTGTAATTCATCTTTTGCTTGAATATCTCTAAAAACAGACAATTTACTATATAGCCCACGGCAGGTTAGTCCACCTAAATACAATTAGCACATTCATCTTCCCCTGTTCTTTTGGATCATGCAGAATAAGTCTAATAGTTAATAATCATATTCCTCCTGCAGAAGCAGCTAGGTGCCATAGTGTATAGAGTCAGCAAGAACCGAGTTCAAATCCAGCCTCAGACAATTACTGATTGTGTGACTTTGGAAAAAAATCATTTAACTTTTGTCTGGCTTGATTTTCCCAACTATAAAATGAGGATAATAATGCCATATACCTCACAGAGTTATTATAAGGATCAATTTAGATAATATTCTATGGCACTTAGCACAGTGCCTAGAGCTTAATAAACACATTTGTCTTCCTAATCTTTCTTTTCTCCAACACATTGCTTCCCCAAGACACTTGGTTTTCAATCTCCTGAATATTCTGATAACATTCTTTTAGATCAGATATGTCTAATTGCTCCCATAACAATTTTTAGTGCAGAGAGAATCAGATAAAATGTACTTTGAAAATATTTAACACAATAAATAGAAATACAATAGAATATAAATAATGTTAACATGTTTTGTTTGAAGTCAGTATGTATTAGTTTAACAGCCTCATTTCTATTTGAGTTTGACACCAGTATTTTAGATAAGTTTCAGTTTGTTGATGTCCTTCCTAAAAAAGATGACCCTGAGAACCTGGCACTCAGTTTTCAGGTATAATCTCACTAGGTTCTAGGCAATTATAAATACTCCTTATTTGCTTCACAAACTCTACTGCTACTAATGCAGTTTAAGAAGAAATTTATTCTTAGTCATCATATCACATTCAACTAGATGGGATTGACTAGATGATCATTCACTAAAAGTTCTAGATCTTTTTTTCACATAAATTACAAGCAAGATTATATCTCTTTCACCTTATACTTACATAGTTGATATTTTTAAAAAGAATACAACAAACAACAAAGTGCAAAACAATTCATTCGTATTCCACTTTACTTTATTTGATTCCTTGCCTAGATCCAGCCTATCAAGATCTCTTTTTAGATCCTAGTAATGTCAATAATGACAATTTAGCTATACTTCCTATGTTTGTATCAGCTGAAAATTTATAAACGTACCATTTATGTTATTCTCCAAGTCATTGCTAAAGATATTCAAGAGAATGTGAAGACAGAGCTCTGAAATAAATTACTAGAGGATGTTCTCAAACTGAAACCAATTTTGTCTACTGTGATATAAATGGTTCATTTTGACAAAGGCTTCACTGAAATACAACTATTTTGTGTCTGTGACATAGTTCTTTCCTTATTTACACATTTAGTAACCCAATGAAAGAAGGAAATGAAGTCATTTTGGCATAACTGGCTCCTTAAAAAATAAAGCTGACTCACAGTGATCTCTACTTTCCTTTCCAATTAAGGTTCTAATAATACTCCTTCCCTGCATCTATTTAATAATCTTCTATGTAATTTTGCAGATATCCAAATCCAAAGCATGACCTTATAGCCTGTGGAATTTCTTTTTGAAAAGTGAAATTCCCTTTTTCTTTTTCCACTCATATAATATGGCCCCATTTGCCATCATTACTCCAAAATAATCCAGAACTGAATTGAACCATCACAACTGTAAGAATTTACTTATTTATATCCTGGCATTTAATTCCTATGGAAAGATGGTTTGAGCTTTTTTCCTAAGGGCAACTCTCTGTTTTCTTATTGACTACCAAGATGTTTTAGATTTTAAATGTTTCCTAAGGCTTTTATTTCTTAAGTTTCATTAAAAAAAAACTTGATATCAGAGAAAAAAAAAAGTAATATGACTAGCATAGATATGCCTCATTCTTAATTATTTTTTCAAGCTATGCAATTTTGGATTAAGAATTTAATTTGATTATATCTCAGTTTGTTCATTGTAATATAAAAGGTTTGTCTAGAATGACAGTGCTCATAGATCCCGTTTTGGTATAATGTTTTTAAATGTATAAAATCAAATACATAAGATTGCAAAAGGAATCAATTTGTGAAACACTTATGAACACATACACACACGCGCACATGCACACACACACACACACACACACACACACACATTTTACAGTCCTCAGATGAAGAATCTTTGGAGTTGACACTCTCTAAGATACCTTTTAGATTTATGACTCAATAATCTATGAAGAACAGATCCAATTGTTCAGGAATTTCCTTTATCATGAAAGATCATTTTGTTTAAATTGCTTCCTGTAGATGAACTTTGCCTGGATCATGGCCCAGGGGGAAAAAAAAAGTTAGTCAAGTTTCTTAATATGGTTCTAAGGACCAATGTTAGTGGTTTTAATTTTGTAAGGAATTGCTTTGTAGAATCAGATCATTATCTTTCTTATAAAAAAATGTGATGTTTAACCTCTATCAAATTACTTACTGTCTTGGGGAAGAAGAAGATAAGGAAGGAAGGGAGAAAAAAATTCAGAACACCAAATCTTATAGAAATGAATGATTAAAACTATCTTTACATGTATTTGGAAAAATAAAATACTATTGAGAAACAAGACTTTAAAAAGCACTCACTCAATTTTATTACCATATAAATAAATAAATTTATATCACTTATCTTTTTTTATTTTAACAGTAGTTTTTAATTTTCAAAATACATGCAAAGGTAGTTTTTAATGTTTACTCTTACAAAACCTTATGTTCCAAGTTTTTCTCCCTCCCATCCCTCATCCTCCTCCTCATGAGTGTAATTGATCCAATATGGGTTAAATATGTGGAATCCTTCTAAATATATTTCCACATTTATCATGCTGTATCAGAAAAAAAAAATACATCAAAGGGGAGGAAATGAGAAAGACAAAAAAAGCAAGCAAACAACAATGTAAAAAGGTGAAAATACTATGTTGTGATCCACATTTGGTCCCCAGAGGTCTCTTTCTGGGTGCAGATGGCTCACTCCATCACAAGTCTATTGGAATTAGCCTGAATTATCTTATTGTTGAAAAGAGTCAAGTTCATCACAGTTGATCATTACATAATCTTGTTGTTGTGTACAATGTTTTCCTGGTTCTACTTACTTCACTTAACATCAGTTCATGCAAGTCTCTCCAGGCCTTTCTGAAATCATCCTGCTGATTGTTTCTTACAGAATAATACTATTTCATTACATTCATATATCATAACTTTTTCAGCCATTCCCCAACTAATGTATATCCACTCAGTTTCTAATTCCTTGCCATTACAAAAGAGCTAATACAAACAGTTCCCTTTTTATGATTTCTTTGAAATATGGCACCAGTAGAGACACTGCTGGATCAAAGGGGATGCACAGTTTGATAACTTTTTGAGCATAGTTCCAAATTGCTCTCCAGAATAGTTGGATCCATTCACAATTCCACCAACAATGCACTGGTGTCCCAGTTTCTCCACATCCTCTCCAAAATTTATCGTTATCTTTGGATTTAAATCCAAATCATTTATCTGGATTCAATATCAGTAATTCAATATCAGAGCTCTGATCACTTGTAACTTGATCCTTAGTTTATATTAGTCTAGTCTTTGCATGTAAAAATTAGGAATAATGCCCTGATTTTCTGTACATAGAACAATGCCTTTGCCTGAACATAGCTCATGTCTAAAAATGAGATCTCTTAGAATTACTAAAAAATATTATTGATTATAAGCTGCATTGAGTTTTTGGTATAAGTCTGATTGAAATGTACTTTTATGTTTTGTTTAATTTTAAATGGATCTTGTATTCAAACTAATACAGTAATCATACTTCCCACTTTACAAAGGTGTTATGAAAAAAAACTTACTGTAAATTCTAAAGTCCTATATAAAAATGATTTATTACTATTCATGAAAGTTATGCCTTAGCTTTCAATAATGAGAAATATGTCTTCATATATTCAATATTTTTCTTCTATGATTTACAGAACACTTTTTATCAATATGACATTCAGAGATCCTGGGGTATTGCATATGATGGCAATTAGCCTTCTGTTGATTGAGGTGCGCAAGAAATATTTGTTGTTTATGCTCAGGATTGAAGACAAATATAGTAGGTTCCAAAACTAGTCAATATCAAGAATCAAATTCAATTAATTATTATCTCATGATTTGAGACCCACTGTTATTTCTAGGATATATGAAACAAAGCCATTTATTATTTCATTTCATACAAGTTGTCTATCCTATATAAATATTTTAAATTTGACTTGCTGAAATCTTAGTCATTTAAAAAAAAAAGTAAAGTAGATTACAATGGTTAATCCAAAATTTCTTAAATTTCTTCAATGGAAACAAATTGATCTAAAGTGAGTAACATGGCCCTTATTTCTCCTAGTCCCTGATACATTTTCTCCATTCTTGCCTTGCTTGTCTCCAATGTCTCCATCATACAACAGTTCCTTTATTGCATCTATGTTTTTGTTTTGCCTTACATGTTAAAAGTCCTGCTTCTGGCACTTATGTTTCAGTAAAATCTTAACCATCCTTCAAGGCAAAGTTCCTAGCTCATCTTTTTCAGGAGGACTTTCTTGACTTGTCTAAGCCACACAATTTGCTTCCTTTCCTTAATGACAAAATCATTTAAACTCTACATCACAAAGGTCAGTATCTGAGTTCACATTGGCTTGTACTATTTCTCTTGTGAGTTTCTTAAGGGCAAAGACCTTTTTTCAACTATCATAGCACTTTGTATAGTCTTACGCAACAAATATTTTTTGACTAAATCACTAAAAATGTAGTACATTTAGTAGTTAATCATTCAAGTTAATTCAATTCAATATAAAAAATTTAAGAACTTTTCATGACTGAAACACTTCTGAAATAGGTCCTAGGAAAACAAAGACAGGAGCAAAATGGTCTTGAACCTTAAGGAACTTGTATTCTACTCTGGTAATACTACATGCCAACAGTGATATGGACTAAATGTTTGTAAAATAAATACAAAGTAATTCTGTGATGGTAGGGCAAAATAGAATCAGTCACTTTAAGAAATTGAGACAAGGCAGGCAACTACTGCAGACAAAGGGGATAGCCTAAACAAGTGTGTGGGCTAGAAATAGAATATCAAATGTATGAGAGAGAACCAGTTCATATAGAATGCAGATTGCTTTGATATGTCTGAAAAGGTAAGCTGGAATCAGATTGCACAGGACTTAAAATAATAGAGGAATTTGCACATTGTCCTAAATGCTAAAGGAGCCATTCCATCTTCTGAAGCAGATACACATGATTAAACCTTGTTTAAAGAAGATTATTTAGACAATTGTATGGAGGATGAATTAGAGAGAAAGGAATTAGAAGAAAAAAAAAACATAGGTATAAGTATAATTGACTAATATAATTGTCATTCAATATTATTTTCCACTACTTAAGAATCTTTTATTCCCCCTTTCTTTTATCATTTTCCCTTTTTCTTCTCATCAAGTTATTCACTTATATTCTTGTTTCCTTTTCTTTCTCTTTCCTTTCTCTTACTTTATGTGGGTCAGTAAACGCTGAACAAATTGAGAAGCTCTATTGATAGAAATTGAGACCAAAAAGATTGCTAAGCCCTCTTCAGCTGAAAAGAAAAACTAGCCATGATATCCACAAGGATAAAAACCTTATAACACCAAGGTATTAACTAGCCTGAGCTAAGCAGCAGGAGAAATACTTTCAGAAAATCTCCTGGCTGCTAGATAGTCTGCCCCAATATCTGATTAACTACTAACTCTCTTTCCAGGTAAAGGATTCCCACCTATAGCAAAAGCAGCATTGTTAGCACATTACACATGCTTTGTGCTATATTATGATTTCTAATGTGACAGTTACTATAGTGTTTCATAGCCACACAACTGATAGGACTTCCAATCAATAGCCAACTACTGACTGCCTGACAGGAGGAGCTCTATATCTGGTGTGTATGATGGAAAGAAAGAATGAAAGCTGACATCCCCTTTCCTGACTGAAAAGTGAGCTAAGAGGTTGTTAACATGTCAGAAGAGCTAGCCTATGACAGGAGATTAGCAAGGGCAGACAACAAGGTAAAGATATCTGAAAAAGGGGCAGCCTGATTATCCTAAAAGGGAATGAAATTGAGGTCAAGATACTTCACACATTTTTAGGGAAATACAAAATGATAAATCATTCATTAGCACATATTTACTCCGACAAATCAGGTCAGTTTGGTGCCTAAGCATTCAATCAATTCTAGGTGTCCCATATAGTGCTAAACAAAGGGCAGGTAAACCATAAATAGCTATTGAATGATAGAAAATATTCAGAAGGAACTCTGGAAAACCAACGGAATTATTTACAGGAAAGCAAATCCATATATCTGAAGGGAAGAAAAACTACATTTAATAAACCATAACCTTTTGCATTTATTTGGCCATGCCCTATATACAAAGTTCCCCTTCTCCATTCTAAAAAGAGTAGTAATGTTGGTTAAAAGCGAAGTATTTTTGGTATGTGTATGTATGTATGTATGTATGTGTATACATACACACACACATACACACACACACACATATATATATATATTTTTTTTGCTTGATTTTTTTGAGAAGGTTCTCTGGGTCTAAGGAAAAAAATTGTGGAATATTAGAGTAGAAAAAGTTTTAGAGAACATGTAATTCAATGTCTGAATTTTATAGAGGAGGCAATTATGACGTAGAGGAGAAAATTATATTGTCCAACATCACAAAACAAGTTATTCACGGAACTTAAACAAGGATAGATACAAATTTCTAGTATGCTAATTTCCAGTAAAACGTTTTTATTCATTAACATAACAAAAGACTATCTTGAAAAGATTCTAGTTTTTTAAGCTAACATCACTTTTTCCTCTGTTGTCTTCAAACATGACACAAGTTCTAATAAGAAAATCCATCTTTTGTCTCTGATGCTACAAACTATAGATATAACAAAGTTCAAAATAAGAAAACAGTGTGTTTATATGCCCTATGGAGGTGGTTCTGAGGATGTGAGAAAGAAAGTAAATATAATCAAAGCAATAAGTAAGTGCCAAGGGGTTTCTATGAAATGAAGGGGTTGGACTCAAAAGTCCCTTCCACAGCTGATATTTTATGATTCCATAAGATTTAGTTGACAATGTGATATTAATGAGATATTGCCAAATATGAATTTTCCAAAGCATCTCACATTGACTATTAGATCATTTTTCATCACCTGTGCTTTGCAGTTCTTCACAGGCAACACAGTATTGAAAGCAATATACTAGGATAGTTTTGAGCCTTTTAAGTGGTAGCAGGATGTTTTATATTATTCCTCAAAAGAAAAGAAATGATTGTTCTACTTTATTACTAAAGCAGAGAAATTTCCTATTTTCTTTCCATTTCTCCTGGGCACCTGGTATAACACCTGAAAGCTATTCAAAGAATGTAGGTGTTTTAGAACACAGTGAAACCTATGTCCCCATACAACATTTACTTCTGTATATTTTCTCTCCTACAACTGTACAAATCTACATAGCCTTTAGCACACAATATAAGTCTTAACTCTTGGCATTTGTAGCTATAAACTTAATCTAATACAGTGCCTGACAGATAGCAGGTGCTTAATTAATGAACGCTGATTCATTCTGTTCTTTGAACTTCCATTACACTGAAAGCTAATATAGTACCATATAATTTAGCATTTAATTAAACTCTTAGTTATTTGTATACAATAATTTTGTTTTCCCAATTATAGTGTAGGTTCTTAGAGGGCAAAGACTATATTTGAGAATGAAAAAAATATTACTCTGTCAAGTTGCTAG
Source organism: Sarcophilus harrisii (assembly GCF_902635505.1). NCBI lineage: Eukaryota > Metazoa > Chordata > Mammalia > Dasyuromorphia > Dasyuridae > Sarcophilus > Sarcophilus harrisii. Next base: position 323,720,603 of record NC_045428.1, read on the forward strand.
GATAGTAGTGCTAGGCACATAACAGGCACATAATATACACTCTGATTGAAACCATGATTGACTGAATAATACTAATAAATGTGTCAATACAGGTTTCTTCCACCACATTCTCTACTAAAATTCATAACAGTATGTTCTGAATATTTTTCAAGCCTACTTACAGTTATGACAAGTGGCTCCAGTGTAACCTGTGTCACTGCAGTTACAATAAAAGGTAGCCCAGGACTGAGTACACATTCCTCCATGTTCACAGTAGTTTGGCAAACATCTAATTAAAGATAAAATAAAAACACCAAAAAAGTCCAATTAATTTTATAGGATACAAGTTGATATTTAATACCTGTCAAGGGAAAAATAAATCTTCAGTGAATAGCTTACCCACCCAAGCCATTTACTGGCATTCAATAAACCAAAGACAAAGTCCACCTCACTCTAGTATCATAGCACCCCACACAAACAATGGGCCGACTTTATGTGGGACCACTCGATTCTCATCTCCAATTTTGTTAAAAGATGAATTGAGTAAGTAATCAAATACAATATGAAGTGATCAAGAGAGTGCATAACTGAAGATATTCTGTAGAATTTGGATCAAATGTTGGTACTTCTAAGAACCATAGGGAAATGATATATGTGCAAATTAATTTCCATCTCCCCCACTTTTAAGGTGTATTTCAAATCTTATTTTAAATGACCTCAAAAGAGAAAAAAAAGACATAAGAAATTTAAAAAAAACTCAAGAGATTTAAATTCCTGCCCATCATGAAAATTTTGGAAAAGTCACAAAATTTTCTAAGTCTGATAGATGTCGAAGGGTAACACTAGAAGACAGCTAAATAGTGCATTGTGATCGTAGTTGTATGTACAGCAAGTAGAATTAACAACAGGATTTATCCACTAAGAGTCCTGTGTATTGATGTATGAAACTTTTCAGCAATGATTGTTTTAGAAACAGAAACTAATATCCCCGCATGTGTTCAGATGTATTATTAGAAAGTTTCTGCTCAGCACAGCAAATAAGTAGTGCTGAGTGAGCTATTGCTCTGGAATGAATATATCCCCAGCTAAGTGGTGCCAAATAAATGTCCATAAAACAAAAAAAAAGTCAACTAAGATTATAGGATAGGATGTAATTTAAAGTGGGAAATGGCCCTAATAGGTATATAATGCAATCCCCTCATATTACAGAAGAAAAAACTGAATGTTAGAAAGGTTAAGCAACTAGCCCAGGATTACATAGGTGGTAAGTAGGTGGGCAAAGATGTTAACCCAGATCTTCGGACTCCAAATGACTTGTTATTTGCATTGTACCAGCTGACTCTTTGTTGTGCAAACACAGCTATACCAATACTCTTTATATCCCTAACTCTCTTTCTCTCTCTCCAATTGTGTTAAATCGAACAAAGTTCAGTAATTTGCTTCCATTGAGATCATTTATTCCAGCCTACTTAGACAGTTTGATCAATTCAGCCAGTCTCTCCTTTAGCCTTTTCTCTCCAATTTTCTTTTTCTTTTTTTTTTTTTCCTATTTCATGTTGTTTAAGGCATCTGGGGGTTTCTGCCTGGATAAAGTTATATGCCCCAGTTCCCTGAGATTGCTATCATAGCAATGCCTCAACTTTAAGACATATTCAACATTTTGTGAATATATGAATTAAATTATATTTTGACATAAAGTAATCCAATTAAAATATTGATCCAGTTTGTTTCTCCTCTTTTTTTCCAAAGGAAAAGAAAAAGAAAAAAAAATAGACTTCCTGGTATGTAAAAAATAATTAGGCTGATTGCAATCCTAAAGAATATAGATTAGTGTAATATGGGTCTTTAAAATATCTTCCCCTAAAATGTTGAGAATTTTTAAAATTTTTATTTTTTAACATTCTTTTCTTAGTAAATTCTTCCCACCTCCATCCCACTCCATTGAAGAAATAAACAATGCAATATCAAACACATGAAATAATGAAAGATATATTCCAAATCGTTCATATAACCAAAAAAAAAAAGCAAAACAAAACAAAATAAAAAATATGAAAAAACTATGTTTCAGTTTGCACTCGGAGTTCATAAGTTCTCTCTCTGGAAAGGAAAAACATTTTCTTTATTATAAGATCATTGATATTGTTTTGGATCATTGTAAAGATCATAGTAATTAAGTATTTCCAAGTTGATCATCATTTATTGTTGCTGTACAGAATGATCTCCAGTTTTTTCTATTTCATTTTACATAAATTCATGGAAGTCTCCTCCCCTCTATTTTTTAGCTAACTATTCCTCTTATCATTTCTTATAGCAAAATCCTATTCCATCACAATCATACATTGCAATTTTCTCAGTTATTTTTAATTTGATAAGAAATTCTTCAATGTCTATTTTTAATACCATAAAAAGAGTGCTATAAATATGTTTATACATTTAGGTCCATTTCCTTTACATTTGATGTCTTTGGGATACAGATCTCAAAATGGCATTGCTAAATCAAAGAATATGCACAGAATAATAACCTCAGGCATAGTTCAGAATTATTCTCCAGAATGATTGGCCTAGTTCATAACTCCAGCAACAATTTATTAATATATCTATTTTCCCTCAACTCCTTTAGCATTTGCCATTTCTGATAGTTATAAGGTGGCACCCCAGAATTGTCTATTGGACCTGCCATGCCTAAATTTGATTTGAGCTGTTCTTTTTATTTATTTATTTATTGGTTAGGTAATTGAGGTTAAGTAATTTGCCTAGCAAATGTTAAGAGTCTGAGGTCAAATTTGAACTCAGGTAGTGGTACTTCAGGGCTGGTGCTATATCCACTGTACCATCTACTTGCCCGTTGAGCTGCTATTTCAAAGCTGATTATAAAGGAATGTTAGAAGAATTTAGCTGGGTTGCTACCTGTATTCTGCCATCTTGGCTTTGCTTCCTGTAACTGGAAGTATTGAGAAATTTAATTGGCAATTGTGTATTTTATGTACAGAGGACTTACATTTCACAAACAACTTAATTAAAAAAAAATACCATTACATACTCTATGTAAGACACTGTTAACTCTAATAATAAGGCCTTTCCTAATGGATATAACAATTCTATTTGAGGTGGGAAATGAAAACAGTGTATAGATAAGTAAGCACAAAGGATATGCAAATGAAAATAATATAATTTCAAGAGGCAGGTTTTATTAACATCTTTTTGCCAGCAATGCAACCCAATTTTCATATATATTTATTTATGTGGTTGTTTTATTTATTTATTTTCTTATTTATTTACTTCTTTGATGGATGGAAAATTAAAGACAAGTGTATGAAGACAGTGAATCCATGGCTTTCAACTCTTGGAGAAGTTTCCTGTCACTCCTTTCTTCCTTGTTTCCTATCTTAGCTTCATAGATTTTCAGGTAGAGGTGTCCTCAAAGATCATTTGTTTCAATATTCATGTTTCTTATAAGGAAATGAGAAAAGTGAAGCCCAGAGGTAAAAAAAAAAAAAAAAAAAAAAAAAGTTGCTTATGACAAGATGAGAAAAGGTCTATATGTTTCAGAAAGAAAGTCATATTTGGAGGAGATAGCTGCTAGTCTTAATTCAAAACACTTTCAAATAGTCATTTATTAGTAATAGTCTTACTATGTGCAAGAAAAGAGGTAACTTGCATAATGCCTAAAGAGTCAGGTTTTGACATATTAGAATAGTTATTTGGACAATATTTAGTTGGTTTGTAAACAGGGTTCAGTTTTTAAGAACTTGAGAGTTGTATTTCTTCCTAACAAGAAGGGATGAAGCAATTATAGGATTGGTAGTAGAGGATAGAGTTTTTGGTGATACAAAATTTCTTTGGAAAGATTTAAAGAGTTGGGGAAATCAAGATGGGAGAGAAGTAAGTCGGTTGTTATAGCCAAAATTCTAAAACCAGTTCTCTTAGTTCAGATTCAATGTTGTAATAAAATGAGACATTCAGGATCACTGAACATTTAAGAAAGGAGCAAGCTTTCTTTCTCACATATAGCAAGAATATAAAATTGGTGGCCCTTAACTTCTCTAATTGTCTATCCTCTCATCTGAAAATATATTTAGTCAGTCAGTCATCAGGATACAGTGATTTACATGGTATTGGGCCCCAACCAAGTCCAAAAACCTTGAAGCTTATGTGATTTGTTTTGTTGTTTTTGTTTGTTTCTTTGATTCACCATAGGCCAGGAAACCAGGTGTAAGAAACTGGAGCCAATCAGATCTTGTGAGGGAAGAGGAGATTACAGGATTTCTTGTTTGGTAAGAGTAATAACATGGCTCTGTGCCCAGCACAACAGGGGATCACAATTTAAATTTCAGATTGATAACTAGACACACTTTCCAACCTCTGCTACTATTTTTAAACAGCTTCCTTCTGGGTTTTTAGGATATGCTTCTGGTGGGTGCTGATACATGCAGTGTGTGCAATGGAAAGCATTAGCAAAATTCCTCCATTGGACTTAACTCTAAAGGGGCAAGCTTTTGCTTAGCCAATTCTGTGCTTTCCAGGTTTCCCACCATTTGGCTAGATCCACAAACACTTCTTTGGAACTAGTGTAAATGAAGATCCTCTTTGAAACTCAAGCCTCTTTCACATATCAGTTGTGCTACCTGTAGAATATCAACTAGAAGAAATTGTCAATATTCCTTTTCCCGAAAATATATTCTGTTACCAAATTAGTAGCTATCAAAGTCTATTTTTGTATGCTTCCCTATAACAGATGGACCTATTAAATAACCAGGAAGAATGGCATTCCTCAAGAGCCAAGCACCTGTAAACTGGGATTCTCTAGACCAGTGGAAAAGGTAGAGTTTTAGAGTCTGTACTATAGGCCTTAATCCCTGGCATGGTCTTTACCCATTTATGAAGCATTAATTAATACCAGAGTGAGGTTTCAGACATACAATTTCTACGTAGCAATCAAAGCCTCCTCTAATCTTCACATTTTCCTAGAGGGACTATATTGAATTGTTCAACCAGTAATAGGAGATTCCTATAAAAGGTTATTGTATGATTCAGAGATATCTATTCAATATCAATTTGGGCTCAGTAAGTGGTGAACAATTACTTTATTAAAATTATAATAAATGAAAGCTTTGAGAAGTCTGGAGATCTACACATTTAACAATGGCTTCTTCTGACCACTTCTTGGGTCCTGCCAAAGACTGTCCATTCTGATCTTCATGGACAGAGACTTCCAAAAATATAGACTTTATTTGGTTCTCAGGACCCAAAGAGAGGAACTGCAGGACAACTCCCTTTATTTCTTCTAAAATTGTAATCTATTCTGGGCTCCATTTAAAAGATAATGACTCATCAGTATCTCAGTAAATAAAGGCCATCAGAATATCGAGGTGGAATTGTAGGTTTTCCAAAATCTAAAGAATACAGTAAGTTTTTGGGTTTCTGTTTTAGATTGTGGAAAATCAAGTGTCAATGTCTTATTCTGGCCTGCACCTGGAATCTTCTGGGCTTTTCCATCCCACTGAATTTCCCAAAACTTAATTGAATATTCCTGACTAGCAAGTTTCATAGGATTGATTTCCTACTTTTTAACTTTCATATATATCACTATCTAGTCTAGGATCTTTGCTACTATATCTCATATGATCCAGTCAATATTATTACATCCCCTCTGTTAAATATTAGCATATAGTGGTATATAACAACACACTCAAGAAGGAAGACCTTTTTAAATCAATTAGACTTTTTAAGGTCTCTACCTACCAAAATGTGAGAGTATAAAAGACAGTTCAAGTAGCCCTGGAGAAAGATGTTGAAAATATAATGGACTCTTTTCTAGGTGAAAGCAAACTGTTCCTGATGATTTCCAGACATAGAAAAAGAGAAAAAAAAAAGTATGGGCAAAGCTGATAACTCCATAGCACTCACTCTGGACCTTGGCTAACAATTCTATGACATTGGCAAGATCAGGAATAGTTGTAGAGAGAGAGCTAAATATTTTTTAAATCTTATAGGAACTGTAAACTTCCAGGTACCATCTACCTTCCTCTTAGATAGCACAATGCTGTTGTAACAGGATCTGGCATAAGACAGTATTTTGAATTGTCAACCCCATCAATTATATATATTAAAATATAATAATGCATAATATATATATATATATATATATAAATATATATACCTCCCTAGGAATCTGATACTGTAGAATATTAAGTACATGAGATTTGTCAAGTAGCTGTAATGGTTTCCATTTAATCCTACCCACAGTAGTAACATGTCTAGAAGATGCTAAAAGGATACACAAAAATACTGAGCACATAGCACTCCTTTCTTCTGAATGATCCAAATGAAGCAACAGCTTTAAAGGGTATTCCTTGTCACTATCTCAGTAAATAGAGGCCATAAGAATATTGAGGTTGGATTGTAGGTTTTCTATTATCTAAAGAATCCAGTAAGTTTTTAGGTTTCTTTCTTAGATTGTAGAAAAATAAGTGTCAGTGGCTTATTCTGGTCTGTACCCAGAATCCTCTGGGCTCTTCCATCCCACTATATTTTCCAAACTTAACTGAATAGGGTGGAACTGAAAGATCTTTATGCATTTGTACTCTGTTTTTATATATAGTTTAACAAGCATTCCTGCTGGTAAATTATCCACTACTTTCTTATCAACCCCAACTTTCAGGAGCTAAACCCAAAGCTCTCTCTTCTCCATTATCAGAGTGACTACTTGCACTAACAGCAATATTTTCCCAAACTAATATTATCTCAACATCATGTTCAAATTTAAGGATCAGTCAACATTTTTATTATTGTATGGTTGGAGAGACTCATAGCTAAATTTTGGAGCCATTGTGGGGAATCCACCAAAAAGTGGGATTTAATTGCTTTAAGAGCATTCTGAACATGGACTATAGCAAGTTTTCCCATAGTGGAGAAAAGATGTGTATGAATACATCCAATCTATCAAACCCCATTTCTTTGACAAACTTCACCATTACTATATGAGAGCTGTCTGCAAGGGAAATTAAGCATATAAGGCCAAGTACAAATAATGATCCATCTCAGCCACCCAAATTGGGACAAAGAACATTTACCTTTTGTAGACTTTAACGTTTTTAATTTGGATTTATAAAAGGAGGGCCACAGAAAAATTTCCCCCAAATTATGTAAGTCTAAAACCTTTCCACACTGGCTGCATAGACCATGGTCTCAGGAGCCATTGCTCCAGCAACTCCTGAAGTCTGTTCAAGTTTCTGAGATCACAATTCTATGGAACCTGTAGAGGGCAGCAAGGTGGTACAGTAGATAGAGCATAGACTTGGAATCAGGAAAACTCAATTTTCTGAGTTAAAATTTGACCTCAGACATTTAATAGACATGTGACTCTAGCAAATTACTTAATCCCATTTGTCTAAATTTCCTCATCTGTAAAATGAAGAAGGAAATGGAAAACCATTTCAGTATTTCTGCCAAGAAAACCTTAAACGGGTTCAAAAAAAGACAGGATTAAAAATAAAACAAACAAACAAAAGAAGAAAGAACAAAAAGAGAAGGAACAACAACTGAACAAGAACAACCACTCCCACTTTTCTTGGTGGAGAAGGTCCTTCCACAGCTTGTTCTCTGAGGCAAGAAGTCAGTATTTTGGAGAGCAGTAAATAGTTTAAGTGTGAGACTTTCTAACCAAGAGTATGAATTCCCTAGTTTTTGCCTGGTTTATTCCCCTTTTCTAGTCTCTGTGTCAACAGGAACTAGAGCATCTGGATTAGCTACCATAGATTCTTATCTAGGGCCACTCAGTTCCTATCTTATTTAGGAGGCATCCCTTCAATGAACAATCAACAGACTTCTTCAGAATGAAGATGATTTTATGAATATTATGAATAATTTATATTATTCTAGACTACAGCATAGCATTTCCACTCCTTCTGTTATTGCCCACTTGCATTTTTGTTTTCCTTCTCAGATTATTTTTACCTTATTTCTAAATCTGATTTTTCTTGAGCAGCAAGCTAACTGTATGGATATATATATATATATATATATATATATATAGTATTTAACATATACTTTAACTTATTTAACATATATTGAGCTACCTGCCATCTAGGGGAGGGGATGGGGAGAAGAGAGGAAAAGTTGGAACAGAAGGTTTTGCAAGGGTCAGTGCTGAAAAAGTATCCATGAATATGTCTTGTAAATAAAAAGCTAAAATAAAAAAAAGGGAAAAAAGATTTCTTATTCTATAGAGAAAGGAAATCACTTGGAACTAGTTAATCTCATTACCTCCAAGCAAGAAGGTTGCTTTTATACCAGCAGTTTTAGGGGAAGAGGAGAGTTGCCATTCCTGGAGGAGTGGGGAAGAGACAAATGGAAGGGAGGAAGAATCTGGAACTCAAGAGGTCATGCTGTAAAGAAGTCCCAGATGACAGAATCTGATGTCCATAGGAAGAATAAGTTTTACCTGCTCATTGAAGTAGAGCAGAGGACAATGTGTATCATAGGGCTATTCAGGAAATCTGACTTTTGAAGGGATATTAGGAAGATAAAAGTTCAAATCATACTTGATACATACTAGACATAAGATCTTGGTAAATTCCTTAAGGAATCCCAAGGAGCTTAACAATTGAAGGAGACATGCATTAACAAAGATGAAAAAAGAGGTTATATCACCAATGGAGTCCCTCACCAATGGAGTCCCTACCTACTGGCACACAGAGAGTTTAAACCCATAAAGAAAGCTAAACAGAAACCAAAGTTATGCTTCCTTTTTGTAACCAATAATGTAAAAAAATATTTTACTAGATCTGAGAAGTCATATGTGCAGGGAGTAAAATGTAAGAAAAGTTCCTTTAATGAAGATCAACAAGTATTCTACAATTCATTATCTTGCAAAGTTCCTTAGGAGTCTTCACCAGGTAAGTTCACGACCAGGACATGTCCAAAACAAGACGTGAACACAGGCCTGGCTGACTCTCTACCCGCAATGATATGCTTTATTACACCAAAATATACGTCCATATCCAAATCACTTTGAGCAACAGTAAGGCTAAAGGAGTAATGAAACATGTTAAATCACACCGAAAAAAGAATCTAAATATAAGCCTTTTGATGCAGGTCTTGAAATACTAATATCTACATCAGAAAAAGAAACAGGATAATTCCTATTTTTGCTTTGTTTACTTTATTTTGCCTATGTTTGTTTTAAAAAATCAATATTTTAATCATTAATGTTGTTTTAAAATAGTATTTTGGAAAGAAAAACTTCTAATATATCCAACTTGTAGTCCCCTGCTCCAAATGCTTAATTCATTTTGGTTCAGAGTATATTATAATCACTAAAATTCATCTTACTGCAGTCACCCAGAATAAAAAAAGCATTACCCTAATTTGTTTGTTCAAAGAAGATAATTTTACAATTATAATTTCATATTCTTTACTCAGTTCATTTTAACTGGAGTTCTTCCCTACCTCCATCACATAGCTGAAGACTATGAACTAGCATGATGACAGAAAAGGAGACAGAGGGAGGGAGAGAGGGAGAAAGGGGGAGAGAGAGAGGGAGAAAGGGGGAGAGAGAGAGAGAGAGAGAGAGAGAGAGAGAGAGAGAGAGAGAGAGAGAGAGAGAGAGAGAAAGAGAAAGAAGAACAAGGAGGAGGAAAGAAGAAAGAGATGGATTACATTACAAATTTAGATGGGACCTTATAGCATTAGGGGCCCATTTGACACTGTTTTGTGTATAGATTTTAGGACTTGAGTCAACATTGAAACCCAGAAGGTGTTACCTAAAACCTTTAAGGTTACACCTTTTAAGGTGACAAATAAAATAATGGTGGTGATATTTAGATGATGCTTCACATTTTATATTGTGCTACATTTCCCCCTTAATAGTTCTCCTACTATATGATAGATAATACAAGTATTGTTATCTCTTATATTTAATATATATATATATATATATACTAATTAAAAAACAATTAGCTACATACTTATTGTTTCTCTGTTCCCACTCCCTTTTCCAAAGTAGGATGAATGCTTTTTAAGGTAAGGGACTTCCCATATTTCTACTGGGTATCCAGTACATAGTAAAGTGCTTAAGCACTTACTAAGTGCTTCTTGAATTAAATGGAATCTTCCCCCTTCTTTAAAGATGAAGAAACAGAGAACCTCAAAGACATGCCCATATTCAGATTGCTAGGAGAAATCAAAGTCAGAACTGAAAAAAAAAAAAAAAAAAAAAAAAAAAAAAAAAAAAAAAAAAAAAGAAAAAGAAAAGAAAAGGAAAATAAAAGGCCTTCTGACTCAAATGGCAATGTTATATCTCCAAATCATAGAACTTAACTTCTTATTAATTAAAAATTAATAAGAATATATTAAAATATATTAAAGATTAGTTTGGAAAATGATTTGGAAAATTAACAAAAGAACAAATTAATGAAAAAATTTATTAAACTTAAAATGGAGTTTTCTTATAATAAAATCAATTAAGCCAGTGATTGAGATCAGTAAAACAAATAAATAAATAAATAAAGGATTAGTTTGGAAAATGATTGGAAAATTAACAAAAGAACAAATGAATGAAAAAAAATATTAAACTTAAAATGGAGTTTTCTTATAATAAAATCAATTAAGCTAGTGATTGAGATCAGTAGAACAAACAAATAAATAAATAAAAGATTAGTTTGGAAAATGAGAAGATAAGGACAATGAATTAGTGATGAAGCCCTAAGATCTACTTAGGGTGAAGCTATTTAGGGAAGACTACATCAAAAAGCTGAGATTTTATTTAGGTTTCAAAAGATACTATGTTAAAAAGAAGAAAAACAAAACAAAACAAAATTCATCAAGAGAAAGTGGAGATAGCAAGAATTGGAACAATAAACCCCAAAATATCAAGAAAGTATTAAGGAATAATGTAGGGACAGAATGAGACTATTTTGATTTTTGAAAGGTTATTATATACAAACAATGAAATATTACCTTGAAAAGATGCTGTAACTTGGAGCAAATAGATCTACCTGAAATGTTCTACTGAAGACCAATGCCCCCTCCCCTAAAAAACAGAAATCTAAATCTATGATTCTAGTTTGATTTTATATTGTGATTTTATAAATGAGGAATACAACTTTTTTTTAAAGGCAGCTAGAAAAGTAATTTTCAAAACTCTACAAAATAGAAATTTTAAAAATCAAAGAAGAGGCAAATAATTTTTAAAAGATTGTTATTAAAACTGGTAGCTAGTTTTTATAAAAAATAGCAAAACCAATCCCAAAACATTAGCAAATTTGAGCCAAAAAATAGAGAATATACAATTTAACTATCAAAAAGGGAAATTCACTGTATTATGAAGAAATTAAGGAAATTCTCAGAACTAATTTTGCTAAATATATGCACTTGAAATTGCAAAATACAAATGAAAATTGTATTCATTTACCAAAACTAAATTGCCAAGATAAACAGAATAAGAAAGAATTTCAATGATCCTATCTTTGAAAGATAAATTTAACAATTCATTAAAAATCACAAAAATAGAAAGATAGGACTAAACAGGCATATTTAGAATTATATCTAAAAACTCAATAAATTGTAGGCACCCTTTGAAATACGACACCACTACTACATATGTATACTAAAGGAGTCAAGATAGAGAGAAAGAGTCCATGGAGGGATGGATGGTGAGAGACAGGAATTAACAAAAGAACAAATGAATAAAAAAAATTATTAAATATTATAAAGAAAAAAAGATGTTTGACAAGTAAAAGTGGGTATTATATTACTATCTAGTCAAATTTGAAGTAAACTTAAAGAAAAAGAAACTACAAAAAAGTTCACAGTTCAATTATACAATCTTCTTTTTCTTCTATAGTGAGGTGTCTATTATTGATTATTCAATTCAAACTTAAAAAATAAGAAAAAGTACTTATTTTTTAACCACATATATTTAAATCTTTAATAAAGTTGAATAATTTTGGCTACTCCTTGATATCAAATATAAGTTGATAATACACAATAATGTCAGATCTGATACATTTAGAACACTTGTAAAAATTAAATATATTAAACAAACATATACTTCATCTAAAGGGTCTATGCTTATTTACCTCTATTTATATTTTAATGCAATAATCACATAAATTAAAAAAATAAAATTTTAAAAATTCTGTGTTAATGTGTAAAGTCAAATGTAGAAAAAAGTGCTGACAACAATCATAGACATTTCTTCTATGCAATATTAAACTTTGAAAAAATTCTTATTCATTGTTAAACTTCCTCTTCATCTATTTTTTCCAATGACCTAAAATTGACAATACCTATAATCTGATTTAAAAAAAGGAAAAATATCTTACTTTTTGGGTAGTGTTTTAGAATGGATTTGAGTTAATTCACATGGAATAATATCACCTTCCCCCCAACCCACAACATCCTCATTTCTATGCATTTTCCTTATAGGTAAAAGAGCAAAACATTTCAATCATATCCAAAATACAAAATGAACAATCTATAATTTAATGATACTAAAACTTTCAAAATCATCTAGGTTTTGAACCTTTTGTCCACAACCTATCATTTTTGCTTTAATTAGCAGTCTACTACATTTATCTTGTTTTAGTGAGATAACTATTCCAAAAGCTTTTGAAACGAATTTCTTTGCATCTTCAGTTTAACAACTATAATAATCTCATTTTAACCTCATAGTTGTCTGTTCATTATATTTTCAATTTGTGGTAATTATGTTAGTGGCGGACATTAAGGAATTAAAATGTTCAAGAGAAGAGTACTAAAAGTCAGTTCTCCGAATTTTCCTAGAACAAGTTCACATAGGGTAAAAAAAAAAAAAATAATAATAATTTACCACAAGATACTCATGGATTTCAGATGGATAGAGAAAAGTGACTGATGCTTATTGCATGATGTAAATCATAACCTCTTCATCACTGGTTAATATAGACTTCCTCCTAAAATGTAATCAGGCAAATGAAAGGATTTTTTTCTTTTCTCTTCTCTCTCTCTCTCTCTCTCTCTCTCTCTTTCTCTCTCTCTCTCTCTCTCTCTCTCTTTTGCAATTCCATAGGTCATGTGATGAAGGCTCAATAGCAGAACTGATTCAATTTTATGCTTATTTCATTATTTTACAAGCTTAAGACTAAAGAAATATATTCATACTGCATCAAAGTCCAACTTAAAAGATTTCAAAGAAAGGAAGTAAAGCCAATGTTAAAGGGAAAGGGGATTTTAGATATATGAAAAATAAATCAAGACCCTGAAACTAAGATCATCATGTATTCCTAAAGGATACTTCACTGAAAGATTCAAAATTTTCAGAACAATAAGAAGATTCAAATGAAAAATAATCCATCCTTGTTACTGAAATTATATAGCATGTTGTGTCCATTTAAGGGAAAGACAGAAGGAAACACCTCTAATCAATATAATTGTTTTCATGGCACAGCACTCAAAGATGATCCAAGTTAAAGGAAGCCACACATTTTGCTGATGGACATTGATTTAGATGAGGGCAGGAATCAAGTGGTGGCCCTGGCTTAGCAACTAGACCTCCTGTGGCAACTAAACAGCTCTGTTTTGCTTTTGTTTTTCTTTTTTCCCCAGCATTGCTTTGTTAACTTTCAGAGTCTTTTCTATTAGATTTAATCAGGATCATCAAAGATTTGTGAAGTAGTAAATAGTTTCAACCAGTATCAGGAAAATTCAGATGTATGACACTAAGACACTCACTTAGCTTCTCTGAATTTTATTGTTGTTGGTATGGTTTTTGTTTGTTTTTGTGGCTGTTTTGGTTTTTTGTATTGTTTTGTTTTAATTATTTTATCTCTATAGTTGAGATCATAAGATCCCTTGTACTTTTGGCGGGGTTGCAAAGATCAAATGAGATAATATTTCTACAAAAATTCATAAAATGTAAAGTTATCATTATACACAGGAAGGAAAAACACAAGAATCTGGTACTATTCTGATCTTGTGTTGTAGGACTAAAGATCCAAGTCTTTCTAGATTAATAGAATGATTTAGCAAAATATGTATTCCATTAGAGCATGAACTGATTTATTTTCCCTTTCTCTTTTTGACTCCAGAAGCTAATACAATGCTTCACAAATAGTAGGGGCTCAATGTTACATGAATATAAATGAAATTGGAGATTCTGTCATGTAATAACTATCAAGATAACAATATAAAGGTAGAAATGATGTCATTTTAGGATCCAAAATGGACTATTAAACAAAAATATGGACTTTTTTCAGAATAGAAATTCTAAATCTTTAAGGTTGGTATTACAAATATTATTCAATATATATAATTGTTTTTGTCACACTTAGTATATCAGAAGATAGATGAGTTACAGGAGTCTCTAATATTTCCTGAAATCCTTTTGTTTTTATCTCAATGGACACGTATTGCTAGATAGAGTTCAAAATTTCTGTATCTTAGAAATGACTTAAGGATCAAGAAATCAGGTTTATAGTAACAATCATAATAATTAGTAGTATAATAAAATAAATAGTAACAAAATGGTAGTAATAATAAAGTTTGATCTACTGGTCATCCTGACATCTGGGGGAGGGGGAGGGGGTAAGAGGTGAAAAATTGGAACAAGAGGTTTGGCAATTGTTAATGCTGTAAAGTTACCCATACATATAACCTGTAAATAAAAGGCTATTAAATAAAATAATAATAATAATAATAAAGTTTGGCATTTAGCATAATAAGGTAAATTATCTATCTGGTGTTAGCTAACTTATTCAGAACTTATAACTTTTTCTGGTAGGAATGAAGATTTGACCAGAACACACACAATTTCTTATAATGGAAGAATATAGGGGGTAGTTTTGGGGGTGAAATTGGAGGCTGAGTATATATAATTATGTAAGACAGTATGGAATAATGAAAAGAAATCCAAATTGACAGTCAAAAAACCTAGGTTCAAATCACTGTTGGATTATTTATTAGTGCTTTTACTTGCCATTGAATATCTATTTTTCTTTATCAAATTCATAATAATAATATATAATTAGGGGTGTAAAAAGTTTCATGTGTTTGCTTCTGTAATATAATAGGACTAAATTTAATTCACATAAAACTTCAACAAATGAAAAGTGTTATATATAAATGTCAGTTTTGTACATATGCATATAAATCTATCTATCTGTAACTATCTATCTATCGATCTACCTATATGAGAAGCTATGCAGTGCAGTGGATAGAGTACTAGCTTTTGCCTTTGAGTAAGTCAGTTAATCTTGTTTGCTTCAGTTTCTTATTTGTAAAATGAATGTAAAATGAAATGAAGAAGGACATTACAAAACTACTCCAGTATATTTGCCAAGAAAACTCCAAATGTGGTCATGAAGATTGGGAGACAATGGAAAACAATGGAAATACATACTCATATTCATGTATACATACATATACATATATATACATGCACACAATATTGCATATATTTGCAATATTGTATATCCAATACATATACATAACATATATACAATAATATATACAAACATACACAAATATACAAAAGTAGTTGAACTTTATATAATGCTTCTCACTTGAAAAAAGGTACTTGCCTTAGCTCATTAGTACCGATACCTCAAATATCAAATATATAAATATACATCCTGTATATAAAAATATATACAGGATGTTGTGAATACACAAATCAATCCTTATTTGTAGAACATTTTTTTCAAAATAGACCCAGAATGCACTGCTTTTAGCATTCTAACTTCCCCATAGTTATAGAAAGCTATTCTATGGGAACTTATGTAGCTCAATTCAATGCTGAATTCTTTTCTGATTGGATAATAGTGCCCATTTGTGATGCTATTTGTGTTGTTCAGTTTGGGTGTTAGTTCCTCTACTGAGGTATAAGTTTTCTTATCTTTCAAGTTGTTGTCCAAATCAACTAATTCTGCCTTCACCAGGGAAGTATTTAGAAAGTTTGATTATCATTTTCTCTTGGTCACTTTTGTTAATGTCATATACATATGAAAAGCATGATTGCTTTAGTATATATAACTGAAGGAATCCTTGTATATAATAACAGCTTCTGTGTTTTCCTAAAAACCACTGCATGAAGAGGCTTTAAAAGCATAAAAGCAGAGGCTAAAAAGCATGTAGCTCTTGTTTTAAATGTCAGAACCATTGATAGCTGAATATTATCATGGATAATTCCAACCACAGTTTAATTGTTTTACTTGTTCTTTTTCAGATTGGATACTAGCCATAATGGAAAACTTAAGTGTAAATGTCATGGTTTCTGCCTGCAGAAAAAGTAAAATACAAATTTGGAGACTAATCAGATAAATTTAATACACATGGAACAAAAACTTCCTATATTGACTCAACCCATATTGAATTTCATAATTTTCATATATTTTAGATTATTAGATTTTAAGCTTCTTGAAAGTAGAGCTGTTTTTTTTTATTTATTTTACCCTTAGCACTTCACACATTTCTGGAATACAGCAGGTGCTAAACAGATATGTATATTGGCTTATTGAATTGGATAAGGTTAGATATATGAGAGAGATGTATCATGAAGTCCATCAGATAGACAAGATAGGGAACACATGTTACAATGCATCTTCTGTGATCAGATTGTTTAGGATCTCAAGTTCAAATTCTATTGCTTGGTTCTCAAGTGTCCACATCATCTTTTTCACCATATTTGTCCCATTTCTCCAACATTTGTCACTGTCTTCCATCAAGCAGATATTTTTTTCATCATCCCCTTTCCTTCATATATATATATATATATATATATATATTTTCTATTCTGCTGACCTGGAGTGCCTTATGATACTTGTTTCTTATCTAGTTCTAACCTATCTACAAAATCCTACGTAGGAACACAAGATCATAAAGACTATAGGATCATAAATCTATAAGATAGGATATTAAAAGTCATATGTGAATATATGTATGTGTTTTATGTATGTTTATACATATATGAATGTATGCATGTATATATGTATATGTGAACATGATCTTTATATATAAACTTACGTATATGTGTATATATGTTTATAATTATAGGTATGTGTGTTGTATATATATAAAATCAGATCAAAAAGAAATTAAGGGTAAATTAGAAGGGGGAAAGAAGACAAAATGGATATTTATTAGCTGTCTATAGAAATCTAAAGGAGAATTTCATCTTCTTTGTTTTGTATTAAGGACTAGTGATAGAATAGGATTAATGTAGTAAACCAATTGTGTGTTTATGAGTGTCTGGTCTTTATTAAGACCTTCTGGAAAAACATGACTCTTTTTTTCTTGGTATTTCACACATTTAGACATTTAAGTCACATATGTAAAACTAAAAGAAATCTGAGAAGTTTTCTATCCTCTTGCCATATTCCCATTCATATCTAGGAAACTGAGGGCCAGAGAAATTCATTAACTTGTCCAGTGTCATATAGATAGCAAGTAAGGGAGTTTGGAACTTAAGCAAGTTTGTCTGACCCTGAAACCAGTAGTCTTTCTTTAACACCACAGCTGCCTCCAGAATTATTAAAAAGCAACTAGCAGTATGAAGTGCCAAGCAACAACTGAAAAACAAGGGCTAGTTGCTGGATGCCTAGCTTAGAAGATTCTTTGTAAAAATGTGTTAGACTTAATTGAATCCTAAAATCAAGCAAGTTTCATTGTGATCAGATCATAGATTAAACACTAGAAGAAAAGTCAGACTTCTAATTAAACTTTGTCATTGTACGTGAGGAAACTGAGATTCATAGAGATTATATGATCTGCCAAAGGTCACACAGGAAATAACCATCAGAGGAGAGAGATTTTAACTCAGGATCTTAGACTTCAGAGTAAGTGCCCCTTTCTACACAATTTTCTTCTACACTCAATCTAGTAGGAAATTATTTGAAATTAAAAAGAAATAAAAAACTGACTCTATTTTTTCCTTCACCAGGAAGCTAATAATGACATATGGTAAAAGCTGGAAAGTATTGCATTAAAACAGGCTTCAGAAAACTCCACAGAATCAATTCAATAAGAACAATGCCATGTAAATCCCTGCAAGCTGAAGTATAACTAAAATAAGAGAAAGGGGAAAATAAAATAAGACAGTTACAGAGTTTGTGTTATATATGATCCTAATGCTTGTCTCTCAAGTTCATGAAATACACTTTTCTTCAGTATCTTTTCCTTAAGATAAACAGCTGAAATGATTAGAGACACACAGGCAGCCTTAAGCAGTCTGTGTTGTATTGTCCTGCTGCAAACAAGTAAACAATATCAGCTTTCTAAGTTTTTTTTTTTTTCCCCAGCTGAATCCTCCTGGAGCTGCATAGGCAATATCTGAGACCAAAGTGGAACATTTCTTACCCAGATCTTATTACCATGACACTGCTGACATCCTGCAACCAACACTATCATCAATTTAAAGGTTTCTCTCTATCAAGATGATTTTTAGAATTCCCTTCTACTAGGGTAAAAGTATACTTTTCGCTTTTTAAAGCAATAAATTATGAGAATAGTATACACATCATTAAATCTTCCCCAGTATTATTGACAGACTTCATTTCAAATATCCTTGTTATGATTTGTTTGACCAATTTTATAATTGGGAGCAAGAAATAGGCTTCTGGTTTCATTGGTGTTCGGAACTCTCAGCAGGGAAAATTTCCTCTAATAATGCATGCTTATTACCTTCTCTACAACTTAGAGACATTATTGCCTAAAGCACCAAGAGTTTAAGTGACTTGCTTAGTATCACAATCAGTATTTGTCAGATTTCAGATTCGAACCAAGGTATTTCTGACTTCACGATCAGCTATGTAACATTTTAGTGCCTCTCAATTTTGCAGTGGGCTTGCTAAACAAATAAATATGCTTTTGTTTTTTATTTATATTCTCTGAAGAAAAAAAATTCACCCAGAACACTCTGACCAATGGTACAGGACTTCTATTATTAAGTGAAATTTCTATTCAAAATGTATGTTATTTGGCACAATCCATTTTGAAGAAATTTTCCATAAACAGATAAGAAATATGAATACCAAAATACCTTCTTCCAATTTGATACCTTAATCTTAAATCAGTATCAGAAGTCTTAATGATCCAAAGTCTAAAAGGAACATGTAGGTATCATTTAGTATAGCTTTCTGTATGAAGACATTCTTATATGGATGATAGCAAGAATTTAGTCAGTAATAATAGCTGCAATTTATCTAAGACTTGTCTGCAAAATGTTTTATATCCATTATTTCATTTCTTATTCACAAAATGGCTAGTCAAAATTGTTAGACCTCTAAAACATTGTTATATCATTCATTCACTTACCCATTACTTCATTTCTCATCAATTATTACACACTGAAGACAGTCCTAAAGGGAAAATATGGGATACTATATCTATCTATATTTTTACATTTTATTATACATAAATTATACATGCACATACACATGTATATGCCAGATCACAGAGAAAATGTGCACTTTAGGCAAGATTTTAAAAGTTTATTTTCTCATGTGTTACTGTATACCAAAATTTTTGAGCTTTCCATGTGTTACCATTAAAAAAATAAATACCTATGTGTCATAGATAATAAAATTTTCTGGTACTACAAGTATCCTCACTTTAAAAACAAATTTTATTGAATGTCCCTAGAATCTCCCAATCTCTCATGCTGTTAAATGGTTCTTTACCTTGTTTAGCCTTTGTCTCATTTTTATAGTCTCTTGGGGAAAATAATACATACATACATACAAACACACACACACACACACACACACACACACACACTAGTTAAGCGAAACTATAAGGTAGTAAATACTAAAATAAATGATACTGTCCTGTGCTGCCAGAGAAAATCAGCCCAAAGGAAGAATTGTGTTGGCTTCAAGGCAGATAGAATTTGAGCTGACTCTTAAAATGATAAGGATTTAGATATGGTGAAAAGAGAAAAATATTCTGGGCAGAGAGTAGCACTAAGAATGGCATGCTCTGCTTACTTTAAAATGTGTTTAAAATAGTCATACTAAGATGTAGTAGGATATGTTCAGAAAGAAAATGTGGATCAAGAGTCCATAAAGGGGAAAGCTTTAAAGAGAAAATTTGAATTTAGATCAGCACGATAACAATGCAGATAAATAAACTGATGAAATTTAAGAGAAATACAGGTAGAAGTTTAATGCTTTGAATGAATGAAGGATAAATTAGTATTAAGGGTTAGGTTCAGCATCACTATCAATATCTAAAAGAAGTTTTTTTCCATTAGAGCTACAATATGTGAAAGCACTACTTAGAATCTGCTGCAATATCCAGAGATCTGAAGAAGACAAGTAAACTTCTTTAAGCAAGATGTTAGCACTTCCAAAAAGTCAGTTGCATGCAGATCCTCATGTTATGCTACTTACAGCATGAAATGGCCAAGGAAATGTGAAAACATGCACACAGGGTGATATAAGTGCTAATCTGAATCAGCTCTTCAATTTCTGCTGCTGTCAAAATTTACTTGTACAGTAATTGAAAATGACTAAGCTTATATTATTCTCTTTACCATGTGCTCATGTTCCTGTCAATCACATGTTCTTTCATTTTTCACCATGGTGTAGATTTTCCCAAATAAGCAGCAGAAAAACAGCATAATGTCCTATTTCCCTTAGTAATAGAACTGACCTTTAAAATGCATATTTTCCTTGCCACCTCTAGACTTTCTTGCTTTACTGCACTGTCATCCCCAGTGTAATTCTTAACCTTTGGTGGTATGTTTATTTAATAAGGGGAGGAAGTATATATATAATTATTCATTCCTTATGAGAAGATAACATGAAACATAGCTTGTTAAAACTGGCAAAATAAAACAAACAGTTTCTATAATTCAGTGGACTGAATCAACCCATACTTTCCACATACTGTTTGTATTCTTTTATTGACAGTTCAAAAAATATGTGGCATCGGGCTAGCACTGAAAATAACCTTAGAAGCCAGTTTTTTTTTTGTTTGTTTGTTTTATCAATTTTTTTTTATTTTATCAATTTATCAATTTTTTATCATTTTATAAATAAGAAAGTTTAGCATAGTATATGACACACAACAAGTATTAAATAAATGCCAATGGATTGACTGATTGACAAAGTGAAACCTAACAAATTAAAATAACCTTCTGAAAATTATTATACATATTTTGGCATATACTTTTATTGCCAAATTAAGATCTATGGAATCAGGATGGAAAGGAACATCTTCATTCAAACTATTATCTCAAACCAGATTAACAATCTGAATATCATATATGATTGTGATTCAGGGAAATTATGAGTAACTGCCAACAAACATGACTTTTTTTAATGAAATTGTTTTAATATGACTTAACAGTTATATTTTCTGTCTCTAAGTTTTTTTATTGATTACATTAATATGAATAACAATATATTTAATAGCATTCTCCTTTTCCAAAGGGTTTTAAATGTCTTTCCCTGAAGTCTTATACCTCTATGAGTATTTATCCTCATATAATAGTTAAGAAAATTCAAGCTCAGAGACATTAAATTATTTTTTATGTTACCTAGTTAGTAGAAATCATAATTAGACCTTATTTTCCTTAAAACCTCTTCTGAATTCTTTTCTCTAGACCATTAAGACTTTCAATATTTTTAATATAGTTCAAATTAAATTTATCTATTTTTTAAATAAACCTATTATTGCATCAATGAGCTTCCATATAGGAATTTCTTCCTCTTATATATGACAATCATTTTTGACTTACAGAATATTAGAAAGTTTCCTATACACAATAATTATTAGCTTAGGAAAAAAATGACTAGGGTAAGTCGGTGGTATAACCCTAAATTTAGGTCTTCATGTCTGTAAGGCTATCTAACACTGTATCACATTAAACATGAAAATTTTGTTTAAAATGCTTTGGTTAACAAACAACTTTACCATTCTTTCTCCTTGAGATTTATCTGAATCCACATTTAGGACTTTTCTTACTTTTCACATGATCACAACATTTTCTCTCTGAAAGACACATTAAAGATTAACTATTTCCACTCTCTTATTTTATTGATGGAGAGATTGAGGACAGGAGAAGTGAAATAATAAATATATAGATCACATTGTCTCCTAATCACAAATTCAGGAATAGGCTTTACATCTCCCAACTGATTAATCAATGCTACAGAATCAGATTTGGAAATGAAAGAAGACTCAAAGGTCATTTATCTCAACAACATTATTTCACAGATATGAAAACAGACAGAAAGGTGAAGGGACTTGGACTTGTATAAGGTCTAAAAAGCATGAAAATGGTAGAAACAAGATTCAAATAGATTTTCTAATTTCATATTCATGTTCTTTCTCTTAAACTTCATGTCTGGTAAAATAAATATTCCTAACTTTGTAGACCTGGAATCAGATTGGGTTTTCTACCAGTACTACTGTGATTTTGTAGTCCAGGAGCCAAATTGGTATTTCATGTCAAATTTCCTGCAATCAGTCTTTATCATGATCCTATATAAGTTAGTTACCTCTAAAAGTTCTTTAATATATGGTACCCATAGCCTTATATCATAATGTGAAAACTTTTTATTTTGATCTTACAACTATAGCCTCTTAAATGCGAGGAATTACAATATAGGAAGGTCTTACGCTGTTTTCCTTTTGCTTATAGAGTAAGAAGTTTTACTAAGGAAAGGATCATCTTTACTTCTAAGTATTAGTTGTGTAACATTTTCTATGGAATTATGATAAAGGCAGAATAAACAAAAGAAATAAGGAATGGAAGAAAACCATCTTTGGAAGCAGAAAAATTAAAAATAAAACAGAAAGGAGAGAGAAAAATGGCAGGGGTACATTCATTTAAATGAATTAAGAGTGATGACAATACTTAGATTAGCATAGATTTTTGAAAGGGAAAAAGAACTTCAAATTGCTATCGTCTTTTTTCCCTTAGGAATAACTAAAAATACATAGAGGGAAAGAAGAAAAACTAAGGTACTATAAGGATCAAGTCCATAAGCAAGTACTAAGTAATGAGATTATCAGGGGAAAAACAACAACAAGAACAGAAAAAAGAAAACAGCACTAGTTTATGGCTAATTTGGGTTGTGAAGGATATTGAACATTCAGTAGTTTTTATTATTTATTTGCAGACAGAAAAATAGAAGGTGTTTTTTCCCCTCACTACAAAGAAATAATCTGGAATTCAAAAATATCTCTAATATGTTGGTGTAGGAATTATTTTGTTTTTAATCTTATTTAATATTTTATTTCACAATTTACATATGAAAATAATGTATCCTTCATTTTATTCTCAAAATTTTAAATAAAAATTCATTTTAACCTCCCATTTTAGAAGGCAAACAATTTGACAGAGGTTATATATGTGTAATCACACAAAAACACTTTTGCATGTAAGTTATTGTTTGAGAGAAAAAAAAAGCAAAAAAAATAAAAAAATAAACCACCAAAAAGAATAAAGTAAAGAAAAAAGTATCTTTGATCTGCATTCAGATTCTATTTGTTCTCTCTTTAGAGTAGAAAAGCCCTTTCATCACAAGTTCAATAGAATTGTCTTGTATCATTATACTCCTGAGAATAGCTACGGTATTCATAGTGGATCATCATACAACATTACTGTATACATACAATGCTACTGTATATAATGTTTCCTGGTACTATATCAGTTCATGTAAATTTTTCATGTATTTCTGAGCATTATGCTCATTATTTCCTAAAATATAATCATATTCCATCACAATAATATACACCAACTTATTCAGCCATTCCTCAATTGATAGAAATTCCCTCAATAACCAATTATTTGCCACTATTAAAAGAGTTACTATGAATATCTTTGTAAACATAGGATATTTTCCTCTTTTTTTCATTTTGTAATACAGAAGTGGTATTTCTTGGCCAAAGGTACATGGTTTTATAGCTCTTTGGTCATAATTCCAAATTGCTCTCCAGAATGGTTAAATCAGTATACAACTACACCAACAGTACATTAGTGTTTTGATTTTCTCATATCTCCTCCAATATTCTGCCGTATTAGTCAATCAGACAGGTATGAGGTTGTAGCTCAAAGTTGTTTTAATTTACTTTTCTCTCATCAGTAGAAATTTAGAGCATTTTTATACGACTATACATAACTTTGATTAATTAGTCTGAAAATTGCCTATTCATATCTTTGATCGTTTATCAATTAAAGACTCATTCTATAAAATGTTTTATTTATATAAATTTGGTTTAGCTTTCTATGTTTGAGAAATTAAATCTTTATCAGAGAAACTTATTGTATTTTTTTCCACAGTAATAATTACCAAGTATTTCCCTCCATTCTATCCCCCCATTTATACTAATCTCTCTTGTCCTTTTACCATGCCCATTCTCAGAAGTATTTTTGCTTCTGACTTTTACCTCCATTGCTCTCTCTTCTGTTAGTCTTTCACATCCTATTTCTCTTATTACCTTCCATTTCTGTTTTCTTGCATGGTAAGATAGATTTCCATACCTAATAAAGTATTTATATTATTCTCCCTTTGAGTCAGTAACAGTAAGGTCCATGTACTATTCTCTCTGCTTCTCTTCTTTTCCCCTACACTATAAAATCTCTTTCAGGTCTCTTTTATGGCAGATAATTTATCTTATTCTAATTCTCTCTTTCCCCTTCACCAAGTGGATTTTTAACATCACAAAATTATATTTTATAAAATCAAACTATCATATTCAACTCATACCTCTGCTTTCTATGTGTACTTCTAACTGTTCCTAATAATGAGAAAGTTTTAGTAGCTATAAATATCATTTTCCCATATGGGAATATAAACAGTTTAACTTATCAATCCCTTATGATTCCTCTTTACTTTTTTAGGCTTCTTTTTTATAATCAGCAAAAACCTAGGATCAAATCTTACCTTTTATATTTATTAGCTGTTTGATCATGGACAACTTCCATAGCATCTCTGAGATTCAGTTTCCTCAATTATAAAATGAGAAAAATAATGCTCATAGCACTTACTTCATAAATTTCTTGTGAATATCAAGTAAGCTAAAGTATACAAAGCATTTTGCAACATTAAAAATTTATACAAGTAAGCATTTATTATTGCTGTTGTTATTGTTATGTTACTTCCCAAAAATCTTTAATGGCTACCTATTTTCTGATAGTTCAAATTTTGGATTTATTACCTTTTATTCAAGGCCTACCAACTAGTTCTATTCTAATTTAGCAAAACATTTATATTTCCATTATTTGTTATTTTTCAATTCTACATTTTCTTGTAGATAGCATCTGAATGCCTTCCCACATGCTGATTCTTCCACTGGATGGAAATGAGTCCTCTATTTCATATATCTTCAAGGACCAAGTAAAAGCTCACATGCTCTATGAAATCCTCCCAGAAAACTACTCCCAGTTGTTTATTTGTCATATGATCACATAAAATTACAATTTATAAGGCCCATAGAGGATTGGATTATGAATGGCATTATGTAATGTTAGTAAATCAGCTGAAATACAGGATATCTAAGGTATCTCTAAGACATCTTCTGATTATAAAATATCATTATCTAGAAATGCTATTTAGCTTTTCTCTTGCTATTTAATACTCTATGATTATATTCCACCTATTATTTTCTTTTTTTCCCCCTACTTATTCTCTCTCTCCTTTTACACTATCCCTCCTCAAAAGTGGTCAAAAGTAATTACTCCTTCCTCCAGTATGCCCTCTCTTTTATCACTTCCCCACTTTCCATATCCCATTCCCTTCCAATTTTCCTGTAAGGTATGACAGATTTCTATACTTTTATTAATATGTATGTAGTTTCCTATTTGAGTCAATGCTGATGAGAGTAAAGGTCACTCACTCCCCTTCTTCTCCTCCTCTTCCTTTCCATTGTAAAAGCTTTTTCTTGTCTCTTTTTTAAATGGTAGATAATTTTCACCATTCCACTTCTTCCTTTCCCTTTCTCCCAGGATATTTCTCTCTCACCCTTTTATTTTACCATGTTAAAAAAGATATTATCCCTTCATATTCAACTGCCATCATACTCTGTCTATGTATACTTCTGTCACAATAATGAGAATGTTCTAATGGGTTACAAACATCATCTTTCCATGTGAATTTAAACAGATTAACCTTATAGTCCCTTATAATACCACTTCACTGAATACCACCTTATGCTTCTCCAGAGTTTCTGTATTTGAAAATCAAATTTTCCATTCAGCTCTAGTATTTTCATCACAAATGCTTGAAAATCCTCTGTTTCATTGAATGACCATGTTGTCCTCTGAAGGATTATATTCAGTTCTGTTTAGTCACTCTTGGTTGCAATCCTAGATTACTCTCTAGAATACCATATTCTAAATCCTCTATTTGCTAAATCTTGTGTTATCCTCACTGTAGCTCCATTATACTCAAATTGCTTCTTTCTGAATGCTTGCAATATATTCTCCTTGATGTGGGAGTTCTAGAATTTGGCTACATTATTACTGGGAATTTTTATTTGGGGATCTCTTTCAGGAGGCAATCAATGGATTTTTTCAATTTCTATTTTACCCTCTGGTTCTAGAATATCAGGACAGTTTTTCTTGATAATCTTGAAAGATGAAACCTAGGCTCTTTTTTTGATAATTATTTTCAGTTAGACCAACAATTTTTAAATTACCTCTCCTAGATCTATTTTCCAGATTAGTTGTTTTTCCAACGAGTTATTTCACATTTTTTCTATTTTTCATTTTTTTGGTTTTGCTTTTTTGTATCTTGATTTCTTATAATATCATTAGCTTCCATTTGCTCAATTCTATTTTTTAAAGAATTGTTTTCTTCAGTGACCTTTTGTATCATTTCCCCTAATTGGCTAATTTTGCTTTTTAGGGAATTTTCCTTTTTGTATTTTCTTTTGAGCCTTGCTGAATTCTTTCCCTAGTTTTTCCTTTATCTCTCTTACTTGATTTTCAAAGTCCTTTTGAGCTGTTCCATTGGCTGAGCCTAATTCTTATTTTTTTTGGAGGCTTTGAACATAGGAGCTCTGACTTTGGTATCATCTTCTGAGAATACATTTTGATCTTCCTTCTCACCATAATAACTTTCGATGATCAGAAACAATTTTTGTTTTCTGCTCATTTTCCTAGCTTTTTACTTGGCTTTGAACTCTGTTAACTTAGGACTCTGCAGGATGATTTGAGAAACCTGCAAAGACTTATATGAATTGAGTAGAACCAGGAGAACATTATACACAACAACAATAAAATTATAGGATATCAATTCTGACAAAAGTGTTTTTTTTCAACATGAGGTGATTCAGGCCAGTTCCAATGGTCTTATGATAAAGAGAGCCACCTGCACCTAAAAAGAAAGCTGTGGAGACTGCACAAGGATCACCACACAGTATTTTTACTTTTTTATTTGTTTGCTTGCATTTTGTTTCCTTTATCATTTTTTTTTCCTTTTTGATCTGATTTTTCTTGTGCAGCATGTTAATTGTAGAAATATGTACAGAAGAATTGCACATGTTTAATATATATTGGATAACTTGCCATCAAGGAGAGAAGGTGGGAGCAAGGGAAGGGAAAAATTGGAATACATGGTTGCAAGGGTTTGATGAAAATTATTTATGCATATGTTTTGAAAATAAAAGGCTTTAATTATTAAAAAAAAAAAAGTAGGATTCTGTTTCCAGGGTGGATGGTTCATTGTCCCAAGTTCCAAGGGTTTGTGCATCTGTTTTCAGAAATCCTCATAGGAATCTGACCACTTTTCTGCCCTGGAGCTGTTGCCCTACTGTAGATCTAAAATCTAGTATGCTAGCCAGGGCTGGAACTTTACTGAAATGAGCTGCATTGGGAGTTGCCATAGACCCACTCCACTGACCTTCTGAATCCTCACTGATATCCCTAGACTGAGAGGTCCAGGAGCCTCCAGCACTGCTGCTGATTCAGAAGTCCAATTTTACTGACACTGGGGTCTGGGCTGAAGGAGAGGCTGAACCTGGGCCTGCTCTGGCATTGCACTCTACATTCTAGTTTCACAGACCTTTTCCACTGACTTTCCAAGTCCTCCTTTATGTCTCTGGAAGCCACCAGTACTGCTACTGATTCAGAGGTGGAACCTGGGCCAAACTGAGGCAGGCTGAGGGCTGCGCCAGGAAGTACTGCCCAATGATTCTCACCTTGTTCTTCTACTGAGCTTCTAAATTGCCTTCTGCTGGAAAATGTTCTACTCTGTCTTTTTAGGTGTTCTCATGCTAAAATTTGTATAGAATCATTATTTAAAGGAATTTGGAGCAGTTTGGGGGAGAGGTTGGGCGAGTTTCTGCCTTTACTCCACTATCTTGGCTCCGAATTTTTCTCTCTATTCTTTTCTCTTTCTTCTCTTCTGCTCAGTATTTGTGAATTATTTGGGGAAAAAAAGAGATGTATTTCATGATTCCTTAAATCTTATATAGAATTACAATTGGATTTTAGATAAAATCTAGCTTATAGAAGAGGAAACATTCATTGTGGTTACATAAAATGTTAAAAATCACAAAGTACAAATTGACAAAATCTAGGATTGAAATTCTGACTTTGAATTCAATGTTCTTTCATTATAACAGGCTCCCTCTAAAGCATTTTTGTTGTATCTATTACTCCTAAATCTATATATCAAGCCCTAAACTCTACCCATATTCCCCTCCTACATAGCCAACTGCCTACTGGATATCTCCTATACCTAGCACAATTTTCTTTCTTTCACAGAGCAAGAACTCAATAATTATTTCTTTAGAGATGGAATCATTGTTCTTGTGATTTCAAGTGCATAACAATGTATAATTAGAGTTAGGCAGGGAAAAAAAAAACCCTGCCAACTTTGACAACAAATAAATGCATCATAAAAGCCTACAAATCCTAAGACCAGAGGCTGTCTAATTTATCTGGAAATCTTAAAGGCCATTTTCAACAAATGAAACAAGGAAAAGACAATGCAAATCTCTTTTGATATTAACAACTTTTCCTCCTATATAATGTACCCCATCTGTACTTCTAAGCCCAATGTCATAAGAATCTCTCTTAAAGGACATTTCAAGATTGCAGATATTTTTCACTGGCTTATCCTGCACCATTGTCTTGGCTTCCTATCCAGTATCAATATATGACTCTCAATTGGGGTGGATGAGCAACTGTACAAGCGAAAAATGTCCTCATTTTCCAAAATCACAGAAGCACAGCATGTTAAGTTGTATAGACTTCATATTTTTACTTATAGTTTCTGAATCAAAGGTAGCTTCTATTTGTATTTTTATATGTACAGGTTAATAAAACCATTCTGCCAAAATATTGATCAACTTTTCTTGTGAAAGCAAGCCATTGAACAGAGTAAGTTGTTTTTTTCTTTATCACAGATATACTTCTCTTTAGGTCAGACATTCAAATAATATTCAGATTTATATTCAACAAAAGACATTCATCTAATTAATACTAACTAAAGTTTAAAATAGATTGTTAATACAAATATAAACTACTCTTAGTCTAATTTTAGCTACAACTCTTTCTGTGGGACTATCTAATTTCTCTCATGAAATATTTCTTGATCTTCACTATTTCAGTCTAATTCCTCTTTCTTCTGAAACTCTATATTACTTAATGTTTATGATAATCGTTTTGCATTTATAGCATAGATCAACATGTTATAATGAATTTTTCAACCATTTTTAGATTATAAGCTTCCAGACGATAAGTATGATAATATCTCTTTTTTATTTCACAAAATAACATCTAGTAGAGGCTAAGCACAATTTGAATATAACATAAATATTATATTTTATAAAATACTGAATAAATGTGATGTACATGGGAGATGTTTAATAAATATTATTTGATTCATTGAAAGGACTTTGTGATGGGTGATAAAATTTTAATCTGAGCGAAGTTCTCCTTGTTTGATGTAAGGGTCAATCATAGGAAACTACAGCTATATTATATATTTTTTATCATTGTTCTGTTTTTCAAACATATTTTAGAGATACTTCAAGCTAGACAGTTGCTAGTATTTCTTAAAAAAACATATAAATATATATGTGTGTGTACATATATATATACATATGTACACACACACACACACATATATATGTATCAGTATAGTATCATGGAAATAGTACTGAATCTGAAATAAGAAAACCTGATCAGATCTCATCTTCCCTGCTTGTTACCAAGATAAATTTGAATAAAACACAAACTCTCTAGGACTCAGTTTCTTCATTTGTAAAATAAGTGGTTTGAATTCAATGATCTTTGAATTCTCTTCTAGTTCTCAATTTATTACTATCCAAAGTGGCTGACTACTATAACAGATGCTTCTGAAATGTCTTTTTTAACTTTCAGGAAAAGTTCTCTAATTAGGAAAAATTTTTCCATGAAGAAACATGAAAAATATGCCCATGAAGAAATTTTTCTTGTTCCACACAATAGATGCTTCCAATTTTGGACAAACATGAAGGAGCAGACATACGGATCACTACAGTAACCTTTTAGATAATATTCTTTATTGAGAATATACTCCTACACCCAATGTGGATTTTAGCCAAAGTGTCTTAAGAGAAGGGTATCCAACATGATATTCACCTCCCCCATTCCCACAACTACCACACACAAACAGTACTCAAAACATTTGGTACTCTGAACAAAGTCTAGAAGAAGCTTGACCAGAGTGTTTGTCAGATGCTGTCTTATGAAAATAATGTGGAGGAAAGGGGATGAGGGTAGTTAAGGAAAAATTCCATTTCCTGACTTCTTGGGTCTCCACAAATAAAATTGCTCAGTATTAGATGTAGATAATTTTATATTTGATTTCATTAACTTTTAATGGAATTAATTTTACAGAAAGTATAATGGAAATAGCACTATTCTATGAAGATTCTTAGATCTTAGTTGGCTCTGTTTCTAAGTTCTTTACCCTCATTAGGGTACATCTGTAAAATGGGAAAGTAAGATTAAATGAACTGTTACCACAGAAAAGTCCATTCCCATTTTTAATGTCCTAATCGTGTTCAACATCATGAGTGTTGAATTCAATAATTTCCTAGGCCATTTTAATTTAAAATATTTTATTATTATAAAAGGTCATAGAAAGTATATGAAAAAATGATGATCTAATAGACCTTTTCTAAGCTACTTTATAAATGCATATTTAGATGTTACCATATACTTAATAAATGCTTTCTGATATTAATGATGGGTTTTTCATAATAAACAAAACTACACACAAAATGCATTAGTGTATAGAATCATTAAAAAAGATCAATTGTTTCCATATAAATTAGGTATTTGACAATTAATTATAAAGCACTGGGGTAATTTTTGTGTGAGATATTAAAAAATATAAGGAGAACTCCCTGATTTCATAGATTGTAGTCTGTTTGTATAGATGAGACTTACCTACATGAAGAAGCAAACAATAGTCATAAGGGACATGTTATATATTTGTAAATGTCACTTAGTATACACATAATATAACATACTACTAATAATAAGGGGTAAGAAATTAAAGAATAGATGGAACACTATATGAGAGATATTTTCATGAAGAATTTGGGATATACATTAGACTTAATGCTTAGCATTGTGCTACTAAGAGAATAGGGAGGTTCTCTTTGATGAGGATAAAACTTAAGATAAAACTATCTACATCCTACAACAATTACGAGGCACACCTACAGTAGAGTACTAGCCTTGAAGTCAGGAAGACATGAGTTCAAATCCAGCCTCAGCTTCTTGACACTATCAAGTATGAATCTGGGCAAGTCACTTAACCCTAAATGCCTCATCAAAAAAAAAATAAATAAATAAATAAATGCAACTGAACAGTACTCTGCCCTCATGTTCCTTCCCAGGGAATAAAAAAGAAGTATAAAATTGGAAGAATAGAATGTTATGTATTAGGAGTTAAAAGAAAGGTCAACGTGAGGAAAATAATGGAGGAGTTTGCCAACTATTAATGACTACAAACTTGAGGCTATTAATAATCAATGTCTTTAATAATAAGATGTGTACCTACCTTGGAGAATGGCATTTCCATAGGATCTATGGGAATAAATTTTATGGATTCAAACTTGGTTCAAGTATAGAATTAGGGAGAGAAAGCAAAGGGGTACTAAAAAGTTGGAGCACAGTAAGAAAACTAGCTTGATTTCTTAAGAGAAACAGTAAAAAAAAAAAAAAAACAACTAGTCTAGGTTAATAAATATGCTATATTTATCATATGATACCTAGGGAAGGAAAGGCAATATAATAAAGCAAATTATATGCAAATCCATTTCTAAGAGAATACATGCTTGAAAAAAAGATCAACTTTTGTAAGGGTCACACTTTACATTATTTTTATTCAGGTGAACTACTGTTAAAATTAACATTAATGGCAGAGATGATAAGGAAATTTGCTGTGGAATAATTTAAAAGTGGAGACCATAGAGAAATATTAATGTCCACACTATTTCATTTTAATAAGTAAAGGCTATCTTATTTCCCTCCTATGTCCTCAAATAAAGTCAATGATCAATTCTGATTATCTGTTTCCAACCAAAACATGTGTTTTTTAAAGTACAATAACTTTCTTTCTCAAAGCTCAGGACCTAAGGCAAAACTCTCTGTCATATCCTAAAGTAAATCCTGAAAATAAAGGTATAATTACATGCACATAATATCTGAATGAAACAAATTCATGTAGGAATTCAGTGTAAAATTAACCTACTTGACCAAATTCTTGAATCTTTTCCTGTCATAAATTTGTGACTAGAAAATGATGGCTAGATTTTCATTTCATCTGTTCTCCACAACATCCTTTCCAAAACCAAGCACTTATCAGGCACTCAAAAGTTATTTGTGGAATTAATGAAATAGAAAAAAAAAATACTGATAATGTTATAGAGTAGCAATCACTATCAAATTCATTATGCTAAAAAAAAAAAAAAAAAAAAAAAAAAAACTTCCTATGTGATTAACCTGCTTAATAAACCCTAGAGTTTTTTTTCACTGTGGCCACTAGAATATAATAATTGCATTTCTTTTTGGTTTTTGAAGTCCATCACAATATAACTACCAACAATTTTAAAATCTTATGCCAATTTTTCCCTCATACACTATACATTCCATTAAAGGTAGCCGATTTACTGTTCCCTGTTAATATTCCATATGCTAACCCTGTGCACTATATTTCCCTAAGTTCATCTCTATGCTTGGAATGAACTTTATGGTTCAAATCAAATACCCTTTCTATATAGGGAATTCTTTCCCAATTTCCTCAGTTTTCTATGTTCTCTCAAAACAATTCTGTATTTTCCTTATAAAAATTTTTCATGGATTAATTTGTATATATCATGTCCTGTCCCTTTCCTTCCATTGGAATATAAGCTCCTTGAGGGCAAAGATTCTTATTTTTGTCTTTATCTTCTTATTCTTTAAATATAAAATCTGTGTATATAGTTGGCAATAAATGTTTCTTTGATGGGATTTATTTGGCAATTCTGAATTCACATTGTACATATGTCTTTATATCTATAGCTTATATAAATATGCATATATTTATATAAAAGCAGGTTCAACTTTGTACTCAGAAGAAGATTTTTCTCTCTAATGAGATTGGAAGTTTTTTTGTTTAAAATTGTTGAAGGAAGACAGCAAAGACAGCAAAAGCTTTTTCTATTTTCTCCTGGCTTCTAAAACAATCAAAGATTCATAGCATTATAGATTTAGACTAAAAAGGGATTTCTAAGGTCATATCCTTCCTCGTTAACTAAGAAGGAAATTGTAGTCCATGAAAGTTAGGTGAATTACTCAGGATCAAAAACTGACTAGGTATCAGAGGCAGAATTGAAACCCATACTCCTTAACTTTAGAGACAACACTCTTTACACTGAATCCAAGTCTTGTTTTTTGTTTGTTTGTTTGTTTGTTGCTATAGTTTGTATTCCATAAGTGTTTGCTACATTAATTTGGTAAAACAAATCACAGGCATCATTTATAATGCCTTAAACAAATCAAAATGATAATGTTGGCTTATTATAGTAGATACTACTTCATGAACTCTTGTCACTCAAACCCAAATTGAATCAAAATGACAGACACACGCAACAACAAAAAAAACCCTCACTCATATTATATTTATATCAAAACAGAATTAACTAAATAAAGTCCTTCCATAGTCATTTTTTCTACTAAATTAAGAAAGTCGTTTCTTTTCTCACGTAGTAAAATGAAATTCAATTATGTACAACAAAATCATATAAAAGTATAGTATGCTTAGCACTGATTTGTATATAATAAAAAGTAATGTGCATCTCCCCAAAGTGTTATGAAGAGAACTCCCATTGGTAAATGTCACTTAGCCATTTACTAGAGAAATGGGTATGAAAGTTCATGAAATATGTCTCTATATTCTGAGTATTACCAGGGATTATCATGGTAGTAATAATTCATTTCAATACTTTTTTTCTTATCCCATTATTCAATACTTTTTTTCTTATTATTAATTATAAATTAATGAGGCTAATAAAACACATATACATACACACACACACACACAAGTGAAAGGAAACACGCAAATCAAGTCCTGCCAAATCATATCACTGAGACTTTAAATTCCCCTGGATAAACAATATGCATTTCTGATTTCTGGTAGCACATTTGTTATTTCCTGGACTTAGAGTACATATAGAAAAGAAGCTGGGAATTCCTGCTTGAGAAACAGAGTAATCTGAGGAGTTTCTTTGAGAATAAATAATTTATTTTTCTCTATATTTCCCCTTATTTAAATTTAGAGATTTTTTTGTCTTGATTGAAAAAGGAGAAATAAATCATACTTATTTTTGTCTCTTGATTCTTCCTAAATTCTGTGTGACAAAATTAAATGCCAGAACTCTTTAGCATGGACCATCTTAGTTAGCTTAAAATAATTGTGTGATTTAACAGGTGCCAACTAAAAGTGATGATAAATATGGAGGCAACCTTTTTATATAGTTTGTTTGTTTGTTTGTTTGTTTTTTACTAAGTTTTTCCAAGGCAAAATTACTATCAGAAAGGCATGTTACCTAGTACACAAAATTGACCATACTCTTAATAAAAAAAAAACAAAAAACAAAAAAACCTTCAAGAAGGAATGAAAAGTTTTGATAGGAAAATTAATTTTCTTCCATCTTTCCCTCTACTTTTAATTTTAAAATAATCAAAAATTGTTTATACATTAAATTTTTATCCTTTCACAAGTTCATATTTTGATATAATTTGCATATCATATTTATTTCAAGTCAACATGAAGAGAGACAGTTAATTTAAACCATTTTTCTTCAAGCCTGAAATCTTTTCAGAAATATTTTCCATTTTGTGACTTTATTATGTCCAATGTGAATAATGCTGGTAGAGTAGAATTGTGTATAAAGAAACCCAGACTTTCAACAGTGAGAATGGGAAGGGGGAGGAGAAGAAACAATAATTACCTGTCTTTGATGCTACACAGATCAATGTGTAAATCACTAAAATTCCCCAGGGAACCTTGCTGTACTGAAATGAGGTCCTTGGGCTGGTTATCAATAAAGATGAGCCTCATGCAGCCTTGGAAAGCCTTAATAGGATTTAAACATTGAGAATCGGTGAAATTGTCTGGGCAACCTATGGGAGAGAGAAAAAAAATTGAAGAATACTGAAATGATCAGTCATTCCTTTGGTGACCTATTGATATAAAGCCTTGAGGTCCAATTATCTGTAGTCCTTTCCATTCACAGCAATACCAATGCTTTTGTTGTAAATACTAGCATTTTCAAGAAAGGGGACAGAAATGGTACAAAATGGGGCACATTTAATCATGGTAAAGAAAAAAAAATATTAAAGAATCTCACAGCACTGCAGCTAATTCCTCTCTTTCATTTTACATTTATTTGGTAAACTTTATAATTCAAATGCATGATGTATTTGATCCAAAGAGAGTTATACATTAAAATACATCAAAATATACATTCCATCTTGAAAAGAGTCTAAATGTTTGTTGGCTTTAATTTTGAATTATACTTTCCATGAATATTGTACTTTAGGTAAGGAATAATTACAAACAATAACAGTCTTAAGAACGATATGCATTGAAATTTAACTGAAATTACAAAGTGACATTAAAATGCAAGACAACTTTCAAACGAATTAGGGATATAAATGAATACTATTATGGTATCATTATAGTCCATGAGGAAAGTTGAATCTACCATTTAAAGTTGTTTTACCTGCTCTCATCTCCTTTCCTGCTAACTCTCCTCCCCTTCCCAATCAGCTATGCTTGTATTTGGTTCACATGGCAAGGCTGTTCCTGACATTTAACTATTTTCTTGCTTAATGCAGGTAAACAATAACATAGGTATTTGTGTGCATGTGTTAACCACAGACCGTAGTCTCCATTATTTTAATAGGTTTAGAGCATATGGCAGAGTAATATTGAAAATGGCAGCAATGAGCCATAAATAATGGGGAATTATTTCAACCACTCCTAATAAATAGGCTCTGCTTTCCCGAAATCCAACAGCTGGTTAATAGCTCATAGCAATACTATAAAATGGAGGAGGATGCTACAGTTTCTAATTGCAGCTGCAGAGAGAGAATTTGTGTAAGTTGACTATTAGTACCTTAGCTCATTTTTCATCTTTCTTAAAGTTGCATACTACATGAGTAATAATTGTTCAAACTCTGCAGTTCTAAAATGAATCTGAGCCAGTGTAGGTCCATTCACCATTAAGACCTACCAAAACTAGCACCTATTCAACCTGGGGGGGAAGGTAAGTGTTTTGCCTGCATGGTTTTGCAGGTGCCAATTAATTATATTAAAATTTAAGTTAATAATAAATAAAAAAATCAATCCAGGACATCTATAAAATATGTTCAAGATACTTTGTTCCCCCTATGTATATATGTAGGATAAAATTGTGGAACTGTTTTGTAGATTTCAGATTCTCTCTTCATTTCCTTTATACCTTCTTTGGGTATCTAGGAGCCTTTTTTTTTTTTAAACATCCATTCCCTGCCTTCAGACTCGATAGAATCCATGTTCAATTAATCTCACCATGGACTATAAACTATTCTAGGAAAAAGAATTCTAAGGTTTATTCCTAAGAATGGAATAAACTATTTTGCTTCTATGTGAAGAATTTTTAGCCCCAGTGAATGGTTAATGGAATATTGGTTAGGGTAAGGGATGGAGAGTAGCAGAATCTTCTTTAGCCCCCCTTGAATTGCTCTAGGAGATGAATTCAGCTGTTTTATTTATGTGTGACATTGAATTTTCATTAAGATATGGTGAATTTTCAAACTTAAAAAAGATAATAACATAAGTTTCAGGCAGAAGCCGAGCAATGTATAAACACTATTTAAAATGTTGTGATTGTACCCTCTACCAATCTCTTAATTTTTAGCTCAAGAATGTACATTGTCATGTTTCATATTGGATGGTATAACAAAAAATTGGATATAGGAGATCAATAGGTAAACTGTTCAATTGCAAATGAAATTGGATCCTACATTAGCCATGAAATTAAAATGAATCTTACCCTTAAATATTATTTACATGTAGACTATAGATTTTGTTTTCTTTTGTTAATCCAGACCTGTCACTTAATTGATATATGAAACTGACTTCCAGGTTAAATTTGTGACAGGAAAAAAAAACCTTAACTTAAGCAATCTAAATTTTAAAATTCCATAATATCTTGGAAAAGTCCTACATAGATGTGTATGAAAAGGAGAAATTATTAGAAATGCTGCCTAAATGAAGGTGTGATAGTAGGATTTGGGAGAATTGTACTTTCTCAATGAACTTTTGGAGTTTTATGTCATCTGAAGGATAACTCAAAAATGTAAATTATCAGTTATCACCTCATACCACAGTGGAGTGATAGAAATGTTAATGACTTTAAGGGGATTGTGTTGCATGTGACAAAATCAATGCTTTGACTTCCTGAGACAGTTAAGTTTTAGTTGAGTTTTTTCTGAATATGTGCTAAGTTTGTCCCAAACGCATAGTAGATAAAGTGTTAGACTAGAAATAAAAAAGATATGAATTCAAATCCCATCTCAGATATTTGCTAACTTTAGGACTCTGATTAGTCACTTAACCTCTCAATATCAGTTTCCTCATCTGTAAAATAAGAAAATAATAGCAACTTACTTCCCATTTGTAAGATCAAGTGAGATAACAGGTAAAGCACTTTTCAAAACACAACATAAATGTTATTCATTATTAGCATTAGTCAACAAGAGCAGCTATTGCTAAATTTACTTTCCACCATGCTCTCAACACAGATTATCTAAATTTTATCTAGTGAAAAATTGTTTGGGGAGAAGCAGGGCAAATAAAAAATTTGGAAAGAAATCCCAAATGTTTGCCTCCCTCTGTGGATTCTTTCTGTAAGTTTGGGTAACATACCTCCAAAATAGTAGCTATTTCCAGAGTAAATTTGTAGCCTAGTGGTTTCATGAGCAGCGGATGCTGCATCATTATCTAGTGTCAAAGTAATGCGGTTCCTTCTGGCATTGATGCTAACTGAATGCCACAGGCCATCATTCAGGTTGCTTCCTGGAAAAGATATAAAACAGGAGAAAAATAATTATTAAAATATTTTAAAATAATAAGCTATATCTTTTCCCTTTCACTAATCTCAAGCTTAAATGCAGTAAAAAGCCTATTTTTACTTTGCTAACCTAATCTGTTATTGAATTTTTACTTGAGGGCAAAATTAGAAAAGAAAAGTGATATTGTGTAGAGGTACATTATGTGAAAAATTACTTGGAAAGCTTTAGGTTTGCTTTCCAGTGGCTGAAACATTATACAAAGTGATATAAAAGCATCATTTTCTAAGTATTGAAACCATCTCATAGACATAAACGAAATTGTCAAATTTGGTAGTCAAATTGTAACTTAGGAAATCATTAAGGATATGCATAGCTGACAGATTCTGATTCCCCACTCATAGCAAGAATGTTGTAACAATTTTTAAATATTTTTAATGGTCTTCTATGTCATCTCAGACTAATGTTAACTTTGGTTACATTGAACATAAGATGGGGGTGGGAGAGATACTTCTCATCTAATCAGAACACTTTTGTAAGATAGTGTTTCATATTGGACATCACATTCTTAAAAGGCCATTGATAACTTAAAGGAGGGCTAAAAGTAGGTGACCAAAATAGTGAAGAAACTCAAACCATATCATATTAACATTCACAAAAGTGACTGGGGATATTTAGCTTTATCCTGGAGAAGAAATGATTTAGGTAAATAGAATCATTTTCTTCAACTATGTGAAGAGTTGTTCAATAAAACAGGAATAATATTTTTCTCATTTGGTCTTCAAGGAGAAAGGGAAAAGTTCTATCCTTAGACCAAGATATATAAATTGAAGGGTTGTCGATTCTGGCCCACTAGTAGATGAAGAAAAAAAGAAAAACTTTTGAACAATTAAAAATGTTTATATTGGGAGTAGCTAAATGGTACAGTAGATAGAGCACTGTCCTTGAAATTAGGAGGACCTGAGTTCAACTCTGACCTCAAACACTCAATACTTATTAGCTGTGTGATCCTGGGCAAGTTTCTTAACCCCTACTCCTCCCCACACACACAGACATTTGCTATATTGTCTTGATAAGAAATGAGTATCTCAGCTAGAGTTTGATGAAGATTAGATGCTCTATTTAGGATGCTTCCAAAACAATTTATGCTTCAGGTAGAGAACTAGTGGATTTCAAAATTTTTCTATTTCTATAACATGTATATGTTACATTTTGAATGACTGATCTTCACCTTTTATGCTAAATATCTCCTGTTTTTGGTAATTAACTTAAAACTTGCATTGATCAATGAAGAAAATATTTGCTTTGAAGTAACCAATTCTGTTTTCCATTTATGTATCTGGAGCATGGGATGATTTCTTTTACAAGTTGCCTGATGGCCATTATTTTAACTTTATAATAGCATTTGTACTTCTAAAGTAGAGAGAGTGTTACTAGGGCTACAATGCCCAAGTTGTGAACTCTCACTTTTTATTTATTTCCAAGCTGCACAGGAAAATCCCAACAAATTTTATATCAGGCTTTTATTCTTTAAGTGATTCTACTACATAGTTGTTGTTTTAGGGAACTTAAGGGAATGAGTTTAATTGGCAATTTGAAGACAAAAGGTGAAGACCCATAGACTATGGTAGGAAACTGAACTACTATTCTGTTTGCTAGACTTGAAGGATCATATTGGTCTCCTTATTTTTAATCATGATAAATTTCAGAGAAAATGTCTAATCTTACAAAATGGAAAAAATGGTTATAGGAATTAGAATTAAAAATTGTTTAAGCTAAAGGAGAAAAAAATCATCAATTTTTTCTATCCATAATTCATAGTTTGCTATATTCTGCCTTAATGTTTTTGTTGATGTGAAATCTCTATTCCAGAATGAATTCCTTTCTCCTCGTTACTCAATAAGTATTTATAGAAAGTTCTAAAACCCAGTTCAATATCCACCTCCTAAAGGATCTTTGTAAATCTGTGCTAGCCTATTAAAAAAATTTTGGTCTTCAGTTATTTCTCAGAAAATTGTCCACTATGTCTTTATTTTCTTCCCAAGTAAAGAGATTTTTAATTTCATATTTATCATTGGATATCTTGTTATTTTCTATGTAAATGTAAGAAGCAATGATCTCTCTCATTCCTTTCCAACTTCAACCAGAACCGTGTCTTTGTTCTATTAGACTCCAAGAGACAGAAACATAGAATCTCAAGTAGGGAATGGTGCCAAGAGGCCATTTCACTCTAACCTTAAAATGTTTACTGTCATTTATACAAAACTGTTGACAAGTATTCAATCTGGCAATATTTACAATTTCAAAGAAAAGGAATACCTCTCCCTTCAAAGACAAATTTTACAGATCAGGACACTTCTAATTTCTACCCCCCATTCTTTGTGTTTAGCAGATATGTTTCTCTTTGGAACTTCCAGTTATTGTCCAGAGTCTTTAAAGGTCATGCAAAGACAAAGCATCTAAGGAATGTCATTCACAAGAGATCATAATACTGGAAGAAAGTAGGATCAGTGAAGAAGTACCCTCTAAGTCTTCATATGTTTAGGTGAAATATTTACAAGCTCTTAATTTGGGTGTGGTATGGAATTAATCTTGGTCTCCCATAGACGAAATTGGTTAGTTTCCTGACTAAAATGTAGAGTCCAGAACTAAAAAAATACTCAAAATCAGGCAAAAACTGAAAGTCATTATCATTACCATTCTTCTGCTTAGTCTTTCTCCCTTAATGAAGTGTGATATAATATTGTTTGTACAAGTTCTGTGACATAGTGCTAATGGCTTTAGGCATTTTCTATGATTGTCCCCCAAGCCTGCTATGCTTTCCTCACATCTGCCCTTCAGCTTCTCTTACTTCCTTCAAGGGTTTAAATCTTGCTTTTCCAGAGTCATCAGAGTTCAGTGGCAAGACATAACACAAGAAGACTAGAGATGGTTCAGTCTGTCATATAATGGGTGCCTAATAAATGTTTATTAAATTTATTAAATTAAAAAGATATGTAGAAGTTGCCCCCAAAGTGTTAAAGCTTTTTAACTTTTTGAGTTAAAACTAAAAATGTATAAATTGTAAAAGTTATTATAAAAATTATTTACATTTCTTAACATTTGTTGTATCAAATTTGAATGATAAATGTTTAATTTTAACAAAATGGATCATCCTATCATTATGCATTGCACTTACAATAGATTCTAGATGACATTCTCAGAAAGATGGAAAGGGGTGGTACACTATTCAAGCATCTGCTATGTTTCAGTCACTCTGCTAAGTACTTTATAAATAGTATCTTATTTAACCTGCACAACACTTCCATGACATAGGTGCTATTGTTACCCCCCATTTAAAAGTTGGGGAAATTGATCTATAGAGAAAGTCCTCTTATTTAGCTAATTACCTTCACCTATTTATCTATCTCCGAGTTTTTCTTTGGGATGATCACATCAAGATTTTCAATAATGTATCAAAATCTCATTACATTTTTAGTTTTAATTTAGATATTTAAGTGTCATTATTACTTTGTGGGTTCCTTCTATATATATATATATATATAAAATCATAAGATTGGGATTACAAACATAACCTTTTCAGTAACTTAAAAGCTGTTTAAGACATTTAAGAAATATCTATACATTTCAAAAATCAACTAAAATTTTAGATCACATAAGACATTTATGTTGAATTTTAATAACATCTATATATAGATAACTATGTGTAGTCATATGTTTATATACACACATGTAAATAGGTGTTATAAATGCACATATATCTTTTTATCTTTATATGGATATATATGTGTAATATTTATTATGTGTATTCATGTTATTATACAGCAAAACCTTTTGTCTTGAACACCTATTCTCATTTTTCACTGACCAGATGTATTTCTAAGGAGTTTCTCACAAATTACACTCTTTGACTTCTTAGATTCACCAATATAGTTCTGCTAAGTTATACGAGAAAGAAACATAAGAAATAGTTTTAAAAAAAAGCCAAACAAAACAAAAACAAGAAAGAAAGAAAAATAGAAAGAAAGACAAATCAAAACAAAATAACAAAATAACTAAGAATTATTCTAATCATTTAAGAAAGATACAGTTCTCCACAGATTCCCATACTATCAATGAGAATACTATATTCTGAATGTACTCATAAAACCACCCCTACACACATACAAATTGCTATCCTACTCACACAAGTTCTTAAATGTTAGAACCTTTATGCCCCTATAACTAACTTAGAGCTTTTGTTTATTATTTAAATTCATTAAATGCTTGTTATTTCATTTAAATATGCAGGGTGTCCCCAAATCCTTTCTATA
Organism: Sarcophilus harrisii; assembly: GCF_902635505.1. Taxonomy (NCBI): domain Eukaryota; kingdom Metazoa; phylum Chordata; class Mammalia; order Dasyuromorphia; family Dasyuridae; genus Sarcophilus; species Sarcophilus harrisii. Next base: position 323,763,425 of record NC_045428.1, read on the forward strand.
TAATAGTCTAAAAGTGTACAATGACTTTTGGGGTGTCATCTATAAACATCCTGAATCTTCTGGCCAAAGGTGATACAGAATCAGTACATTAAGTGGTAACCTTTCTTCCTAATAATGAACCTAAGCTTATAACAAGTAGTCATATAGAATAGTTATTGTACTTGTAGTCCATACATTTCACCAATCAGAAGATGGATTATTTGAGAGAACAGTCCACTTACACTGATAGAAAGATTGCTACCAAACAGGCTCAAATATCAAATGACTGTTTTTGGTTAAAATGGGAGATTACTACCATTTTCTTTCCCTAATATGGATCTGAAACACCAGCACAGCAAAATTAAAGGTTATACTAAAGACAGAATCTGACATAAAATGTGAAAATCAGTTCCAGAGTAGAAAATTTGGAGGAATAGCAATAGTTTTACATAAAGACTGAGTGAACTCATTTGTAATTGTATTATTAGCTGAGTCCTTACTGATAAATATATATATATATATATATATATATATATATATATATATATATATCAGTCATGCAATCTAATAGTCAAACAATCACTTTTCTGAATAAATAATAAACTTCCTCACATTCAAAACACATTCATTTTTCCAGCTTATGTTCCATTTAACAGTACTCTCTCCCTAGATACAAACTGTCCTTTCTTGTATACCTTTCTTTACTGATGCAATTGTTGGAATGTCCTCCAATTTTGGAATGTCCTCCAGTTCTTTCTTTCCTTTCATCCCTTAGGTATCGACTCAAATATTCTCTCAGGAAGCCTTCTTTACTTTGTAGATCATAAGTTTCCCCTCAGACATCATATATCACTTCCTTACATTGCATCTTTCCCCATAAACTCATTAATTATAAATTTTAAAAGCAACATGCTATTGTGGATAGAGAGCCAGCTAAGGAACCAGAAAAAATGTTTCTTATGACATAGTCTATGACTTTGGGGTAGTCACTTAACTTCTCAGTACTCAAGGCAGCTCTATCAAATTATATGTTACATAGATAATGCCAGTTTGAATTATTAGATTGAATTTCTTTATTTGAGTATTCTCTAAATTCATGAAATCACCAGTCCTATCACAATCCTTATTGTGTATTTTTCTTTGTTATAGTTATTAGAGTTGTTTTATCTCTCTGCTAGACCTTAAAGTTTATGAAGACAGAAATCATTCAAATCTAAACTTTTTATCTTTCATAGCAGCTACCATAATAGTCTGTACTCAGAAAGCAAATAACAAATGCTGGATGAATGAAATAATAACCACAATGGCTTTGTTTTTTACACAGATTTTTTTTTTTTTTGGTAATTGTTCACTTTGAAGAGGTAACTGAATTTACCTGTGGGTGAGGATTGGAAGAAGAATTATCTGAAATTTACTTAATAGGAAAATCCCAAATTGGGTCTTTCAACTCTGAAAACAGTCAAACAGCTTGTTGTGATAGTAACAGTGCTGAACTTCTCTATTTACCCTCACTAATGGAATTGTCTCATCAATGTTGTCTTTGCTAGAACAAGAAAGCATTTAGTTAGTGACAACTTAATTGTAGGAGAGGAGAGAGTTCATAGACTAGTCATGTTTACTTGATGTACAGATGGTAGCTATATACAAATGACTTATATGAAAAAGGATAACATTTTGGGAGCAGCTATGTTAATTACAGAGTTGTAGCCTGTAACCATCTGGATGCCAGTATTAATCAGAATGAGAACTTCTATCATAGGGAGATGTGCTTTGCTCAACCATATAAGCCACTGCTGGGATCTCTATTGGCCTTTCTCTAATTAGAGCTTGCCCTCATCTCCTGTTTAATAAGTATTTGGGATGAATCAGTACCAACTTTTCATTAAAAGATTTCTATCTTTTAGAACTTTTCTGGAATTGCTTTATATGTCTTCTTGGCTGTCTTTGATTGTAAGGGTGTGGGGAGGAAGGGATGTTGGACTTAAAATGTTGTGCTTATTGCTACTAAATGTTTGATATGGTTGTTGAAACAGATAACAAATTAATATAATTACAAAGTTTGAGATTGTAACAGACAAAGTTCAGTCTTAGTTTAGCTTTAATATCTGAGCTTTTCTGAGTTTCAGTCTGAGCTTCAAGTAATTAATTAATTAATTGTATTTTCAGTTAAATATATTTAGTCAATTAAAATGTATTTAGGGAATATAAGATACTTATTTTCTATTGTTCAAAACAAGATAGATTTAAAAAAAAAGCATAAGTTCCTACCAGTGACTTACGTACTAGTTAAATAGACAAGAATGTTGACATAATATAAAGTGGAAAATGATTTAGGGGTGGGAAGGATTCTTAATGTGGGAATTCATATTCAATTAAGAATTCTTTAAACAAACAAAAAAAATCTTTAAACAAATTTCTGAAATTCCATAAACTTGGATTAAAAAAATTACTTCTGGGGCAGCTAGGTGGTACAGTACATGGAGCACCAGTCCTGAAGTCAAGAGGATCTGAGTTCCAATCAGATCTCAGGCACTTAATACTTCCTAGCTGTTTGACCTTGGGCAAGTCACTGAACCCCAATTGCCTCAGCCAAAAAAAAAATTCTTTATTTCAATATAATTAGTTTACTTTCTCATAAACTATATTATATTTTATACATTAAAAACATTATTTTTAGAAGGAATTAATTACCTCCCCAAAAAGTTACTATGGTGACAAGGAAGATCAAAGAACAACTTTAGAAGATAACAATGTTAAAATAGCTACAAACAAATCCTTAAAGGGAGTAGGGGGTGGGAATGGAGAAATGTAATTCAGACAGAAGTCTAACAAGAATTCCTGGAAGAGTTTAAAAAAGGATTTTGAAAATAAAATTGAGAATGATACAAAAATTTATTAAAAGCAACAGTCTGGCAAAAGAATCACCAAAAATACTGTAGAAAATAAGACCTCAAAATCAGGATTGTCCACCTGGTAAAAGAGGCACAAAAAAGTCTGCTGAAGAGAACTACTTAAAAAGTAAAATTGGTCAAATGGGAAAATAGGTTAAAAAAGTACACTGAAAAAAATTCTTAGGTTCTTTTGTGGCTGCAGCTTTTTTTTTTTTTTTTTTTTTTTTTTTTTTTTTTTTTTTTTTTCCCTACCAAAGTGGAAGGGGCACTGTCCCAAACTAGTTTTTTCCCTGCTGTTTTCTCCAGAGCTACTTCTGGGGAATTGTACATTTTTAATGTTTCCAAAGCAGTATGACTATCTTGTTCTCTTCCTTGTATGCCTTAAAGAACTTCCAGTTAATTTTATTGCTGCCATTACTAAGATAATGATGGTGATATCTAGTATATTTTATAGAACTTTTTTTAGGTAGTTAAAAGGAATACAAATAGATAAAACATGTTGTGATTTGATTATGATGGGATAATTTCCAAAAAATTAAATTAAAGGGTGAGAAAGAGGAAAGCACTGGAGTAGAAGGAAAGGGAGAGGTAGACTGGTATAAATTATCTCATATAAAGGAGCAACAAAAGATTATATTACATTTAAAAGTTTTTCCAGAAATAAAATCAATGTAGCTAATATTAGAAATAAAGTAAGAAAAAATTATAGCAAGTGTCTCTGCTAATGTCTCATCTTTGAACTCTATAAAGAATTGACTAATTTATGAGGCTATAAATCATTTCTCAAATGATTCCCAAATGGGAATTTTCAGATAAAGAAATCAAAATTATCTTAGTAACATATAAAAATGTTTTAAATCACTTTTGATTAGAGAAATTCAAATTAAAACAATTCTGAAGTATGATTTCACATCTATCAGATTGGTCAAAATGGCAGAATGTGAAAATGATAAATGTTGATAAAGATGTAGAAAATACCCTATTGGTGTTGTAAACTGTTCCAAATCATTCTGGAAAGTCATTTAGAACTATTTTCAAAATTCTAGAAAACTGTGCAAATTCATTAGTTCAATGGATAGAGCACCAGTCTCATAATCGGGAGAACTTGAGTTCAAATCTGGTCTCAGATACTAGCTAGGTAACCCTGGGCATGTCATTTAGCCCTTATTGCCTCAAAAAAAAAAAAAAAAAAAAAAAAAAAAAAAAAAAGGTACTATGTGTATATGTTCTTATACCCATGACCCATTTAACCCAGAAATACTACTAATCAGTTTGTATCCCAAAGACATCTGGGGAAAAAGAGAAAAGAACCTAGTTGCACAAAAACGTTTATAGACATTCTTTCTGTGGTAGTAGAGGACATGCTAATCAATTGAAAAATGACTAAACAAATTATAGTATATAATTTTGATGGGATATTATTGTTATAAGAAAAGATGATCAGAATAGTTTCAGAAATCCCCTGAGAAGACTTATATGAACTGATACAAAGTGAAGTGATAAGAATTAGAACATTTTGCATAGTAATAGCAATGTTGTTCAATGAACAGTGGTAAATTACTTAGCAATTTGAATCAATAAGATAATCAAGAAAAACCCAATAGATTTATGATGAAAAATGCCATCTACCTCAAAAGTAGGAAGTGATTCAGTATGAATGCATATTGAAACACATTTTGTTTTATTTTATTTTTGATCTTTTGTTGATTTGCTTCTCTTTTTTTCCAAAATGGCTAATATGGAAATATATTTTGCATGACTTCATATATGTAATCTATATCAAACTGCTTGCCTAATCACAGAGGAGGAGTGGAAGCAGGAAGAGAAAGAATTTGGAACTCATTTTTAAAAATCTAATTTAAATTTTTATATGTAATTGAAAATATTTAATGAAATAAATAAAATACATTGAAGAAATACAGTAAATATGAAATTTGCCTTTTTCTGTTTTTTAAAGTGGATGTTTATTTGCCATTGCAATGGGTATGAGAATTAACAAACTTAAGAGTAAAGGAAACTTGTCAGATTTCGGATTTACAGGAACTGGGTTATATTATTTCTGAGTCATATTCCTTTAAGCAAATTACTTAGTTTTTTGATCCTTGATTTACTCATCAGCTTAAGGAGAGGAGAACTGGAATAGATGATCTATTAATTACATTTTTGCTCTAAATGCTATGATCTTATGACCAATCATATAAGTGGTTTGCCCAATTTTGTCAAGTGACAAATCAGAATATGATTCCCCTTTAATTATAGCTCAGTGGTTCTTTATTATCTATCATATAAAACCCAAATCTTTTAATTTTGTTGTAGCTATTCTTTTTTTATATTTTTGTTTGACTTTGTTAAGGTATTTGTTTTTGCCTTCACAGTATGACAGATTTTTTTTTCATTTTCTTTTCTACTTCAAGAATTCTTCAGTTATGAAAAAAAAATTAACATTATATTTTATTTCGATAACTCATCCATCTGTTTCTTACTATTCTTGTTAAGACCCTATTTCAGTCTCTGTATATATAATTGAGCAAGGTCATCTTTTCCCAGAACCAAATCATATATATGTCGAGACATTCTTACTTTTATTATTTTATTATTTGTTTATTATTTAAACAAAAGTAAGGACAAGGACTCTTTTCTTAACTCAGTAAAAAAAAAAAAAAAAATCAACTTCAGCCTTGGGGCATGCATGTCTTCTTATTATTGATCCTCTTGATCCTAATTCAATTTTAGGGTTACCCTAAAGAAGAAGAAAACTAGTCAAAGAAGTCTGGATAGAAATGACTTTCCCTGCTTTAAATGCCTTGAGGCTCTGATTAAACCACATTTTCAGGAGGCTGAGCTAAAGACAGCCCACTTCCTTATTAAATGTCTACCAATCAGAATTGAGTTTTATTTGTCAGGTGAATTCCCTGTCAAAAGGCATACACTTTATTTAAAATGTTTCCAACTGTCCCTTGGTAACTTTAATTACCAAGAGAAACCAATGACCATAAATTTATTTCTTATTAGCTACCTTAATTAACAAATTGATTATTAATTACTTGGAAACACTACCTCTTAGGAGTTTTATTCATGACAGTTATTAAAGTAAGTTTTAAACACTACTTAATAGGCGAAGCAAGTGTGGGCCCAGGATATCAAAAGGAAGTACATTCTGTCAGTAAGAATTGTACCAACATATGGACTGAGGGTGATATGTTTTCATTCTAGATGCCTTGTTTTACCAAAAAAAAAAAAATTAAAATTAAAAACAAGACACAAGTATGTGTTATAAGATCAAATGGGTAACAAGGGACTCCAGTAGATTAAAGAAAACTATAATATTTGAAATAAATGTTTTTAATCTTTGAAGATGACATCAAGCTACATGTTACCCTCAATCCATATCTGTCCCAAGTCTCAACCCCCATAGAAATCATTAATCATGGATCTCAATAAAAAATGATCAGGCATGCATGTTCTGTAATCATATTACTAGGCTACCACATTATATTATAACAAAATATAACAAAGAAATCAATTAGTAAGAAAGTAGCACCAAGAGCATGTAGAATAGAACATTAGACTATAAACCTCAATAAATCTTATATCTTGACAAGCTGACTTTCTTGGCTGCCACTGGAGAACCTTTGCTAGTTATAAGAACATTACTTTACATCAATACCCTGCTGAGTAATTCTGATTATATTTTGAGGAATGGGCTTTTGTTTATATATTCTGGTTAACGATATACAGAGTTCCACTAAAATTTTAGGACCTCTCCATGTTAGCAAAGTCCTCCTTCTACTTTAAAATTTACATATATATTATGATATAAAAAGCACCATTTATTCTAGAAAATTTCTTGTCTTGGGTTGCTGGGTTGCCCACTGTTTCAGGGAGCTTGATCAGTCTATTGAATGAGTTAATCTCATTAACATGACTTTAATTTGCAGATTGTCTGAGGCTGAATTCTTTCAGAAGTGACACCATTATACATATATGATACCTCAACAAGACAACTAAAATTACATAAAACTTTGGTTAAACTTTGAAACAAAGAGGATGATTCTCTAGTATTTTGTAAATAATCTAGTTAGCTTCTATTTTCAATTTTCCTAAGTGGTATAATTGTTTCCCTGCATATTTCCTGAATAGTGGAAAAAGGAAGGAAAGAAATATGTATCTGATAAGAAACTCCTATATGCCAAGCACTATGCTAAATGCTTTACAAAATTTTATCTCTCCCTTTATGCCTCATAACAAGCTTGAGAAATAGATGCTATTATTATTCTTATTTTCCAGTTGAGAAAATGGAGTCTACTAAACTGTTTCTATTCAGTTAATTTCTACATAGTGAGGATACCCGGAGTTAAAATCTGGACAGAAGACTTGGTTCCTCTTGACAAGTCACTATGGCAGCAATCTAGGCTTTGGGAAGCAAAGAAAAATCTTTAGCTATTTAAAAGAAATGACCAGGAAGTTCAATATCTCCCAAATGGAAGAAAATATAGAGTGCAAGAGATATACAACTCAGTTCCTTGCCAGATGTTAGCATAACTATTGCTAAGTAAGAAAAAAAAAAATCTTTCTTCTTTTACTTGAATAATTTTCATAAGGCAGATAAGGGTGGGCAGATGAATTTTTTTTTCTCTTTTTGTCAGGCACTAGGGAAATGTGACAGATTTTACAAGTTTTTCTTCCATTCATAAAACTGTTTTAATGGACTGAGGTGCATTTAATAATACAACCAGCACCTGGATGTTTTGGAGCAAAGTACCACAAGGGCTCATATAATATTAAAATTGCATTTTTAACCTGGGGCCTACAAGATTCCATGTTCAAGCATCTCACCAATAATAAGAGACAATCTGGAGCATTTTTCCCCCTAATCAAGGAAGTTTGAATTTAGACAAACAACTCTGAAATTGGTGTGCTTTTTCATTTGCTGTGATGCTGTGTTTAAAGAACTTCTTAAGTACCACCTTTTACCTGGGGTCTTTTGCATCCCCTTCTACTCCAGAGCCTTAAATCTACCTTATTTGCATTTTATATACAGTTATATGTTGATGTTTTTCCCCTGCTATATTGAGATCTCCTTACTGGTAAGTATAGTTTTTGTTTGTTTGTTTGTTATTGTATCTCCAGTGCTTGGATTTATTTCTCATGTGCATATAAGAAACTTAAAGTTGGATTATTTTATTAGGGGATACTTTTATAATTCTCAGTGATTATCTGAACCCAATTAAAAATATGAAAAAAATTATCAAAAAAACCCACCTTCTGGGTAGAAGAAATTATTCTTATATCTTATAATTTTCACAGGAAGAACCACTCAAATTCATGATCTTAAAAAAAAGTTCACAGTATCATTATATTTCAACCCGTCTACCTGTCTATGGTGTTCTCTTAATTTATGTAAATGAGAAGTGGAGTCAAGATGGTAAAGTATAGGCAGGAACTTGTGGCCTCTTTCCCAAATGGCTCCAAATTCCTTTAAATAAATTTTAAAAATAAATGATAAATAATAAATTTGCTCTAAACAAATTTTAGAGCATCAGAACATCCAAAAAACATGGAGTAGAACATTTTCCAGCCAAAGCCAACTTAGAAGATCATCAGAAAAGGTCTGTAACACCAGGGCGGGAGTCCTGGGGCTGTCCTGAACCCAGCCTCAGTTTGGCCTGAACCTGACATCTGTTAGCAGCAATACTGGTGGTTTCCAGATCTCTCAGCCCAGAGACACCAAGAAGGACCCAGAAGGTTATCAGAAAAAGTCAGTAGAACTAGAATGAGAGCCTAGTCCACAATCCCAGCATAGGCTCAGTCCTAGCCCCAGCATCAGAGATATAGGACCTCTGAATCATCAGCAATGTTGGAATCTTTTGTACCATTCAATCCGGGGATACCAGAGAGGACTTTGAAAGTCAGTGGAGAGGGTCTGTGGCAACAGGGTGGAAATCTGGTGTGAAGTCCCAGGGCAGTACCAGTCTGCGGGGGTCCTGGCAAATACACTTAGACCTTTTTTTTAATTAATTAATTTTTTATTAAAGCTTTTTATGTACAAAACATATGCATGCATAGTTTTTCAATAATGACCCTTGTAAAACTTTCTGTTCCAATTTTTTCCTCCTTCCCCCTACCTCCTCACCTAGATGGCAAGTAGTCCAATACATGTTAAATATGTTTAAATATATGTTAAATCCAATATATGTATATATTTTTAATACAGTTATCTTGCTGCACAAGACAAATCAGATTTAAAAAGAAAAAAATAAAACCTGAGAAGGAAAACAAAATGCAACAAACATCAAGAGAAAGTGTGAAAATGCTATTGTGGTCCACACTCAGTTCCCACAGGCCTCTCTCCATCACTGAACAACTGGAACTGATTTGAATCATCTCATTGTTGAAGAGAGCCACATCCATCAGAATTGATCATCATAAAGTCTTGTTGCTATGTACAATGATCTCATTCACTTCGCATCAGTTAATGTAAGTTTCTCCAGACCTCTCTGAAATCATCCTATTGGTCCTTTCTTACAGAATAATAATAGTCCATAACATTCATATACCATAATTTATTCAGCCATTCTCCAATTGATGGGCATCCACTCAGTTTCCAGTTTCTAGTCACTACCAAAAGGGGTATCACAAATATTTTTGCACATGTGGGTCCTTTTTCTTTCTTTAAGATCTCCCTGGGATATAAGCCCAGTAGAAACACCGTTGGATCAAAAGATATGCCCAGTTTGATAGCTTTTTGATCATAGTTCCAGATTGCTCTCCATAATTGTTGGATCCGTTCACAGTTCCACCAATAACATATCAGTGTCCCAGTTTTTCCACATCCCCTTCAACATTCATCACTATCTTTTCCTGTTATCTTAGCCAATCTAACAGATGTGTAGCGGTATCTCAGAGTTGTCTTCATTTGCATTTCTCTGATCAATAATGATTTGGATATCTTTTCATATGACTACAAATAGTTTCAATTTCTTCATCTGAAAATTGTCTGTTCATATCCTTTGACCATTTATCAATTGGAGAATGGCTTGAATTCTTATAAATTTGAGTTACTTCTCTATTTATTTTAGAAATGAGGCCTTTATCAGAACCTTTGAATGTAAAAATGTTTTCCCAGTTTATCGCTTTCCTTTTAATCTTGTCTGATAAGTTTTGTTTGTACAAAAACTTTTTAACTTAATATAATCAAAATTATCTATTTTGTGATCAATAATGATCTCCAGTTCTTCTTTGGTCACAAATTCCTTTCTCTTACACAGATCTGAGGGGTAAACTATCCTATGTTCTTCTAATTTGTTTATAATATCATTCTTTATATCTAGATCATTGCCTATTTCGGCCTTATCTTGGTATATGGTGTTAGGTGTGGGTCAATGCCTAGTTTCTGTCATACTAGTTTCCAATTTTCCCAGCAGTTTTGTTAAGTGAGTTCTTATTCCAAAAGCTGGGGTCTTTGAGTTTGTCAAACACTAGAGTACAATAGTCATTGACTGTTTTATCCTGAAGCACACTAGATCTTAGAGTTACAGTGGGTCAAGGGCACAACTAACAGTTCCAGTTCAGAAAAGAGTGCTTGTTGTTAGATTCTTGGAAGGATTTATGAAAACAACTGCACAAAATCCCTGAAGTTTGGGACAGGGCACCATTCACCTTGTAAACAGAGCTCTATTTTAACAGAGTTAAAAGCAGAGTAATAGGCTAAGAAAATTAGCAGAAAATTAAAAAAAAAAGTTTCTGACCATTGAAAGTTATTATGGTGACAAAAAGGATCAAAACACATTCTCAGAAGATAACAAAGTCCAAGCTCTTACATCCAAAACCTCCAAGAAAAATAAGAATTGGGCCATGGAAGATCCCAAAAGGGACTTTGGAAATTAAGTTAAAGAGATAGAGGAAAAATTAGGGAAAGAATTGAGAGAGGTTCAAACCAAATACAAAAAACTAATAAGGAGAAGAATGCCCTAAAAAGCAAAATTAGCCAACTGGGAAAAGAAGTACAAAAATTCACTGAGCAAAACAATTCCTTAAAAAGTAAAATTGAGCAAATAGAAACTAATGACTTTATGAAAACTCAAGATGCAATAAAGTAAAATCAAACATAAAAATGAAAAAATAGAAAAAAATGTGAAATAGCTCAGTGGAAAAACAACTGACCTGGAAAATGGATACAATAGAGATAATTTTAAAACTTATTGGTCTACCTGAAAGGCACAATCAAAAAAAGATCCTGATCATCATTTTTCAAGAAATTATCAAGGAAAATTGCCAAGATATTCTAGAGCCAGAAGATAAAGTAAAAATTGAAAGAATCCACCAATCACCTACTGAAAGACATCCCAAAATAAAAACTCCCAGGAATATTATAGCCAAATTCGAAAACTCCCAGATCAAGGAGAAAATACTGAAGCATCCAGAAAGAAACAATTCAAGTTTAATGGACCAGGATAACACAAGATTTAGCAGCTTCTACATTAAAAGACTGTAAGGTTTGGAACATGCCATTCTTGAGAACAATGGAGCAAGGATTGTAATCAAGGACTACCTACCCAAGAAAACTAAGTATAATGCTTCAGGGGGGAAAGGTAGTCATTCAATAAAATGGAAGATTTTGAAGTATTTGTGATGAAAAGTCTAGAACTGAATGGAAAATTTGATATTCACAGGACTCTGGAGAAGCATAAGGAGGTAATCAGGAAAATTATATCATAAGGAACTTAATAAGGTTTATCTATTTACATTCCTACAAGGAGGATGATACTTGTAATGCATTAGAAATTTCTCATTATTATGGCAGTCAGAAGGAGTATATATAGACAGAGGGCATGGGTGTGACTTGAATATGAAGGTATAATATCTTTTTTTAAAAGTGATGAAATTAAGAGATGAGAGAGCAATGTATTGGGAGAAAGGGAAAGGGAGAAATAGAAAGCTGCAAATTATCTGCCATTAAAAAAAAAGAGGCAAGAAAAAGTTTCTATAAAGAAGGGCAAAAGGGAAGGAGAGGGTAAGTAAGTGAACCTTACTCTCATCAGAATTGGCTCAAATAGTAAATAATATGCGTCTCAATAGGGGTATGGAAATCTATCTTTCCCTTCAAGAAAATAGTATGAGAATGGGGGGGGGGGGGGGGGGGGGGGGGGGGCGATAATAAAATAGAAGGCATATTGGGGGAGGGAGTGGTCAGTAGCAAAACATTCTGAGGAAAGAGGGTGAAAGAAGAGAGAAGAAATGGGCGGAAATGCAATTAGCAAAATCAATTGCAAAAAAACATTTTTTGAAACAAGTTTCTCTGATGGAATATTAATGTTCTCTGGAAAATGATGAGCAGGATGCTCTCAGGGAAAAAAAAGAAAAGAAAAAAAAACAAAAGAAAAACCTGGAAAGTGCTTTATAAACAAAGTGAAATATCAATGTTCTGGGAGGACCAGCTCTAAATAACTTTTTTATTCTCAGTAGTATAGCCATCTACAACTACTCTGAAGGAGTTATGATGAAACATACTATCCATACCCAGAGACAGAAGTGATTGAATCTGAATATAGATGGAAGCAATTTCTATTTCTCTATCTCACTTTTTATTTTTTATTTATTTTTTTCTTGAGGGTTTTTATTTTCATTAGGGTGGAAGATCTATGTTTTCTTTTATAAATTGATTTTATTGAAAAGTTTTGCATAACTTCACATGTAATTTCTTAATTGTGAATGGGGAAAACTAGAGAAACTAGAACTCAAAGAGCTTAAAAAGAAATGTAAAAAAAAATTTTTAATGTAATTGGGGAAAAATATTAAATAAATAAAATTTTCAAAATTTATATAAATGTATAAGACATTTAGTATAAGTATATAATACAACTGATCTTTTAATCTCCTACTTCAACCTTTTATTCCAAAGGATTTTTCCAGAATCCACCATGGTCTTTCTTTCCCTCAAGTTGCAGCCATGCTTTTTCCCTGACAGAAGATTATGCTTCCTTATCCACAATTTAAATTGTATTTTCATTGCAGTTTCATTCACCTCTATGTGGCCATCTTATGCCACTACCCCACTGATTCGTCATTCCTCTGCACTTTTATCCATTTTCCATATGACTTATTTTAAGACAATTTAGCAGTAGAAGTTTCTGTAAGGAATGAGCCAAATATTACATTTATTTTTCTTTTGAATTTTTTCTCAGAACCTATCATGGTGCTATGCACATAACACTTATGTCAATACTGTAATACTTTCATGGATTTGTGTTTTCATCCTTGTTGGTATTCATTCCATCAATGCACTGTATAACTTTTAAGTTTTAATAGATAATCTTCAAGAATTTTGTAGCCAAAAAATTCACTACTCTATTGACAAGGGGATGAAATGGCTCCTTTCAATAAGGTGGTCACCAGAAAATAGATATATAATCCATCAGTAGACAAATATTCAAAATCTTTTCAGCTTTATAGGATCTGCCAGATCACTCTGCTAGGATAGATTTTAAGAGTTCTATATCAATTTTGCATCATAGGGAAGGATCAAAGTAGGACTTTAATGGACAGAAATAATCATTCAATAAAAAATAATAATTTTAAAAAGGAAATTTCACTTAATTGAGGTTTGTTTGATTAGTTGGATCATAGAAGTATTTGACATTGTTTCTCAATTCATTTCTTGATGAATAAATAAAGCCAGTTATTATTTACATTCTTCTACTAGAAAGATTAAGGCATAAAAAGTTAAAATAACTTAACCAAGGTCACATGGTCAGAAATGAAGTTTAAATTAAAAAAAAAGTAGGTCTCTTCACTCTTGGGTCAGTGTGCAGAGAAATGATACTATTTTCAGGGTCTTTAACTCCCTCTTCCATAATTTAAAAGAACACCATAAACATCATTTGAAGGAAGTACAATTCAAGGAGACATCCACATATCAGAAAAGAATAAGCCCTTCCTCCACCCTAAATCCTCACTAACTATGGAAGTAAACCCTGTGCCAATATTAATTTATATAGAGAAAAGATTTAACTAATAGAAGACTCAAATGAAGTTAACAAGAAATGAGGTAGGAAAGGTAGGGATAAGGTTAAAATTACATTTTTATGCTATTATGTTGTCATTTTTAGCAGAGTATTGAATATTCCTATGTCTAATAAATAATCCATAAAATGGGTATGGATATACAAAGTTAAAAAATGCTTATAAGAGAAGTCTGTCTCTCTGTCTGCCTGTCTCCATAATGGTAAATGACTGGGAGAAAAAATAATTCTAAATGGAAAAACAATTAGTTATTAAAAAAAAAACCCAAAGAGGAAAATATAAAATAGGAAAAAAAATTGGGGGGGGGGGTTGATCATGAATAATACTCTAGCAGCAAGTCATAATGAAATCTCATACTATGATTTGTTGATATTTAAGGCTAGCTTACTGTTTATCATCTTCATCATCACCATTTGCTTTACCTTTAATTCTAAAATTTTTTTACCTCTTCTCATGTGTTCTGTACCATCATATGCTACCATATCATGCAGTAAGATCCAGAGCATATTAGGCACACAATGATTAACTTTAAAGAAATAAAGGATCTGAACAATGCATGACTGATTGATTGGCTGCCATTGCCAAAAGCTAAAATTCTGATGAAAAAAAGCCCTGAAAGAAATAAAAGTAGCATAATGATTTGTCTCTGCAATGGGCAGCTCTCCCCTTAAAATAGTATCGGAACGCTTTGCCAAACATCCTAAGGTAAGTTCACTGACTAATAAACAAATTTGAATGGGGCATGAGAAGGATGAGATAGATACCTGTGGAGATTTCCATGGAGCGTTCTGTCATTTTCTGGATAACAAGCTTCAGCATCCCATCCTCTAGATAGAGCAGCAGGATTCCAGAATCCTCTGACAGTGTAGTTGACAGGAGCAGACCATCTCTGTTCCAAGTTCGAAACTGGAAACTCACCGAGAGCCCATCAATTTGGGGAGTGCCAGGCAGTAACAAATAACTGCTTTGGGAATTGACAAACGTGATGGGAACAATTTGTGGTTCTGAGCAGGAAAAAGTGACATTGCCCTGAAAAACAATAAAAAAGCAAACCCATAAAAGCCATTTTTTATTCTACAATCTGACAGCTGATATAAACAACCACCAGAAGCTGACCTTAATTTCAGGATCACTCCACATTCAGCTATGAGTTATTAAAAGAAAATATGTCAAGTAGACTCATAGGCACAAGCTAGGTGGTTGTAGGTTTCTGTTTTGTGGGTCACAATGCTATTTGACATCCTGGGACAGCTAAACTGGGGAGCCTGCGAGCTTTAAAATATTTTCTAAGGAACCAAAGAAAGACCATACTTTGTTGATAAAAATGGCCCAAAAAGAAATCAGCAGATGATATGCTAAATGAATATAGAGTGCTTAGATAATGATTAAATAACAGATCAGCATTATATTCATATTATTCATACATATGTATAAATATATAGTATACATATCCATGTGCATTTGATGCCAAATTTTAATCAGTTAATAGTCAATCAATAAATATTTATTAAACTTCTATTATTAGGCACTGTGCTGGGAATACAAATAAGAAATAAAATAGATCCTGGTCTCAAGGATTTTATAATCAAATTAGGAAAGACAACACACAAAATGAAGTCAAAAACAAAGGAGAAGAAAGGTATCTAGTGAGGGTACATGATAGAGAAATCAAGACAAATACAACTGGATAGAAAATTAAGAGATAGCACCCTCTTTGCATGGAAGGTCTTTACTTCACTCTCCAATCAGAGAGGTTCAAGGATCAAAGAGTACTAAAGAGGAGTGAATACTAAGGCTGATGTGACATGGAAGGTGATGAGATTCCTAGAAGTATGATGAGGAAGGTCAAAAGAAGTCAGTCAGTTGAAATTTATTCATAATTCACAGGTTTAGGACTAAAGAAATTTAGAAACAATCAAATTGTTTTTGTTTGTATGGCTTGCTTTGTTTTGTTTTAGGAATCTGAGTGCCAAACTTGTGTGAACAATATCAAACAAGTGGCAAGGACATAATTTGGAATTAATTTCTGTAATTCTAATAGATCATATCACATGATATGATCATATAGACAGAACAGTTTGTTGAATAAATAGTTTACTTTTCAAGAGTATAGTTGTATTAGGCAGAAAGTTACCATATCACAAGTCACCTATCACAGAAAGAATCAATAAATCTAGAATCAAAGGAAGAGTAGTAGAGCCAAGATCAAAATTTTCTCTGTCACATCATCAATATAACCATTATTATCCAACTCAATTACAGAAACACCAAACAAAATCAAATTTAAAAGCATTGTTAGGTACCATGATTTAGTAAAGTACAAAATAAAAATTCAATAATATCTGTCTTACTATCCTACTTCTGACACATTGTATATGAAAATATGGGCAAGTCACAACTTCTATGAGCCTCAGGTTCCTTATCTATAAAATAGTCATAATAATAATTTAGATGTTACTTACTTTAGGATTTTTATGAATCTCAAATTAAACTCCTATAAACTACTTTGCAAACAAAAATAACATAAATATCAATTATTATTGTGAATATTGTGTACTATGTACTTGAAGGTAATGCAAATCACATCTTCAAGTAGTTGACTTTTTTAAATATCTATGAAGTGTCTGGGAATTTTACTTCAATAAAATCTATACATAATCAATTAACAGTCTCAGTTTGGATCCTCTAAGAATGAACAATATAAATCAAATAGTATGGACAGGAGCACACATAATGGACACATGGGCAACTATGTGACCAATTGAATAAAGATCAAGATCTCTAGTCAGGAAATCTGAGTTCAAATCTGTGTTCAGATACCAACTTCCTGTGTGACATTGTTTTAAGTTTTTCCTGCTTCAGTTTCTTCACAGGTAAAATTAAAAGGTTGCAATCAATAGCTTCTAATGTTGCTTCCACTTTTAAATCTTATCCTATAAACCACACTAGAATCAAATGCAATTGTATGAAAAATACTCAGCAAATGAAAGATATCATAATTAGTTTATTTTTATAGGATTATCTATAGGACAACCTTATATAACTTGGTAAACAGGAGAATTATACAAAGATTTCATTGTTCTATGAAAGCAATGAATTCAGATAAACAAATATGCCAGTTTCAAATAAATGCCACTTTTTCCCACATTTTCATTAGGTACTAAATGCTAATCACCATAACAATACTTTGTGTTTACTCAAGTAAATTTAACACATTATTCACCCTAAAAGATAAAGGCATCCCTCAAGCAATAGAGTATACCTTTTAGCCAATACAAAAAAAAATAATAATAATAATAACTCTTGGGAGAAAACAATAGGACAAATATCCCCAAGCACTCCCAGAAACAAATAGTGTTTATGCAAAGGAAAACAAAGTGATCCACCATGTAAAAGCTCCTAAGCCTGAAATGGCAGATAAGGAAAATGAATTTCACTAAAATTAAATTTTCCCCAAAGGACACACTGAATTGTAGAGTAAGAAGGTAGTAGAACTCTCATAACTCAAAAAGGTTAGAATTTTTTTTTTCCTATTCATCCTTCCAATTCAGCTTTGAAGCTACAGTCAATAAAACTTTTATCTTAGGGAAAATGTGCATTTCTTCTGCTATATATTAACAAATTCCAACCCAGCTTTTTGGGTTACTGAACACAAATATTCTATCTCCCTTCTGGTGTTCTCATCAACCATGTCTAGTAACTTTTTTAAGTATCTGAAGTAAGTAAAATTCTCAAGAAAACTTATCACATAGAAAATTTAACCTAAAAATGAAAACAATGGACAGGGAAAAAAATATTCAATTCTTTTTTTGAGTTTAAGATACTTTTAAGTTTATAAGCTCCCCAAGAGAAGAAAGGCTATCTTGATCTTTGAATCTTTCTCAATACCCATTTAGCCTACTTAAAATCTTTCCTAGTACCCTACTAAGCCTATGAATACTTAAATAGGCCATAAATAAAATAAGTTGTTCTGAATAAAGTGAACTGAACTTCTTTAAGATCTGGATCTTTGCTAAATTTTCTAGCTAAGTGAATGAGAGAAAAGGGAGTAAATAGGAATGAATAAGAAGGTTGAAAAGGGAAAAGGTAAAGAGTAGACATTTTGAGAGAATCATGGAAGAAGAAAAATAAAATTAACAATCTAGAAAGCTATCCATCAAGATTGAAAACATTTTTCTTAAGAGACACATGCTTTCATTAGTGTAGGAAACATTCTGGGGCATCTACAAAAAGAGATGACTAAGCTCTTTTCTTGATAGTATGTGATGGAAGTCTTCCCAAAACTAAGGATGGCTGACTTTCTACTTTGCTCATCTGCCCTTTATAAATGACACAAATGCAGATCTGAAAGTATTTTCTCATTCTTTCACAATTCACTTTCTGGCAGTTTGGTATGGATTTGAACGAGTAGATCAATTTAGGTATAATTGTCATTTTTATTATTATTTTAGTTCAACCTAGCCAGGAACAATTGATAATTTTCTGTTAGTTTAGATTTGACTTAATTTGTTTAAAAAGTATTTTGTAATTGTGTTCATATAGTTCCTAGGTTTGTCTTGGCAGGTAGATACCGAAATATTTTATTTTTTCTACAATTATTTTGTAATGCTGGAGAAACTGAGGCAAGATAGAGATTAGAGAGTTTTTATTATTTTATTTGAGTTTCTAACAGGGAAAGATTGTCTGGGGGGGGTAGATCAGAATCCATTTGTCCCTCCAGGATTGGACTTTCGTCTCAAAGAATTCAGCATCGAATGTGACATTCCAATGATTTTTATGTGGTTCCAGAGATCAGAGGAGACAAAGGCAAAGGGTGGAGTCCAAACACTGGTGAGCACCAGAATTTCCAGGAAAGGACCATCAATTCTGATAAATTGGGAGTAAAGGTGGTATTCAGTTAGAGACAGGAAGTCTGGAGAGATAAAAGTGAGTGATGCCAATTAGGTATCTGAGATAGGACATCTGGAGTTTTATGACTCTTTTGGAGTGGCCAGATTTCCACAGCCCTAATTATCTCAGTCCTAATGAAAAGGAAAGGGGATTGCAACCAGGGGTATTGAGGCAGAACAATTCAAGGAACGGAGGCAGGATAATTTAGGGAAACTGAGGCAGAAAGGAAACTGTGACACAACAATTTTAAATATAATTTCTTTTTCTATCTCTTGCTGCTACACTTTTTTAGTAACATATAGAAATGCTGATGATTTATATCTTATTTCCTCTTTTTTTTAATCTGGGCAATTTATTTTTCTATAAATATTCATCAATTTCAGTTAGATTGTCAAATTTGGTGGCATACAGTTGGGCAAAATACTCCTATTTATTGCTTTAATTTCTTCTTCATTCATTTTTCAAAGTTCATGTTTTTCATTTTTGATCTTGGTAATTTTTTTTTCTCTTTCCTTTTTCTAATCACATTAACCAAAGGTTTATCTACTGTGTTGCACTCCCCCTCCCCCCATAAAATCAACTGTTAATTTTATTAATTAGTTCAATAGTTTTCTTCGATTTAATTGTATTAATCTGTCTTTTGATTTTCAAAATTTCTAATTAAGTATTTAATTTGGAGTTTTAAATTGTTCTTTTTCTAATTGTTTAGTTGCATGTCCAATCCAGTGATATCCTTTTTCTCAATTTTATTTATGTGATTATTTTGAGATATAAAATTTTCCCTAAGAACTGCTTTGGCTGCATCAGATAGGTTTTCATAAGTTGTCTCATTATTGTCATTCTCTTAGATGAAAATATCAAGTTTTTCCATGATTTCCACTCTTTCTTTAGGATTAGATTATTTAATTTCTAATTTTTTTAGACTATCTTTCCCTGGCTCTTTATTGAATATAACTTATTGCATCATGATTGGAAAAGGAAACATTTACTATTTCTATCTTTTTGCAATTGATTGTGAAGTTTTTGTGCCTTAATACTTGGTCAATTTTTCTGTAAGTGCCATGTGCTGCTGAGAAAAATAGTATATTCCTAACCCTCTTCAATTTTCTCTGGAGATCTATCATATCTATGTTTTCTAAGATTTATACTAACTTCTTTTGTTTTTCGTTTATTTTGTGCTTAGATTTATCTAATTCTAAGAGGGGGAGATTGAGGTCTTCTATTACTAGTTTTGCCATCTATTTGTATAACTGACAACTTCTCTAAGAATTTGAGAATTCTTACTTGGGGCATAAACATTTAATAGGGATATCACTTCATTGTCTATGGTATCTTTTAACAAGTTCTAGGGTTTTTTTCATCTCTTTTAATTAAATATATTTTCATTTTTGCTTTATCTGAGATCAAAATTACTATTCCTGCTTTTGTTGTTATTGTAGATCAGTTGCAACATAACAAATTCTGTTCCAGTCTTTTCCTCTTATTCTGTATGTATCTTTCTGTTCCAAATATGTTCCTTGTAAACAACATATTGCAGGATTCTGGTATTCTGCTATTTGTATCTATTTTATGAGAAATAACAGTTCTGTATTTCCTTCTGTATTTTCTCCTCTGTATATACTTCTCCTCTGCATATACTTCTTTCCTTTCTGTCCCTCCTTAGGAATGTTTTGTTTTCCAGACCACCTTGCCCTCAACCTTCAGTTTCCTTCTATCACCCTTTCTCTTTTTTCTTATCTCTTTCTCCTAATGTATCTGCCCTCCCTTCTGTCCAAACTGAGTATGTTATTCCTTTCTTGAACCAAAATTGATAAGATTAACCTTCAGACAATGCTCATCTCCCTCCTTTCTTTCCCTCTATTGTAATAGATCTTTGTGCCTCTTCATATGATCTAATTTGTCCCATTTTATGCCCCCTTTCCACTCCTCCAAGTACAATCCCTTTTCTAGCCCTTAATGTCTTTTTCTTTGATAACACATCAGTCATTTCAAACCCACACCTTCTGTCCTTCTATGTCCCTTCTCACTCACCCAATAAAAGAATACAACTCTCAAAAGTTATAAGCATTATTTTCCATCCAAAATAGTTTAATATTTAAATAAAGTTATTTTTTCCTTATTACCCTTCTATTCTTCTTTTGAGTCATGTATTTGAAGACCAAATTTTCTGTTTAATTCTGGTTGTTCCCCCCCCCCAATATAAATGATTGAAATTCCCTTACTTCATAGGAGATACATCTCCTCCCTTGAAAGATGATGCTCAGTCTTGCTAGGTAGTTGATTCTTGGTTCTAATCCCCCAGGTCCTTTATCTTCTGGAATATGGTATTCTCTATTCCAGGCCCTCTGATGCTGCCACACCTAAATTAATCCTAACTATAGCTTCTTAATATTTGCATTTTTCCCCCAGGCAATTTATAGTATTTCTTTCTTGAGATTATACTTCTGGAGTTTTACAATGTTTCTTGAGGTTTTTATTGTGGAATCTCTTTCTGGAAGTGAATGATAGATTTTTTTCAATGACTGGTTCCAGTGTATCAGGGCAGTTGCCCCTGATGATCTCTTAAAGAATGCTATTCAATTTCTATTTTTTTGGTCATGTTTTTTACGTAGAACAATAATATTAAAATTGTCTCTCCTGGATCTATTTCCCAGTCAGTATTTTTTCCATTGAGGTATTGTATATTTTTTTCCATTTTTAAAAAGTTCTTTTTAGTTGGTTTAATTGAGTTTTGATGTTTCATAGAATTATGTTTCCATTTGCCTGGTTCTAGTTTTTAATCTATGATTTTCTTTAGGTTTTGAATCTCTTTTTCATTTGATTAATTCTACTTTTCAAGATATTTTTTCTTCATTGCATTTGAACAGTTGAATTTTTTTAAGGAATTGTTATCCATTTCCAAGCTTTTGACTGTCTCTTGCATTCCTCTCATTCTCCTCCTCCCTCCCACCAGTTTTTCTTCTACCTCTCTTATTTGCCTTTTAAAATCTTTTGTGAGCACTTCCAAGAAGTATTTTTGGGCTTGAGACCAATTCATATCACCTTTTGAAATTTCCCTTGTGCCCTTTTTGTCCTTGGCATTTTCGGCATTTTGATCTTCCTTATCACTATAGTACCATTCTATGGTTAAATTCCTTTTTTTTGTTTCTTGCTCATTTTCTTTCTTTCCCCCCCCCCCCTTTTTTATGACTTTTATGATTGAGTTCTGTTCCTGGAGTACAAGGGGCACTGTCCCAAGGTTCTTGTGACACTCTAAACCTTGGCTTTGAACACAAGAGTCCCTTGTGTTTAGTTTCTTGTTCACAGCAGATCTGCTCTCTATCAACAGTCTGGTTTTCCAGGCTGGCAGTTTGCCTTCTGCCCTGGGACTGAAAGCTTCCTTACTGGTCTGCTCTGCTGCTAAACCATGACTAAAGGTCTCAGTCACTGATCTGTTGTGATTAAGAGCCTTTCATAGGCTTTCCCAATCTTCATTTTAGCCAGGCCTTTCACCTTAGTTAAACTGACTTTCTTTAAGTCCTTCCAATCTATCTTGAGCTAGAGAGTGGTTTCATTCAATCAGATTCTGTTCAGTTTTTGTGGGTTTTGTGGTTCACTGTCAATGGTTTTCAAGGGAAACTAGAAAAACTTCAGCAGTTTAATGGCTTCACTCTTCCATCTTGGCTGCACTCTCAGAACTCCCCACATTAATATGTTTTAAAGAAAACTAAGAATTATTAAAGACAAAAGTCCAATTACTCTTATAGACTGCCTTTCAATGAAACATAGTTGCATAGCATGGTGTTATTATTCTTTATTTCTTAGAAAGAAAAACACTATCTACCTGTACATTAGGAAACTCAGAGAACTGACCAAACTTTGGGGTTGTAGAGAAAATTGTGATGTGTAATTTGAGGATTGTAAGAAATGATGGAAATTAAAAGAAAAAAAGTGGAAAGGAGAAGAAAATTTCCATTTTCATCATTTTTAAACTTAGAAGTTCAAATGAATTGAAGGTTACTTCTTATCTAAAACAAATTTGTTTCTTAAATTGTGGGCCACAGACCCTCACGGGTCACATAATTGAATGTGGGGATTGCAAAATTATGATTTATTATCCATAAATATTTGATTAGTGTAGTATTCTCTTATTTTACATATGATGGTTCTCTCTGGGAGCAGGTTTCTTGGGGAGGTTTTCTGGAGGCAACCTTAGTTTCAGTTCAAAGTAATAATCACCTCAAATGCAGCCAGCTGATAAACTCCAAACGTTTATTTCTTATCTCTTTCCAAGCCTGGTTAGCTTTCTTAGAGGCCTCTCTCTCTCTTTGGTTCTAAGATCTCTTGCAACTTTGTCCTTTGCTTCTGCCTCTGCTTTCTTCAGCCTCCAGCCAGCACAAAGGTGGAAGATGGAATGATTCTGACTTCACCTCTGAGAGTGGGTTTGTGGGCTTCCTCCCAGAGTGCATCTTGGCCTTGGGAGCTTCTTGCTTATATGAGCTCTCTAAATGTGTGAACACAAGCATTGTTTCTCTCAGTTCCACTTAGTACCTTGTTTCAAGTTCTGGCCCATAACATCTCCTTGTAAGATCAGATCAATCATACTGAATCATGCTAAATTAGATAACTGACTTATCACTTTGTAAGGATTCTAACAGATTAGTATACCAGAGTTGCATAAAAAGTTCTTGTTTGAAAAAGGAGTCATAATTGGAAAAAATTTAAGAAGCTCTGATCTAAAATATTTCTATTAGACATATAGAACTGGACTATTTGGTTCTTAGTGGGAATAGGGAACCTGGATGAAATTATTTCATTTCTTGGTTCACAAACATTTGGCAAGAATTCTGGAGTACTTTGCTCAAAAATGCTGTGCTCATTTAACATTGTGGAAGTAGAAGGAATGAGGCAAGAATATAAGCACAGTAAAGGAAATTACAAAGAAGAGTAAAAATTCCAAAGGCTTCTTGTATAGAATCCAGGGTCAAAAACTCTTCTTCAGGTATACAAGAAGTTTCAAAATTAGAAGAGTGATGAGGCATAAAAATGCTCTTGATCTTCTTTCATTCTGCTATTATGATACCAGTTTCTTTGAAGTCTCCCAAGGGAATAATAGTCACTAGCAAATAAGTACTGTGCAATAGTGGACCTTCATCAATGTATTATTTCTATTTTACCATCAAATCCTGGAAAGTTCAAAGATTGTACAAGGAAATCAATATTGAATTATGCCTATATTTTTGAAGTTGGAAATTCTTTACCCACATTTTAAATAAATTTTAAGGCAGCATCTCACAAAATTTCTACTCCTCCCCCAAACCCCAATGTATGTAACCCCCAAACAGAAAAAAATAGTATTACATAAAAATGGGTGAGGATATGTAAATCAAGGATAGATTCAATTTTTAATCTGAAATGACAGTATATGAACATAATGTCCAGAAATACTATTAATATGACAAAAAGGAACTTTTCTATCTGAAGAAAATAGATAGCTATACTTCTCTCTCAGAATCAATACAACCTGTGATGATTTATTATTCATCTCTGTCTCAACTCTTTTTCTTTCTTTTTTTTTTTAATAGCCTTTTATTTACAGGTTATATGTATGGGTAACTTTACAGCATTAACAATTGCCAAACCTCTTGTTCCAATTTTTCACCTCTTACCCCCCACCCCCACCCCCAAATGGCAAGATGACCAGTAGATGTTAAATATATTAAAATATAAATTAGATACACAATAAGTATACATGACCAAACTGTTATTTTGCTGTACAAAAAGAATCAGACTCTGAAATATTGTACAATTAGCTTGTGAAGGAAATCAAAAATGCAGGTGGGCATGAATATAGGGATTGGGAATTCAATGTAATGGTTTTTAGTCATCACCCAGAGTTCTTTCTCTGGGCGTAGCTGGTTCAGTTCATTACTGCTCCATTGGAAATGATTTGGTTGATCTCCTTGCTGAGGATGGCCAGGTCCATCAGAACTGGTCATCATATAGTATTGTTGAAGTATATAATGATCTCCTGGTCCTGCTCATTTCACTCAGCATCAGTTCGTGTAAGTCTCTCCAGTCCTTTCTGAAATCATCCTGTTGGTCATTTCTTACAGAACAATAATATTCCATAATATTCATATACCACAATTTATTCAGCCATTCTCCAACTGATGGGCATCCACTCAGTTTCCAGTTTCTAGCCACTACAAAAAGGGCTGCCACAAACATTCGTGCACATACAGGTCCCTTTCCCTCCTTTAAGATCTCTTTGGGATATAAGCCCAGTAGAAACACTGCTGGATCAAAGGGTATGCATAGTTTGATAACTTTTTGAGCATAGTTCCAAACTGCTCTCCAGAATGGTTGGATTAGTTCACAACTCCACCAACAATGCATCAATGTCCCATCAACTCTTTTTCTTTTTGTTAAAGAAAAGGGACATTTTAACTGAAATCTTTCAAAAACTAGAAAATGCAGAAATAGGTTCAATGACAGGTTTTCTTAACTTTGGGCTTGAAAATATGACTATTTATATGTATATACATATGCACACACACCACACACACACATACACACACACACACATATACACACACAGGGTATACATTTCTATGTTCTTATATATGTGCGTAAATGTGCATATATACATGATTGAATACATATAATATATGTGTATATGTACCTATCCACATATCTATATCCATCTAGGATCCTTTTGCAACATTCCCTGAAAATCTAGTCTCTATTTCCATACCTGCAACATTTCTTGAGACAATATTTTAGTAATGGAAAACACCAATTGATGCATAATTTTGCTATAACCACTAGAGTGGCTATCTAAAAAACAGAACTGCCAGAAAATTGCATTATTTTTAACATTGAAAAAATGTGCTTGGTCTCTTTTGTCTTTTTCTTTTTATTCTGTTTTCATAGAAATATTGTTAAACAATATCTTGTATTGTTCTGATTCCAAATCTTTGCTGAATGATTCTTACTTTCTATTCTATTCCAAAATATGCTTCCTATGCCTTCACTCTTCCTGTTTAACTCTTGCTGATCCTTTAGCACCTTTTTCATTCAGCCTCCCTTGTAAAACTTTCCCTGACTAACTCTGCCTATACAGATAATTCCCTCTTCTGAATGACTGAGGTCTATACTATTTATAGCACATTATTTTCTACCCCCTATTACTAACTAAAATGTCATGTGTCTATTCTTCACCTACTGAAATAGTTTGTCTTCTCCATTAGGAAAAATGCCATATTTACTCGATTCTCCAACAACATAATTATTTATACATAGTATGAAGGTTCTCAGGGAAAAAAATACCTAGTAGTTAAGTGGAATGCATTTTCAACCAAACAATATTTAAGATGAGGAAAAATAGAATGTTGTAAAAAAAAATGAGCTACTTGGTAGAGATGAGGTGAGTTCTTGAATATAAAAAAGAATTTTATGCATCTGCTTCTATAGGAAAATAATTTTCAAGACTAATAGTTATTTAAAACCAAGGGCTAATATGGGACTTTTGATAAAGTCAGGAAGACTTGGCTTCAACTGCTGCCTCTCACTTATATGAGGAAAGTGACTTATGTGACTATACTTCTCAATGTCCTCATGCTGTTCTTTAAGACTTGTATTTGCAGATCTATGTAGGGAGAAGGAATTTCTTTACACAATTCCATTTGAAAAAAAATATTTAAGGTTACTTATATTTCAATTTGTTGGAGAACAGTATTAAAGGGGCCAAGATCTTCAGCTTATACTTCGTGAGTGCCAACCAGCTGTGAATATATCATTGAATAGAAACTACATCCTAAATGAAGACTGACTCAAAAGATATCTCCCTAATTACGTAACCACTGGGCAAAAGACTATATATAACAGTGCAGATTACCAACACTACTGAAAAAACACCTTATAAGAGTTAATACTTAAGACAGGTCAGTCAGTCAACAAGCATTTTTTAAAAAGAAAAGCAAAGCAACAACAACCAAAAAAAAAAAAAAACCCTTAAAACAAATAAAAAACCCATCACTCCACATGCATACATATGATGATGGCAGCTTTTAAGGAGCTCACAATATAATGGGGAGACAAAAAGAAAACAGCTACATATAAAAATATGTAAATAGGATGAAATGAAATTAACAGAAGAAAGGCACTAGAAGCTTTCTTAGAGAATATAGGATTTTTGTTTTTCAGTTAATGCTTTTCTTTTCATGACCCATATGGGGTTTTGTTGGCAAAGATACTACAGTGCTTTGCCATTTCCTTTTCCAACTCATTTTACATATGAGGAAACTGAGACAGTCATTGTTAGGTGACTTGTCCAAAGTCACAAAACTAGTAAGTATCTGAGGCTGGACTTGAACTCAGATCTTTCCATCTCCAGGTCAAATGGTCTATCTACTATACTATCTAACTGCTTTTTCTTACATGGTAGAGTTCACATATTAAAAGATAACTTGCAGCAATCACATAATTCCAAAGAAGTACTGTGGACTGATTCATAGATAGGATTCATAATTGTTTTTATGGTATACTCCCTAATAAGATGATTCCTAATTAAGATAATTTTATTATTATATTTAACTAAATCAAGTTAGTCATATCATTACATTAACTGGGCCAGAAATATTTACATTAGTTAGGTTAAAATATTTTTAAACAAAAAATTTTGTTCAGCTTTTGCTCTATGACCTCACTGGGTCATAATGAACTGGATGTGAGAATGCATTTAAGGCAAGTGAAAGCAGGAAAGAGAATAAACATTTATGTAGTACCCACTATGTGCCAGACACTGTACTAACTGTTTTATAAATATTAATTCATTTGTGTGACAACTGCGCTAGCACCCAGGATATCCCAGAATCAGCCAGAGTCAGGATAAAAGCAAAAGTCCCTAGTCTTTATTCTTGGTCTTTAGATGCAGGATTGAACAGGATGAAAGCAGAATCTCCACTACAGCCTTCTTCCCGGTCTACCGCCAAGAGTGACTCTGGCCAGTCTTACTCCACCCCCTAGTCCCTCCTATAATCCTCTGTATACACCAATCATTGAGCCAGCACAGGACAGTGGGAAGAACCATTGTCCAAGCATATGCCCATAGAGTATTGTCCAATCAGTAGTTAGCCTCAAGTGCTCAGCCGTCCTGACCTCAGTGCATCGACTCAATAGTTTCAACCCTCTACACATTTGAAAGAATAATATCATTTATAGAAATTGTTCAACCTCATTATGACCTGTTCCAAAATTTGGTAAGAATACAGTTTTCATTATTTCAAATTTGGAAATCAAAAATTCCCCAATTTCTATTTGGGGAAACAGAATATCTAAAATAGCATATGATTTATTTTGTATTTTCCATGTTCAAGTATTGTGCTAACACTAGAAAGGGGTACTAAGATAGAATTAAATTTTTCTTTTTCTTTAAGGATGTTACAGTTTACTCTGTTGATGTGATTTACCTCATTATCCAATTGGATCTATTTCCTTTTGACACAAAGCTTCAAAATAAAAAAGAGAGAACAAAGAAATGCATTCCTACTTAATCTATTATTATAACAGGCTATAGTCTCTTATTTTTCTTTTTTGTGAATTCTTATTCTCCAGTCAACCTCACAAGCAAGTAGATTGATTGTCTGGAATTTTGGAAGGAAACTCAATTCAGATTCAAGAGAATTGGATTTGCATTCTTCTTCTCACCTTTACTTGTTAAGTGACAAAGGGCAAGCCAAATCCTAATAGAGTGCTAGTTTAATAAAATCTATAACAAGCCCCAGCGATTTTTGGGAAGACCATTGTAAATCTTAAAGCCCTACATAAATATGAGTTATTACTGTAGAATAGAAAACATCATGATCTTAAGGGACATTAGGCAAGTTCTATTTTTTCTGAACTATCAGACATTTGAAATTCCAAAATTGAGACTTTATTCCTTTGGGTCTTACACTTTCTTCAGCCTGCAACCAATAAAAAAAAAAAAAAAAAATGAATTATCCTGTGTAGAGATCCAGAACTCTGGAGAAGTATACTTGAAACAAGGTGTTAACTCAGTGGAACTGATGAGATGTTGGTTCTCTAGTTCACATATATACTTAGTACTTAGTATGGTGATGTAATGGTTCTCTAGTTCACATATATTCAGTATATTGTAATGATGTAATTATAATAGGATATTTAAACTGGGGGCAAAGTTAGAGTCAGAGGGAGACTGTTGAGACTGGCAAACTGGCAGACTTGGAGGAGATTGGGTCAGACTGAGACTGGGTCAGACTATGACAGACACAGAGTGTGTAAGAGATAATAAAGACTTTGGACTCTATTCTTGTCCATTCTCTTGGTGTCTATCCTGCTGAGACCAAAGCCCTTCCGGAGGACCTCCAGAAAGCTAGCCCAAACATTACAATCCTGGAATGTGTTAAAATGATAAAGTAATATGTTAATTATCAATTAACAACTTAATTAAATTAAATTAATTAATTAAATGGTAGAGAGTCTCTACAAAAGATTTTGGTGCATGTGATTTCCTACAATCACTGTACATGTTAAATTGCTTTAAAGAACCTCAGCAAATTCCTCATATAGCATCCCTATTTATTTTCTATAATAAGTACATAAGTACATTCATGGTATTTTTTTTTGTTGTTGTTGTTGTTGTTTGTTTGTTTATGACAATCAAAAGCTCTGCCAAGGAGATATGACCAATTGCCCATGAAATGAATTATTTGCATGACCTTTGGGCATACTATCAAATCAGCTATTACAACACCCCTATGTGAAATTCTTATCTAAGGACTAAAATATTGATGTCCTACTGGAGAAATTTAATAATGATGATTTTGGCATTAATGCTTTAAATGAAATGAAAAGCTACAAGAAAGATGAAGTTAAATGGAAGAATGGCTCAAAGGTATTCCTTAGACAAATAAAATGACTGGTAAAGTTAGTTTTTTTATGTCATATTTATTGAATATCTAGTATATATAAGGTGGGTCGGTCCTGGTGATAGAAAGATAAGACATGAGACATTTCTTGCCTTCAAATAGCTTATAATCTAGTAGGATACTGTAGTTATCTATATACATTCAAGCTTTGATAGGAGAGGGAAAGAAGTATTCATGAAATCATTATTGCATTGTACTGGATTCTATCAGCTATCACAATTAATAGTCTGTTAAAATTCATTTAGCTTCTAAACTGTCAAGAATACTTGGAAGAAGAAATTATTTCTAATGTAGATTTTAAATTTATGATAATATAAATATAACAACTAGAGAACAATCACCAAAATTCATTTTAAAAATGAAGGAAATATCTTTGAAGCTATTCTATTTCCACTTTACCTTGAGAAAATGATTTGCTGAGTAAATTTTCCCCTTACGTATTCAAATATTTTTACTTTAAATGTTAAGCCAAGAACTTGGAACCAGAATATGATATGAAAAGTGCCATCAGCTATTAAATCTCATTAAAACTAGATAAATATTATGATAAAGCTTAACTACCCACCTGTTTTCTCTTTAAGAAATGCCTTTTTGTTGTTTTTGTTGTGGTGGGAGTTATTTGTTATAAGGAACAATGACACTTGGGGAAAAAAATAAATATGTCCTTTCAAGACTCTGTCCTACTCTTCTTTTGAAGGATGCTTTTCTTATTACTAATTTTATTTGTAGTTAAAGAATCACTAATGTTCTAGGAAGGCAGAAAAAGTAAAGCAATTATCAAGCTTCTGCTTGAAAGATGAGATAGCTTAGTAGATTGACCTTAGAGATGAGAGGCCTGCTGCTCAGCTATGTCATTAGGGAGGCAAGAACTTTCACTAAGAGTTGTCCTAGAATGCTTTTAGGAAGTGTTTCAGTTACAGAACTGGTTCGGGGACATGGGTCTTTTCACAAGATAAACAATTAATGCTCAACAAATTCTTACTAACTTATTGACCCAGATCATAGAGACTATGTTTTGCTATAGCTGTAAACCTAAAACCTGATTCAAAATCGTCAACATGAAACTGAAGTAGAAAATCATAAGTGAAAATTCAAGAGTTAAGTTCTATGCAGATACAACACAGCATCATGGAAAATTAAGTCACAGGACACAAAAGATCTGAATTGTAGTGCTAAATCATTTTTCCTAATTTGATTAATAGAAAATAATAACAGGTATTTTATGTAATGACTATTTTTACTTGAAACAGAAAAGCTCAAACTCAGTCAAGGTAGGATCCTGGATATGTTCATTTCAAGACATCATCTTTACATAGTAGAAGTCATGTGCCTTTCACAGGTAACTAGATTAAGTTAAACTGCTTATTTTGTTTACCCTATCAGATAATCTCTTTGTCTTCTCTAAACTAAGAAGTTAATGAAAATTTTCATTTAGTCTATATTATTCCTCCCCCCTCCCCCATTTATCCTGTACATAGCTTACTTTGTATGTATTTGTTGGTATGTTGTCTCCCTCACTGGATTGTAAACTCGTTGGGGCTAGGGATTGCCTCTTGCCTCTTTGTGTATGTCTTAGGCATTTAACAGCCCTGTGAACTTGACCAAGTAACAATCTTTTAGCTTCAGTTTCTTCTAAAGATAACAATACCTATCTATCAAGATTGTTGAAGATTACATGGCATAAAATAGTTAAATGTTTTATTAATAGATAATAAAAATTATTTATTATTTTGTTACTGTCATTGAATATGGTGAAGCTGAATTGTGACAGTTTTAAAAAATAGAGCAGAGGAGTTCATATTGATATAGTTCTTTAAAAATTATAAAAGACTTCCCTCACAAAAACTCTGTGAATACATATGAGGCAACCAAGGATCACTGAACTTAATTGATCCACCTAGTGTGGAGGACCTTGAGCATGGCAGAGTAGGACTCAAATGAACATCTTTAGATATGTCTTAAAATGGGATTATAGGAAACTAAAGGTTACTTGGTTGTAGCTGGAGAGGAGAAAGTCAAATTTAAGAAAAAATATTCTGGCAGTAGTAAGGATGAATTTGGAAAGAAACAACTCTGAAGGCAGGAGGGATAAGATTAAAGTTGTCATATGATCCTAATTCAGGCATTACTCAACAAGAACTAAACTTAATTAGAAACTTAATCTCTATTAACTGTCTATTTTATATCCCCATCAACATAGACATTGACCAAATAGAGAAAATATGTTGAGAAATGTAGAGATCCTTTGCTTTTGTAATTAACATATAACAAGAAGACTCTTTCTGAATTACTAACTTGGGATTGTTTATTTTGAGATGTACTTTTGTTTCTCAAGAAGGTGACTAAGCCTTATATCTTACCATATTCACAAGAAAGTCATTCAGAATCATAGAAAAATCTCATTGGGGTCCTTAATTTGGTAAGAGTTGAGGGTATGGAGGCATTACTATCAATGCAATAGTTGTCTATACATCATTTCATTTTCCTGGCCCTCAGTGTCCTTCAGAATAAAGTGAGGGTTATAATGTCTGCCTCCTGCCTACCAGACACAGATGTTTCAGGAATGGATCAGCTAATAAGACCACTACTCCATATGTTATCTTACTGCCCTTCATAAAATTAGCACAATGATTTGTGGAATAATGTATCTGATTATTTCTTGGGGAAAAAATGTGTACTGAAGCAGGGGATTTATCAAAGCTAATATTGTGTGTGTGCGTGTGAGAGAGAGAGAGAGAGAGAGAGAGAGAGAGAAGAGAAGAGAAGAGAAGAGAAGAGAAGAGAAGAGAAGAGAAGAGAAGAGAAGAGAAGAGAAGAGAAGAGAAGAGAAGAGAAGAGAAGAGAAGAGAGGAGAGGAGAGAAGGGAAAAAGAAGAGAAGGAGACAGAGACAGAAAGAGAAACAGAGTGTGGCAGAGAGACAGAAAGAGAAAGAGGGAGTATCCAGCTCATTACTTAGCCTTTTTGCATAGGAGAAAAACCATAAAATTGATTTGTATTTTTTTTTTCCTGGATTTCTTTCTCTTTTTAAAAATCTGATTTTAAAAAGTTCAATTTTTTTCCCTAATGACTTCAAATAACTACTCAATAGCTGGTTGTTTTAGAATTCATAATGATAGTTGAAATTTGATGCATTTCCATATTGGACAAGAAAGTGAATATTTTCTATAATGTTTATGAAACATTTCCCCTCAGTTATAAAATTTCTTATATAGCACTAATTTGGTGTAATTTGAGTAGGGAAGCTACTGGAATAAAGTAAGTAATTTAGAAACAGATTTTTCTGGAATATGTAGGTGGTTCAGACTGCATTTGAACAAAATGGACAAGATGGGTCAGATGGAAATTTCAGAGAATAAGCATTGAGGAGGGGGAGTGGGGAATATCTGTTATTTTGTTCTTTAAAGCATTTCTACAAAGGCAAAAATAATTTATCAGAAAGAATGCTCACAAGGATAAAACATATCCCTGACATAAATTTAAGAGATTTAGAGCCTCACTATACAATGAAAGGTTTTCTGTAATAAATCTAGATGAATCTCTAAGTCATTGACCAAGACATAAGACAAAGGTGATATTTATACATGTGGGTATATAATTTCCAGGGTTCAGACTATGGTAAACAGAAGATGGCAGTTTAAATTTTATTTTTATATATACACATACACACACACATATATATGTATATATGTGTATATACACATATATGTGTATGTGTGTTTTAAAAAACTATGAACATCAGACAAGATCTGTCATTATTCTCTATCATTATCATCATCATCATATTAGTTCGATTAAATTTACTCAGAGATATAATAAAGATCTTATGTTCTTTGCATTTAGGAACACACATCTTTAAATAATTTCAAATCAATTCAATAAGTTTTATACAATTTTATACAATATACAATGTCTGATAACGCATATTATGAAGGGGGAAATGATGCTTTCTTTACTTTCAGAGTTTGCATTCCAAGATGCTCCACTTTAAAGTCAATCATCCCCTTATAGAAACTAAGTGTGAGACAGTTGCCATAATTTCTCCTGCCAGAAATGAAGATGGGTGGCAGCACTGAAATTTCTATATTGCTTAAGAACACATTTTCTTTTAATCAACTTGAATCATTCACTTTAGCAATTCAGACTTAGGTCTCAATGCATGAGCTAAGTTATTATTGAAAGTGTTTTTTGTTTGTTTGTTTTTTGTTTTGTTTTGTTTTTGTGTGTGCATATGTGTGTGTGTTTTTGGTGAGGCAATTGGGATTAAGTGACTTGCCCATGGTCACACAGATAGGAAATGTTGTGTCTGAGGTCATATTTGAACTCAGGTCTTCCTGACTTCAGGGCTGGGGTTATATCCACTGCACCACCTAGCTGCCCTGAAAGGGTTTTTTCCTTAGAATGATGGTGTTTTTTTCAATATTGATAGCCAAGGCATTATTTTATAAGGAAGCCAAGTAAAACCTAGAGAATAAAAAATACACAATTAATAATTAAAACATTGTGTTAGTAAGAGGTGGAGAACTCAAATCTTATTAGTCCAATTAATATTGTTGTTATTGTTATTGTTTTTAAATAAAATCATAAGAAAAAAGGATGCCATATAACCCATGGTTTCATCTTTTTAATGGAAATATACATTATGGTATACAGACACATACACACATGTTTATGCTTATTTAATTGTGTGTAACAGGTCATTGATGCAGAGGCATCTAGTCAGATACTTATATCTTTATACACTCATAAAGTAATATAAATATTTGTCTATATGCTTTATATACTTAGAAAGATCTAAATATGTGTTTTTATCAAGCTCTATTTATCTATCAATTTTTATCTAAAACTCTTTGTCCAAAAATCTTATAATATATTGAAACATTACCAATATCCAGATATTCATGTTGTTCTGTACCTTATCTTGAAAACAAATTTACAAAATGGGGTAAGTGGAGGGAGTGCATCAAGAACTTAATGGAACCCATCAATTAGTGTAGGAGTCCTTTAGAAAGCTTGAAATCAATCATTTTGGGAAGCAAAAGTGGGCAATAAACATTTTAAATTAACAACATAATAATGCATGCTTGAAGTATTATACCCATTCTCATATAGGTCATTTGTTTTCCAGTTGTTTATTATACAAAGATATATTGGCATAGAGTACTTGAAAAGAAATAGTGAGATTTTTTTTTTTGATGTCTGTTTTAAACTGTTAGCTTTCCTACATTTCAGGGTTTAGAAGATCATCTTATAGTTAAATTAAGCCATAAGGACTAAATTGAATTATCCCAATAGAATAGTAGCTAAGTCTTAAAGGAGATGAGCAGATCTCACAAGAAAAGAAAAACAAATAACAATGGGGATACCTACTGATCTCAGAATGCAAAATAAATAAATAAATAAATAAAACAGCTATGTTTGATGATAAAATCTCGTTTGAGGTTTACATAGCTTTCATAAATTGTGAACACTTGATGCACATTCGGGGACTGAAGAAATAATTTCTGAAATCCACTCAAACCACCTGGACTTGCTGAGCACATGTTCATTTGGTACACATAGAAAACACTTGAAAATTACAGAACTGCCATTTCCTTTCAGGTGGCTTAGTTTTCATCATAGATATTTTCATACAAAGCTGCATTTGAAGCTGACATAGCACCTTTGGAAAAAACTAAGATTACCTGGGAAAGAGGGGGAGGAATGTGGTTTCTACTTTAAGCAATTAATAATGAAAGCAATTTCTGTAGACATAAGAGTTCCAGAAGAAAATGACAATATTTTTAATGATTTGAGTCTTTACTTAAATAATGTGATGATAGCAATTTGGGGGGTAAATGATGTTGTGAGTTATGAAAGTTAAGATCTAAGTTTTTGTTTGTTTTGTTTTTTACTATCATATCAAAGCAAAATATATAGATTTATATTTTCAGGTGCATTAGGGCTAAATGGATTCAATATGCCTCATATTATGAATATTATCAATTAAGGCCTGAGGGATAAAATATTTCAAAAGAACTTTAAACAAAATGATTTGTACTTCAGGGCTTGGAAGAGTTCAAAATGTGGTTTGAAGTATTGGTCTGGCTATCATTGTGAAAAGATGGCAAAAAAAGTTCTCCAATATTCACTCTCCCATTTTTTATTTCTGCTTTTGCTTCTTTTTTTTCTTCTACTTCATTGTACATATTTAATATACTTTGCTGTTAAATATATTTCATAATATCCAAATGTGGTGGCTTGCAGTATGAATGTTGCCATAGGAATCTTAGATATTTATAGTTCATTCACATACACACAGATTTCAAGAATGTACACAGCAGAAGTGAAATACATTTTCTCAACCTTTATATATCCTACTGTCTTTGCCAACTATTAGGAAAACATTAGGGAAAGGATCATGTTTTAAAATGTTATGTGCTGATCACATTAAAGAATGATAAACTAGGGATAACATAGGTAATATTCCAACTGTAAGATTCACCATCACTAGTTTAAGCTAAATGACACTGAAAGTTTTTGTGTTATTTCTTGGGAATAGTTTTAATGATCATCTTAATTTATGAGATGCCTATCTGCAATATTACATGATAAAGCCCAAATCTGGACACAAAGTTGAGCAAAATTCGAAATTGGACATTAATGAGCAAATTATATGAGGTAGGTTAAAGATGGAATATCTTCCTTCAGTGACTTTAAGAGACCAAATACAATTATCACATTCTACTTAACTTACTTTGAAAATATTCCCCTTATAGCTATGTTTTTGATAGTACAAACTTGACAAGCATTACTCAGTTATCTTTTCACTCTGTAATTTTGCCTGGAGTCTTCTCACTTTGTAATAAACCTTCACCATGATGGTTCTCTGTTCCCCATGGCTACTTGCTTTGTGGACCTCAATTTTGGGGATAAATCAGACCTTTCATGGTTCATTCCTTTCCTACTTGCATTCATGACTCTCCATTTTTTTGCTCCATGCTTCCACATGACTATTCTTTGTTTCTTTCTCTTTTTAGTGACTTTTTGTATTGCCTTCCCTCCATTAGAATTCAATCTCCTTAAGGGCAGGAACTGTTTTTCTTTCTGTCTACATTTGTATCCCTAGTGCTTAGAACCTTGCCAGGAACATAGTAAGCATGTAATAAATATATCTTCCTAATGTTTGAGTCCTATTCTACCTATTGGTGAAATGTAGATAACATTTCATCTACAACCTCATAAAATTGTGAGAACCAAGTAAAATTGTGGATTTGTTAATTATGGAATAATCTTTAATAATTAGCTAATAATAGCTAGATAATACTAATATTGATAATATATTTATATTTTGCTAAGACATTTGCATCTTCTGCTATATTCTCACCTTAATAGGCACTTGATTAATATGAGTAATAACTCTAACACATTTTAATGTACTTATGATACATATAATTATTCATTCACCTGTAAGCATCCAGTATTAGCTTCTCCATGACATTTTATAAGTGGTTGGTGGTAAGCATGTTCTTGATAACCTATATAATTGCTGTATTTTATATCAAAACTCATAAGTATACATTATCATCACTAATAATCGTAGCAACTCATGATCATAAAAGAGAAGCTAGGTGGCTCAATGAAGAGAACACTGGGTCTGAAATCAGGAAGACCTGCATTAAAATCCAGTTATAGACAGTTACTAACTATGTGACTGGGTAAAATATTTAATTCTGTTTGCTTGCCTCTCTATAAAATGAGTTAGAGAAGAAAATGAAAAACCACTCCATATCTTTGCTAAGAAAACTCCAAATAAATTTATGGCAATTTTGACGCAACTAAAATGTCTGAACAACAAAATGACTTTTAATAACCAAGAAAAAATTATCACAATTTTTTTTAATGTCATAGACTCTTTGCAAGTCTTTATTAGAATACACTGAATTATAATAGCAAATAAGGTTAGTGAAAAATTTTTTTTCCAACAAAGTTCACGTAGTCCATGGAAAACCTTAGAGGCCCTGTGGCTCCCAAGAACCCCCTCATTTACGCCACCATGAAATTTACTCAACATACCATCAATAGTTATAATACAGTGATATGTAAAAATTAAGTGGCTGAAAAAAGTAATGGAAGTGAAATAAAAATAGTATTATTCATAGCAAATTAGTTGCTCTATTTCAGGCACTGTGGATACAATTTTAAAACATCAGTCCCTATCTTTTGGAAAATTATATTTGATTGAGGTCTGTGGAGATGAGAGATAAAAAATATATACTGACATACTTGTCATTCCTTGTATATAATACTGCATCTCCCAACCCTGAACCTTTTCATTGGCTTTGTCTCATGCACGAAATGATATATTTCCCCACCTCTATTTCCTAGCTTCCCTGGCTTTGTCAAGACTCAGCTCAAGACCCATTTTTTGCATAAGTCCCTTCCCAATCTCCCTCCTCCATTCCTGCCCCCACAAAATCCAGTGATTCTCTTCTGAGATTTTCTCCTTTTTTTCCTGTATGGGATGGGAGGTAGAGGTAGGTAGATGAGTACATACATTCATATGGAGATAGATAGATGGATACACACTCAGATCTCTCTCTCTCTCTCTCTCACACACACACACACACACATATGCTTGCATATTTTCTCTCTCATTAGAATGTTAGATTTTGAGATGGAGCCACGAAGGCAGAGAGAGGCCAAGAAGTTGCCTGAGCTCTCCTGAGTTTTTCTTAGAAACAATGTTAAATCAAAGCTCTAAATAGATTCTGGAGCAATAGAACTCATAAAAAGGCCGAATGGAACAATTTCTCAGCTTAAGATAACTTAGAAGAATTTCAAGAAACATATTTCTAACTGGGTAAAAAGGAAACTGAAATTGGCACAGAGAGTATCCAGACAAGGCAGAGGGAGGCTCTGATCAGTACAGCAGCAACTAGAGCTCCTCAATCTAGGTTCTACTGTCTGGTGGCAAAGCAGGCCAGATGTAGGCCTCTAATTCTAGCAAGAAAGCAAATGGCAAGGCCAGAAACATGCAGAGTGAGCAAGCAGCAAACTTCTGAGACCTCAGCATGGAAAGCCAAAGATCAGGCCCCTGGCACCCAGCACACAAAGCTTGGGAAAGTACCAGTTGTTGACCAGGAGCAGAGGTCAACTTTTAAAAAGAGCAAGAAACCAAAAAAACCCTGACCATAGAAAGTTACGATAACAGGAAATATCAAAACGCAAATTCTGAAGAAGACAACAATGACAAGAGTCTACATGTGAAGCCTCAAAAGGGAATATGAACTGGTCTCAAACCTAAAAACTCCTATTGGAAAAGTTCAACATGGATTTTGAAAATCAAGTAAAAGAGATAGAAGGAAAAATATACATATAAAAAAGAAATGAGAATTATGCAGGCAAATTATGGTAATAGAATTAACAGTTTGGAAAAGCAAACAAAAATTGATTAAAGAAAATAATTCCTTATAAAATAGAATTGAACAAATAGGGGTTGGAATGGACTGGAGAGGAGTGAGAAAAAGCATTCCTTTGCAAGTAAAATTGGCCAAATGGAAAAGGAAGTACAAAAGCTAATAGAAAAAAAAATAATTCCTTAAAAATCAGAACTAATAATTTTATGAGACATCAAGAATCAGTCAAACAAATCAAAAGAATGAAAAAAAAATAGAAAGAAATGTAAAATACTCCATTGGAAAAACAACTGACCTAGGAAATAGATCCAGAAGAGAGAATTTAAGAATTATTGGACTATTTGAAAGCCATGATTTAAAAGAAAAATTAAAAGATCCTGGACAGCATCTTTCTAGGAACAAGGGAACAAGTTTCAAGGGAAACTTAAATAAGGGATCAGACAGTAAAATAGTTAGTAAAAGATTCCACCAATAACCTTCTAAAAGAAATCCTAAAATGAAAATTCCAAGGAATATTGTAGCCAAATTCCAGTTGCATCAAGTCAAAAAGAAAATACTGCAAGCAGCCAGGGGAAAAAAAAAAAAAAAAAACATTTTAAATATCAAGAAGTTACAGTTAAGATTACATAAGACTTAGCATAAGACTTCTATATTAAGGGACTGGAGGGTTTGGAATGTGATATTCTGGAAGGCAAAGGACAATCAATTACAACCAAGAAACAACTAACCCGAAAAACTGAGCATGATCCTTCAGTGGGATAGAAGGTTATACAATGAAATAGAAGACTTTCAAATTTTTTCTGATGAAAGGACCAGAGATGAATAGAAATCTGCTTTTTAAACACAAGACTCAAGAGAAGTATAAAAAGGCAAAAAAAAAAAAAAAGAAGAAGAAGAAAAAACATGTTATTTAGCAAAATCATACTGTTCTGTTCATATCCCTCCCTACATGAGAAGATATTTTTAACTCTTGAGAACTATATATCTATTAGAACCCTTAGAGAGCATACATAGACAAAGAATATAGATATAAGTAGACTTTCATGTGACAATATATTAAAAAGGGGGGGGTGATATAAAAGTATTGAGAGAAGATGAAAGGGGGAGGCAGAATAGAGTAAATAATAACAAATAAACTAGAGCAAATGACCTATTACAGTAAAGGGAATGAAGTGAGAGGTT
Source organism: Sarcophilus harrisii (assembly GCF_902635505.1). Lineage (NCBI taxonomy): Eukaryota > Metazoa > Chordata > Mammalia > Dasyuromorphia > Dasyuridae > Sarcophilus > Sarcophilus harrisii. The sequence continues at coordinate 323,803,716 of NC_045428.1, forward strand.
GAGCATTTTTTGAATTTGATGCTCATCAGATTTGGTTCAAAGAGACAATAATATACATATGCAGTTGGGTTTTGAAATTTATTTTATGGGGCAGCTAGATGAAGCAGTGGATAGAGCACCAGCCCTGAAGTCAGGAGGACCTGAATTCAAATTTGACTCAGACACTTAACACTTCCTAGCTGTGTGATCCTGGGCAAGTCATTTAATCCCAATTGCCTCAGCAGAAAGCAAAAAAAAAAAAAAAAAAAAAAAAAAAAAAAAAAAAAAAAAAAAAACAAAACAAAACAAAACAAAACAAAACAAAACAAAAAAAACCTAGAAGAAGAAGAAAGCAAAAAAAATAAAAAAAGAAAGAAAGAAAAGAAATTCATCTTACCTTATAGGAAAAGAGAAAGGGAAAGGGGAAAAAAGAAAGAGAAGTAATAGAATAGAAGGCAGATTGAGGGATATAGTAGAAACAAAACACTGCTAAGAAAACACAGGGTGAAAGGAGAGAGAAAAAGTGTAAATGGGGGAAACAGAATAGAGGGAAATATACATTTCATAATCATAACTGAATTTAAATGGGATTGACTCTTATAAAATATCAATGAATAACAGAGTGGATTGATGTGGTTTTCTCTTTCTTTTTTTATAAGAAACACATTTGAAACATAGAGATACATATGGAGTAACAGTAAAAGGTTGGAGTAGAAGCTATTATGCTTGAGCTGAAGGGGAAAAAAGTAAGATTAGCATATTTGATCTCACACAAAGCAAAAGCAAAAATAATAGTTCTAACTAAAAGAGATTAGGAAGGAAACTACATACTATTAAAAGGTATTATAGGCAATTAAGTAATACTACTAATAAAAATGTGCACCAAGCGATATCAAATTAAGTGAGTTACTGGAAGAAATAGATAGCAAAATTATATAGTGAGAGACCTTAGCATCACCCTCTCAGAACAAGATAAACCTAACCATAAAATAAAGAAAAAAGAAGTTAAGAAAATGAATAGAACATTTTGTAAAAAGTTAGATATGATAGGGCTTTGGTGAAAATTGGCTGGGGATAGAAAGTAATACAACTTTTTCTTACTTGTACACAGCATGTATACAAAAATTGGCCTTTTATTAGAGCATAAAAATCTCACAAAAAATGCAGAAAGGCAGGAGTATTAAGTAGAGCTTTTTAAGATTTTGATGCAATAAAAATTTCATGTAATAAAAGGAAAGATAATTTTAAAAATCAATTGGAAACTAAATAATCTATTACTAAACAATGAGTGGTTCAAACAACAAATCACAGAAACAGTCAATAATTTCACCAAAGAGAAAAATAATGAGACAGTATACCAAACTTTTGGGATATAGTCAAATTAGTATTGGGAAAATTTTATGTCTCTAAATACATACATGAACAAAATAAGGAAGATGAGATTAATGAATTGGGCAGGCAATTAAAAAAGCTAGAAAAAAAGAAATTAACATTAACATTAAATAACAAATTAGAAATTCTAAAAATCAAAGGAGAGATAAATAAAAATAAAAAAAAAACTATTGAAGTAATAAAACTAAAAGTTGATTTTAGGAAAATAAAATAAAAATTAGGAAAATCTTTGGTTAATTTAATTAAAAAAGAAGAAAATCGAATTACTAGTATCAAAAATGAAAAGGGTGAATTAGAAGGAAATTTTAAAAAAACACTTAGAAAAACAATTAGGCACTCCTTTCCTCCCTATGCCAATAATTTCTGACAATCTAAATGAAATGGTTGAATATTTACAAAAAATATAATTTGAACAGACTAACAGAAAAGGAAACAAAATACTTAAACAACCCAATTTTAGAAAAAGAACAACAATGAACTCCCTAAAAAAAAATCTTTTGGGACAAATGTATTTACATGTGAATTCTACCAAACATTAAAAGAACAATTCATCCTAATACTATATATACTATTTGGGGAAAAAATAGGTGAAGAAAGAGTCTGTAGTAAAATCCTTTTATGACACAAATATGTTACTGATACCTAAACCAGTTAAGAGCAAAAACAGAGAAAGAAAATTATACACTAATTTCACCAGTGCATATGGATGCAAAAATCTGCAGTAATTTATCATGAGGATAATACACTATGAATAGGTGGAATTTATACTAGGAATACAGGGCTGGTTCAAAATTAGGAGAACTATCAATATAACTGATCATATTAACAACAAAACTAATAGAAATCAAAATAGCCTCTAATAGATGGAGAAAAAACTTTTTGACAAAAATCTACATCCATTTCTACTAAAAACAAAAGCCTAGTAATAATGGGAATTTTCCTTGAAATGATAAGTAGTATCTTTCTAAAATCATCAACAAGCATCATATGAAAAGAGGATAAGCTAGAAGCTTTCTCAATATAAGGGATGAAACAAGGATGCCCATTGTCACAAATATTATTCAAAATTATACTAGGAATGTTACCATTAGCAATAAAAGAAGAAAAATAAATTCAAGGAATTAGAATAGGCAATTAGGAAACAAAACTCACACTTTATAGATGACACAATGTGTACTAGAAAATCAGATAATCAATTAAAAAAACTACTTGAAAAAAATTTAAAAATTTAGCAAATTTGCATGATATAGAATAAACACTCATAAATCATCAACATTTCTATATATTATCACCAATATTAGCAACATGAAAGCAAGAGAAAATCTATTTAAAATAACTGTAGATAATATAAAGTATTTGGAAGTATACCTGCAAAGACAAATCCAGCAACTATATTAGGAACTACCTACATTTATTTACTTATTCAGTTCCATACCAGTCAAACTACAAAAAAAAGTATTTTATAGAGATAGAAAAAAAAATATTAACAAAATTCATCTGGAAGAAAAAAATGGTCCAGAATATCAAAGGACTTAATGAGGGAAAATTGCAAAGAAAAGTTTACTTAGCTGCACCAGATCAAAAACTAAATTATGAAGTAGCAGTTATCAAAACTATTTGGTACTGGTTAAGAAATAGAGCAGAAGATCAAGAAATATACTAGGCATACAAGACACAGAGATTATATAATGACTATATAATCTACTGTTTGTTAAGCCCAAATACTCCAGCTTCTGTACAAGAACAAATAATTCTGAAAACTGGAAAATAATATGGTAGAAACTAAGAATATACCAGCATTTCATATCCTAATCTAAGATAAGATCAAAATGGCTACATGATATAGAAATAATGGATGACATTGTAAGCAAATTAGGAGAACTAGAAATAGTTCACCTGTCAGATATGTGAAGTGAAGATTTTATGACCAAAACAGAAGAGGAGGACATTATGAAATGCAAAATGGATAATTTTAATTACATTAAATTTAAAAGGTTTTGCACAAACAAAAACAATGCAACCAAGATTAGAAGGAAAACAGAAAAACTGGGAAACAATTTTTACAACCAGAGTTTCTGATAAAGGCCTCATTTCTCAAATATATAACTGAGTCAAATTTATAAGAATACAATTCAGTCCCAAATAGATAAGTGATCAAAGCATATGAAGACAGTTTTCAGATGAAGAAATTAAAGCTATGTCTACTCATATAAAAAAGTTTTAAGTCAAAATTAATCAGAGAAATGAAAATTAAAACAACTGTGTGGTACTATCCCACATCTATTAGATTGGTTTATATAAGAATAAAGAAAATTATAAATATTGGAAAAGATATGGGGAAATTGGAACATCATTTCATTTTTGCTGGAGTTATAAACTGATCCAAACATTCTGTAGAGCAATTTGTAACAATGATCAAATGGCAATCAAACTATGCATAGCCTTTGATCCAGCAATGCCACTACTAGGTCTGCTTCCCAAAGGAATCATACAAAAAGAGAAGAACTCACATGTTTAAAAAATATTTATAGCAGCTCTTTTTGTGATGACAAAAAACTAGAAATTGAGGGAATGCCCATCAATTAGAGAATGATTGAATACGTTATAGCATATGAATATAATATAATATGATTTTGCTATAAAGAATAATAAGCAGGCAGATTTCAAAGAAACTGGAAAAGACTTACATTAATTGATTCTGAGTGTTTGGATAGAACCAGAAGATTGTACATAGTAACAGCAACATTGTGTGATGATATAATAGACTTAGCTCTTCTGAGCAATATAAAAATCTGAGACAATTCCAAGACTCATGAAAGAAAATGTTATTGACATTCAGAGGAAGAACTATAGAATCTGAACGCAGATCAAAGCATACATTTTCACTTTTTTTGTTTGTTTTGTTTTGTTTTCTTTCTTGTGGTTTTTCCCCTTTGTTCTGATTCTTCTTTTACATTTCTAATATGAAAATGTGTAACATGATTTTACCTATATCAGATTGCTTGCTTTCCTGGTTAGGAGGTAGGAAAAAGAGGAAAGGAGAAATTCTGTAATTCAAAATCTTACCAAAATTAATGATGAAAACTATTTTTACATAAGATTAAAAATATACATTTAAAAGAAAAAAAGAATAGTAGATTTTGAGGACTTGGCCCATATTTGTGGTTTGCATTATTTTTGTGTGTTTTGTTTTGTTTGTTTTTTATAATCTCAGCGTTTAATACATTAAGTTCTTTGTAAAACTTTTTTGACTGACAAAGTAATTTAAGGGGAAATAGCATTAGTAACTGGAAATAACAAGATTGACTTCTAATGGGAACTTATAAAGGACATAAACTTTATAGAATTTTAGGTTTTCCAATTGACAAAGGTGAATAGAAGTACATTTTATACATGGGGGAAATCTTGTGTGAAAGCAAAAAGACAGAAGATTGAATGTGACACATACCCTGGCCAGTATGATTTGAACATAAATTTCCTGAAAGAAAATTGTGTGCCATTTTATTGGAAAAGAAGACCTGGGCCAGATTGTGAAAGTCCTTAAAAGTCAAACAGATAGACTTCTATTTTATCTTAAAAATAAAAATATATTGAATCTTTTTTAATAGATGGTATATTTTTTTAAGCTGTACTTTAAGAATATCAATTTGACAGCTGTGTGGAGGAGGAACTAGAAAGAGAAGAGTCTAAAGGTGGGGGAGGCTGTTATAATATTCCAGGTAAAAAGTGGCAAAAGTCTTAAGAAATGTGATGTGTGTGAGTGGTAATAATTTGAGGAATTTCTGAATTATTATAGACAGAGAAGTGATAAACTAAGCAACTGAGAATAATTGGGAATCATAATATACATGCAAGTGTTATGCAAAATCCACTTATTAAAATGAAAATATTAACCTTTCTTTTCTAATAACAAAGAAAGAGCAATTTAAACACATATGGAGTGAATAGATCACTAGCCCTGAAGTCAGGAGGATCTGAGTTCAAATCTGACTTCAGATACTTAACACTTCCTATCTGTGTGACCCTAGGCAAGTCACATAACCTCAATTGCCTCAGCAGAAAGAAAAAAAAAATATTACAGATGGAAACCCCTCAAGGTTCAATATCTGTATTCAAATGATTGAAAGAGGAGTCAGCCATATTTGTGTTGGTATGTATATACATACATATATGCATACATAGATATGTACACATGTATCTACTATCTGTATATAAATACAGCATGTGATTTATGTACACTTTTATACCTATACATGTGTATACACAAATATATGAATCAGGACCTAATATAAACTTTTATCATGATCTTCTCTTCTATTCCCCCCATTTTTTTTCCAAAGCAGTGATATAGCCTCTTTCTTCATAGGAACAACAACAGTAACAACAACAACACAACTTAAATTTCCACTCATTTTAAGGGATATTGGTTAATCAACAAGACTTCATTAATTGAGCAATCATAATGTATAAGGAACAAAAAAGTTTTAAAAATGCTCTTTAAGGAATCACATTCATGAGTGATATTTCAATATAGAAATAAGAAAGATAATATCTTTTTTCAGGCAGTACAAATGTAGTAATACCTGAAAATGAAACTGGATATATTGCAGTTTGACAAGCATGTCATACTCAATAGGCTGAGTATATTAACATGTCAGAAAAGTTTTAGCATGAAAAAAATGAAAGTGCCTATAAAAATAAAACAATTATTTTGGTACGGGAATTAAATATAATAAATTCAATGTCTACTAAAATGTTAACTATTATTATTTTTTTTTGCTGAGGCAATTGGGGTAAAGTGACTTGCCCATGATCACAAAGCAAAGAAGTGTTAAGTATCTGAGGCTAGATTTGAATTCAGGCCCTACTGACTTAGGGGCTCTGCTCTATTCACCACACCAACTAGCTGCCCCAATGTCAATTATTTTTGATAAGGGAATCAGAAAAGTGATCACTAATTTTTTTTAATGTAGAATTTTTCAACCTCTTCAGTTTGTTAGAATTTATTCTAGGATGAACAGATAGAAAAATTATTTATGATACTTAAAATATAGAACTTTTGTAAACATTGCATCTACTGAAATTTTACATGAACTCAGGAAGACATATATATGGAACTTGATTCATTAATAAAAAATTAAAAGTATGTGTTGAATACTTAAAAGGTAGATAGTTTATTTCTAGATACCACTGGTAATGATGGCAAGATAGACAGACAAGCATATAGGTAAATAGATAGCAATGCTATTAATATACTATAATTTACATATAATATAACAATATATTTGAGGAGCCTGAGAATAAATACATAAAAAGTAAAATAAAATGAGATAAACAAAAATATAAAATTATGTTACAAAGTAAAATCATCAACCAGAGTAAGATTAAGCATATTTAAATAGTATAGACAGTTGTTACTATGAATTCAGAAGAGGAGGAGATTACTATGACTAGGATTGGTCTAGTATATTTCTTGGCAGATTGTCTTTGTTCAGATGAGTACTGTTAAGATCATTAGAAAGGAAAGGTCACTACAGACAGTAGGAATGGCATGGGCAAAAGTATAATTTGTCAACTGTTAGCAGATTAATACTGCTAATATAGCCTGCTGTACACAGTGGCAATATGTACAATAACATCTGATAGTTAAGTTGGAGTTAAACTAAAGAGAGTAGCAGTGAGGATAAAGAGGTTTAAGAGATATTGATATTGAAGATACATCCCTAACATTATGAAGTTGATGTTATAACATATGTTATTTCTTGATGCCCCTGCTAGAAACTGTGATTGATGTCATTGTGACATTTCTTATTCAAACAATAAATCAACCAAAATAATCCTTCTGAATACATTCAATGAAATTATCACTGACTTAACCAACACAAGGTGAATATACAGTCTTCTATGATAGAGACATTAAAAAAAAAACAACATTCATTTACTGTTCTAACATTTCAAACATTATCACAAACTATAGTCATAGAACTAAAGTTAAACCACTCTTACTAACATTGTTTTTAATATCTTTTCAAATAAGGAAAAAAATAGAGAAAATGATGTGACTAAATAGTCTTTTCATATGCCTTGGAATGGTAAGAATATCTTCCTCAAAAGAGAAATTTTCCTCATTCAACAAGTTAACAACTCTCTTGCAAAGAAAATATTTATTATTTCCTATATTTGTCTTTAAAAAGCAATGATCACATATTTTCTTAAAAGCACTAGATACGAAGTTTGACCTTTTTAAGTAAATTCAATTTCATTATGGTTATAAAGACATTTGTGATTCCATTGATTGCCTTGCTGGCACTAGCAAAAAAACAAAAACAAAAACAGGTTAACAAAATGCAGTTCTGATTGAACTTCTAACTAAAGCTGACTCATTTCCATGAAGGAAATGGAAATCTTTGAATTCCTGCTAATGTACTTGTTTCCTTCAATAACTCTATTGATATTAAAAGTCTCCTACATTCTTCAAATGATCTAATTACACTTGTGAATGGCTATTGACTAAGAGTAGTATCACCTTAGTTGTCAGACTGTGTCTAGTAAGGAAAATCAGGTATGCTTACCAAAAAGTAGCTAGAAAGAAGCAGGTACAAAAAGATCATTTTTGACTTACCACAGTATAGATCTGATGCTTGCGTCTTTTGGCCAAATCAATTATGTTGACTCCATTATAATAAAGGTTTTCAATGCATCCATGAAAGTTTTTCTTCAGGAATGTTCCTGGTTTGCCTGGGACTGGAATCCCTCCAAAACTGAGCTTTGGGGAAAAATAAACCTCAGTTATAAATTGCAAGGGAGCAGGAAACAAAATGGAGAGAGAGAGAGAGAGAGAGAGAGAGAGAGAGAGAGAGAACGAGAACTTTGCTTTATTCAAATATGCATGAGACAAGTGGCTCAAATAATTATAGATTGCCACTTGATTACACATTGAAAAAGATACTGATTAGTCCACTTAAAAATAACTATAATTGCTGGCTTTTGGGGGGCCTATTTTACAAAACCTTTTTTGTAATCCTTTCCGAACTCGTTAAACTAAATAAAACAATAATTTGCAAGAAAGAAGGGGGAGAAAAGAAAATCAAAGTCCTTACATTTATTTCACACAAAAGAATCTGCAGCAACAAGGTATTTTATTGTAAAGCTAAAAAATAATCAAAACACTAGTTCTAACTGCTACCAATCAAAGTAGCAGGTCATTTGGCAATATACCTAGAAAACAACTAACCTTTATGAAAAATGAGGGGGAATAGAATGTTACTAATCATTATATCCCCCTTTCACCCATAAAGTTTTTCTATTCTTCTTTTCTACACTTAAACCTGCTCATTTTTCAAAGCCCAGCACAATCTACAAAAAGCCATTCTTAACCATTCTAACCCACATTGACTCTTCCCTTTTCTGACTCTTTTTAATCTGCTGTGCATATCATTTCAATGTCATCTCATCTATAGCCTCATCCACTAGATATCTAGGATATGATAGTCTTCTCTTAAAATAAATACAGATGCATTGATACTATTGCATCATCAAATAATTAATGTTTGGAATATCCCAAAGGCATACCATGGGTATTTGTATCCTGCAACACATTACCAATGATACATTGTGCCTAAGAAGCAACAAAAAGAATATCATTAAAGAAATATATTTCCAAATAGAGAGGCATTCTGTTATGGAGTGAGATTAACACATAACCAATGTATAATCCAGGAGATATTTTGTTGTTCTGATATAGAACAAGGCCTATAGTTCCTTGGTAGAACTGGTGTGAAATATTTACAGGAGGTTATCAGTAACAATCATAAAGAATGAGAAAAGAAAGGTAATGAATAACACCCTTACATTGGAGTACTCTCATCAATGAGACCATAAATCCACTGAAACACTGGGATAGTCTTATCATATCCTTAGCTACATTGTAGAGTCCTAATGAGTTAGGTTGTAGTTCTACCCTTCTTTTGAATTCTTTCCCTGAAATTCAAGCAGCCATAGTATCGAATATGATACTAAACATTAATTTTTGAGTTAGATAGTGAATAGGTTGAGGGCCAGATTGTGAGTTAAAAAGGACCTGAATACAATTTCAGCCTCAGACACTCACTAGCTATTGTGACATCAAGCAAATCACTTGATCCTCACTTGCCTTAGTATTTTCATCTATAAAATGGTTTAAAAAATAATAGTACCTATTTTGCAGTGTTCTTCTGAGGATAAAATGAGATAGTATTTAGAAAGTACTGTGAAAACGTTAAAATACTATGTAAATACTACTTTTTAAAACATTTGTTAATTCAAGGAGAACTTTAAATAATTTATCAGTGTTTTTAAAAAGTGGCCAATTTCCTTTTTCTAATCCCTTTGCCACCCCCACACACTCATTTAAAAAAAAATTAATTGTATATCATAAATTCCTCAATTCTTTAAATTTTTTTTTCTCTGAGTTTGATCTCTAGACTTTTTTTCCTTTCTTTAGCAATAATATAAATGTGTATGTATGCACAAATATATATATATACAAATGAAAAATATGTATAAATAGATTTTCTTTAGGTTTATACATTAATATATATGGATGTGATATATACATATATAATATCATCAAATAATGTCATTCTCCAAGATCTTACAATTTGATAGACATCCTCTTTTAAATATTAAGAAGGAACAAAATTTTCTCCTAATTAACTGTTAGCCTGATAACTACAATGCAATACTACAGTGTTGTCCCTCACTAAGAGGTAGAGAAATTTTTTTTTTTTTTAAATGAGCCTACTAACAGATTGCAAGTCAGTCATGTAAGGGCTATCTTTTTTAAATATAGAAAGGCTATTTAAACTGTAAATAGGTTCATTGCTGGAGCAGGTGAACACTGGATCCAATCTCTTGAGGTAATTAAACATCCATTTTATTCTTTTTAATTCTCTCTATTCCTTGTATGGTCATGGACTTCTCTGTAACCCACAATTCTGATAGGCATTTTTTCATGTTTTTTTTTATTGTTTTTGATGTGACTTTTTATATGTACATACATGTCCATTTGGGGCTTTTGTTTGTATATGAAGTGAGCTATTAATCTTAAATCTAATATCTCAATATCGTTATCCAATTTTCCCACTAGTTTCTGCCAAATTATGAATCTTTATACTAGTACTAGGGATGATTAGGTTTATTAAATACTATAGTATTTGATGCACTTTCTTTTTTTGTTGTTGTATATATCATCTGTTCCACTGATTGATCTCTCTATTTCTTTACTAATATAAAATTATTTTAATAATAACCACTTTGTAATAAATTTTGAGCATGGGAACTACTAACGCCTTTTCCCCATTTTAAAAATTTCTCTTAGGATTCTTAACCTTGTTGTTTTTCTCCTCTGTAAAATGTGTATTATTATTTCTATTTCTAAAAAGTAATCTTCCAGTAGTTTGATTGGCTGTGATACTGAATAAGTACACTGATTTAGAGAGGATTTCCATTTCCTAACAATTGTGTACTTGCTTACATTATAAGGCAACACAATAATCAATAGACTATTGGGCTTAGAGTCAAACGACCTATTTTCAAATCCTGCTTCAAATGCTTGCTAGCTTTGCTATGATAGGCAAGTCACTTAATTTTTACATGAAAATAATTATTTCAAGAAAACACAGACCTATATTTGTATAGGAAAGGTCTGTGTTTTCTTGCTACATAAGCAACAGAAGGATTTCTGGCCCTCATTTCATGCTAATTATATTAAACTATTAATTAACTTTGTGATTTTGATTACTTTGGAAAACTCAGATCATCTCAATTTCTTTATATCTGAAATCTGAAATTTAGACTATGTAGCATTTTAGTTTCCTATTGTAGCTGTGTATGAAATTTTGAGTCAAAATGGGGATAAGACCATTTTTGTTTTGTGCCATTTTGTTACCTTTGACAAACTAGTTGTATTCTCTGGGCTAATTCTTTTCTTTTTTAAAAAAGAAGACTGTACTAGATCATAGTAGAGATTTAAAAGTAAATGGTGCTTTAAATAAAATTTTATCCAATCCTCTCAGATAAATGATGTGATAACACTGAGAATGTATAGGAAAATCAAGATTTGAACTGAGATTCTGACAAAATCTTTAACAAAAAATTAGTGCTTTCTCAGTGCTCTTTGCAATATTATTTTGCATGAATTATGCTTTATGATCTTTGGGGATTCTTTCTTTGAAGTCATATAAATTTAAACCAAAATCAGTATCAGACACAGAAATAGGTCACAGGACTCTGATTAGGACTCATTAGACTTTTTTTTAGAATAGAAGCTCCTAATATCACCCCTTTCCTCATCTTTTGTGTGTGTGTGTGTGTGTGTGTGTGTATGTGTGTATTTGTGTGGATGTGTGTGTGTTATACTCATGTAGTTCTACTTAGCTTTAAAATTGAATGTCTAAAGGATAGAGAATCAATATCAATTACTCCACTGCCTTATCTAGAAAACAGTTTCCTTAGTAATCTGTAGTTATTTAAATTACAAAATAAATGGTTTTTTAATACCTAACTATTTTTTAATCCCTGGAGCATGCTTTGAGAAGGGATCCTTAAAGCACATCAGGTAAAAGTCTTAACAGATTAGGGACTGTTCATAGGAGTCTCATTAAGATTCATAAAACCCAGAGTAAGGAAGTAATTCTCATTCTTTTCAGTTATTTCACAGTAGTTTGTTTATAGCAATTTTACTCAAATTATAGCCTTGCTAAACAGGGTTTCTAAGCATGTAAAATATGAATTAACTATATTCATTTTAACATTTACTTAGCATCTACTATATGGAAGGTTGTGTGATAGACTCAAAAGATAGGTGGTTATGTTGACAATTAAATGATTCTATGATCTCATCAACGTGGATATTCCTTCCAAGGATTCAGATGATAACCCATTCATATCTGCCCACCTTGTGCTTCTCTTATCAATATTTATATCTGTGAATCTATCATAAGTGATCCCATCAACAATGTTGGGGACTTCCTCTTAGAGAAGAGTTTCTCAATCTTTGTTTTTTTTACTTCTTTTTGTTTTTTTTTTAGTTATAGAATGCTTTGGCAGTGTGATGTATTACAGACTTCTCTAAGAATAAATAGAAATAAATGTATATAGATAGATAGATAGATAGATAGATATAGATATGTGTGTGCATCTGTGTGAGTATGTATCTGTGTGTGTGTGTGTGTATGTAAAATTGAAGGAATGAAAATTTTCAGTTAAAAGCTAATGAAATTAGAGATCAATTTTTTATCATTCCAAATTCATAGACTCCTTGAAAGCTATCCATGGATACCTTCAATGTCAATAAACTTTAGATTAAGAATCTCCATCAAAACTTCCTGGTTTTATAGAGCTATCAATAAGGATACAAAGATGAAAAAAAAAAAATGCTGTTCTGATTCTTTAAGGGGATTGCAAGCTATGAGAAGAGTTATGACAATTACACAAAAATGTAAGACACAATACATGTGATAAAGGAAAAGGAAATGTCTAGACACAGTTCTATTAAAGTAATTAAACCAGATGTCCCAATAGCTTCAAGATCTAAATGCTATTAAAGATTCACAGGAACATATTAGTGGAAGATGCTGGGAAGATAGAGAAATAAGTAAGAAAACTTCTCCTCTATAGATTTTTTCCACAAACAGAACAAATTTGTATTTGAGTGAACATAGACTAGTGGAAAAAAATGACGGGACAGAACAGGGGTTCTCCTGGAACAACCCAAGAAGATCCAAAGAAAGACCACAGGAAAGAATTCAACTTTTTACAAACACCTCCAGGCTAGCTCTACAGAAATAGCAAATGGGAAGTCCTGAAACTAGATGACTTCTTCTGGAGCCTCTGCCTGAACCATAAGCACTTTCACTTCTTGGATAGTGTGGGGAATCAGAGGTCCGAGTACAGGAATATTGAGGGAACTTCTGCCGTTTAAGAATGGCAGACCCAGTTGTGCTGCAGGGAAAAGGCCCTTAGTGAGAAGAAACCAGCAAAGGGCAGGTAATATAAGTAGAAACGTTGTTGACGGTAGGCATTTGAGAATTGTGGATTTTTTCATTTGAAATTCCAAATTTTGAAACCCCCAGATCAAAGAGAATTTTTTTCAAAAAACAAGAAAACTAATTCAAATATGCTGGAGCTATAATTGGAATTGTACAGAATTTAGGAATAGCTGGAATAAAAGATTGAGGCTCCTAGAATAATATATATCAACAATCAAAACAAGTAGGCCTGTGGCCAAAATATTATATCTAGCAAAATTAATCATAATATTGAATAAAAAATGAATATTTGATGAACTTGCATATTTTCAAGACTTTATCTCAACCAACCCCAAGTTGGGGGTGAAAATTGAAGATTAATTTCAAGGGAATCAACAAGGACAAATTGTTTATATTTTTTACATGGAAATATATACCAAACGTTTAAGACTGACATCAGTAATTGGGTAGCTTGAAAAAAAAGAATGGGGTAAAACTTAGTATTATTTGACTCTGAAAAGCAAAACTGATTAGGAAAATGTAAAAATAGTAATTATGCTTTATGATTGAGGTATAGAGGAAGAACCAACACAAAGGCATTGGGTGTAGGAGGACTGGTAGTTTTGAAAACTTCGATCAGGATTTAGTTAAATAGGGAACAATACACATACACACATGTGTATGTGTATATATATTCAAGTAGGTCTATGCATATGTATATATAGATATATGTATGTGGGTATGGGTGTATGAAAAAATGTGTATGTTTAAATATAATCATACTTAGTTATAATCTACTAGGGGGAGGTTGGGTGGATGAAAGGAAAAAAAAATAAAATAAGGAAAAAAAGGAACATACTACTAGAGATAGGACATTTTTCTAAACCTATTTAGTCTAACTTCTTCATGTCTCATATGAGATAGTTTTAGCTCAGAGAAATTGAGGTATTTATTTGAGATTTTACAAATAGTAAATATCAGAAGCAGGATTTGAAGCTAGGTTTCCTGACTCAAAAACTGTTGTTGTTGTTGTTGTTTTATTGTATGTAAGTGCTTTCTTTGGAAAAGAATTTGAAAAAACTCAAAGTTTACTTTTGTCTAGGGGAAAAGTGTCAGATAAACTTCAAAGAAGAGATGGTATTTGAACTAAGACTGGAAGAAAGAGAGGTCTTTAAATAGATGGAATTGTAAAGGAAATACATTTTAAATATGTCCAAGTATACAAAGAGAAGAGATGGCAATATATGACTAGTGAGAGTTAATAAACTAATTTAGCTGTTAATATAGAGTACATAGAATAGAATGAAATTAGAGAAATAAGTAGAATGCAGCTTGCAGAAAAACTTAAGTATCAAGATACAGAGTTTGGTTTTTATGCTATGGTAATAGAAAGTCACTGAATATTTTTTGAGTAGAATGGTGCCATAATGGTATCTGTGTTTTAGAAAGATAATTTGGGTTCTTTTGGTAGAATGCATCAGAAATGAAAGAGATAGGAAAGAGAGAATCAATCATATTTTGGTGAATAAAAAATCTGAAACTAAAATGGTACAGAAGAGAAAATGGGTTACCGAGATACTGCTTCTGTAGCAATACTTGTCAAGTGATTAAAAATGAGAGTAAAGGATAGGAAAAAGTGAAAAAAGAAGATTGGGGTTTTCTGCCTTTGTGACCATGGATGATGATGACACCATCAACAGAAATAATAAAGATGGGAAGATGGGAGGGGTGTGTGTGTGTGTGTGTGTGTGTGTGTGTGTGTTTGTATGTGTGTGTGTATGTGTGTTTTAAGAAATGATAAATTTAGCAACTGGCCTGTCTGCTGTCAACTTCACAATATATCTAACTTATTTCTAAGTAAAATACTAAAAAAAAAATTCTATTACAAGGGACACCAGAGATCCATTAGTAAGTATTTTTGTTTTGTTTTATAGATGTGGACATTGTAGCCCACTGAAGTTAAGTAACATATCGGTAGTAAGTAGTTTAGTCAGAATTTGAAACTAAGTCTTTTTGCTATTTGCCCATATAATGCATACCATACAATGTACAGCACTTTGAGATGGGGGAAATAAAGCTTTCACTTTTCTTTACAAAATATTTTATGGGCAGATGAAGTTTTAATAAGGAATATAGGTCATCAGAATTCAATTAATCTACTTACAATATATGTTTAGGATCCATTCAGAAAGTTTGCTACTAGAACATCTGTGACCTGAATTCATCTGCACACATTGGAATCATCTCTTATTTATGATGAGTATTTATACCAGTATCAAAAAAGGGATTACTCACATGATCCCTAGTTAGAATAGAAATGATTCTTTTAAAAGTGGTATTTCTTAATTCATAGAAGGGATTTTAGTATTATAGATGTAAATTCCAAAAAGGACCTTACGTGCTAATCTAATCCAAATTCCTGACTTCACTAGGACAATACATTTTTTATGCCTTTTCAATAGATAGTCTTTGCTAAAAAAAAGATCCTCCATTATATCATTATGATGTGTAGGTGATTAAGGATTGTCAAAATCTGTGTAAATCTATCAATAAATTCTGGCAGGTTTTAGAGCTAAAACAAAACAAAACAAAACTTTTTTTTTTTTTTTTTTTTTTTTTTTTTTTTTTTTTTTTTTTTTTTTTTTTTAAGGATTCTGTGATGTCTGTCTGTCTTATGATGATCAATATAAATACCTTAAGCATATCTACAGATTTTTTTTGTGGTGGGGAGGAAGACTCTGTAACTTATAAAAACTGTGCATTGAGACTTGAAAAGGTTAAGCTATTTTGGGGTGGGGGGAGGGTGAAGACAGTTAATCTCAGAGATGAAATCACAAGATATTTTGAAATATTGAAATAATTGTAGCCAATCTAATGAGTTTCAGAGAAATTGGAGCCCTCCAAAGGTCACAAAGCTACTTAATAGTGGAATAAGCACTAGGAATATAGGAGCTTAGATCTAAAGCAAAAAGGTATCTCAGAAGCCATTTATTCCAAGACCTTCATTTTACAGATAGGAAAACTGAAGCTCAAGAGGCTTGGAGATTTTCCAAAGATCATACATATAGTGCTCAAAGATTTAAACATAGCTCTTTAGAATGCCAACATCAATGTTCTTTCACTTGTATTTTACTGTCTTCCTCGAACTGTTTACTTAGAGGAAAAGGGAGTTTTTACCCTAGAGAAGTCTCAGTGAGTGACATGATAGTTATCTATAAATATTTGAAGGCCTGCCAAATATAAGAAGAACTATATCCTTTATGTTTGGCCTCAGGTGGAAGAAAGGAATAATATGTTAATGTTGCAAAGAGGTCAATTTAGGATCATCTTTAAAAAATATCTAAACGATAAGAGCTATCCATTGTGGAATGTGCTACCTCTTTAGTTTTAGGTAAATTTCTTCTCTCAATAGGTCTCTTAGGATAATTTGTAAAAAAAAAAAAAAAAAAGAAAGAAAAAAAAATTGTAAGATATGTTATAGTGAGGATTTAATTACTATTATTTTTAAATTTTGAATTTTGTATGTAAGTTTAACTGGATGACAAAGGTCCCATTTAATTCTCAAAGATTGTGATTCTGTTACTAACATTAATTGATTAAATAATGTATTGCCTTTTTATTTCATAACAGGATTCTTTAAGAATTGTCCCCCTAAAAGTTATAGAGATTTAATGCTATGTTGAAATGCATATTAATGTTCTTTTCAGTGAATATAATTCTGCTCTTCCAATGCAACTATTATAATCTCTCTAATTCATTTTCCTCCTCTGATGATTAAAGCTACCTGATAAATCCTAGATGAGACTTTTACTCTTTAAATCAGAAAGAGATCCTAATATTGAGGTCCATTAAGCTGCTTTTAAAATAATATTTTGGGGGAAGCTAGGTGGTGCAGTAGTTAAAGCACAAGCCCTGAAGTCGGGAGGATCTGAGTTCAAATTTGACCTCAGACACAATACTTCCTAGGATATGATCCTGGGCAAGTTGCTTAACCCCAATTGCCTCAGCAAAATAATAATAATAATAATATTTTGATGATTGCACTTAAATACAATTGATCTATCATGTAAATCATTTTTTAGATTATTTTATGCAGTTTATATCATTCTGAAAGGAGTTGAGAGGCTTTTTTATAATGTGAAAGGGCTTTATGACACAAAAAAGACACTGATGTATGGTATTTGCCAGATATATTTTTCTTTGCCTAGGGAAGCTATTTTTTGAAGCCAGTCAATTCAAGCATTCTGGGTGAGGCTTGTGGTAGTCATCTTAAAGAGTGTGTTCAAATTTATCAAATTGGATGACATCATGATTCTTCATTTTCCTGAGCATTAAAATTCACTAGATGATGTCAGCAGAACTCCAAAAAATGGGAATAAATTTGCATATTTTAAAGTGAGGCAACCCAATGAATTTGAAGAACAGAACTTGAATTGATAGAAATACTTCACAGAGAATTTCTTATATTTTATTGTCCTGTTTCCCAGTAAAATCTTCACAGTTTTACCATAATCACAATACTATATGTACCTTTTTCTATTTCATCATTCAAGTACATCCACTAGAGAGTAATCAATTTCTTTAAACTTCCAATTACCAACAACCCAAGCAATTCCATCTGTGTTCTGAATTCTTTCAGTCAAAGATTAGCAAAGTCCTTCATGAAAGAGGCAAATAGCATGTCTTGTCAATCAATAGTCTATTAAACTAGACTAAAGATGAAAAGTCCAAATCTTGCTTTTGTTCACAGTGATGGAAAAAGAATATTGTGAACTAAAATCAACATTCAATTATTCAGAAGTAGATTGGCAAGCCTGTCAAATTTACAGGCCCATATATTTTCTTTCTTTTTTTTTTTTTTAATTTAATAGCCTTTTATTTACAGGTTATATGCATGGGTAACTTTACAGCATTAACAATTCCCAAACCTCTTGTTCCAATTTTTCACCTCTTACCCCCCACCTCCTCCCCCAGATGGCAGGATGACCAGTAGATGTTAAATATATTAAAATATAAATTAGATACACAATAAATATACATGACCAAACCTTTATTTTGCTGTACAAAAAGAATCAGACTCTGAAAATATTGTACAATTAGCTTGTGAAGGAAATCAAAAATGCAGGTGGGCATAAATATAGGGATTGGGAATTCAATGTAATGGTTTTTAGTCATCACCCAGAGTTCTTTCTCTGAGGCCCATATATTTTCATCTTTACTTTTTATTATCACCCTGCTCTAAAAAAGAGTTAAGATAAAATTCAATTTATTTATTTTATTTGCAGCTTTGAAATTTTATTTATTCTTCAATCCCTATGTATTTACATAGGCATTTGTGTGTGAATAGGCATTTACACACAAGTGTGAAGATATATTTACTGATAAATTAACCAATTATTCTTCGTACTTTGTTCCCTTAAATTTCCTAGTGGCTTCCTTACAATTTTGTAACATTCACATACATACAGACACAATAATACCTTTCCACATACACATACACATTCATATACTTATCCTGATGCATGATATACAGATTTAATACGTATGTGTGTATATGTAAAGAGAATACATAAAGAATAACTTTGTTACCTCATATGAACTCTTTTAATTGTGATGAATTTTGTTTCAATTCTCCCAGCTTCTTCTCATCCAGTACACACACGCACACACATATATACACATGTATATATGTGTGTGCGTGTGTGTATATGCATATTGTGTGTGTGTATATATATGTGTGTGTGTGTGTGTACACACATGCACACACACACACAAACACACACATATTCCATAATCGCAGAGTATCTGAATGGAAAGGCATCTTGGAATACATTTCTGTCTCTGTCCTTGTCTCTCTGTCTGTTTATTTCTTTAATTTCTCTCTTTTTCACTTTCTCTTTTCCTTTCATTCCCCATTTTATGAATGTAAGGGAATACATACAAAAATTATGGGGTTTTTTTACACTTTTTAAGTTCTACACTTTTGGGGTTTATCCCTGTTGGCTAGTAGTGTCTTTATATTTATCATGTGGCTGAGACCCCATTCATCTAACTTTATGAAAACAAAATAAATTATACCTGAAATCCATCTCACCTCATAATCAATATCCAAATAATCACCATCTCCTTTTGCCCGAAAATGTTGAGTATGCTTATCCACTGTGAAGTTCACTTGTTTATTGAACCTCTCAATGAGGACTGAATGCCAGTGCTGGTCATCCAGGAGACTGCCTAGAGTGACTGAAGGCTGGCTGTTAGTGAAACGACGTTTGCTGTCACCTGCCAAGAATAAAAACAAAGGAGATATAATTATAAGTGAAACTAACACTAAAATACCAGGAATTTCAGACAAACAAATATATACTTAGTGAATAAATATTTATCAGGTACCTACTATGAGAATAGTATTATGCCAGGTACTAAGATAAATAAAAAGAGATATTAGACACTCCACATCCTTTCCAGGCCCCTACTATTTAATTGATGAAATTATATATTATATATATATATGCAAATGTTCAATAATATGAGGTAGTATTTCACAAATCTCAAATGATGGTGTTAATACTTTCATATGCAAATTTTCAATAATATGAGGTACTATTTCACAAGTGTCAAATGAATAGTGTAAATACTTTCCCTGGGGATAGAATGCTTAACTCATAATGGCTACTTTAAAAATATTTGTTGATTTATCAGGAGTAGTTTGTGGCATAATATTTGCAATATTCTTTGAGAATTTTGTAGTATTTTGATTAGTAAAAAGAGGGTAAAGAGCTTTCTAGATTATGACCAAATCAAGAAGGTCAGATTAGGACTCTACATTTATGGATTATGACTCTCAGGTTATCTCCCATTTCAATCCTTGGCTTCACATATCTGTATCTCAGCTGTATCTCAATCTTTTCTTTCCTAAGGAAAGAAGAGGTTTTAGCTTTAGAAAAAAAAATTTATTAAGATTTAAGAACTCTAATCAAATCAGAGAATCCATGATGAAATAAGCTACTACTTTATGATAGAAAAAACACTTGGTAAGGACTGTGACATAAGTTGCTCAGACATGACTAATGTATGCATTTATTATCTGTGACTAAATACATTTTATTATTTTTATTTTTTTATTTTTACCAGGAAGAACCTTGAAAGGAGAGTTTTGGCTAATTTGAAAAATTAAAGAAAAAATTTCTTAAAAATTTACAAGTTCTTGGGAACATATGAATATTTTATGCCAGTCAATGAAGCAAACAATCAATTAAAGGGCATTTACTAAGTGACAACTATGTGACAATAAGTGTACTAAGTGATGAGGATACAATATTTAAAAAAAAAAAACTCCCTACTCTCGAGGAGCTCCAATTCTAAAGGAAAAGAAAAATTAAATAATTTTAAAATATAGTTGGATTGTATTTGAGAGTTTGTAAAATGTTTTTGGTAATGAAAAGTTGGTTTCTGATGCTAAAACCTAACATTTCTAAGTAGATGTGATACTTGCTATATGGCTTTGAATTTTGTACAACTATAATTCCTAGAGGATCAATCTATCAAATGGCCAGAAGTTATTAAGCATCTTCTAAATTATTATTGCAAAAACTGAAAGAAAAATGTGAGACACAGAGTGAGCATAAGTAGTTTGTGGTTTATTCCCACTTATCCCTTCCACATGAGAAAAGAACACTAGATTTGGTGTTCTTACCTGCAAAGTGAAGTAGGATTTCCTAAGTTAACACTGAAGCTCTTTCCTACCCTCATTTTATGATCCCATGGATATTTTTATGTCATGAAAAGAAAGTAAACTTTATAATTTTTTCTTTTAATAGCTTTTTTTATTTTTAAAATACATGCAATAATAGTTTGCAACATTCACCCTCGCAAAACCTTGTGTTCCAATTTTTTTTCTCCTTTCCTCCCACTCCCCTCCCCTAGACAGCAAGTAATCCAATATAGACAGCAATTCTTCTAAACATATTTCCATATTTATCATGCTGTACAAAACAAATAAGATCAAAAAGGGAAAAAAATGAGAAAGAAAAAAAGTAACAAGCAACAATATAAAAGGAGACCTCCGACAAATGATTAAATTACAGAAAAGTAAAATGGACAAATATAATTTCATTCATCAGAGATGGAAAATCTACAAATATGCTATACCTTGTAATATGCTTAGTTTGTTAGTGGGAACAATATTCATTATTCAATCAGCAAGTCTCCAGTGATGAAATGCTATATACTGCCCCAATATGTGGTAGGCATATAGTAAACAGAAGAAAAAAAAAGGACTCCTTTGATCTCTCCAAATGTTTTCAGACAGATGAGATTAATGAATTAATTTATTAGTTAAGATTAACTAATCAGAATGAAAGATTCTCAGAAATGCAAAGTTTTAACTAGAAATTGTGGCCAATTAGTGAATAAGCCATGAAGTTTTTAATTTTTGAAATATTTCATCTAACAAACTTGATGATATAATCCATTGTTTCAACCTACTGAGAGAATTTCACAGTGCCCTTAAAATTTTTGTTCTGCCTTAGTTGTGGTTCACAAGGAAGCTTCAAGTTAGATGGATTTTGTCTAACTTTAGAGCCCAATTGATATTAAGTAACACCCTAATATCTTCCTTGTTGGGCACAGATTTTTTTGCCTATGTGTCATGTAATGTTTTCCAGAAAATGAAATTTTTCTCTGTCATTTTTTATTTCACCATCTTCACAATATCTATTTTTAAAGCAAAATTTCCCTCCTATCATTTTAATGAAGCACTAAATACGAGGAGGGTGGATCATGTTCATGACAAACTGTGACTTATTTTTCCTCTGTAATTTGGCTACTTTTCAGGTTTCTTCCTCCAAGAATGAGCTACATTTTCCATTCCTATGAACTCTTAAAAGTTCTACAAAGATATGTGCTACAAAGATATACGGTCCATTTTCCTTTCCTTCAAAAGAATCTTTGATCCCATGGAAAGGCTGAGTCATGAGCCACCCAACTTGGGGGTTCAATTAGAGGCATACAA
Source organism: Sarcophilus harrisii (assembly GCF_902635505.1). Classification (NCBI taxonomy): domain Eukaryota; kingdom Metazoa; phylum Chordata; class Mammalia; order Dasyuromorphia; family Dasyuridae; genus Sarcophilus; species Sarcophilus harrisii. Next base: position 323,826,105 of record NC_045428.1, read on the forward strand.
TAAAGACATACAGTGAATGCAGAAAGACTGAGGGAAAAAAAAAAGCCCTAATATCTGTGAGTAGAATGCTAAGCAAGCACACTTAATTTTGGTAATGACAGTCTTGCTTTTAGTCTAGCTAAGATATTTTTAACAATCATAAACACATGTAAACACATATATACATATAAACAAATATGTTTTCTCTTACTTATTGAAAAAAATTGAAAAACAAAGGGTAAGTAAAAGGAAATCCCAACTCACACACATTTTACACAAACACTAGACTCTACCTCCCTAGCCTCAAACCAAATATATTCAAAATTTTTAAAATTAAAGAAATTGTCTTTATCTCAATCTAGTCTGATTTTTAAGATATTCATTTAAAATATATACAGCATGATATTTTACAAGAGTCAAGATATAGTGCATATAGTTTTATATCCTTAATATGACTATTGATAAGAAACTGGGGGACAGGGAACATTGTATAAATTTGATTATTCTGCAATTTTTATGTTTCTATTTGTTCAACTTTAACTTCCTTCACAAAATCAATTAAACATTTCTCAAAGTGGTATATTCTCAAAAAAGTGGATAAATTATGCTATACTCTAATCCCTTTCATGAAAGAAGCATTATAAGATCAAAGTTGAATGTTCTAGCTTTCATTATCATTCCATTTGAAGAACAACAGAAATGACAAATCCTACCCAAATTGACATGTAAGGAGAGTTTCTCCTTCTGGAGCTCAAGTGTAATGTAATCTCCATGCTGGCCCTCTCCATGGAACAAGACCCCATCTCCTTGCATGCTCTTGAACTTCAAAGAAATCACATCTTTAAAAGTACTCATCAACTTCTGATTGAATCTGTATAGGAGGGAGCTTCTGCCATCAAAGTCAGCAATATCGGATTCTGAAGGAAGAGTGAGAGAGAAAAAAAAGAAGAGAAATCAAACATGGCCATATTTTAAAAGAATTGACAATAAATTCAAAGGCACTAACTAGAAATCTCAAAACACTTCACCCTGTCCATCACTGCACTATAGAAACCTCATTTTTTAATAAAATGTCAATTTCTTGAACATGCAGACTATCCTACTTTTAATACTTAGTATTAAAATACTAAGTATTTTTAGAATAGTGCCGGACAAATAACAAAAATATGATAAATGATTCTTTGTTTATTCAAGTATCAGTTGACACTATTTGTATAGATACTCAAACATATTATGTAGGCTTTTCTTTGTGGCATTGGTAACTACTAAAGGATGGATGTGATTCATCAACTAGTAAAAACTGGACATAGATCTTCTATAGTCCTTTAAAATTATAAGTCTGAGCAGAATGTGAACCTAGAAGGAACTTCATTTCCTCAAATTTAGCTTTAAATAATTATATTTTGTGTATCATCATTTTAAGGAAAGCTAGCATCAGCAGAAAATACCAGAAAATTCAGTCCTTTACAGGACAAATTAAAATTATTGATCTGTGTACATACTATTATAAGTTAAATATAAGCAGATTGTTAAATAGTCTTTGTGAATCTTATTATTCTTTTTAAAAATATTCCTCAATGACATGTAAAAACAATTTTAATGTTTTTTTTTTTTTATAAATTTTGAGTTCCAAATTCTTTTCCTCTGCCTTTCCTACTCCCGTTAATTTTATACAAGTGGAGTCATGCAAAAACATATGTTCATGATGATTGTATTTTGAAGGAAACACAATCAACAATAAGAAAAATAAAGTAAGAAAAAAAGTCTACTTTGCTATGAATCTCTATTAGTTATTTCCCTAGAACCAGAAAGCATTTTTCATTATAAATCCTTAGGGATTGTCTTGGATCCATTGATTGCTGAAATCATTATTAAAAGAAAAGTCATCTGGATTTCAGAGAGCTTAGAAAAACTCCTAGTATGTGAACTCTCTCCACTAATTATTATCCAATCTATCTATGACTCAGTTGTTTAGTTCTTAGAAATTTCTGGCGGCACATAGAAGTTTAATCGATTTACCCAACTTCTCATAATTAGTGAACAGCAGAGGAAAAATTGAAATCCAGTTGCTCTGACTCTAGTTTCAAGGTTTTTGATCTCTTTAAGAAAAAAGTACAAACAACAATAAGCTACCCCACATAACTTGTATTCTACTGGGGGAGGTGATATTTAAGTATTTTGAAAATGTATGTGCAAAATAAATGCAAGGTATTTTGACAGGGGAGGGACTAGAAGCTTGAGAAGTCAGCAAAAGAGTCCTGTAGAAAGCATTATTTGAATTGAGCTTTGAAGAAAAGTTGGAGCTAGAGTTGGAGAAGAGGAAGTGAATTGCATCCAACAAGGATACAGAGATAGGAACCTAATATAATATCTGAGGAAAAATAAGAAAATCTGTTTGGATGAAATATATGAATAAAAAGCTTCCATGTACTGTGAAAAGTGGCAGATTTAGAGATTAAAGGACAAGTGTTCAAAGCCTTTCTCATTCATTTACTCAATGTATGATATTGGGCACATTTTTAATTCTCGTTCACTATAGAAAAGGAGAAGACTTGTTCTGATGACTTCCATGGCCTTTTCCAAATCTAAATCTATGATTTTATGAGTAATATATTAAAAGATTGGAAATATAGATTGGAGCCAGACTGGGTAGGGTTTTAAATGTAACAAAAGAGAAATTTATATGTGATATTAGAGAAATAGAGAACCACTGAAGTTAATGTTACTTCTTGTAATTTATGTATTCATAACATTATAATTTATATTATGGTTATCCTTATATATAACTCATCTTACATTCAAAATTGTGCTTTTAAAACATGGAATTCATCTTATCTAATTACATATGATAGAAAGTAAGTCTTCTACAAGATATTGCACTTATTGAGTGGCTGGTAAATACTTATTAAATTGAGTTGCTTTTTATAGTAGACTCACAGGTAACTAGCTAAGTTAACTTGGAAAAGAATCTTAACTTCTTTGATCTTTAATTTCCTCATTGGCAAAATAGAATAGCATCTAAATTTTGTTTTGCTCATAGGGTTTCTATAAGAATTAAATGAGATAAAATATATTTTAAAATTTCTGAAATTAAAATATACTCTATCAATATAACTTTGCTCTCTCTGCTCCTACTTGTCATTATCTCTGTCCCATGAATTTAAATCCTTTTGATTGGTGCTGTCCTTTCTTAGTACCCTATAAGTTAAAAAGTTGGCCAATTTAATTAACAATATATAATGATAAGTAGGTATTTCCCTACCCAGGCTACATATCAGTACCTTAACAGGGACTTTCAGGTGCCCACTTCTCATTACTTGAAGCTCTATCACAAGGTAGTAGAGGAGTTATTTAAGCTACAAATCTTTCAGTGTTCCTTACTATGGCTCTTCTATTTACATGGGAGATAGTATGGCATTGTAGATTGAAAGCATGTCAGGAAAACCTGGGTTTAAAGCCCTACCTAATATGGTTCTGTGATGATAGACAAGTCACTTAACTTATTAGCATTCTACGTAACTCACTAAGACTAAGTTGTAAAAAAAGTGCACATATTAGAAATAGTAGAAAAACCTTTTTTCATGCAGGAGTTCTTTATTCTCATGACAGTATGACTTCAGATTATATTCTTTATTTAATTGTGTTCATTGTAGAAACTGGAACTGGACTATATTTTGATAGTAATCATGAACATTTGTTTTGAAATTCCACAATTCAAAAAGTTGCATCATTCAACAGATTGAAGATCCCAGTTCCTGCCTGACAACATAAGACCTCTTAACTTGTTTTTCTAAAATATTTTATTGCTTTATTTCAAATGGTTCTCTCTCTGCAATCCTATATATTTTATATTAGAATTAAGAACATAATTCTGAGATAGGTTTTACTGGACTGGCAAAGAGGATTGATGACAAATGTAATATAGATTAAAAATCCCCGCCATAATGGTTCCATGACCTATATTGGCTTTAAAAAAATTATCATTTGCTAGCCAACCTTTTAAGGATAAAATTTAGTGTATAACTCAGCATGTCTGCAGAAAATAATCAGTCAGTCAATAGCATTTGTTAAGTAGTTGACTATGTTCTTAGTATTAGACTAATACTAGGGATACAAATCAAAGAGAAAAAAAAAAGTCTATGCCTTCAAAGAGCAGGAGAATTAAAATGCACATATATGATGTTTATACAATAGATAGAAGGCAATCTCTGTTGGGAAGGCACATGAAAATTTTCATGCACATGCTCAAAGACCTCCCAGCTTAGTAAGTAAGGTCTGCTAGAACTATCACCAACTGTCAAAGGTTTTGAAAATCAGGTCCACCTCCATGTCATCATAAAACTTTAGTAATATGACTTTAATGGAGGTTTGAAATTCCATTGTAGAGTGGAAATAAGCTGAGTTGGTCATCTAAAGTTTAGAGAGCATTAAAAAAAAAAGCACCAAACATTTTCAAGAAGATATTGGATTGCTTTGTAAAGCCTTATACCCCACTTTGAAATTAAATTCTATATTATCCATGTGTTCATTAATGTAGAGATTTAACACATTACCTTTGGTGAGTACTAAATTAGCCTGCAGAAGAAATTAATTTATTCCTTTAAATACTACCATGATCCAATGATAGTAACACTTTGCTGATGAGGAAAGTTCAGTCAAGCATCATGGGGCCTTTATAACATTAATTAAGCCACATAAGGAATTCATGAGCCATTTCACAGATGAAGAAACAAAGGAAAAGAGGGTTGAAAGAAGTAAAGAATAAGAAAGAATCTGAAAGGGAATGGGCTGGAGGAAGAGTAGAAAGACAGAAACAGAGAAAGAGAAAAGGAGAAAAATGCAAACTGAGACAAAAAAATGTAGTTTCCATTTTAACTGGAAACAGACTTGATAATAAGGGAGATATTTAAAGACAGTGTCTATTGAAAAAATATCAAATATATACCATCTGATAAAAATAATGGGCAATACGATGACATGATGGTATACTTAGAGAACCCCAGAGATTCTGCTAAAAAGTTATTAGAAATAATCCACAACTTTGGCAAAGTTGCTGGTTATAAAATAAACCCACATAAGTCATCAGCATTCTTATATATCACTAACAAAATCCAACAGTCAGAGTTACAAAGAGAAATTCCATTTAAAGTAACTACTGATAATATAAAATATTTAGGAATCTATCTGCCAAGGGAAAATCAGAAACTTTATGAGCAAAATTACAGACCACTTTTCACACAAATTAAGTCTGATCTAACCAATTGGAAAAATATTAAATGCTCTTGGATAGGGCGAGCAAATATAATAAAAATGACAATATTACCTAAACTAATCTATTTATTTAGCGCTATACCAATCAGACTCCCAAAAACTATTTTAATGACCTAGAAAAACAACAACAAAGTTCATATGGAAAACAAAAGGTCAAGAATTTCAAGGAATTAATGAAAAAAATCAAATGATGGTGGCTTAGCTGTACCAGATCTAAAATTATATTATAGAGCAGCAGTTACCAAAACTATTTGGTATTGGCTAAGGAATAGATTAGTTGATCAGTGGAATAGATTAGGTTCAAGGGATAAAACAGTCAACAAATATAGCAACCTAGTCTTTGACAAACCCAAAGATCCCAGCTTTTGGGATAAGAACTTACTGTTTGATAAAAATTGCTGGGAAAATTGGAACTAATATGGCAGAAACTAGGCATTGATCCACACTTAACACCGTACACCAAGATAAGGTCAAAATGGGTTCATGACCTAGGCATAAAGAATGAAATTATTAATAAATTAGAGGAACATATGATAGTTTACCTCTCAGACCTGTGGAAGGGGAAGGTCTTTATGACCAAAGGAGAACTAGAGATCATTACTGATCACAAAATAGAAAATTTTGATTATACCAAACTGAAAAGTTTTTGTACAAACAAAACTAATGCAGACAAGATTAGAAGGGAAGCAATAAACTGGGAAAATATTTTTACAGTCAAAGGTTCTGATAAAGGCCTCATTTCCAAAATATATAGAGAATTAACTCTAATTTATAAAAAATCAAGCCATTCTCCAATTGAGAAATGGTCAAAGGATATGAACAGACAATTCTCAGATGAAGAAATTGAAACTATTTCTAGTCATATGAAAAGATGCTCCAAGTCATTATTAATCAGAGAAATGCAAATTAAGACAACTCTAAGATACCACTACACACCTGTCAGATTGGCTAAGATGACAGAAAAAAATAATGATGATTGTTGGAGGGGATGCGGGAAAACTGGGACATTGATGCATTGTTGGTGGAGTTGTGAATGAATCCAACCATTTTGGAGAGTAGTTTGGAACTATGCTCAAAAAGTTATCAAACTGTGCATACCCTTTGATCCAGCAGTGTTACTACTGGATTATATCCCAAAGAGATTATAAAGAAGGAAAGGGACCTGTATGTGCACGAATGTTTGTGGCAGCCCTTTTGTAGGGCTAAAACTGGAAACTGAATGGATGTCCATCAGTTGGAGAATGGTTGAATAAATTGTGGTATATGAAAATTATGGAATATTACTGTTCTGTAAGAAATGACCAACAAGATAATTTCAGAAAGGCCTGGAGAGACTTACATTAACTGATGCTGAGTGAAATGAGCAGGACCAGGAGATCATTATATACTTCAACAACAATACTATATGATGACCAGTTCTGATGGATCAGGCCATCCTCAGCAACGAGATCAACCAAATCATTTCTAATGGAGCAGTAATGAACTGAACTAGCTATGCCCAGAAAAAGAACTCTGGGAGATGACTAAAAACCATTACATTGAATTCCCAATCCCTATATTTATGCACACCTACATTTTTGATTTCCTTCACAAGCTAATTGTACAATATTTCAGAGTCTGATTCTTTTTCTACAGCAAAATAACGTTTTGGTCAGCTATACTTATTGTGTATCTAATTTATATTTTAATATATTTAACATCTACTGGTCATCCTGCCATCTAGGGGAGGGGGTAGGGGGGGGTAAGAGGTGAAAAATTGGAACAAGAGGTTTGGCAATTGTTAATGCTGTAAAGTTACCCATGTATATATCCTGTAAATAAAAGGCTATTAAAAAAAATAATAATGGGCAATATTTTTAAATGCCCCTGCTCTGGGGGGGAGAGACTTCTTTTTTTTTATTATTTGCTATGAGGGTAATTGCTTTGTTTTACTTGACACTGAATTTCGAATTTAGATCATGAAGGAAATTTATTTCAAAGAAACCAGTTATAGAAATAAAAATCAAGACTTCTTTTTCAAGTTTTGTAGTGATTATGGTGATACTTAAGGAGGGAGCATCTCAGCAAAAATGTGCATATGAAAGCAAAGGACAGAGGAAAAAAGAGTGGTCAAATGATAAGAAAGTTGTCACTAGGATTCATACTTATGTGTGTATGTGTATGTAAAATATGTCTATACATGAATATACAAACACATATATACATGTGTGATGAGATCTATATATCTATATTGAGAAAAGAAGAGAAAGAAAGAGACAGAGAAACAGAGAGTCATAAGTGTCTTGTCTGAGGTAGTACTATTTAGTAATAAATTAATGCAATTAAATTAGAACTGAAATTTCCTCTATCAGCACAGATTACAAATGGTTTTCCAAAGCAGAGACCTAAAATATTGCCTAGAGTATCATCATCAGTATTAGCATCATCTATAAACATTAATTTAAATGACTATCATGTGTCTGACATTGTTTTAAATGCTAGAGTTACAAATAAAAGCAAAAGTAGACTCCCTGCTCTCAAGAAGTTTATATTAATTATGTGGGAAGCAACATCCAAACTATGTCATGTAAGCATATATAGTAGAAATAGAAGTTAACCTCAGAGGGAAGGCACTACTAAAGTGTGGTGGGTAAAGTAGATTGTCAAGTTCTCTTGCAGGGCATTAGGATATTTTGCTTAAGGTCAATTAGACAAGATGTGAGGGAGAGGACTTGAATCCAAATACTCCTGAAAATGATGCTATCTATCCACCATGCCATAGAAGCCCACATACATAATTCACTTTTCTTTCCTATTTTACTTCTAATTGGATACTTAATTGCTTTGTCTTTGTTGTTGTTTGTTTTTAGATTGGAGGGGGAAAGCAATCAAGGTTAAGTGATTTGCTTAGGTGCAGTGGTTCTCAAACTATGGTCTAGAGAATCCTGGGGATCTCTGAAACCCTTTTAGAGGGTCTACAAATTCAAAAATAGTTTTTATTTCCAATATGGTAAATGTCTATAAATATAATCCAGATAAACAAAAATGCTTTGGAGAGATCCTCAATAATTTTTAATAGGATAAAGATACTGAAAACAAAAGTTTGAGAACCACTGGTAGAGTCACACAGAGAGGCCAGTCTTAACTCAGGTACTCTTAACTCCAGGGTTGGTTCTCTATCCACTGTGCCATTTTGTTGCTCAGCTGTTTTATCTTAATAGAAAATTTATTAGATTATGATAACTGAGAGTCTTAAAATATGGGTTTTAGTGCTATAACTCCACTAATTATATTAATTTGGGCTGCTAACATTCTCTCTTGGTCAATGTTGTCTGCAATTCATTCCATCTATAAAATCTTCATTTCCTAAGAATTCTAAATCTTTGATTTCCACTGTTTTAATCGAACATTGTCTTTTTTAAGAAGAATTACAATGCCAGTGGATTTTCCAATTAAGGATTTTGGATTTTTCCATCACTGTCTCAGGGATGAGCTAAAATAAACCATTAAATAGTCTTCAGCAATGTAATCAAAAGATGATATTCCTATTCTGTTGAATTTTTCTTAGCATAAAAAATAATAAAAATAATAAGTACCTCTATGTGGAAAGAAAAGGTTTATAGAAAAAAATATTTAGAAGCACATATCATGAAAGCATAATGGGATGTGTATAGACAATATAATCATTTCATTAAAATATATAAGGATTTCCCAATAATTTCAGGACCCGTGTCCCTTCTAATTAGAGACAAATTTTATTTGCAGGTTTCTTTCCTTATATTCTGTGAACCATATGATATATAAACTAAGTATGCAATATTTAAAAGGGGTAGTGCATAAACAGAGGCCAACAATATTCATCAATGGTCAATTTTTGTGTCAGCTATTTGTAAATGCCATTTTCTTATATTCATCGACCTCTTGGATCCCCAATCCTTCCTGAATATAATTAAATGTTGTGCCAAAGTTCCCTTTTGATGTCCTGACCTAGTTTCCCAATTATCCTATTTAGTTATTCTGCCTCAGGTTATAACCTTTCCCTCTTAATGTTTGATGAGATAAAGGTCTATCTCAGTTGCTCTGCCCCAAAATCCCAGGCTATAATCATTCTGTCTTAAATGGTTGATGAGATAAAGGTTTTATATCTTTAGGTTATAGACATTCCTTCTTAATGTTTGACAGGATAAAGATTTATCCATTTTAGATGTCATTAGAATATCAGTAACCTCCCTCCATTGTGTCATCCTAGGGGTCTGTCCCCCCCATTAGGTTATCCCCACCCAGGTACCTCCCCCATTATGTCATTGTTCTTGTTATCTTATAAAAAAGCTTGCCCTCTGATATTTGAGGGCTGGAAGAGAGCTCTGGGACTAAACATGGATCCATTGGTCCCAGTATATCTCTAATATCTGTCTTGCTCAGTTTCTTTGGCATTACATAAATAAGTACTCAAAAATCCTGATGCTAAAATTCCCTAAATTCATCCTCTTGTCTACCTGACTTATCTGCCTTAATCTTGATCCTACTTTGCAAGTCACCTATACCAATTTATACAGACTATTCATTCCATATATCATAGTAATGATCCAGAGCACAGCTAATTATTATTTGCTTCCTAGAAAAATGGACAACTTATAAGACCATAAGAGCATAGATTTAAAGCAAGAAGCATTCTTAGGATTTAAATCATTTTACAAAAGAAAAAGAGTATACTAATGACAATTCATTAGTATACTAAAGTTTACAAAGTACTTTCATCTTTCTCAACTGATCCTCACAACAATTGTGTTGTGTCATTATTATCCTCATTTACAGAAGACAAAATCAAGGTTTAAGACTGAAGTGACTTGCTTCAGATAATATAGTCAGTATTTAAGTTTCTTTTTGAAACATAGTTTTCCTGATTAAATGTACATCCATATCAGTGGATAGTCTCTAACTCTAAAGAAATGAAATGACTTGCTGATGATCATGTATTAAATAGGACAATTCCAATCTCTCATCTCTCTGTCTCTCTCCTCTCTTTCCTCTCCTCTTTCCTACCTTCCCACATATTTCTCCTCTCCTTGCTTTGCTTTCTTTCCTTTCTTTCCTCCAAATTGATTGTGGGAATTTTATTAGTAGGTCATTTTGTAAATATATGACATTTATAGGTTATTTGTCCTAGAAAATAGATGAGACAATGAGACTGATTTCTTGTCTAGATGCCTACAGACTAGTTCCATAAAATGTGGTCCAACAGTTTCTCCTACTGAAATAACAGTAGCAAAGAAATGGTTTTCCTTCCATTTGAGAAGGACTAAAAATTGCTAGAAATGGTCTTTTTCCCATTGGGCCCTATAATTGCTGACCTGGCTGTCACTGCTTGTTTTTTGAGCAAGACAGAGTTATGCAGGCACAGCCAGGAAAGTTTGATGGATGTTGGTAGCTTGTCAACAAGCCAGCTAAAAAGGGGCCTTACTGAATAAAAGATGCAAAGCTGAAATCCCCAAGTGAACCGAGAAAATCTCATGTTTGGGCACCAGATGACACCAAATCATTTTTCTCACATCCAAGTCATCCAATACTTAAAACTGACAAGAGAAGGGATTGATTTGCCCTGAGACAATTAGTCCCAGTTGGACACACTGCCCATTCACAGGAAACATGATATTTCAATAAGATTGTTGAGGGGTGAGATACCCTAACAGCGATGGGGGTCACCAAATCCTTGTTGCAGGTTTAGTGAGAGAATTTACCGTCCCATTCTCCAAGCAAGGTTTGGCAAAAATGGTTTTATTTTCAGAGAAGCTCTTTCTCTCAGTGGACCCCTTCCTAATTAGGAAGATAGCAAAGATTGGGGTACAGAGTTTTGATTTTATTTAGCCTTCTATGGTTTGGGGCTAGGGAGTGATTGAGGGGCAAATTTCCAAATTGATAAGGGTGATGATTGTTTCCCATGCCAAAGTGATTTCCAGATCAATTGGAGGTGGGAGTTTCCTTTAGGAACCATGTAGAAGGGTGGGGATGTTCCCAGAGGCTGGGAAGGGTTGTTGATATTCAGGCTTTTTCCAAACCAGGTCCACTTCCCCAAAGATCAGGGGGACACAGAGCCCTATTACATCAAGATTACATTTTGAAACTATCTTATTGTAAAAGAAAAACAATTATTATTCACACCATAAATTTTCAGAGAAGAATCCGGGTTTTTAATTAACAATCTGCAAACCTCAAAGATTTCCAAGTGCAGCTTAGTTGGGGATAGTCTCCAACAAGTTCAGCCACACACCCTTACCTGATTGTAAACTCACTGTGACTATATATGAACTATCCAAACCACAGATATTTTTAAATATATTCTAGAAATCTCCTAAGAATAGTAATTTTTCTTAAAAAAATGTAACTTCTATTTCTGACATTAGAAAAAAAGAGACTGGACGTGGGAGTGAGAAGAGAGAGAGAATAACATAAGGGGAAAAGAAGGGAAAATAAGTTCTAATTCGAGTTCCTTATAATGCAATGCCTGAGAAACTGAGGCAAGACAGAGATTAAAGGGTTTTTAATATTTTATTTGAAAGAGAGGGATTTACTGGGACCAAATGGATCCTTGGTTTGGTCCCAGGGCCGAATGAGACTACTGTCTCCAAGAATCCAGCAACCAATGTCAGATACAAAGATTCTTTTATAGGGTAACTAGAACGATGACGTAATGGGGGGAGGCACCTGGGATGGGGATGACATAATGGGGAGAGGCACCTGATATTCTTAATTGGGATGGAGAAAGGCACCTGATATTCTAATGATGTCTAAGATATAAGATCTTTATCCTATCAAACTTTCTGATGATTAAGAGGGAAGGATGGTGTTATAGGATTGAACAGAGGCAGGAACTGAGGCAGAACAATTTAGGGAAACTGAGTCAGGACAATTAGGGAAACTGAATCAGGACAATAAAAAGAAACGATGGCACAACAATAAGATACTTTCTTGTTGTTTTTTATGGTTTTAAATGTTGATAAGTCACAACTTTCCCCTTCCTTGATTAATAGATTTTTAAAATTTGTACAAATAAATTTGAAATTTTACATTGCATAGAAGGGAAGCAGGTAGTCAGCACTTTCAATTACACATGTAATAATCATGAAAGTAAAAAACTTTTCTTAAAAATAGATCTACAAACTCAAACATAATAGCTGAAGCTGTCAATTATTGTTCCCCTTTTCAGACATTAGCTTGCTGATTTAGCTCAGCCATCCATTTTTACCTTTAAGAGGGCATTGATATAGAATTGTTTCTACCACATTCTTACTTGACATCACTGAGACCTTCAATCACATCCCTTGAGATAATGGCTTTGGAGGGAAGTCTGAATATTCACTGATCCTGAATATCATGTGCAGAATCTTCCTTTACTTCTATCATTCTGCAACCTCTTTCTAAGTCCACTCAGTTCAAATCTTCCATCCAAAACAAATCGTGTTGCTTACTGTGTACCGGCATCTAGTTTATTCTCCCTCATTCCTCAAGAGAATTCCACATCTGACTCAACATTTTAGATTTCTGTCCAAATCCTAATATTAAACTAAGGAAATACTTTTATTGATGTTTGCTCATTCTGTATTTTCCTATTTCCTTAGTTGGATTATACTTTATGACCCACTCCTTATCTCCACCTCAGATCCATCCTGTTTTCACTATTACTGTCATGTGTTCCATTTCATTAAACAATAGTTATATTTCTCTCTCTAATCACAGATCATTCAATTTTTATATTTTTACCTCATTGACTGGTTGACATCATTACATATGTTTTGATTAATAAATTAGAACTGGTAGTTGCTGAATTAGTATTCAATTTTCATATAAAGACTACTAAATAATATACCTATGTATAAAACCATTAATTTGTAGTAAATCATCCATTCTTTGTTGCAAATTTTACTGTGTAACTTTATTCTAGATGATGCATGAGGAAAAACAATAAGTAACTTTAATGAAGTTTTGAAAACTAATGAAATAAAAACAAAATGCAGGCATAAAGACAAAGGAAAGGTAGTGGAAAGAACACTGAACTTGAAAACACGCAACATTCTTTGTATCCTTCTTCAGCCATTTACTTCTGGTGTCAAGTGGGTAAACCCACTGAAATCTCTATATTTGGAAGGCTTTGAGCTAGATAACTTTTGAGATCCTCCCCCTTCTAGCTCTATGATAGTATGACATTTTTGTAGACTGTCATTGCTACACAAGATGTTTGGCTTCAATATTCATTTTGCCAGTTATAAAATCAATATTTGTTATTTTTAAAATTACTCAATATAGAATAATATTTAAACTATATCATCTCCCAATTTCTTTTAGACCCTACAGCAGGGGTCCTCAAATTACGGCTGCGGGCCAGATGCAGCAGCTGAGAATGTTTACCCCCCTCACCCAGGGTTTTGAAGTTTCTTTATTTAAACGCTCACAAAACAAAGTATTTGTTTTTACTATAGTCCAGCCCTCCAACAGTATGAGGGACAGTGAACTTGCCCCTTATTTAAAATGTTTGAGGACCCTTGCCCTACAATATGATTTTCTAAGGTCAAATCCTTTGCAGAGGTCTTCACATCTTTTTATAATGCCCAACATGGTTACTCAGGTCTCCAAGTTTTTGCATATCTATAAACTACTTTCTTTGGTTTTCTTTGACAGGACCAGATGGCCCTCAGCACACCAGGGATGGAATTTATGATACTGTGGCCTCAACAATGTTTGACAAATGACCCTCGATGAGGAGAACAACAAAGAGGGACACTAGAAACATAGAATGACAGGAGATTTATGTGGAAGACCAGAACGAGATTTTAACAACACTGCTGATGAATTTCAAGTGACAGGACTTGTTAATAATTAACCATATAGGAGTACCAGGTCTGTGTGGGAAGAGGTAACCTGAGGTACAAAATGAAGCCTATAATTCTTAATGAGATTGGGAAGCATGACAGATCATTATAGCATATCAGAATTTATAATGCTTTTTAAAATTAATTAGCTCTTCAAGTATAAGGAAATTCAAATGAAGGAATTCTACATGGGATTCCTGGGATCAGAAGACTTAGAAATAAAAAAAGACCTTAGAGATCATCTGGTACAACCTCTTCATTTTACAGATTAAGAAACTGAGGTACAGACAATTGTAGTGATTTCTTCAAGGCCACATAGGGAGCAAAATGAAGACTGGGATTTAAGGCCCTATTTAAGCAAAAATAAATAAATAAAAAAAATTTAAAGGAACTGGAATTAGAATCATTATACCTAACTTCAGATTTCAGAGCTGACATTTGTTTCTTTGTATTACCTTAGGCAAGTCACCTAACTTTTCTAGATTTCTGTGACTCAAATATGAAGGCTGGGATAGGGGAGGAGATGATGATGATAAGAAGTACATTTGAAAATATAAAGCCTGAAACCAAGATTAGGAGAACAGAAATCTGGGAAAGAATTTTTATTACCAGTGTTTCTGATAAAGGCTCATTTTAAAAATATAGAGAGAACGGAGTCAAATTTATGATAATACAAGTCATTTCCCAACAGGTAAACAGTCAAAGGATATGAACAAGCCATCTACAGTCATATGAAAAATGTTCTTAAGTCACAATTGATTAGGGAAATGAAATATCACTTCAAAGAATGATTAATTAAGATGTCAGAAAAAGAAAATGATAACTATTGAAGAAAATATGGGAAAAGTGGAACACTAATGAACTGTTGGTTGAGTTGTGAACTTATTCGCTCATTCTAGAGATCAAGTTGGAACTGTGCCCAAAGAAGTATAAAACTATGCATATCCTTTGAGCTGCTAATACCATAACTAACTCTATATCCCAAAGAGATCATTAAAAAGGGGAAAAGACCATGCGTACAAAAATATAGCATCTCTTTTTGTGGTGACAAAGAATTGGAAAATGAATGTATGGAATACAATTGTGTTATAGACATGATGAGCAGATGGATTTCAGAGAAAACTGGAATAATTTAAATGAACATGATGAGTGAAAAAGAGCAGAACACTGCACACAGTAACAGTAATATTGTGTGATGATTAACTTTGACAGATTTAACTCTTCTTAGCAGTACAATGATCTAAAACAATTACAAAATACCTATGATGCTGTGGCCAAATCTAGAGAAATAATTATGGAGTTTCAATGCAGATTAAAACATACAATTTTCACTTGTTTTCCATAGTTTTTCCTTTTACAACACTTCTAAAGCAGAAATATGTTTACTATGATTGTATATGTGTGTATATATATATATATATATATATACATACATATATATATGTATATATATGATTGCTTGCCATCTTAGGGAATGGAGAAGGAAGAGAGGAAGTGAGAAAGAAAAAAATGGAAATCAAAATCTTATAAAAGTTGATATTAAAAACTTCACATTTATTGGAAAAAATTAAATACTATTAAAAAAGAAAATATGATTCCAATTTAATAATCTAAAAGCCAAAGACTTTCTGAATACAAACACCTATATTATGTGAAGAATTTCTTCAAGAAGAAAGACAGTGAATGCTAGTTAAGGTGAGGATTGCACAATACCAAAATAAAGTTATATATATATAATAATTTAAAGGTCATGAAATAAATGATTTCTGACAAAAGAGTAATTTCAGAATAAAATCACTATTCAGACCACTGAATTATTAGAGGTCAAAATTAATAATAAAATTTAGGGGCAAAAGGATTGTAGATATAGTGCTGGTCCTAAGTCAGAAAGTCCTGAGTTGAAATCCAGCCTCATATGCTTAGCTATGTCATCCTGGGCAAGTCACTTAACCTATTTTGCATCAGTTTTCTCATCTGTCTTAATTACATCTCTTTCCCAGGTGTGAAAATCAAATGAGATCACAAGTACTTAGTATAGTACCTGGTACAAAGTGATATATAAATGTTAGATATGGTCATTATTATTTATGAAAAATCAATATGAAAAGCACACAGAACATACATCATTTTCCTACTGAATTTTAACCATGAAAAACAAAGGTCATAGCCCAAAAGGATCAAGACACTCTGTTTTACAATAAATAGTTGAGATCCTTACCAATGGAATAAGATGATGCCAAGTATAAAACTTCTTTGGATTAGAAAACATTAGAAGATGATAGTGAAAAAAGTGAGAAACAATATATGCAATATTAACCCACAATAGAAAACAATTAGTAAAAGGGAAAACGATACTGCAGAATGTTTGCTATAAGATTAAACTAATCCAGCCATTGTAAGAAAATTTATGATGAAAATGGAAAGAAGATAAATAGACTAATAAAATGGAGCAGATATTCAAGCATTCTAACAATCTGTTCTTACCATCAATGTCAGTAGAAACAAACAAAAATAATGATTTTAATAGCTTAGTAGATGATGTGCTATATTAAAAAAGTAGAAATTGAACGTAGTAATATGAACTTAGGAATCATGTAAAGACCAGAACAACTCAACATGGAGTTGTACTAGAGGCAAAGCAATTCAGAAATATTATAGTTGGATGAGGTCACTGATCAAGATGTTAAATAGCAAAAGACTCTGATATCCTAGAGGGATTCTATTTAAGATTTTTTTTCTTTTCTAAATTAATTCTAATTCATTATCATATCATTCAACTAATTTTGAATCCACCTACCTAAATTGTTGTCTAACTCTACTTCCTGTCTCTTATCTTTATGGATAGAGGGACTTTTTCAAATGATATCTTGAAATTTAGACAAATTATAGTTATCATCCTCATGATATATGAGGCCAGTAATTATGTCACAAAAATAAATGAGGTTAACCTTTTATGACATGATTTTGATGAGAGTATAGTGTCTGTGATCACTGACTTAGTTTTCAGATATTCACAAATGTTCTACCTTTTTGTTAAGAAGCAAACTCAAACTCTTTAACACATAATTTTGTGTTATTTTGTTATTAAAACAAAAATCAAGGGGAAGGCAGTATTTTCTTTCATGTGGCATGTTTTCTTAAATCTCATTTATATTCAGCAATTTGTACTTTCAGTACCAGTGCTATTAAATTGGTCTCTAATCTCTGTCTTGCTCAGTTTTTCCAGCATTATAGAGGAAACAAGGAGAAGCAGAGGAAAAGATATAGAGACAAACGGAGAGATAGAGACAGAGAGACAGACTGCAGAATCAAATCATTTCAATAAGCAGTTTCTATAACTATATAGTGTTTTGATGTTAAGCATATATTAGATATAGGAAGGAGATTTTAAAAGTTACTGTAATACAGGAACTAGAGTTGATAAAAAACCTTAATTAGGTAGTGATTTGATAGAGTAAAAAGAAGAATTGGGATAGAATCAACAGAACCTGACAGCTGATTATATGTAAAAAAGAAAGAATAAGAATCCAATGCTAAGTGACTAAAATGATGGTGATAATCTCATTGATAATAGGGAATTTCAGGGATTAGTCATGACTAACTTGGAGACAGATTGCTTAGTCAGCTTTCATTTGTATGTGTGTCACAGTATGTTATCAATACTTACTATAAGAGCATCCATAGGCTTCCACCCTCATGCCTATCTTTCCATTTGGATTCCATTCCATTGGTACAAATCGGATGAATCGGGCTTTCACTGAGTGTAGGAATTTGTGATGGACAATACTGTCAGCATTGGTGTTTCCTGAAAAAGTCTACAAGGAAAAAAAATCCCAGTTAACTTAATATTACCTTGCCCCTAGTTTCATGTTGAGAGGTGCCCAAAAGAGAAATAATTCTCTTTAATCATTCCACATAAATTTGATTTTCCTTTTGTTTCTTATTTTAAATAGTTAATAGCTCACATATGGATTAAGCAAACACATTTATTGAACACAAATGATTTAATTCAATTCAACATATTTATTGAACATCTGGATATACAAAGATAGAAAGGAAACCACTCTAACTCTAACAGAGTTTTCACTGTTCTAGAATAAAGATTGAGTAATTTGGATTCTTACTAGTTTATTTAGAGAAAAGTGGTATAGAAACAATTTTCAGTTTAATTTAATTCATTAAGTACTTAATATCTCTATTAAAAACTAAGCCCCTGGCTAGGCCCTAGGCCCAATGAAGAATGATGTAATCACATGAGAAATGATCCATGTTCTTGAACAGCTAACAGAATATTTGGAGGAGAATATGTTTCCACTTCTCTCTATTGTCCAAGTAGGCATGAGGTATGTCTGTATCACCTTTTTGTATGTGTAATTAAACTATAATCATGCTTTAATATTATTTACCCAAGACTTCTCTTTGTGTACATAAACTCTGGAAAGATTCTAGTATAGTGCCTTGTATATACAGTAAGCATTAAATGTTATTTGTAGAATTTATTAAATTGAATTAATTTAGAATTTATAACTATTTAATAGTAGCCAAAATTTATTTTAACTCATTATATATAAAGTTTCTTAAATGACTAAGCAACTTGGTAAGAGGGTTTTGTGACTTAGTAAGAAAAGAATAGGTGACATTTATATCATGTTTTATAGTTTACAAAGTTCTTTTCTCACTGAAAACAATCTTTTGAGATGTTTGTTTTATTTATTAACATTTACAAAATAGGGATTAAAGCACTTGCCCAATAGTGGGAAAGTTGCAGAATTGAGACCTGAGTTCATATTTTGCAAATCCAGTGATTTTTTTTTTTTTATGCTTTCCAAGTAAACAGAAGAGACTAAGAAGTAGAAGAGATCTTATAAAGTTAACCAATATGCTCAAGATTTGAACCCAAGTCTATTCCAAATTGTCACTATTTCCCTTCTAACAAACTTTCTTTTGATATTTACATCATATACATTATATCATACAGATAGATAAATTTATTTATTTTTATGCTGTGATCTCATGGGTATAATATAATCTCAGTATGAAAACATGGTACATCACTGCAGAGCAGTACTTCTAGAAGCTTAATTTTTTAAGAAAAAAAGTTTTATGGATTTTTGTTTGTTTGTTTGTTTTTGTTTATTTTTTCCCTCTGGAGGCACCTAGAGTTAAGGGCAGCTTAGTGATACAGTGATTAAATTACCACCACAGCCTGGAAGACTGCTGTTGTTTTTATTGTCATTATTGTATCTTACTCTTCCTGACCCAATTAGTATTTTCTTTACAAAGATATTAGACTATTTTGCCATTTCCTCCTCTAGGTCATTTTACATATGAGGAACTGAGACAAATAGGTTAAGTGATTTGCCTAGGATTACATAGCTAATAAGTGCCCAAGGCCAAATTTGAATTCATAAACATGAGTCTTCCTAATTCCAAGCTCAGTATTCTATCCATTGAATCATGTAAATGAATTTTCCTGAGTTCAAATATTACTATAGACACTCAGTAGCTGTATGAACTTGGGCAAGTCACTTAATCCTAATTGCCTCAGTTTCCTCATCTGTAAAATGAGTTGGAGAAGGAAATAGCAAATCACTCCAGCATCCTTAAGGGGAAAAAAATGGAGACAAAAAAATTGGGGCAGAACTGAAAAATGCCTGAACAATAATAATAATATTCAGATTTAAGGATTTGCACAGAGTTACATAGCCAGTTTGTATCAAAAGTGGGATTTGAACTCAGGTCTTTTTAAATTCAAGATCAGCATGCTACCCAGTATACAACACTTCATCTATGCTTATTATATAAGTGTGTATGTAAAACAAAGTACTCTAAAGAAGTATGACTGAGCAGCAGTTAGATGGCATATATGATAGAGTACAGAGTCTGATGTCAGGAGGATATGAGTTCAAATTTGACCTCAGACACTAAAGCTTCTTATCTGTGTGACCCTAGACAAGTCACTGAATCCCAATTGCCTCAGCAAAAAAAAAAAAAAAAAAAAAAAAAAATATATATATATATATATATATATATATATAATATGAATTATAATTGACAGTATTATATTTGAAAAGTAGAAACATTGAATTTTATAATTATATAGAACTATGTGTTTTTTTTTTTAAATCACTCACTCAAATATTTATATGAACTGGATATTAGGCATTCTGTCTGCTACAAGAATGGCAAAGAAAAGGTATAATCTCTATGACAGTCCTGAAAAAGTTAGTCTCACAATAGAGAAAGGACTAATGTTATATGACATGACTATAAAATTCATATTGTGTTTAGAGGAAAGGGGCATGAAAGACAAAACATATGGAAAGTTTGGGGGAAGGAAGTGGATCTATATTTGAATCTTAAAGGCTAGATGAGATTTAGACAAACATAAGGGAAATGAGGAGACTCTTCAAATTGAAAAACAGATAAAATTTATCTATAATTTGTTCCCCTTATTCTTAACTATGTTCCAATCAACCCTAGTAAGATTTTATTGGAACTTTGAGTTTGATTTCGATGTCATAAAAAGCTAGGTCTTACCAATTTTATAATAAAAAATACAGAAAAATTGTACTCAAAATGCACTCATGAAGAAAATTTGCACAAGTTGACAGAAAAAGAACATATTCTACAAATAAAAACACAGAGAACTTCACTCTAGTCATGCAACTCAATTAAGACCCACATAGAATACACAGAATTCCTCAGACATTTCAGATTCAGTTATGGCACTCTGATTACTGTTTACAGAGTCAGGGGAAATAAGAGTAGACTATGATGTGGGTTGAGCTTTCTGGATTAATGCTTTTTGTATTATCTGATGAATAATAGTAGAAAAAGCATTCAGTAAATAAAGCAATCTTAACTGTGAACAGGGAAACATATGTCACACAAAGAATTAGGTTTACAAATGAAAGTCAACTAAGTTACAAAATCTATCATATTCTCATAATGCTATCATAATGCTTCTAAAAATATGTCACAGAAACCATTATGCCATGAAACATAGGTGTGGCCTCTCATATGAAGGGAGGGGAAGAAGCATTTATTAATTGCCTATAATATGCCTAAGCTACTGTGCTAAACATTTGACAAACAAGATAGGGACTAATATGATCCACTTTTTGCTGTTAAGAAAACTGAGGCAAATGGAGAGTAAGTGGAATGCCATGCAAGGTTAATACTGTGCGTCTATTGTTACACAACTTGTAAGTGTTTGAGGCTGCATTTCAACTCAGGTCTTCCTGATTCATTGCCTAGTTCTTTATTCACTTTGCCACAAAGCTTCCTGGAAGTAAGAGCTAGCAAATGAAAACCACTATCCAGATACACACAGGAACAAGTTTAGGGATGGTGAAAAGTTCTTCCCAATTCACCAGATGATAAATTTATACCACTTTTATTTTCAATATCACTCATGAAGAGCAAGCAAAAAAAAAATCAGGTTGTGTTTCTGAAGATGAAATGAGTTGTGTACATTTGTATAAAGGAAAACATCAAGTAGCAGATATAGTCTGTTATTTGGTCCATTGAGAATATTAGGCCTAGACATAATCTAACTTAAATGATTTCTGGGGAAGAAATCATCATTTACAAATGAACTCAAAAGGCACAAATCTCATCTTCAAAGACAGTCATCAACTTTTAGACTAATTCTTTTACTTCATATTTTATTCACAACTTTTCTTCCTTCCAGGCTATATTTTTCCTTCATATGCAACATTTGTTCACTAATTAGCAATAAAGACCTTTCCACTGAAGGCATAATAGTTTGTTCCCAGAATGGACAAAAGAATGCCATCTTAGAGAACCTCATGCAGTTTATGAAAACTACATGAAGCCATTCAAACTCTAAAAGATTTTGAGATTACAAAGAACTTTCTGCTTATGAAGTGTTTTTACATGTATTATGTTTTGATTCACTGATGAGCAACCAAGAATTTGGCTGTATGAATTTTAATATTCTCAATTTACAAATAAGGAGACTAAGTTTCAAAGTCATTGACTTGATCAAGAAAACAAAGTAATAATTTTTAGAGCCAGGATTCAGATTAAAGCTCTCTGACACCAAGGCGGATACACTTCCTCTTATAAAATGCTGCTTCTCTCTGAAGTCAGTAATATCCACTTGATATCTTTATACTCTAGATAACAAAATTTCCAAAATCTGTGCTACTGAAAAGCTGCTAGGTAATAACCCTGAAATTACACAAGCATTGCTACTGGCAAAAAGACAATTACCTATGGGACCAGACTGAGATAAAATGCAGGAAGCAGGCTCTAGGGGGGGATAAAGGATCACTAGATCTGGAAACAGGATAGAACCCAACTCTACTTCAGAGGGAAATGTAGAAAACCATTGTTTTGTATGTAACATATATATATATATTTGTTTTGGTTTAGGGATAGGACCAGGATTAGACATACTAAACAATAAACATATTTTCCAAGAAAATCCATTTATTTTAGCTTCAATCTGTATATTTCTGTGTCTATGATAGTTTGTTTTTGTTTTTGCATTTTGTTTCCTTATGAAAGGTTTTTGGTTTTTTGTTTATTCTTTAAAACCCAGAATCCAAAGCATTGTGCTAGGAAAAGGAGGAAATTCAAATTTTAGATGAAATGTTGGTTGTGGGCATAATTGAACTTTTGAACACAATGACTGATATATCACATAAACAAATTAGAGAAAAGTATCAACTGTATCTCTATCTCTTGCATAGCCTATTGGAGAGGGTATGAGACCTGAAGGCAAGAACTAAATTTTGCTTCTAACACTTAATAGCTATTTGACCCTAGTAAAGTTACTTATCACCATGTGCCTCAGTTTTATTATTGTAAAATGAGGAAGTTGGAATCAATGGTCCTTGTACAAACACATTATTCATATACATATTCACACAGTGTGTGTTTTTACAAAAATAAATATAAAATAAATTAATACCAGGATAGTTTATGGAAGGAGGATGCTAATAGGTCTTTTCATACTTTTTCATACTTTAAGAGACTTTAGAAACATTATCATTAACAGAGCTAAAAAGGATCTCAGAGATTATCTAACCATCTCATTTTACACATGAGAGTACAAACTAATAAAATAAAGTATCATGCCCAAAATTGGGTAGACTAAAATTTAAGTCTTTTGTCTACTCCTCCAATGAATTACTTACTTTGGTATAAAAATAACTTTAAGCCAGATGTAAATCTAATATAGAAAATTCATTTTGAAAAAAAAAATATCTATTTTTAAAGTGTTGCCACATCTAAAAACAAGTTTTATCCTCATGTTGTCATTTGAGAGGGAGGCAGGGTAGGCTGTTGTTTCTCTTCTTTTCTATAGCAAAGGGACCAAAAGGCCTAGAAAGATTCACTGCTTTCCCCAGGTCTCACAGCAACTCACACTAGTTTTGAGATTAGAATTTAGATGTCTTTTAACTTTCAACAGAATTCTTGTCCTCATTCTAGGCTGACTGAATAATATAGAAATAACAATTGCACCTGGACGAAGAGAAACAAGTAGAGCTTGTATAGGAAATTTATATGTAGAAGGGAGTTTGGATAATAAATAGAAAGGGGTCATTAGGCAGCACTAAGCTTCTTTGCCCCTTGACAATTTTCTATGACAATAAACAGCATTTTGTTTTCTGAGTGAAACATAATGGAGACCATAATGGAGCTAATGTTTATCTTCCTTACTATTTTAATAAGCAGGTAATAGGATAGGTATGAACCTTGACCATAAAGGGTGCTGGTACCACTACTTATAAATGGAGAGAAAAATAAGCAGTATTAACTACACTAAACCAGGTAGTGAAATGATCTGAACTGGAAATAACAGTACTGATAAGTAATGCATAAAATGGTTAACTTGGAGTCAAGAAAGATGAAGTTCAAATTTTGCCTCTTATACTAAATATGAAGGTCCCTTAAATTCTCTGATTTGTTTCTTCACCTATAAAACTGGGCACACTCTAGTAGTTGGATCATTGTAAAGTAGGGATGAGCAAATCTGTGTAAAGAAAATCCTTTATTCATTGGCCTCCATTCCCTGAGCCCAATGCAGGAAGCCTCAGACAGAAATTCAATATATCCTATACTCAAAATCATGCTAATGAGATATTCTACTCTTGTGGAGTCCACACAATGTATAGTTGATCTCTACATTGGAAAACTTTTTTTTTTTTTAATTTTTTTTTAAAGCAGTCTTGCCCAGCGGTGCTTTTACCAGCATCTATGAAGCCCTAGAGCTGATAAGATCTGCTATTTAGAGAAAGGTATTTAAAAAGTGATTGAGGACATAAATAAATGTATTGTCCTGACCCTGATTAGTAAGAAACTAAGTGTTGTGAAGCAATACTTAGATCGACATATTGATGATAGAGATGGAAGTATCTGACAATAAATCTAAATTTGGTGCAAATGACATTTTAGGAGTGTCTCTAACTGCTTATAAGGCCAGAGATGCTGAGAAGGTGTCTCCCTATATTGCCATATTGCTGACCTTGTAGGCAATGATGAAGTCATCTTGTTAGTTCCAGCCTTTGACATAAAGATTGGTAGCTTCCATAACCAGCTGGCAATGAAGGAGTTCATGATCCTCCTAGTTAGAGAAGAAAACTTATCTTGCTTGATGTTAAGCCTATACGGTACTCCCTAGATATATCTAGCCTTTTTACCTAACATGAATCCCTCCAAATATTGTTGTCCATATTATATACTAAATAACTTTATGATAGTGGATATACTACCACACATTTAAAGAGATCTATTTAGTAAATATACCTAAATTCTGGTTCCATGATGTACCTAGGGTTTTCCTGAAGTTAGACGGAAGTCAAAAAGAATATATCACCATTTTGGGATCACAACCCTAGGATAAAAGTCACCCTTTGTGAGTCTTTGATTTGGGGAACACTGTTGAATGGATAACTCTAGGAAGCTTGCAACAAGGATCTATTCCTTGAGATCAAGAAGTTGGTCAGTAAATACTTCTTAAGCACTTAATATGTTAGAATTTTAACAAATTGGTTAAGGAAACTCATAAAATTGTTCCAGGGTTTTTTTGATCAACTTCTGTAAAATAGTTATTAGGGTCTGCCTCAGAATGACACAGTAGATAAAAGGTAGGACTTGTGATAAAGAAATTTGGTTTCACATTTTGCTTATCTAACTGTGACTATGGATAAATTACTTAGTTTTTATTTACCTTCAACAGATAAGGTTGTTTTTGAAATATTCTAAATTCTTTCTAGTCTCAAAACCCTATGATCATGTACAGGAATCCCTAAATACCAACAGAATGGATGGACCAACAAACACATACAGAGTTTTTCGATTTATTCTCCTAGAGCATAGGATAAAAAAGCTATGAGAGACAAATTAAAAAGCAGGTACTTGCCTGATCTCTCCTCTAACGACATATAAATAATATCCTAAAACAAATCCTGGAGTGGCAGAATCCCCCAAAAAGAATGGGGAGGAACAAATTTCCAACTTATGACAACTTAAAAGTTTGGCAAGAAAGACCTGTTGCATCAGTGTGAAAGTGGAGTACAGTCCAATGTGGGCTGTACCAGTGGAGATCAAGCCCTAGCAAACTAGGGGAAAGGCCCTCTGCTCACACATAGTAAGATGGTCAGACAAATGGTCATAGAAAAATTAAAGGAGCCTCTTTGCTAACACTGGGGTCAGATGTCTGTTGATTTGATTATACTCAGTTTTTGATTGCAGTCCTGGGTTGAGGAGGAGCACTAATGCAAGTGCAATAAGAACATTGCACACAGTAACAGTAATATTACATGATGATCAACTGCGAATGACTTAGCTGTTCTAAAGCAATATAGTGATCCACGATAACTCTGAAGGAATTATCATGAAAAATGCTATCCAATCCCAGAGAAAGAACTGATGGATTCTGAATACAAGTAGAAATATACTTTTTTTTTTTTTTACTTGCTTTGTTTTTCTTGGGTTTTTATTTTGGTCTATGCTTTCTTTTACAAAAAGATTCTGAACTAGACTGGAAAACAGAAATAAAAAGAACATAAATAGTAAAGCCAAAAGAAAAAAACACATTTTGAGAGAAATATAATATAATGTTTGGTCATGTTTAGGTTGAGATGTGAGTAAAATATCCATGTTAAAGGGTCCTTTAGAATTCTGACTAACTAGGTCTTTAGTTTGGGAGAAGATTCGGGTTTGGAAATATATCTCTGAATGTTTCTCCATAGATATCTGCATAGAAATGACAGTTGAAATCCCATTAAAAATATTCACTTTGAAGAGGAAAGAAATGGCATTCAAAATATTTCTTACTATTTTAATTTTATCTATCTAAACACACACACACGCGTGTGTGTGGGTGTGTGTGTGTGTGTGTATGGTGGATAAAGGATACAGAGCATTGTGCTAGCTCTAAAAAGAGCTAAGATGTATTTCATTTCCCAAAGGAACTCACAGTTTGGGTAAGAAGCAGAATGGATACAAAACAGTAACATTACCACTAAGGTTTCTTGAAACTTACAACATGTATTCTATGCATGTCTCATTCGCTTTCTCTTCTGCATGAAGATTTTTAAATACATTTTTTAAATCTTAGCATATTTTTAAGTTTTAATAGCTTAAAATTGTGCTAACAATTTTGGAACATGCTGTATATGACGTATATGAAGATTTCACCTCCAAGTCTTCGTTTCTCCAAATAAACATCCCCACTTTCTGCTACTCCTTTTGGGTGGATTACTCCAATTCCCACTGGCACAATCTCAAGACTCTTCCCTTTCTTGTTTGAGCTCCTTTGAACACTTGGGCTTATCAGTATTATATATAACATATAATCCTCTGAATGGAATCCAAATTCCAGAAGTGATATAACAATAGCAGAGAATAGTAGGATTGTCATCTCCATTATTCTTTTAATTCACTCTAAGAGCAAGTAAGGTTTTTTAACTAGTCATTTTATGTTATTCATTCACATTGACTTTGCCTTATACTAAAACACTCAGGATTTTAATATCCAAATTACCAGTTATGTTTCATCCATCTTTAATAGAGTAAGACTGACTTCATTAATCCAAATGTAATGCTGCATACTTATTCCTATTAAACGTCACTCTATAAGATTCAACCTATCTGTCCAGACCATTCAAATATTCCAGTTTTAGTCAGCCCTCCCAATTTTGTGTCATTACTATTTCGAAAATCCACATCATATTTTATTATTATTATTAAATCCATTAAGAAAATTTTCAGTGCCACATTTGTTGACAAATCTCTGGATCATTCCCCCATAGATCTTTATCCCAAATATCTAAGAGTATCATATTGATAAAGAAGAGGTGTGAAAATTTAATTAAGATGAATTCCACACATGTCTGAAAAGAGGAATACTTGCCCAGCACAACTATCAATATTATCAATAGCTAAATTATCTAACATTCAGAAATGTTTAGCTGTAGATGAGAAGGTATACCATACTCTGAAGTATATCTCAGGAAAACTAATAATATGTTTCCTCCATTACATAGGGAGGGCTTTTTTACCTAATTACTCCAATTGATAGGAAGTTTTCCGATAGTTACTCTCACTTTAACTTGATTTGTATAGACTTTAACTTGATTCAGCTTCACAATGGCTAATCATATTACCCCAGTTCTCTTAAATCAATCCTTTTTTCATGCTACCATCATTCTAAAGATTTCATTCATATAGTGAATCTTTGAAATTCCTTCATGAAATTTCCCTTCCTTAACCCTCATTCCAATGACTTCCTTCTTTGCTAAACTTCAGTCAGTTAGATGGTGCAGTGGAGAAAGTGCTGAGCTGAGATTCAGGGATAACTCCTCTTTCTGAATTCAAATCTGACCTCAGACACTTATTAGCTGTGTGACACTGGATAAGTCATTTAACCCTGTTTGTCTCATTTTTTTCTGTAAAATGAGATGAGGAAGGGAATGGGTAAAGAATTATTTTATCTTTTTTCCCCCTTAGGAAAACCCTAAATGGTGTCACAAATGGTTGAACATGACTGTTCCATTGAAAAAGACTGAACAAGAACAACAAAAGCAATCAATCAACATGGCATATCATGTTCTTTAGGCTCTCTTTTCCTTTAATCATGTGATTTGCCTATCTTAATTTGACTGTAAACTCCCCAAAGGAAGAAGTATCTCCAGTGTATCTGATGTTTCCTTTATCCCCACCCTAATTTTCAGCTCTCCTTATGTCCATTTTCTCACTAATAGAATAGCACATTGTAATTTGTGCCTCTTTTCCCAGTGATGAAAGAATGATAGAGCTGAAAAGTGTCAAAGACTTTATTTCAAACTCTCATTTTGCAGATGAAGAATTTGATTCTCAGGGACTTTTAAAGACTTTCTTAAGGTCACAAAGATTTAGTAACTGAAGTAAAATGGGATTATTCCAGCATTATATTCCTTTGAGAATCTGGTTCTAATCTTCCAGTCCAGATTTATTTTATATTGCTCTCCTCATATTTTATAGTTCAGACACCTTGGTTTGTTCTCTTGCTTTTTCTTGTCCTGTCCTCCACTCTTCTCTATGGCATTGTTCAAATTGCCTCATGCTTTAAATAGATGCCCTTTTCTCCAAAACATAGAGAGGTTTATAATCAATTATCTCTTTCTATTGAAGTACTTTTCTCCATTTAAGATCATTCTTGTCTACTACTTTTTGTATGAAGCCTTCCCAAATTCGTATTTTCCTACCTTTTAACCCTTTGGTAATATCAATTCCCTATCCAAAAATTGCACATATACTGCATATCTAATTAATAAAGATATCATATGTTTTTTGTACTTGTCCTTTCTCTATTAAATAATTTTAGGTCAAAATGAAGCATCTGAGTAAGATTCCAAGGAACATAAAATTGGTCCATCTGTGCACTTACATTTGACAGAAATTAAATGTAGAAATTGAACTAGGCAAATGTTAAACAGGCAGCAGAAGATCCATAAACCCAGTCTGCCATTTCATCTATCTATCTATCTGCCTATCTACTTAGTTATCTAATATTTGATTAAAAAAAATCAGCAATCCACTCTGCATAAGAGAAGCAGTATGGACAATCTCAAAAGAGATGGGTCTGACAACAAAACAATTAAATCAATATGTGGCAAAAGTCATAGAGTGGAATCAGTAGAGTAAGTCATAGAGGACTAGCAAATCCCATTGGATGCTATATAATAAGAAGGAAGCTAGAAGAAAACCTGCCAGCATATTCAATACATTTCTTTCATAAACACATATGGAAGAACATGGGTAAGAATTACACATGTTGATATCATGAATAAGTTGAAATCTTAATCATCAGAGACAATGTCAACATCAATGTTTTATACAGTTTGATCAAAGAACCCAAGTGATAGAATTGCATTTTCATTTTTTATAATTGCTTTTTCCTTTTTTACAATGAATAACCATCTGCTCTATCTCCTGTTCATTCTCCCTCTGCCATCCAACTGGAAAAAACAAAAACAAAAAAGAAAACCCTTCAATGAACAAATATATTCAAGCAAAACATATTCCCACATTGGCTAACTCCAAAAATGTGCCTCTAATTCTGCATAATTAGTATCTTGTGCATCATTTCTGTCAGGAGGTGCACAACATTATAAATCATTGTTCCTTTATTTGGAACTATGCTCAAAAAGTTATCAAACTGCATACTTTTTGATCCAGCAGTATTTCTATTGGGCTTATATATCAAAGAGATCTTAAAGGAGGGAAAGGAACCCACATGTGCAGAAATGTTTGTGGCAGCCCTCTTTGTAGAGACAAGAAACTGGAAACTAAGTGGATTCCCATCTATTGGATAATGGCTGAATAAATTGATATATGGATGTGATGGAATATTATTGTTTTATAATAAATATAAGCAGGATGATTTCAGAGAGGCCTGGAGAGACTTACAATGCTATGTGAAATGATCAGAACAAGGAGATCATTATACACAGCAACAACAAAATTATACTATGATCAATTCTGATAGACATTCATCTTTCTAACAATGAAATGACTGAGGACAGTTCCAATCATTTTGTGATGAAGAGAGCCATCCCCACATAGAGAGAGGACTGTGGAAACTGAGTGTGAATCACAACATAACAGTCTCACTCTTTTTGTTATTGTTTGCTTGCATTTTGTTTTCTTTCTTATTTTTTTCTTTTTGATTTGATTTTTCTTGTGCAGCAAGGTTATTGTAAAAATATGTATACATATATTGGATTTAACATATATTTTAACATGTTTAACATAAATTTGATTACTTACCATCTAGGGGAAGGAGTGGATGAAGGAGGGAAAATTTGGAACACAAGGTTTTGCAAAGGCTAATGTTGAAGAATTGTTCGTGCATGTTTTGAAAATAAAAAGCTTTAATTAAAAATAAATAAATAAAATCACTACATTATCACTATATCACTACATTAGTGAGAGTTCTTAACTCTTTCAAAATTACTTTTTTTATCTCATGTTGTTATGTAACAAATTATTCTCCAGATTTTACTTCTGTTCAAATGACATTCAACTGATACCTCCAACCCTGCCCCATGCTCTTATTTATAAAGATTTCTATTTGTATCCCCAATTATAAGAGATAATAAATCTTCTTGTGCACCACTTCTTTTCATCTTCATCTTTAGTATGCCTTTTTAGTTCTCTTGTTTTCTTCTCTTAAGATAATTAAAACATAAGCCTTCCATTTTAATGACTTCATCTATGACCCCCTCATGGCATCACAAGATTTTTGGGTAATAGTTATAATAGCTCCATCCCTTTCTCATTGGAATTAAGACCCATTACTCTTATAAAGTCTTTTCTTATTGTTCACTTGTATTGCTATATTTATGCTTCTTATCTTTCTCTTTATTCCCTGCTTGTATTTCAAAGGGTTTTACTAACCCCTTTTAATCAGGACAGTTTAGTAGTTCTCTAATTCATTAAAATATATAATTTTTTTAAATGTAGAATTATATTCACTTCTGCTAGTTAATCTGTTTTGGATTCTAGCTTAGATCTTTTGCCTTTTGGAATATCACATTCCATGATTTTCTCTCCTTTATTGTAGTCAGTGTTAAATCTAATCCTGATTGTGATTTATATGTATGTACTTAAACCATTTCTTTCTGGCTGCTTATACATGTTTTTTTTTTTCTTTTACCAGGAAATGCTAAATTTGGACTTTGAGATTCATGACTTTACAATTTGAGCTTTTTTATAGTTGGTGACTGGTAGATTCTTTGTATTTTTACTTTGCCACCTTGATATAATATATCTGGAGAGCTTTCTTTTATGATTTTGTGAAATATGACCTTTAAGCTCATTTTTCATCATGTCTTCCAGGTAATCCACTGATTTGTTTTTAGGTTCTCTAAATCTGTTTTACAGGTCATTTTTTCTATTAACATATTTTCTTCTTTTTTCCAATCTTTGACTTTTTTTTAATATTTCTTGTTTTATGAGATATTTAATGATTGTGTTATATAATTTTCATAGATTTTTTTACTCGGGTAAGATTTTGGAGTTTATAACTAGCTGTCAATTATCTTTCCAAGACTCTTCTCCAAAGCTTCAATTTCCTTTCCAATTCTTTCTTCTATTGCTTCAGTGAATTTATAATACCAATTTTAGCTTATAAAAAATCTCTACCATGTTTCATTTTAGAAATTCTAATTGATTTTCTGTGCAGCCTGTTTTTTTTCTTTGAAACTTTGCTTATAGGTATTTTAGCGTTATTACCCTCTTCTTTATATGTGTTTAAGACATACTTAGTCTCAAAGCTTTTTATGTTTGTTTTTAAAGGCATTCTTTTAAGAAATCTGGATAGGTCAATTCAGCATTACTTGTTTAGCTGGTAGTTTTTTTTTGAGACCCTCTATGCTACTGGTTGCTCTTTGAAATCTCACTGAATTTGTTTTCTGAATGATAAACAAAGTCCAAGATCTGTGCTGAGCAATCCTAAGGTAGGGCTTTGAGCACTGAGTGTCTTCTAAGACCCTGTTCCTGGCTTCAGATACTGGCCTGATTTATGAGATATCTGAATTATCTTTAGGAGTCTCTGCATTACTGACCTATCTTATGAACTCTGGATACTAAGTTCATAATCTCAAATTCTTTCTCTTCTACAATTCCTACCTGGTCACTTGAATATAGTTTAATTTTTTTTTCTCTTCAGCGGGAATGATGATCTACTGTGATTTTTCTTCTGATTGCTCCTTCATTATTCCCGCTAGCATTCTTAAATGATGATGGAGAAATTTTACAGGGAGACTGTCTATACTGTTTCTATCTACTCTGCTTCCACAGTAATTCTCTAAAATAAGTGTATTTTAAAAGGGTTGTTACAGACCATTTCTTAAACATCCACCCAGACCCTACCCCACCCCACCAATGAATTAAAAAGAAGACAGGAAATATATATTTTGGATCAGGATAGAGGGGACCTCAAGTCACTGTATAGATGTCTTACTATTCATTATATCAGAAATATTTAATTTAGAAATAATAAATTTGGAAATCAAAGCAAATTCTATTCATTAAAATGAGCAAATTAGATATATCTGGGGAAAATATCAGATTATAATGTTTTAGACAGCTTAATATTAAAGTTCCAATGGCTCTTCCTGGACAATTGAAGACATAAGTGGTTTCTGAACGTGGATCATGCAAAATCCCTTTTACTGGACAATTTAATCTTCTAGATTGTGGAAATTTTATATCCTGAAGCCAAGAAGATATGCCTTTTTATTATTTAATCTTTTGTATTATCCATGGGACCATTATTCTCCATTTACAAAGATAGCTCAAGTTTTAAATGGACACATATGCCACTGAAGTTAATTTACTGAGGCTGCCTTATTCATTTTTAACTTCTCATTTTCTTGTGATTTCTGCTGCTATTGATGTTTTGAACATGAGGAATAAAAGGAATTCTTTAGCACCAGTGTCATATTTGTATGTTTCTTTCTTTAAGCTGAGAACTACAACATGGACATTGGATGGCAGTTAGACCATATGGTGTATGACTGACAAACACTAAAATGCATATTTTGCAAACTAAAACTTTCACACTTTAAGCATAAAGAGACATTCTCCTTTTAAAATGTCCTTTTAAAAGAACAGATATTTCTGCAGAATGCTGGTTGAATTGCTTTAAAAGTAAGAAGGCAGAAGAAAGAAGCTAGAAAAAACTTTAAACTTGTACTTAAAAATTCCAAACTTTTAAATAAATACTAGAATTCTAGATATTAGATTATACAGCGTCAGTTTTGCTTCCTAGTCTGGTGTTGTTTCTATCATACTGTTTCTTACTTGCTTCATCAGGGTGAAGGGTAAATTATAATTGTAACAACAACAATAATAATGGTAATGACAATTGCGATCATACTATTGTTTATATAGTTCTTTCAGGTCCATAGAAAGCTTTACAAATAGTGTCTAATTTTAACCCCACAACAACTTTGAGAGGTAGCTGCTTTATTATCTTTGCTCTAAGGATAATGAAAGTGATACAAACAGAGGTTAAGTGACTTGACCAGAGTGTTATACCTAGGAAGTATCTAAGATTGAATTTGAATTTGTGTTCCTTTCTCCAAATCTACTGTGCTCCCTACCTGCCTTGTGATGTTATAAACCAATTAACATCTGAGGTAATAGATTTGGCTCTAGCTAAAAACAAAGATAGCATAATATAATTAAAAGAATATTTTAATTTAATGACAGGTGATCTGGGCTAGAATTTTAAGTAACCGTGGTGCAAATTACCTTATTTATATTTGATTCAGTTCCCTCAACTATGTGATGAAGGTAAAATATTTGCAAATATTTACATCACAGATTTGTAGTAATGAAAATTTTGTAAAATTTGAAGGTCTCTAAATCTGAATTAATATTATTGTTGTGAAAATTGAAAGCATTTTAAATGTTTATTATACTGAAATGTTTAAATCTGCTCATCACAATGAAATTAACAACATCAAAATAAAATATTAAAAGCAAGACATTTTGTTTGTTTTTTAATTAGGAAGTGAGACGTGCTGTCTCTCTGAAACAATGGCTTTCTTCATGATTTTGATGCTATTTGAGTGGTCTACCTCCCTGGTTAGTCCCTGTAAGAGAGTTATCAAGAATTCCCTTTAAATCGGCCGCAGGTTCTAGGAGTGAAAGAATTCACTCATTCCCAAATATTAATTGCAAAATGAAAGTTTATTGTTAGATAAAAATCAGTTTACCCAGAGACTGACTTCTGTAATGGCAGATCTATGGAAAATAGAGTTTTGCACTGAGAATGCAGTTCTCAGTGGACATAAAGTCCTGGCAGCTGAGTAAGCCACTGAAGTCCATCTCCAAAGACTTTAGTTGATGGAAGCTCATTAGATTGGTTGTCATGGTGGGGGTTGGGAAGCTGGGCGGCCCAAGCAAATTAGAATGGGGATTGGGACAACCTGAGCAGATCAGAACCAGTGGGGGCTGAGAGAGACTAAATTGGTTCAGATCCAGTGGGGGCTGGGACAAGCTTAGATCTCCTATTAGAATTCAAAGGGATGTTTTGACCAGAATTTGTAATTGAATCAAAGCCTCTGGCATCCTGGACTAGGGAGGATATGCCTCAACCAGGAAGGGCTGGGAATCTGAAAGGAATCCCAGATCAATCTGAAAGGAATTACAGATCAATAGGAAATACAGTTTTTTAAAGGGGCCCCAACCTGCTTCAGTTTCACCAAATTTAAGTGAATTGTGAGGATTGTAAACAATTTTGCGTGCTAGGTTTATTTATATATTGTTATTTAATTGTCTAAAAACATTTTTTTTTAAAGAGGCAGGCCTACCCATTCAGCCAGGTCTTCTTATTAGCCAATCAAATCATGGCATATAGATTAATTTGATCCCCTTTTATTGTGACCTAATTATCTCCTCAGAGTAGTCTTTAAATTCGTTATTACATCTATGAATAGAAAGCAAGAAAAAAGGAAACATACTTGTTTCACTGGAAAGCTCAGGATTATTTGTCACATAAATAACAAGGACTTAGATCATCAATCCTCCAGAATGATATTCTACAATTGCCATATAAGATCTGTTTGGAAACTTTTCCCTTGAAAAGTAACAAGATTCCTAGCTTTAGTCAGATATAAGATTCTTGCTTAAACATGGGGAGTAGGAAAGAAAAACAGAAATCTGGATGCCCCTGTCTCATTTATCCAAAATGTCTCTTCCTTTCAAAAATATTCTCATATTTAGATATCAAAAAAAAGTAATCATACTGCTTTACTATCTTACACTCCTGTTTATTACTAATTTGAAAATACATCTCAAATTATTCCTTGTCTATTCAATTCTATGGAAAGTTAATTAAAGATGACCATATTCTATGGAATATGAAAAAAATGTCTATATTCTAAGAAAGAAGGAAATTGTATATTCCCAGCAGATCTTATCTAGTAGGGAAGTTCCTTGACTTGTAATTCATTTTCATGGCATTCTACAATTGCTTGCATACATTTTCTATAGTTATTCATTAAAGTGAAGATTAAATTGAAAACAATAATGAGATTCTTATTCTTTAAAACAGTGAATTGCTTCTGGAAAAGCTAATTGTTGAGGTAAGGGGGGAGGGAGTTAAAAGGGAGAGAGTGAGACTGAAGGAAGGAAAGAGAGAGAGAAAAAAATCCTTGTTGCTAGTCTGCATTCTAGTCCAGCCCTTTACAAATGTATTCATAGAGCTTTTTCTTATCCCCCCCCAAAAAAAAAATTCCCCTAAAACTATAAATTGATTAATCCTTGTCCAATAGTTTGCAGCAATGGCTTCACTGCTAACATTAATCATACTTCCAGCTGCTCATGTGCATAAATATCATGGAAGCCTGCATGCATTCTATTGAATACAGAGGATTAATGATATAATGAATGTGTTTATACTTAGCTATGTAGAGAAGCACTCAGGTCTTGTTCAGACTTAGCTTCATTTCAAAGAGTTTAAATGGTGATTTGATATAGTAGAACACTACAAAGGTAGTAGATGACCTGGGTTCACAATCAAGTATTAAGTGGATCTGTGATGTTAGATAAGATGATGAGGGCAATAATGATGATGATAATGAAGATAATGATGATAAAAATGATAAATAGAGAAAAAAATTACTCTCCACATGATGGAGATTAGTACCTTGCCTGCTACTAAGAGTCTTTGAGATTTGCCTGGATGACTAAAGAACTAGCCTATGGTAAAACAGCTGATATGTGACTGAGATGGATCTTTAACTCAGGTATTATTTACTATGAGACTGACTTCCTACGTCTCAATGTTACCTTCCTTACATTTACCTACCAACACAAATATACAAGGGAGATGGAGGGACAGACAGAATCAGAGGCAAAGACAAAAATAGAGACACATTGAGAGGCCAAAAAAATGGAGAGAGGTATTGTTCAGGAGTCCTAAAACTAAGAATCATCAGCCAGACTTAGGAAATTAGATGGTACAGTGAATAGCGCACCAAACCTGGAGTCAGGAAGACCTGAATTTAAATCTGGCCCAAGAAACTTACTAGTATGACACTGGGCAAGTCACTTAACCTGGTTTGCCTCAGTTTCTTCTTCTATAAAATGAGTTAGAGAAGGAAATGTCAAACCACTCCAGTATCTTTGCCAAGAAAATCTCAAATGGAGTTTTAAAGAGTTGGACGGGAGTGAAATGAATCAATGTCAAGATTAGTCCAATCAGTTATCAAGGATTCAGACCTAGTGCTTTTTCTGCTCTACCTCACTTTCTCTAATTCTTGGTTTTCTTGTCCATAAAAAAAGGGAGGTTGTAGGCAGAGTATCTCTAACCTCATTTCTAGGCCTGAAATTCTGTGATTGTCTTTGACTAAATTTCTCTAACCTTGACATGACTCTCTTTTGACAATTTACTAGACTAACTAGTAAGTCATCAGAGATATCTCAGTGATTTTACTCATGGCCGATTTCATGTGAGGATATGACACCAATAATATAGCACCTTTGGTCAGGATTTTGAACTTGACAACACTGCTACCTGCAGCTAAGTCTGAAGAAGCCTTAAGGCATATAAGAGGACATGACAGAACTACTTGGCCAACCTCAGAGGGTTCTACACAGACTTTTGTCAGAGACACTTGATTCTGGACCACTTACAATAACTCTATGTACCTCTGTTTTCCTATAATATTTTTTTTCTCCTTTATACTCAGAAACAAAAACACATGAAAGATGTGACAATACTCTATAAATATCTGAATGAAATAAATGAAAGGAATGGGCCAAAAAGAATTTTTGACAATTCCAAGCCTGTTACAGATTTGCTAATCAGAGTACTTACAATTGTTTATCTTAAAAACACTACAATGAAACCTAATTAATCAGAATTCCACTAAAGAGAATACTGGTTTATTCAGACATCTCATTTTCCACCCCAAATTTTAGGAGAAAGTAGAAACAAGCACACAAATCAGCAGGCATAAAAGAATTAAAAAACATCAACAAACAACAATAGTAAAAACAATTACAAATTTTGCTACACTTGTCCTATGAGTAAGGATGAATTCAAAGGAAGGTAAAGTGAGGGCATGAAGAGAAGGGAGTATTTATTAGACACTATGTTGTGTCTTATACATATCCTCTCAGCCCAATCTTCTCTCAAAAAATATTCAGTTCAAGTTTCTTTATGTATAGAGTCAACTAGACAAGATTTAAAAAAGCCTGAATTTAAAATATGACTCCTTCACATGATTTAAAGCTTGGGGAGCATTTGGAAATTATCTAGTCCAATCCCTTTCATCACTGAGCTTTACATTCAACTGAATGAACATTCAATTGTACAAATTCAACTTTAATATTAGGCCCTAGGGGGGAAATATATGTATGTGTGTGTGTTTGTGTGTGTGCGTACACACACACAAATATGAATGGTGTATATCTTCAAAAAAGCTCATATTACTTAATCTTCCCTTCTGTAATATAAAATTTCTCATGGAATCACTCTAGGTAATATGGAAATACCACAAAAACTAGGTAGCTAACTACCTAGACTGCAAGACTTAGAGTTCTTAGATCTGAGTTCAAATCCTGACTTACCTACTCTTAACTATGTGATGAACCTGAACAAGTCACTTGTTCTAGTTTCTTCATTGTAAAATGGGGATATTAATAACATCCACTTCCCAGGGTTGTGATGAGGATAAAAAGAAGTGATATTTGTAAAGCTCTTGGCAAAACAAAAGTTCCATTAAAAATGCTACTATTATTAAAGAACATTTGAGCTACTTTTAGGAGAGAGCTCAGAAATGAAGTCCAAATAGAAAATAGCCCTAAAAGTATTTTGTTTTGTTTTGTTTCTGTTATTGTTGTTGTTGGTCTGTTAGTTTGTGTTTTTTTTTTTTTGTTGTTGTTGTTTTAAAAAAGAAGAAATAAACTAAGTGTGATAAATAATCTGATTAGTCTTCAGGGGGAGACATCAACTTAAATGTAGCATCACTCAAAAGTACCATCCCACAGATGAGAAAAGGAGTTTGGAATAATCAGGACAAATTTGCAATAACATGAAACTCAAAATCCACCATAAAAGATGGAACAAAAAGCAGAACTTCTATCTTAACTTGTGTGTGGCTCTAGAATTTATTAATTTCCTCAATCACTTATTTTTAAATGATACAATTCAAAATAGTTTTTTTAAAATGACACTCAGATAGACAAGGATATGTTCACTAACCTATTTGGTATTATTTCAAGGGGAAAAAGAACTAGAATTCTATTAATTTCCACCTATATCCATCACCCTCCAGTCTTTTATAAGTCTTCCTTCCTTCCACTCCACATTCCTTGGGGATCATTAAATTTTTCTGATATTAAGTTTCCTCAATTGTAAAGTGGTGCTAATCATAGTCATTGACTATCTCACAGCATTGCAGATAAACATTCAAATATTTAATTAGATTTGGAATTCTTTGGATCTGCATTAACAATGAATACCCCAATCCAGACATTGCTGCCTATAATGTGCAACTATGGTTCATGTCTGTCCATAATTTTGAGACAACAAATATGCCTTTCTCATTCTCTCCTATCATGGGAAGAATATCAATAAAACACTTGACATATTTATTTGTAATTCTTCATGGTCTGACCAGCCTAACTTTTTTTCTGGAGAATTATGAAAGCAAGTATTTCTATTTTATTGTTTTCTTTTTAAAAGGAACCAAAGCATCTTTTCCAGGCATCATAGTAATTATTGAATACATGTTATTTTATTGTATTTAAATTATTTGACCTTTGCCTTGTCAGCTTTATTGTTTTTTATATCTCCTAATACTTCTTCATAGTAAGTAATTTTGATGTATACCAAGTGCTAATTGACCCTTTAAAAGGATCCTATCATAAATATTTCTATTTCTCAATTTAAATTTGCTGAGTGCATAGTGGGAAAGGGAGAAGCTATTTTGCCCTCATATTCTTCATCCTATCATTTGAGTATATGTTCCTAATTCTCTATTTCTTTACCTAATATCCCTGTTCCAGCACAATCCCCTGTTCCAGCACAATCTTACCTTAATATTTTTGGTAAGCATGCTTTATAGATTTACTACAATAGTAAGACTGTCATATGTCTCATTTGGGTCTTAGATCTGCAATACCACAAAGACTGGAAAAAAAAAGACACAAGAGAATTTCATTATCCATTTTCCAATGACAAAAAAATAATCTGCTCAGAAGCAGGACTGGATGGGTCAGTTCCCTTTATCTGAATGACAGATACTCATCTAATTAAAAGTGATATGTGCAATTTAATGTTCAACTTTGAAAAACTGATTTTTAACAATAGCTATTATCTTTATTTCATTTTTACTCCTCCTTTTAAAAAATTTTGATCTTTATTTTATTTTAGAACTACAAAACATGATCACATAATAAAGCAAAAATAATTTATTATAATCATTCTCTGTCAAGTGTTAGGTTAATAGCTAAGAATAAAGAGAAAAAAAAATTTCAAGTACTTTCTCCTTACAAAGTACTTTAATTCTGACAGTAAAAGCAGCACACACACATCTAGATAGAGTATATATATACCTATACTTACAGAGAGAGACAGAAAGAGAGAAAAGGGCTTCCCCTTGTAAGAGGGGAAGAGAACAGAGAGGGAGGGTGGGAAGACATTACAATTGAAGAAGAAAGGCATCTAGTAGCTTGGGGGGGGTGGCTCTTGAGATATATTTTGGAGATAACCAAGGAAATAAGAGGTGAAGGTAAGGGTGGAAAGTGTTCTGAGTTTGTGGGGCAACTTATTAAAATAAACAGACAGATAATAGAGTTTCTTTTTTTAAGGAAAAAAAATCATTAGATTGAAGAGTATGTAGAAATGAGTAAGGTATGAATAAGCTGGAAAGTTAAGAAAGCAATAGGTTTTGGTGAGCTTTAAATGCCAGAACATAGTTTATGATTGATTCCAGAGGAAGAATCAAAAAATTCTAGAGATACTGAAATTTAATGGGTAGAGGAAATAATATTGTCAAACCTGTATTTTACAAAAAAATTCTTTGGTAGCTATGTAGAGGATTGAATGGTTTAAAGAAAGATGAGCTAGGGAAACCAAAAAAGAACTTATTATAATAGTATAAGTTAGATGTGATAAAAATTCTTAATTAGGATCATGGCTGTATAAAAGGGGAGAAGGAGATATATATGAGATATTGTGGAGATAAAAATGGAAATTATGTGACTGAAATTGTGAACCTGAGTAATTAAAGGATAGCAGTGACCTTGGTAATAATAGCAAAATTGAGAAGAGTAAGTGAGTTTGGACAGAAAATGAGTTCTGTTTAAATATGCTATTTGGGATATATATAGGATATTGAATTCTAAATATACAAAAAGCATTTGGTTATACAAAACTGAAATTCAGGAATATGAGAGACTAGGCCTAGGTATATAAATATGAGAATAATTAGCATAGAGATGATAATTTAACCAATGCAATCTGATGATTCCAGATTCTCACAAAGAATGATGATTCCAGATCTCTTCACAAAGAGATAGCACATAGAAGATAAGTGCCTTGAGGCATGCCTTAGTGAGTATAGCATGGATGATGAACCAGAGAAAGCAACTGAAGAGTATTCAGATGACTTGGAGTAGGAACGAAAGGTAATAAAGCCTCTAGAAAGAGAAATCAAGGATGAGAACAAAGTAAAAGAATTTTTTAAAAAAAGTTGTGAATTCAATGAGATGATTCAAACCAGTGCTACTTTTAAAGTGATGAAGAGAGCCATCTATAGTGAGAGAGAGAGAACCATGGGAACTGAATGTGGACCACAAGATAACATTCTCACTCTTTCTATTGTTGTTTGCTTGCATTTTGTTTTTTTCTCAGTTTTTCTTTTTCTTCCTTCTTGATCTGATTTTCCTCATGCAGCAAGATAACTGTATAAATATGTATACACATATTGGATTTAATATATATTTTAACATATCTAACATGTATTGGACTACCTGCCAGCTAGGGGAGGGGATGAGAGGAAGGTGGGGAAAATTTGGAACAAAAGATTTTGCAAGAGTCAATGTTGCAAAATTACCCATGCATATATCTTGTAAATAAAAAGCTATAATAATAATAATAATAAAATTGTATTATGGGGCAACTAGATGGCACAGTGGATAGAACACCAGCCCTGAAGTCAGGAAGATCTGAGTTCAAATCTGGCCTCAAACACTTAATATTTCCTTGCTATGTGATCCCAGGGCAAGTCACTTAACCCCAGATTGCCTCAGCTAAAAAAAGAAAAAAAAAAGGTATGAATTTTGAGATCATAGCTAAAGGAAAAATTGAGGAACAATGTCAGGAACTAGAATGTAAAAAATCTATGTGACAGTGACCAGAGAGGAAGTGAAGGCATCAAGTTTAAACTCTTTTTTTCAAAAAGTTTGTCTGCAAAAGGGAGAGGAGGTATAAAATGTTAACCAGAGGGAATAGAAAATAAAGGAGCTTATTTAAGGATGACAAAGATGTGGTTATATTATAAGTATCCAGGTTAGAACTAGTGAGACGTTAAAGGTTAGTAAGAGCATATAATGGAAGAAAAATTGAAACAAGGTCAGCCACTATCCTGTGTTTTCATTTATTTGATCCTTACCACAACCTTGTGAAGTGAATGCTATTATTCCCATTTGATAATTGAGTAAATTACGCTAAATAAGGTTAAGTGACTTTCCCAGGGTCATAAGGCTAATAAGTATCTGATATGAACTTAGCTCTTGACTTCATGCTGTGTTCTCTTGCCATTTAATTTGGGACAATCTACTGTGAAAGATGGAAGAGATAACACTAAGGATACATTAGAGAATTTGGCCTTATTGCCAGGATTGGCACAATGAAGGAAATGAGGTATTAAGAGGTGAAAAAGAGGGATTGTGGTAAAAAAAGGGTAGAGAAATATCAAAGAATGTCTTTGATTTCTTTTTGGCATATCATGCTATTGACTAATATGTGTTTGATGGTTTGTTTATTTTTCAGCATGATTATTAGAAGGACCAATAAGATATTGCTGGGAAAAATATATTCTGAAAGCAATGATCATCTCCATTAATCATGGACCAATCAGAATTGTCTGTAAAACTCACTATAATAATTAAGAAATATCATAAAATATTCTTAATATTTATAATTTAATATTAAAACTTCTTATTTTATGGCACTTCAAGTTGAGAACCCATCCAGAGCCATTACAATATTTTTTTATAACTAAACCTCTCCTTCAAGGGGTGCAAATTTTAGAAAGAGATGACTATATACATGTCATTCAAAAACTGGAAACAATTGGGCTCAGCAACCAGTTAGCAGCAATAACTACTTGACAAGTAGCTATATTCTTCCCTTTTGCACACTGGTTATATCTTCCCTAATAGCAAACTAGTTATTCCAGGGGTCTCTAATTCTAATCCTTAGCAATATTGTGGAATAATATGCTGGGTTTTCTACCATTGAAAGTTTGTTTGGATATCTATTTTCAGATCTTTGTCTGAGTTGTAAAAATTGCTCGTTATAGCTTCAAACTTAGTTCAACATCATAACTGAATGTTTTGTAAAGTCATGAGAGGATGTTGTTCAGTCATTTTTCTATTGTATATGACTCTCTATTTAACCATTTGGAGCTTTCTTGTAAAAAATACTGGAATGATTTTCCATTCCCTTCTTCAGCTCATTTTGGAAATGAGGCATATGTATTAATTGACTTGTCCAGGGTCAAACAACTAGCAAGTGTTCTAGGCTAGTTTTGAACTTGGGAACATGAGTCTTCCTGACTATAGGAACAGGAAGCTTTCCATTGCACCCAGAGGGGAGATATTATTTCTTATGCCATTTTATGCTCTTTATACATGAATTCAGGAAATTGTCTTTCTTGAATACAGGAATTTATTATAAGAATTTTATTTTGTTTCTACAGAAAAAAAAAATGCTTTCTATGGGCAGAAACTAAAAAAACAAAAACAAAAAACTGCATGGCCCAACATGTTCTCTCTCTCTTTCTTTTTTTTTTTTTTTTTTTTTTTTTTTTGCTTTAGCTGCCAGAAAGCTCAACTAATTTATTGCCCAAATGTTGTAATCTACTTAACTCAAGTACCTCAAAGCAACTACTGCTGATCTTTCCTGCAGATGGAATCTGCTCAGTTTTATCCTTTAAATGTTTTATCTTTGCAGTGTTTTAATCTATAAGCTGTTCCAAGTTCTTGGGGAATAGGTGAGATGAAAAAAAAAATCCCCTTAAAATATATGTATAACATTTTTAGAGAATGAAATTTCATGCTTTGTTTTATTACATTGTTGAATCAGTAAGCATTTCTCATTCCATTTTTCAAATAAGGAACTGATGGCCAAAGAGATGAAGGGATTTTGACAGTCACATGAGAAATTCTTCCATTAATCAAGCCTAAATTTCTCCCATTGTGATTTTGATGTAATTTTCTCATCCTCTATTTCCATCATAATGATAAAGAAGTAGTTCTGCTATTTGCCTTGTTATTTCATGCACATAATAAATGCTTCTATAATTGAATGGAAAACAAACTTTTTCCTGGAATAAAGAAAAAATTATGAATCATAATAGAAGTCAGCAATGGTGATAAGATGCAAATAATACTCATTTAGTTATATCTAAGTAATGAAGGAGGAAAAAAGCTTGCAAATAAAAATAGAAGTAAGAAAGATACAATAGCTAATTTGAATAGGAGACTCTGAAATATATTTTGGATAGCAATTTAACAGTTTTTAAATTTGCGATGCCAATATTTATAGAAGATTATATGTAGGGAAGCTAACCTTACTGAATGGTAGATGGTATAAAATAGGAAAGTTTTGAAACAAAAATTCTAGGTGTAAGTAGTAGTAAATTCCTAGAGAAAAGTAAGTATTATTTTGGTGGAAATTTAGCAGGAGAAAGTAATGTGTAGAAAGCACAAATGTAGTACTGTAGTTAATCCAGTATAAATCACTGGATTGCATTCTTTTAATGAAGATAGGAAATGTTTTTGTACTATTTAGCTCTAGC
Organism: Sarcophilus harrisii; assembly: GCF_902635505.1. Classification (NCBI taxonomy): domain Eukaryota; kingdom Metazoa; phylum Chordata; class Mammalia; order Dasyuromorphia; family Dasyuridae; genus Sarcophilus; species Sarcophilus harrisii. The sequence goes on from NC_045428.1 coordinate 323,870,770, forward strand.
CAGGTGCATAGCAGAAAGAGTAAATTATATTCCTCTATCTTTCTTACTATTTGACTGACTGATTTTCTGAATTTTTGTTTGTTTATTTTTGTATTGTTTTTAGTTGAGACTGGAAGAAAAGAAGTAAAACTATAAACCAGAAATACTTTTGGACCGAATGAAATTTTAAGGGAAATGGTAATATATGAGAAATATAGGGGTCAGAGCCAAAATGGCAAAGAATAGACAGGACTTTGCCTAAACCCTAGTTTTCCTCAAAATCATCACTAGGATCAAGCCTCTGAAAGGATTTTGCAATGACAGGACCTATGAATATTTAGATTGGAATAAATTTCCAACACAAGAAATCTTGGTGAAGAGGGGGATGCAAATCAGCTCAGCTACACTATAGGGATATCCAGAGTAGAGAGGCCCCATAGAGAACCTAGTCGGAGGCCCTTAGCCAAATTACAGCAATGATGGCTACTTTGTCCTGGTTCAAAAGCCAGGGGATCAGCAAATTAGCTGTGAGACCTCCAATACAATTATAGAAGGCAAATATAATCCCCCAAACCCCAGAATAATAGGAGGGACTTGGCCAGGCCACCCAGCAAAGGGGGAAAGCCTGCAACACCAGCCCTAGGGCAGTGAGAAGCCTCTTTTGCCCTGTAAAGTAAGCTCAGAATAATCTTTCCTGTACTCTAAGAGCAGACCTCAACTTTTAAAATTGAGCAAAGAAGCAAAACAAGCTCTAACAACAGATGGCTATTATGGACCCATGGAAAACTAGTACCCAAACACTGTGGACACTAAAGGCAAAATGCCTCCAGATAAAGCCTCAAAGGGGAATATGAACTGACTTCCAACTCAAAAGGCTTTTTTGGAAGAATTCAAAAAGGATCTTAAAAGAGAGTTAGAAAAAAGATGGGGAAAGGAAATGAAAGCTTTTCAAGAGTTTGGAAAAGGAAGCACATAAATTGATTCAAGAAAAAAACTCCTTAAAATAGAATTGGTGAAATGGAAAAATAGAACAATTCCTTAAAAAAGAATTGATGAAATGGGGAAAAATTACAATAAACAAAACAACTCTTTTGAAAACATAATTGGTCAAATGCCAATGGAGATAAAAAATCCAAGTGAAGAAAATGATTCACTAAAATTTAGAATTGGACAAATGGAAGTGAATGACTCAATGAAACTTCAAGAATTAGTCAAACAAGAATACCCACCTTGCTCAAATGAAAAAAAAAAAAGATTAGAAAAAAATATAAAATACTTCAATGGAAAAATATCTGACCTGGAAAATAGATCCAGGAGAGACAATCTTAGAATTATTGTCCTACCCAAAAACCATGATGACAAAAGTCTGCAGAACATGTTTCAAGAAATCATCAAGGAAACTGCCCTGATATCCTAGAACCAGAGGATAAAATAGCCATTGAAAAAATCCACAAATCTCTTCCTGAAAGAGACCCCCAAAATGGAAACTCCAAGGAATGTTGTAGCTAAATTCCAGAATTATCAGATCAAGGAGAAAATAGTCAAGCAAACAGGAAAAAAAAAATAATTCAAATATCAAGGAGCAACAATCAGGATTACCCAGAATTTAGGAATTTCCACATTAAGAAGGGCCTAGAATACGATATTCTGGAGGGCAAAATTTTTTTTTACTATAGCTAAGAATCGACTACTCGGCAACACTAAGCATCATCTTTTATGGTAAAAGATGTATATTCAATGAAATAGGGGTTTTTCAATTAATTTTTATGAAAAGACCAGAGCTGAACAGAAAATTTGGTCTTCAAATACAGAATTCAAAAGAAACCTAAGAAAGTAAAAAAGAAGAAGATGGAAAAAACCATGCTTTTTAAAGATTAAAATGTTTACATCCCTACATGGGAAGATGATATGTATAACTTCTGAGGACTGTAGCTTTGTTAAGGGTATAAATAGAGGATGTAGCTATCAGTTGACTTTAATGTAATGATTTTAAAAAGAAACTAGAGATTGTACTGGGAAAAGAGGAAAGGAGAGACAAATGGGATAAATCAATTATATGAAGAGGCAAAAAAGATCTATTGCAATTGTGCAAAAGAAGAAACAGGGATGAGCATTGTTTCAACTTTACATATTTGGTTAGATATTGGAATTTGTCTCACCCTATAGGGGATTAAGAGGAGAAAGGGGAAAGGAAAAGATCAGACTAATAGAAGGGAGAAATATAAACATCTTAATGAATAAGAATTATCACCAAAAAAAGATAGTTACTTTACAGAAATCATGTCTATTTTTTTTCAATAAGAAATTACTAAACATTTATTGTATGCCAGACATCAGGGAAACAAATGAACAACTTCAAATGATTGCTAGTCTGTATCCTTGACCTTTCTATCAAATTCCAGAATTCTATCTCCACTATATAGTTCTACCAATATTTTCCCTTCACATTTCCAATTCAAACTGTCACAAACCACCCTTAGTATATTTTCAGCAAAACCTGCTTTTCCTCTAGACTTTTCTGAGAAACCATGTCTATTTATCCTTTTACACCCCAGATAAAGTTAGTGATTTGATAAAGGAAACAAACTCTTTATGGATAAACTAGATATCACATGAAAATTGTCCTATGGTACCATTCTGTTGAAGGCCAATTAGTTTAGCCCTTTTATCTTAATGAAGAGCATAGAATTGCATATGGGTATAGGTAGAGTACAGATCCTTATTTTAAGTGAATCTATTAAACATCTCTTTTGAGCTTACCTGACCCAACTAATGATTGCAGCATTCCAAAGCAACTTAAGTATAGTTACCCTACATTCAAGTATTCAAGAATTTGAAAAATAATATATAATAGAAAGGCTATTTGTTCAAGATTTTGGAGAAACCAGGGTTTAAATCCTATTTCTGACAGTTCTTGACTATGTAACTATGACCTAATTATTCAGTTTCTCTGAGCCAGTTTCCTTATCTATAAAATAGGAATGATAATGCATTTGCCCTGTTACAGAGCTGTTATCAATGAAAATCAAGTAGGAAAAGTTGTTATTAAATATCAATAATTATTCAGGATAGAGATAGAATAGCAAGGACAGAAGAATTTAGAGACCTGGGTAAAGAGAAATTACCTTACTAATAAGAGATATGAAATTTGAAAGTAATCTTGGCCAAGGATAATGAGTATTTCAACAAGAAAAATCTCTCTTTTTCAGGACCAAGCTATATTGCAAAGCTAGCCAGCCATCAACAACATATGTCATTGATCTACTGGAAGCACAAATGAGAGTGTGGATGAGTTAGTACAATCACTCTATTCTTTAGAAATAAACTAAAAGCACACATTCTACTGGCAATATTGTATCTAAAAAGTTATCTTTGTATAAGAAATTTGTGCATTCCTCATAAATACTGTTTCAGTACGTGCAGTCTTATTCTTGAAGGCCACTGGAATGCAAAAGTCAAATCTTTACAATAACAAACACAAAATTTGGGGAAAGGGAAAAGGTGAACAAGTGGAGTGAGGGAACCAATATTTGCAAAATTAAGAGGAAGTTTTATTACAAACATATCAAGGACCTGGTTTTCAAGTAATTTTTTATGCACTTACATATTAGTAGAACTGTGAATTGTTCCAACATTCTAGAAAACAACTGAATTATGTGAGAGAAAAATATGATTAAATTATTTGTATCTTTAGTTTACCTTTGGAATATTTTCCAGAGATAACACATAGAAAGAAATGTCCAATATATGACAAAATATTTCTAGCATAATTTTGAGGTGGGACAACAAAGAACAGAAAATAAAATGGATGTCCATTGAAAAAATGATGAATAATGGTATATTTTCATGCAAGAAAAATGAAAAATATGAAAATTCAGAAAAAAGTGAAAAATCACAAAGTGATGCCAAGTAAACATAAGCAGAAAAGCAGTTTATACAATAACTTTGAGAATATAAATGAAAATACTAAAAGGAAGTGGAGTTCTGAGAAATTTTTCCTGACAAATTTTGGTCTAAGACTAAATTATTTAAATAGACTCACTTCTCTCACCTAAGGGAAGGGAGGCAGAGAAAAATATTACAAATACCTGTTGTATAGATGGCTAAGATATGTTTATTTTATTAACTAATTTTATTTAATTTTTTTTCTTTATTACAAATACAGTTTCAAGTCTATAGCACAGACAGATGTCTGAGATGTAAAATAAAAAGGCATTAATAAGATGTGTTTTAAATAAGAAACACATGAGGTGGAAGCATTCAAGTGCATAATCCAAATTAAATTACAAAATAATATCTGGTATTTATACAATGTGTTTTAATATTTATAAAGTACTTTACATACATAATTTCATTTTAGCTTACCCCAAACCTTATAAAGTTGGCACTACCACTCTACTCTCTCAATTTTTCAAAGAAACTGTTTGTAAAGCTTAAATGATTTTCATGGCCATAGAAACAATAGATAATACAGTCATAGAAGGGAAAGAAGAAAATGAAAAGGAGCACATTATATTCCTAATAATCAGAGTAAGAAACTATTATATATCCAAATGAGAGCTTCCCTGGTAAACAATGTATAGATGGTGTGTGTGTGTGTGTGTGTGTGTGTGTGTGTACAATTTCTTGTCTATTCATTAAGAAATTCCAATTTGCTTCCATGCTGTTTTCATTTGCTACTATTTAATGACCTCTGGAAAGAGATATAGCTATTTCCTTTTCTCTGTTCACAGGCTACAATCCTAGAACATGCCCTCGTCATGCCTGGTTTGGACTATAGTTATAGCCCTCTAATTGTTCCTATTGCCTTAATTCTTGTCCCATTCCAAGTCATTCTCCACAGAGCTGCCAAATTAAATATCTTTACATGCATAATTTCATCATTCCCCAATCAATAAATTCCGTTGGTTCCTTATTACCTATAGAAGCAAACATAAATTCCATTATTTTGTATTTCAATTCCTTCTAAACCTGGTACCAACCTACCTTTCTAAATTTATTATATACTATATGTCTTTGTATGATTTAATCCATTTAGCCTTCTCATTGTTCTTTTATATTTCATGTCAAGTCTCTGGATTTTTGGATTGTCTCCCTTACCAAGAATATATTCTTCCTCTTAGTATCCAAATTGAGTTCAAAAGCTCAGCTCATATGCCATCCTTCTGGAGGAATGTCCTGAACCATACCAAATTGCATTGTTGTGTGCATAAGTATGTGTATAAGTGTATAGATGCAATATATACATGTGAGAATATATCTATATACTATGTAAATTATAGATATATTATATATGCATTAGTTATTATTTACATAATTTATTATTATGTATCATTATATTAAATATTACTCATGAATATGAAAGCAAGGATAGTTTGAGTAAGAAGGAACCTAATCCTTCCTCATTTTACATATGAGGAAACTGAGACCTAGATTTGCCCAAACTCAATGGGCTGCTAAGAGATGGAGGCAGATTTTTGAAAATCGGTCCTCTATGTCTGGAGTCAAAGCACTTTCTCCTTTATCTCTCCTCCATTTACTATATATATATATATATATATATATATATATTCACACACACACACACACACACATATATATATATATATACATATATATATATAACTGGAGGAATATTTTTAAAAAATGATGAGCTCTTCGTAGTTTTTTTTTTTTTTTCCCTGTTATATATGGCATATATGGCTTGACAACCAACAATTTTAATCCTCCATTGATTTGTCTCCTTCTTCCTCTCCCCCTCAGGGGAAGGAAGGGGAAGAGATAGGGAAAATTCTATAGGGGGAAAAAACAACTCCTTTTGAGAGCATTTCCTACTCATCTTCTTTGGCTCCTCATTCTCATTTGTTTCGCTTGTTTTATTCATTGTCAAATCTGATCATGCTTACCTATATAATACGTATCTGCTTTATGCCACTCACACAGCACAACAGTAGGTAAGACTCAACTACAGTTATTCCAGTAACATTCAAATTGATCTGATATCTTGACTTTTTATACTCAAATGCACTTTTTACACAATTATCAGAATCAGTCATTTTCCTAAAACATATCTCTGTTCATTTCCCCTCTCCCTCTCCCTTCCTCCTTTCTTTCTCCTTTTTCCTCTCTCTCTCTCTCTCTCTCTCTCTCCCTCTCTGTGTCTGTCTCTCCTCCTCTCTCTTACCATCCCCCAAATTTCTCTATAAACTCCACAATCAAATATAAACTTTTGTTTAGCATTTAACATTCCTTATATACTGACTCCTTTTTTTAAGGCTTTTCATACTTTTTCTGGATATTCTATTTCCCAGCAACACTGAATTAACTTCCTTAAACATAGTACTTCAACTTTCTTTATTCCTTTATACTGTTTGCCCACCTATGCTTTGCCAGCTCAATTTTACCTTTTGATTTTCCTGATTTTCTTCAAAAGTCAGCCCACATCCTCCCTTCTGCAGGAGGCAACTTCAAGTAACCCCAACTGCTAATGTCTTTATATCTCATATTGCCTTCCATCTATTATCTATATTTTATATGCCTCCCCGGTTGTTTATAATTAGAAGGTGAGGTCCTTGACAGTAAAAAGAGAAAACAAACAAAACAAAACCAAAAAACCTATATATTTGCTCTTTTTTATATCCTCAATCTTAACATATTGCCTGCTATACAGTATTTACTAAATGTTTATTGAAGTGGTCTATATTCATTGTTTCCTTAGTTTAAGAAACTCCATATTCCAATCCACATTTGTTTAAATTGCTTTGAAAATTATAGTGTTAAAGAAGTCACTAGAACTCTAATAGTTAAATAATAGCCAGTATTTGCCATAAGGTAGGATTTTAACAGAGTTCTTAATGGTTCCATCTCCATTGTAATGCACTGTATTTCCTGCCTCACACATTTTAGTTTCTTAATAAATTCTGGTTGAATTGATAAAATGAAAGAATTTAAATGGGCAGTAGGAAAGAGGACAATTTTGTTTAAGGAAACAGTTACTCAAATAGATGTCTGTGCTTCAGACATTCAAGGTCTTGGTTCACCTGTCTGGTAAAATTTAAAAATAATGATTGCCTAAGTTGCTAGGAACATTTTTAAAAAGTGAATTCAGAGCTTTGAGCTCCTGAGTAGAAGAATTTATTTATTTATAATGTAAGGCATTATTATTATTATTACACAGGAGATAATATTTGTAAAATATTTTAAACTAAAAGAATGGTGCTATGGAACATATAGCTTCACTATGATGATTAGAGTAATTGGGGAGATTTTACGGAAATTATTGTGTGAGACTAGAGATGGGGTACCTGTAGCTTAAATAAAAATAGCTGCTTCTATTTAAGCATGTGAGAAGTTTCAAAACAATTTGGATGTCTCTGCAGCTGGTCTGCATGCATATGATATATTTTAAGACTTGTCATTTAAGCATGCTTAATATAATACCATTTCAAGAAACTGACAGAATCCAATTGAAATAAAGAAAACATAAAAAAGAAAAGAAAGAGAGAGGGAGGAGGGAGGGGAGAAGGGAAGCAGAAAGAAGAAGAAACAAGGAAAGTGGGAACCAAGGTATGGGGAGAAAATTAATTCTTTGCTATACATATTTATTGCTATAGAAAGAAACTTATTTTAGTTTCTGAAACTGGACAACGGGAATTAAATCAGATGGGATTTCACAAGTTTACTCAAACATTAAACTTTTTTAAATGATTATTATGGATCCAACACTTACTGTTACTATCATTATCAGCATAAAGTTAATAATAACAATATCAAAAATCCCATATGATACACATTAATATTGGCAAAGTTTGATTCAGCAATTCTGGAGAGCAATTTGGAACTATGTCCAAAAGTCTATAAATTGTGTATATCAGCTTTCTCACTACTGGGTCTGTATCCCAACGAAATCACAAAAAAGGGAAAAGTACTCACATGTACAAACACGTTTGTAGCAGCTCTTTTTGTAGTGGCAAGGAACTGGAAAGTGACTGGATGCCCATCAACTGGGGAATGGCTGAATAAGTTATGGTATATGAATATAATGGAATATTATTCTTCTATAAGAAATGCTGAACAGACTGATTTCAGAAAATTCTGGAAAGATTTACATGAGCTGATGCAAAGCGAAGTAAGCAAAACCAAAAGAAAAATTGTATACAGGAACCTCAAGACTGTGATGATCAAGTATGAAGGAGTTTGTTCTCAGCAATTCAGTGATCTAAGGCAATTCCAATAAACTGGATGGAAAACGTTATACACAAGTAGAGTTCAGTGAAATGGAATCACATGTCAGATGTTCCCATTTCAGAAATATTCTCAAACGATAACATTATCACAGATTTGCCTGATTCTACAACACCACTACCTTTCTTAAATGCTTTCCCTGAGTTCAGTATCATGGAGGCACTTACAGAGAGTCATATCTATGTTAGAGAAGTCTCCATGGAATTCTGACACAATACAACTATGAACTTCCTAGGTCTTTTTTAAAATCTGGATCTGTCACCTTCCAAGAGGCAATTAAAACTTCTAGAATGCTCTGACATGGTTGCTGGTCTAATTACAGGCAATTTTTTGTGCTCTTTTTCTCCTTAAAACAACTAATTCCCATGATCTTTAATAAAGCTCACAATAAAAGGACAAGGAGCTCAGTGGTTTAGCAAATCCCTATTGAATTTGAATTTTCAGTTTAATAGTGTTTGAGGTAAAATACCATTAATTCCCATGTCTGAATAAAGAAAACAAAGGGTAAGGGGAGCAGTATGGAGGGGAATGAAGAGATATTTTGTATTGATTTATTAATTGATGCTTAATCAGTTCACTTATCACTGGTAGCCTTTGCCACCTCTACTACATTTTAAAGGTCCTTTCCAGTATGAATATTCTGATGCATGGATTTTCTAATTCTAGTTTAGATAACCTAAGTACTGATTTCATTGTTTTTATCTCCAAAGGAAAAATTCTAGTTGAAGGCCTTGTCACATTCATACATTCATAAAATTTCTCTCCAGCATATGCTCTGATGTTTAGTAAATATAAGATCTGGGTGGAATTATAGAATTTCAAAGTTAGAAGGGAACTGGGCATGTTTTAAAGAGGATCTTGTAAAGCACAGTTTCAAATGGACAGTGTGGAAGGAGTTTTCCAATCCTGGTTCTTTGAGAACCCTAGGAGAATCTCACCTTTCAGCTGATCTACAAGACTGGGAGTTGAAAAATGAGTAGCCAAACTGAAAGAAAAATACATTGTATCGGTACACTAAGACCGGTTAATCCTTCTTAACTAGATGCTTTAGTGTATTAGAGTAAAGATTTGAGATTTGAGAGCTTTTTAAAGTACAAATACTAAAAATCACCAAACAGCTGTATTCTGGGTTGTAAAGGAAATGGGGGAGCAGGAAATGTGAAAGTCTTAGAGTCAAAGGTTTGTTTTGATGAAAAACACACACACACACACACACACACACACACACACACACACACACACTTTGTGCACTTAGATTAGGAATTTGTAAGTAGAGGCTTCCTTAAAGATAGAATTTGTCTGCTTAATCCTACTGTTGTCAAGTAAGGAGGGGAATGAAATGCAACCTGAGGGTTTCTAGTGACAGAAAAACTGTTGCTTTGGCCTGAGTTTTCTTTGTAAAGAAAATATTTCCACAAAAGGCATAGTATTCAGATTCATTCTTCTCTACAATTAGCACTAAGATCTCTTCCAACTCTAAAATTTCATACTATTCAATCAGCTCAGTAGTCATTAAGTTCACACTATAATTTCCACTAAAACATAATTACATCACTTGGCCAGGTAGACTTTCCTTGAAGATCTCAAATCAAAGATTTAGAATTTTAAGGGAATTTAGAGATTATTTAATCTAAGTAATTTATTTTACAGAAGAAACCGAATGCTAGAGAGTGTTCAAGGTGAGATTTGAACTTAGTTGTTTCTGGCAGGAAGTCCATATCCAGGATAAAATTTCAAGGGGTCAATTGATAATGCTAAGGATTTGTACAGAAATTGTTTATGTGATTAAATATGCTCCCTCACTTCACTTACTCTGCTCAGAAAGTTCCAGGATTCCTAAAAATTGTGTTGATTCAGTCAATGAATATTTATTAATAGTGCTAATTCTTTACAAAGCAAGAGAAAGATAGGGAGGAGAGAGGAATTCAAAAATAAATAAAAGTCTCTGACTTTAAGGAGTTTACAATTTTTTTAAATTAAAGATTGCCAAAATTATTCCAACAAAATTTTTTAGGTATTACAATCTCCACTAATAGTAAAATACTCCAAATTCAATCCTAGCATCTAAATTGCTTATATTATTATCCAAGACATGAATTAACTTCATCACCAATTGAACTGAAATTTGTAGTGGCCCCTGTGACATTTGTACTGATCTATTAACAAAACCTTAAATACATTAGAAAAAAATATTTGAAGGAACCCTAGGAGAAGCCTCCTTAAAAAAAAAAAATGCAAAGAACTCTTTTAAGGGAATGCTTTTGTAATGTAAATAACCTCCATTAAAATGCTTTAAATATTTTATTTTCCCGAATCACATTATATTTTAAAGTAGCCACTGCTTTGAGAGTACTTTGAAGTGATTAGACAAAACTCTCAAACTGCTTCTAACCTAGAAAATTGTATTTTTAATCTCTCATAGTTTCTTGCTTCTGTCTCCAAAAGTCAAAGTCGGAGACAAAAAAAAAAAAAAAAAAAAAAACTTAGGTCTACACATTCACATCCGTGTGAGCCTCAAGAGAAACTTGTTCACCATTTATCAATACTTTTCCATTTAAATAGAGGAAATGAACTAAAGAAAATAAATCAATAATTCTTTTTCTAACACTTCTCTGGAGGCAAGAAGTTTCCTTCATTGAACTCTAATTCATTTCTCATTACATTTTGAGCTTAGGTGAGAAAAATGTCAGGCCATCCAGAGCCTTCAAGAAAGCCAATAACAGAACCATTATCTTGTTCAAAGTGGGAGGAATGAGTGATTTCAAAGTGGTAGTTTTTTATTTTAGTCTTTTTTTTTTTAGTTTTTGCTTTAGTTTTTATGTTGTTAGGTAAATGAATTAGGAATCACTGAATACTATTTTATATTTGTATAACATTTAAGTTTTCCCAAGTAATTCATATTCATTATGTACTTTTTTCTTCATAAAAACTGTATAAAGTAGAGAAGGAGGATGTCATATTTATAAGATCTATATACTAATACAACTCCAAAATTGCTATTCTTAGAATCCAGGTCTGACAATGTCATTCCTCTGCTAAAGCTCCCTATTACATCTAGGATAAAGTATAAACTCCTTTGACCATTTCACCATCAGACTTTAGCCTAGGTATGCAACATGATTTTCAAACATTTTATGTACCAGTCAAATTGCCTTATTGAAATTCAAAGGAGGCCCCAAAAGTTTGGAGTTACAGACTGATGTTGTGAGGTGTCTTAAAAGAATTTGCAGGCTTGAACCCATCTCCAAGTCAGTGGGAAAAGTTTATTATAATTATAATGCCAATGGAAGTGTATTAAGTTCCAAAAGAATTTAGCAAAAAAACAGGATCAAGAAGATAAACTTAGAGGAAAAGACAGAGTTTTTCATGTCGCTGATATGCTAATTTTATGGCATAGAAGTGGAACTGAGGAGCGGTCTGGTATGAACCTCAATATTGAATTTTATGATATAAAGGATAGATTGAGGAGTCTGGTATGTATCTCACCATTTGTTCCAGAAATCCTGTTATCACTGATCAACAGATTGTAATCTGACATTCAGCAATGATTCTAAGACTATATTATAGTATTCCTAAATCAGGAGACTTTACTCCTAAGGTCAAGAGGTCTCAGATTAGTGCTATATTTCTTCCAGAAAGCTTACTTATTATTCCTCATAGATGACATTCTATCTCAGCTTTGTCATTTACTACCTGGTTAAACCTAGGCAAGTCACTTATCTTTTTTCTGATTCTCAATTTCTTGGACTTGTAAAATGAGAGGGCTGAACCATATGATGAACTTTGAAGTCCTTTCCAACTATAAATGATTATATTCCTATGATAGTTTAGCCTTAGACCTGTGCTGTAGTTTACCATAAAAATGTAACTTACTTGAGGGCAGAAATTGTTTCTTTTATGCTCAACATTTAGTTCAAACCTATGCTTGCATATGGTGAGAACTTAATAACTAATTATTGACAATGGTTAACAAATCATTATTATATTGAATTACATAGTGATGTTAAAAGAGATTGATTTTTCTCAGATGTATCAATTAAAAACAGATTTGAAATCTTCTGATAATCATACACTGCTCTTTTCATAACCATCCTGGTTCTATGAACATGTTTTTTTTTTTTTTTTTTTTTAAACCAAGAGATAGGCAGAATATGTGATTTTGAAAACTTAAGGAAGTCCTGGTATAGGAACTCTTTCCATTGAAACAATTCATAACCAATCTCTAAGATAGTCAATGAGTCTCAGACATGTTAAATGACTTAGCAATTGTCACAGAGTCAATAAGTGTCAGAAGTTAGACTAGAACCCAAGACTTCCTTATAGAACATCCAGAAAGGTACATATTATCCCATCACACATCTTCACTTTTATGTGCACGTATGAAGGGAGTCCAAGAGAGGAACAATATGTGAATGATGGCTTTTCAATACAAAAAAGATGATTGTAGTCTGCTTCTCCATGCCTGATTTTTCCTCTCTTTCTCAAGACACTTCCAGGCTGACATTTTGTTATACTAGGAAATGTCTGATTCTATCACAAACTAATAGGCTTACTTGTCATAAGTTAGATAATACTACATTCCTACATTCATTGTGTAGATGAGGAAATTAAGACGCAGAAAGGCTAAGTGATTTCCGTAAATTCATCATCTATTGGCAGAATTAACACTTGAATTGTAAATTTAGTAAAATTTTTATTAAAAATAAGTCCTTCAGGAAAAATAGTTCATTTTTTTAATTTTTATCAAGTTCCTAGTAAGAAAATCTTAAGAAAAGATGGCACACATGTTCTCTATAAATTTGCCATCCACCAGGAATTCAGTATTTGATCATAGGTAGTTTTTAAAATAACATATTAAATACATGATCTTTAGCCCCATTAGTCCTCTTTTTTCCCTAAAGTTCTTGCTTCTGTACATTAGGATATCTGTTCTTCTTTCTCACCATTGAAGTTCAATTGTTTTTCAGTCCCATCTGACTCTTTGTGAGTTCATTCAGGAGTTTGTTGACAAAGATACTAGAGTGGTTTGCCATTTCCTTCTCCAGCTCACTTTACAGATGAGGAAACTGAAGCAAAAAGGGTTAAGTAACTTACCTAGGGTCACACAATTACTAAGTATCTGGAGAGCAATTTGATACTATGCTCAAAGGGCTATAAAACTGTCCATATCTTTTTGACCCAGCAGTGCCATTACTGGGTCTATATCCCAAGGAAATCATAAAGGAGGGGAAAAGACCCATATGTACAAAATGTTTGTAGCAGTTCTTTTTGTAGTAGCAAAGAATTGGAAAAGGAGTGGATGCCCATCAAATGGGATATGGCTCAACAGGTTGTGGTATGTAAAGGTAATGAAATGTTATTGTTCTAAAACAATGATGAACTAGTTGATTATAGAAAGACCTGAAAAGATTTACATGAACTAATGCTGAGAGAAACAAGCAGAACCAGGAATACATTGTACACAATAATAGCAAGAATATGCAATGATCAGCTATAAAAGCCATGGTTCTAAGTGGTTCAGTGACCCAAAGCAATCCCAATAGACTTTGGACAGAAAATGCCTTCTGCTTCCAGATAAAGAACTAAAGAAACTGAATGTAAATCAACACATGCTATGTTCACTTTTTGTTTCTGCTTTTTTTTAATCACTCCCATGTTTTTTTTCCCTTTTAATTTGATTTTTCTCTGCCAACACACTTCATAAAGTAATATATTAAAAATAAATAAACTTACTACATTTTTTAAAAAAGTATTTTCTTTCCAACCCAGGAGCTCTGGAATTTAGTTATATTATTTCTAGGAATTTTCATTATGTGATCTCCTTCAGGTGATGATTCGTGGATTCTTTCAAGAATATCAAGGGAGTTTAATTTGACAATTTCTTGAAATGTGTTTAGTTTTTTTTTTTCCTTTCCCAATAGTTTTCAGGTGACAAAATAATTCTCAAATTATCTCTTCCAAATCCCAGCTCAGTTTTTGTTTCCTTTTTTTTTTCACATTTTCACAATATTCCACGTTTTCTTCTTATTTTTCATTCTTTTTACTTTTTTGCTTCAGTTTCCATTTGTGTAACTCTAATTTAAAAGGAATTATTTTCTTTAATGAACTTCCCCCCCCCCCCCATTTAACCAATATTATTTTAAGGAGTTATTTTCATCATTGAATTTTTGTACCTCTTTTTCTTCTGACTAATTCTATTTTTTTAATTGTTAATTTCTGCAGTATTTTTAAAGCCTCTTTTACTAAGCTGTTAGTTTTATGCCTCTTTTACAATTTTCTTCCTTTGCTTTTACTTCTTTACCTATTTTTCCTCTACAACTCTTATTTGAGTTAGAACTTGAAAATCATTTTTAACTCTTCCCCAAATTCTTGTTCAGCTTGTATCCAATTCATATTTTTTCCCCTTGAGGCTTTGCTTGTAGTTATTTTGACTTCATTTTTTTTTTTTTCTTCTAAGTTAGTTTCTTCTTAGTCATCATGGGTAGTTTGATCATTTCTCCACCATTTCTTTCTTGGAATTTTATGTTAATGTTGATACCTGTTTCCTGCATGGTATAAGAGCTTCAGACTTTTTTCCTAACTGCTGTTTTCAGAACTAGTTCTGGGGGCTTGGAAGTTGATGATTCTCTCTCTATGTGTATATATATATATATATATATATATATATATATATATATATATATGTATATGTATATATATATATGTATGTATATATATATACATACATATATATATTCACTAAAAAAGAAATGGTTGGATCTTCTGTTCTTTGACTCTTTCAGTCATTTTTGTGTATTTAAAATGTGATCTACTATACTCTGAAGTGAACTATAATTTGCATTAAATAGGTATTTATGAGGAACTCTAGGAATCTATTAAAAAGAAACAACTTTATTCAATTGTGGGAATGGGAGGGATGATATGAGGAAAATGAAACCTTATTGTATTATTTGAACATAGGTCTATGTAGCTCAAAAACTGGATCACTTCTTCCTCTGCTTAGCTACCTGCCTTATCCAGGGACTTAGGTTATGCTGACCAGAAAACCAGTGAGACCCAAAGATTGATGCAAGGAGCTTTCTCACAAATGTGCATCTCAAGCAACACATCTGTTTAATCTGAAAATTGACCTCATACTGATCAATCAGTATTATCCCTATTTTCCTTTCATTTTGTTTTTTAACAAAAACTTGGGAAGAATGGAACACCTTTTTTTTTTTTTTTTTTTCTGAATTCGGGAATTAAACTTGCTTGGTCTGCTCCTCCAAAGCTGGAAATTCCCTAATCTTTTATTTAACTAGAAATTGGATTAGCTAATGTGGGATTGTTTCCTTTTTAATTAATTGTCCTTATTTGATTAATTGCTCTTACAACAAATTTGTTTCTCCTTGCATTTTGTGTCTACACTTAAACTAAGGAGATCTGATTCCAGTTTGTTAGGCAATTGTCACACATATTACTTACTAAATCAACATATTCAGAAAATTGAATCTTTGTTTCCTTTGTCATTTCACCTTTCACCTTTTCCATTTTGTTTTGTGTATAAGTTCCTAGATTTTGAGCTGGAATCAACCTTAGACATATCTAAGCGAACACTTCACTTTGTAAATATACTCTGAGGATCAGAGAAATTAGACAATTAGTCCATGACCCCAAAAGTAATTTATTTGATTCCTAAACTTGCATATTTCCAACTATCCCATATAGCTTCTTCTTCTAAATGTTACCATGTATACCTATGCATGTAGTCTTATAATCCAGTATCCTCTAAAATTAAAACCTAAAAAAATTTATTATCCTATTTAATTATTTGATTTCATTTCCACATTTAATTATATCATGATTACTGCAATAACTTTGGCAAACATTTATTAAACACTTACTATATGGAATATTCTGTTCTAGACAACAGAATAGTTAATTAAATTAAGATGCTGTCCATACTCATAGCCATTGAATTTTAGAGTTGGAAAGAATTTCGATAGCCAATAGCACTCTGTGTCCCTAGCTATAGCACAGTCACAAATGATCATACATTTTCTGCTTGAATCCTTTGAAGGAGGAGGGAAATTATCACCATCTGAGGTGATATATTCCATTTTTAATATTATTTGTCCCAGACTTCTGATTTTAAGATATAGTGATCTCTTTGGAAATCCTCCCACCAGTAGAGAATATGTCTTCAAGTTAACTTACTGTTTTATAGAACTGTCTGATGCTTGCAGATACCAAGTAACATATTTTAGTCTCCCCAAAAAAGTATTTCAGGGTTAAGGTTCTAATTTGACATTGACAGCAGCTTTCAATGTTTGCTTCTCCCCAGTCCATTTCACTTTAATATAGTAATTGTTCAAATGTTTGTTTTATTCTTCCATAATCTCTATCTTAAATTTCTCTTTCAGAAATCTGTACCCATCTCCCAGGATTTCTTGTTTTTTGGAGACACATATAACAATAATGCTTTTTCTATGTGACATTTATTTATATAGGTGAATTCTAAAATCATCTCCCTCATTCTCTACTTCCCCACTCAATTATCCATCTTTTCTTACACTTTGATACACAATTATATATATATATATATATATATGTGTGTGTGTGTGTGTGTGTGTGTGTGTGTGTATATATATTCATTATGAGGCACGATTAAAATTCGAAAATTTGTTAGGTAGCATAGTCCTGTTTGACAATTTTTCACTAGCCCCAAATAACCAAAATACTATAAGTATTGAAACCTATGAAGTATTCCATTCATATTCCCATCCACAAAAAAAAAAAAAAATTGAAGAGAAATGTAGATAAATTTAACTGAGGAAAAGCCCTATCACAGCTGGACTGTAATAATTTATTACTTGCATATATTCAATTCATGCATAATATATATAAGTAAATTCCCTTATTTTTCTTAGATTTCATATAAGCAATCATAGACTTTGTCTCCATGCATGTTCTTGTCCTGTACTAGGAATCAATAACCTTTCAGAAGATTTTCATAATTTACACATAGAAATCTATGAATGAATTATGGGGTGTTCAAAGAGGACTAGTATCTCTGATGGGAGTGTTTGATGAACAATTTTCAGTACTGCTCATCCACCTTTGGTATCTTCTTGTCACTTAGTCCTTCCCTGCTGCCCCAAGAACTTTAGCAAGATCAGTGACCACATCCTGATAAACTCTCTTGGGAGATGTTACACCAATTTGAGGGTGACTGATGGGCCTCAAACCCAACAATGAATTAGGAGTCTGTCTACCCCAAGCATGCATGGATTTCTCTGGTGGAATGACAGATGAGAACAATTTGTTCCAATGGCCATGAAGGTGGTTGAAGCAGGTGCTGTGGAGCACTTAGGATTTGGTCATATATTAAAGATGCCAATGTGATTCATTGCCCAACCCATTGCCAGTCATCTCACATTTGTCTTGCCTCTGGACTCTGATGACTGAAAAAAAAAAGTGTGGCTGTCAACTTTTTATAACTCTGTCTCACTTAAATCCAATTCATACACAAGTCAAAACATTACCCCGTGATATCATTGGTCCTCTTTGAAAATGAAAAGGAAAAAACAAGAAAATGTCAGAAGTTGTAGACTCTATACTTCAAATTAATGCAAATTCTTTCAACTTTCTTCTAAGGGACAATATTTGATTTAATTGATTATTAATGTTGGTATTTGGGAATCCCAGGGATCAACTGCAAGCATGAGATAAAGTCAGGAAATGGGATGCAGGCTTGAGTCAAAAAGCAAAATACTATCACAATGACCTGTGACTTCTTTGTCTTCTACTAAACTTATGATGACCAATTCTTCAAACCTCAGGAATATGTTTATCAAAAGACACCTGTACAGATGTGGACAAGTGCCTGCTTTTATACCAAGAAAAAAAAATGATTAATGGCTACAAGGGTAAGATTTGTTCTTTCTCTAGTTCTGAAAATAAACTTAAGTAAAGAGCCAATATTTCCTAAGAAACAAGATCTATACAATTATTGATTAGGTATACACTTACAGATATCTTCAAGTCAGATATTATTTACTAAATATTTCATATGTGCTCTGTTCTGTGCCAATTGTCATAGAAGATGTAATAGATGTTTCATATGTTCCCTGGACTCAAGGAACTTAAAATAACTGTGAATACAATACTAACATGCCAGACAATATAAGGGAGAATAACAATTGAATGAGATCATACATCTACAACTGAAATGGAATATAGAGTCCATCTAGCTGAATCCTCTCATTTTACAAATGAGAAAACTAAAGCCCAAGGAGGTTCTATGATTTGCCCAAGATCATATGAGTAGTAAATATCAGAGGCAAGATTTGAAACTAGTTCATCTGACTATAGTGCCTCTTTCTATTCTGTTAAAAATCCTAAGTTCTATGGCATTTATTATAAGCACTACCCTCTCAAAAAAGATTTGGGTAGCATCACTAGAAATCTAAAGGCCTTGGAAAGCATAGAAATTAGGTGAGTCTTGAGGGAATGGATAAAATAAACATTCCAGTCAGGGCAATTCATTTGTTACTATTACAGTTTAGTGGAAAGTTGAAAGGTTCCCCATCCTATGTCACAGATGGACAATATATGGAAAACAAAGAAAAAAAAAAAAACCTAAGAACCAGCATTCATGTAGTTGCCCACAAGCAGGGTTATTTCCAAGAGGCTAGAAAAGTTCTCACTCTTTCATACCTCTTCACAAGCAGCTGTTACAGAAACAATCTCTGGCTTGATATTTTCTACCTTCTCATTGAACTATACAAAGCCACAGAGATAGTCTGTGGTTGAAGAATCACAATATGGAACTACCTATCTATGGGAATGGTAGTCATAAGTGATAGAAAAAATGAGCAAAGCTGTTTAAAAAATTTATTCCAAGACATTAAACACAAGTTAAATATCTTAAAGACTAAGCATGCTTTATTTTTTTCTTTTCTTTTTTTTATTTAATAGCCTTTTATTTACAGGATATATGCATGGGTAACTTTACAGCAATAACAATTGCCAAACCTCTTGTTCCAATTTTTCACCTCTTACCCCCCCCCACCCCCTCCCCTAGATGGCAGCATGACCAGTAGATGTTAAATATATTAAAATATAAATTAGATACACAATAAGTATACATGACCAAAACGTTATTTTGCTGTACAAAAAGAATCAGACTCTGAAATATTGTACAATTAGCTTGTGAAGGAAATCAAAAATGCATGTGGGCATAAATATAGGGATTGGGAATTCAATGTAATGGTTTTTAGTCATCTCCCAGAGTTCTTTTTCTGGGCATAGCTGGTTCAGTTCATTACTGCTCCATTGGAAATGATTTGGTTGATCTCGTTGCTGAGGATGGCCTGGTCCATCAGAACTGGTCATCATATAGTATTGTTGTTGAAGTATATAATGATCTCCTGGTCCTGCTCATTTCACTCAGCATCAGTTCGTGTAAGTCTCTCCAGGCCTTTCTGAAATCATCCTGTTGGTCATTTCTTACAGAACAGTAATATTCCATAATATTCATATACCACAATTTATTCAGCCATTCTCCAACTGATGGACATCCATTCAGTTTCCAGTTTCTAGCCACTACAAAAAGGGCTGCCACAAACATTCGTGCACATACAGGTCCCTTTCCCTTCTTTATAATCTCTTTGGGATATAATCCCAGTAGTAACACTGCTGGATCAAAGGGTATGCACAGTTTGATAACTTTTTGATCATAGTTCCAAACTACTCTCCAAAATGGTTGGATTCGTTCACAACTCCACCAACAATGCATCAATGTCCCAGTTTTCCCACATCCCCTCAAACAATCATCATTATTTTTTCCTGTCATCTTAGCCAATCTGACAGGTGTGTAGTGGTATCTTAGAGTTGTCTTAATTTGCATTTCTCTGATTAATAATGACTTGGAGCATCTTTTCATATTACTAGAAATAGTTTCAATTTCTTCATCTGAGAATTGTCTGTTCATATCCTTTGACCATTTTTCAATTGGAGAATGGCTAAGCATGCTTTAGAGACACATCGGGCTTTTCTTTTGCAGTACAACCCAATCCTTTCTTCTTAATATTCATAGATAAATTCTCTGAAATAGCCAAGAAGTATGTAACCAGATAAATTTCTTTTTATTAGAGAATGGCTGAAAACAAATTATATAATGAAATATTGCTGTTCAATAAGAAACAACAAATATTGAGAATTTGGAGAAAACATGGAAAGTTTCCTATATAGTTTGCATAATTACTACAAAGTGAAAAGACCACTAAAAAGAAGTTTAGAAAAACTTTTGAAAATTCTGAAAAAGAAAGATGTAAGAAATTTCTGGGAAATAATATTTTAATCACTAGCAAATTAATTTTAGCTTTTCTTTGTCATTAGGGAGAATCCAATCTGGATCAGGTAGGTATTATAAAAATATTATGACATAAATATAAAAATCATCTATACAATAAATATTTTGAATTTTTTTCAGTCATTGTTGCAGAAATTTATTTTACCTACTTCATTCCACTGCCCAGATTTGTTAAGACAAATGAATGTTTACATATGTAGTCCAGCTAAGTGATTAATTTCAAACAGTGGAATCATATAGGTATTATTGGACTTGAATCCAAGCCTACTGACTGGAAGCCTATTTTCTGTTAAGGTTAACTTCTCAGAGTTTCAGCTTTCCTTATCTATGAAATAAAGGTACTATAATATTAGAACTACTTGGATCATAGAAAGTAAAGTATAACTAATAAGAGGAAAAAGTACTCTGTGAATTGTAAAAGCATGGTGTATTTTTGGATCATTATTAATGGCTAGTATTATGTACCATGATATAGGCAGCATCATCTAGATTTACAAAATGTTATAAAATTATAAAGAACAAGTCTGGCTTCAAATAAGATACATGAGAATAGTTCTCTCCTTTTCCTTTGCAAAGATTTTAGGGTAGGGGGAAATAAAAGTCTACAAATATCAAATATTACATATAAAGTCATATTTTCTCATGTATTCATTGGCTATAGTTGTCTCCTTTTTTTTCTTTTTTTAAAAATATATTATTATGGATGGCTTTCTGGCAGGAAGGGAAATCTGAGTGACAAAAACAAAAGATATAAATAAAATATTTTTAAAGAAATGAGTGATAAATGTCTCTGTGTGTGCATGTGTGTTTGTATATATATATATATGTGTGTGTGTGTGTGTGTGTGTGTGTATTAAGTTACTTGTTTTAGTTCATTTTTCTATAGAACCAAAAAGAATAACATATTAGAACATGTAGAAAATTTCCTTTTATTGTTAAAATAAAATTTCCGTAGATTTGGAAGAAAACTTTAAATAGAAAATACATATTTTTGCACACCAATGGACATTTCTATTGGCAATTAGTGTTAATATAGGTCCATGATATCTCTTTTAAGACCTGAGTTATTGCTTTGCCTTAGGATTGACAGGGGTGGAAAAGGGGGCGGAGCCAAGATGGCGGAGAAGTCACACACGACTTTCTAAGCTCTTCTCTTACCCTCTTTATCAATATTATATCGAGGCTCAAAAATAGTCTTGACTGCTACAATTCGTAAAGATAAGAAGTAGAACAACTCACCGGCCGAAGAAAATCTGCAGTCTCACCAAAAAGGTTGGTTCCGGCCATGGGGAGATCAGCAGACGGGAGAGAAATTAGGTTCCGAGGAGAGTCTCAAACCGAGGGTGAAAGCACAGATCTCCACAAGCGTGCAGCCCCAACCCGCAGTACGGGCTTCTCCTTGGGCAGTTGTGATCCTGCACGGCAGGAGGACGAGCCTGGGTTAGCTCTCAATCTGCTTGCAGTGCGAGCTCGGCTTGGGGCCATAGAGCTTTTCCAGGGCCGATTTGCATCAGGCAGAGACGCTAGGCAGAGTTTGTGGCGGTCTGCCTTCTGCAGTCAGCTGCTAATACTCACAGTCCCACAAGAGGCCCCCGGCCTGGGGCGGTGACACTTTCACCACTTAGTCTCTAGCCAAGGGCAATCGATAATCCACTCAGCCCTACTAAGCAGTTTAATAGCTCGGCCAGTGCTGAATCCACTTCCTGTTGGGGAAGGAAAACTCTCACCCAGAGCACTCCCATACCTCGGAGCCAGAAATCGGTTTACATCTTTCCCTGCTCTGCAGAGGAAGCTGGTAACCCCCTTGCCTAGGAGACCTACCCTAAAGGCTTTCAAACATGAATAAAAAGATGAAAAGAACAATCGACAGCTTCTATGCAGAAAAAGAGCAGGTCAGCAAACCTGAAGAGACCTCAAACAGCAAAATGCATCAGACTGTCCTCCTTACATAATGCTCTCATAGAGAGACCATTAAAAGTCTCCAAAAGAGAGTTAGAAGATAAATGGGAAAGGAAAGAGAAGCCTTACAAGAGAGCAATAACTTCCTGAAATACGAATTTGAAAAAGTAAAAAAATCTCAGGAAAGTAAGAATTGAATTAGAAAAAATAAAGAATTCACTAGAAAGTAGGATTTGTGAATTGGAAAAGACAAAGAACTCAAGAAAGTAGGATCTGTGAATTGAAAAGAAAATAATCACTAAAAAAAATTAGTGAAATGGAAAAAAAATTCCACAGACCAAAACAATACATTCAAAAACTCAATTGGACATATACAGAAAGAAGTAAAAAGCTATTGAAGAAAATAATTCTTTAAAATTAGAACTGAACAAATTGAAACTAATGATTCATTGAGACAGCAAGAATCAGTCACAAAAACAAAAATGACAAACTGGAAAAAACCACTGAATTATCTACTTGCAAAAACGACAGACTTGGAAAATAGATCTAGAGAGATAATCTGAGGATTATTGGACTTCTGAAAACTATGATGAAAAAAGAGCCTAGATACTATTTTACAAGAAATCATCAAAGAGAACTGCCCAGATGTAATAGAATCAGAAGGTAAAATAGGCATTGAAAGAATTCATCGAACACCTTCTGAAACAGACCCTAAAATAAAAACCCCCAAGGAATATTGTGGCAAAATTTCAGAACTATAAGATTAAGGAAAAAAATTTTACAAGCAGCCAAAAAAAAAAACCATTTAAATACCAAGGTGCCACAATAAGGATCACCCAAGATCTGGCTGCCTCTACATTAAAGGAAAGAAGGCCTGAATATGATATTCCGAAAGGCACAAGAACTTGAGATGCAGCCAAGAATAAACTACCCAGCTAAGCTGAGCATTTTCTTCCAGGAAGAAGATGGACATTTAATGAAACAAATGAATTCCATTTGTTTCTGAAGAAAAACCAGAACTAAACAAAAAATTTGATCTCCAACCATAGAACTCAAGAGATGCAGAAAAGGTAAAATAACTCTTTGAGAATTGTATTTCTGTTGTGGATATACAAAAAGAATACATGTATAATTTGATTGTACTGATATAACATAAAAAGGGAAGTAGATATGGAAAAGGGATGATGGAAGAATAAGGTGGGAAGGAGGGATAAAAAGAGAAACCACATCCCACAAAGAGGCTAAGGAAACTTATCATATCTGAGGGAATTTAGAGAGGGGAGGAACATTGTGTGAATCTTACTCTCATCAGAGTTGCTCAAAGAAAAAATAATTGACATTAGTTTTAGAGAAAATTCTCTCTCGCCTCATTAAAAACAGGGGAGAGGAAAGGAAAAGAAAAGAGTAATAAGGGAAGGAAGGGGGAAAGACTCAAAGGGGAGGGAGGGATTATAAAGAGGATAAGTATCATGATACAAGAGGGGTACATAAGTTTAAAAGGGGGAAAGAGGGTTGGGGAGGGAAGAATAAGTAAAGCACAATCTGGGGTTATTAGGATGGCAGGAAATACAGATTTAGTAATTCTAACCGTAAATGTAAATGGGATGAACTCCCCATAAAGAGGAGGCAGATAGCAGACTGGATCAAAGTCAGAACCCTACAATATGTTGTTTACAAGAAACACATCTAAAGCAGGGGGATGCATATAGAGTAAAAGTAAAAGGCTGGAGCAAAATCTATTATGCTTCAGGTGAAGTCAAAAAGCAGGGTAGCCATCCTTATCTCAGATCAAGCAAAAGTAAAATTGATCTAATTAAAAGAGATAAGGAAGGTAACTTCACATCCTGCTAAAGGGTAGCATAAACAACGAAGCAATATCAATATTAAACATATATGCACCAAGTGGTATGGCACTCAACTTCCTAAAGGAGAAGTTAAGAGAGTTGCAAGAAGAAATAGACAACAAAACTGTAATAGTAGGAGATCTCAACCTTGCACTCTCAGAATTAGACAAATCAAACCAGAAAACAAATAAGAAAGAAATTAAAGAAAATAGAATATTAGAAAATTTAGGTATATTTGATCTTTGGAGAAAATTGAATGGAGATAGAAGGAATATACTTTCTTCTCAGCAGTTCATGGAACCTATTCAAAAATTGACCATATATTAGGACATAAAGACCTCAAAATTAAATGCAAGAAAGCAGAAATAGTAAATGCTTTCTTTTCAGATCATGATGCAATAAAAACTACATTCAACAAAAAGTTAGGGGAAATAGACCAAAAATAATTGAAACTAAACAATCTCATCTTAAAAATGATTGGGTGAAGCAGCAAATTATAGATACAATTAATAATTTCACTCAAGATAATGACAATGATGAGACATCATACCAAAATTTGTGGGATGCAGCCAAAGCGGTAATAAGAGGGAATTTTATATCCTTAGAGGCTTACTTGAATAAAACAGAGAAAGAAAAGATTAATGAATTGGGCTTGCAACTAAAAAAACTAAAAAGACCAAATTAAAAACCCCAATCAAATACTAAATTGGAAATTCTAAAATTAAAAGGAGAAATTAAAAATATTGAAAGTAAAAAAACTATTGAACTAATTAATAAAACTAAGAGTTGGTTCTATGAAAAAGCCAATAAAATAGATAAGCCTTTGGTAAATCTGATTAGAAAAAGGAGGGAGGAAAATGAAATTAGTAGTCTTAAAAATGAAAAGGAGAACTTTCCACCAATGAAGAGGAAATTAGAGAAATAATAAGGAATTATTTTGCTCAACTTTATGCCAATAAATTTGATAACCTAAGTGAAATGGATGACTACCTCCAAAAATACAGACTTCCCAGACTAACAGAGGAAGAAGTAAATTTCTTGAATAGTCCCATTTCAGAAAAAGAAATAGAACAGGCAATTAAACAACTCCCTAAGAAAAAATCCCCAGGACCAGATGGATTTACATGTGAATTTTACCAAACATTTAAAGAACAATTGGCCCCAATGCTATATAAATTATTTGATAAAATAGGGAATGAAGGAGTCCTACCAAATTCCTTCTATGACACAGACATGGTACTGATACCTAAACCAGGTAGGCTGAAACAGAAAGAAAATTATAGACCAATCTCCCTAATGAATATTGATGCTAAAATCTTAAATAAGATATTAGCAAAAAGCCTACAGAAAATCATCTCCAAGATAATACACTATGATCAAGTAGGATTTATACCAGGAATGCAGGGCTGGTTCAATATTAGGAAAACTATCAATATAATTGGCCATGTTAATAACCAAATTAACAAAAACCATATGATCATCTCAATAGATGCAGAAAAAGCATTTGATAAAATCCAACATCCATTCAATATAATTGGCCATGTTAATAACCAAATTAACAAAAACCATATGATCATCTCAATAGATGCAGAAAAAGCATTTGATAAAATCCAACATCCATTCCTATTAAAAACACTTGAGAGTATAGGAATAAATGGACTTTTCCTTAAAATAATCAGCAGCATCTATTTAAAACCATCAGTAAGCATCATATGTAATGGAGACAAACTGCAACCATTCCCAATAAGATCTGGAGTGAAACAAGGTTGCCCACTATCACCGTTACTATTTAATATTGATTAGAAACGCTAGCTATAGCAATAAGAGCTGAGAAAGAGATTAAAGGAATAAGAATAGGCAATGAGGAAGCCAAATTATCACTCTTTGCCGATGACATGATGGTATACTTAGAGAACCCCAGAGATTCTGCTAAAAAGTTATTAGAAATAATCCACAACTTTAGCAAAGTTGCTGGTTATAAAATAAACCCACATAAGTCATCAGCATTCTTATATATCACTAACAAAATCCAACAGTCAGAGTTACAAAGAGAAATTCCATTTAAAGTAACTACTGATAATATAAAATATTTAGGAATCCATCTGCCAAGGGAAATTCAGAAACTTTATGAGCAAAATTACAGACCACTTTTCACACAAATTAAGTCTGATCTAACCAATTGGAAAAATATTAAATGCTCTTGGATAGGGCGAGCAAATATAATAAAGATGACAATATTACCTAAACTAATCTATTTATTTAGCGCTATACCAATCAGACTCCCAAAAACTATTTTAATGACCTAGAAAAATAACAACAAAGTTCATATGGAAAACAAAAGGTCAAGAATTTCAAGGAATTAATGGAAAAAATCAAATGATGGTGAGCTTAGCTGTACCAGATCTAAAATTATATTATAGAGCAGCAGTTACCAAAACTATTTGGTATTGGCTAAGGAATAGATTAGTTGATCAGTGGAATAGATTAGGTTCAAGGATAAAACAGTCAACAAATATAGCAACCTAGTCTTTGACAAACCCAAAGATCCCAGCTTTTGGGATAAGAACTTACTGTTTGATAAAAATTGCTGGGAAAATTGGAAACTAATATGGCAGAAACTAGGCATTGATCCATGCTTAACACCGTACACCAAGATAAGGTCAAAATGGGTTCATGACCTAGGCATAAAGAATGAAATTATTAATAAATTAGAGGAACATAGGATAGTTTACCTCTCAGACCTGTGGAAGGGGAAGGTCTTTATGACCAAAGCAGAACTAGAGATCATTACTGATCACAAAATAGAAAATTTCTGATTATACTCGAACTGAAAAGTTTTTGTACAAACAAAACTAATGCAGACAAGATTAGAAGGGAAGCAATAAACTGGGAAAATATTTTTACAGTCAAAGGTTCTGATAAAGGCCTCATTTCCAAAATATATAGAGAATTAACTCTAATTTATAAAAAATCAAGCCATTCTCCAATTGAAAAATGGTCAAAGGATATGAACAGACAATTCTCAGATGAAGAAATTGAAACTATTTCTAGTCATATGAAAAGATGCTCCAAGTCATTATTAATCAGAGATATGCAAATTAAGACAACTCTAAGATACCACTACACACCTGTCAGATTGGCTAAGATGACAGGAAAAAATAATGATGATTGTTGGAGGGATGTGGGAAAACTGGGACATTGATTCATTGTTGGTGGAGTTGTGAATGAATCCAACCATTTTGGAGAGTAGTTTGATCTATGCTCAAAAAGTTATCAAACTGTGCATACCCTTTGATCCAGCAGTGTTACTACTGGGATTATATCCCAAAGAAATTATAAAGAAGAGAAAGGGACCTGTATGTGCACAAATGTTTGTGGCAGCCCTTTTTGTAGTGGCTAGAAACTGGAAACTGAATGGATGTCCATCAGTTGGAGAATGGCTGAATAAATTGTGGTATATGAAAATTATGGAATATTACTGTTCTGTAAGAAATGACCAACAGGATGATTTCAGAA
Source organism: Sarcophilus harrisii (assembly GCF_902635505.1). Lineage (NCBI taxonomy): Eukaryota > Metazoa > Chordata > Mammalia > Dasyuromorphia > Dasyuridae > Sarcophilus > Sarcophilus harrisii. The sequence continues at coordinate 323,898,607 of NC_045428.1, forward strand.
AGGCCTGAGAGACTTACACGAACTGATGCTGAGTGAAATGAGCAGGACCAGGAGATCATTATATACTTCTAAACAATACTAGATGATGACCAGTTCTGATGGATCAGGCCATCCTCAGCAACGAGATCAACCAAATCATTTCTAATGGATCAGTAATGAACTGAACTAGCTATACCCAGAAAAAGAACTCTGGGAGATGACTAAAACCATTACATTGAATTCCTCAATCCCTATAGTTATGCACACCTGCATTTTTGATTTCCTTCACAAGCTAATTGTACAATAATTCAGAGTCTGATTCTTTTTGTACAGCAAAATAATGTTTTGGTCATGTATACTTATTGTGTATCTAAGTTATATTTTAATATATTTTAACATCTACTGGTCATCCTGACATTTAGGGGAGGGGGTGGGGGGGTAAGAGGTGAAAAATTGGAACAAGAGGTTTGGCAATTGTTAATGCTGTAAAGTTACCTATGTATATATCCTGTAAATAAAAGGCTATTAAATAAAAAAAAATAAAATAAAATAAAAAAAAAAAAAAAAAAAAAAGGTTTGACAGGGGTATAGAACTGAGGTTGACTGTTTTGTCATTTTCTTACACAGCTCATCTGTGAGCATTTTCCCAAGAACTGAAAGGTAAGATAAAGGGAAACCACTATATTGAATGTTTTCATTAGCTCCTTATTTTTACTCTTGGGACAAAAATTCCTATCCAAAAAAAAAAAAAAAAAAAAAAAAGAATCCTTAGTTTGTCATATTTTGAGTGCCTCTCTCTAACCTCCAAACCAGAATCTCAATATCAAAGAGACCAGTCATTGTACAGAGGATTAAACAAGTTACCCAGTTATGAAAGCCTAAAAGGCAACTTAGATGAACTGCAAGTGCTTAGGGAAAATAGTGCAGCTGTAACAAACATTCCTAATGATATGCTGGGGCACTGGTTTCTTCTGGGAATCAGAGAAAAGTTCCACACTCCAGATCGTGAAATTATTAGGCAATTAAAAGAGGTATAGTAAATCAGCATAAACTTAGCTAGTTCAGGTAGCTAAACTGATTTATCCAGCTTTCCCTGGGTCTGTGATTAAAAATTTAATTTTTTCACTTTAATTCTTTGAGTATAGAATCTCAATATCTTCCACATAGTAAGTATACAATAAATATTTAATTTGATTAGGAGTGAATATGGTGAGATGCTACCGGGCCCAAAAAGATTATAAAAAAGGGAAAAGGACCCACATGTACAAAAATATTTGTAACAGTTCTTTTTGTAGTGGCAAGAAACTGGAAACTGAGGGATGTTCATCAGTTGGACAATGACTGAAGTTATGATATATGAAAGTAATGGAATATTATTTTTCTCTAAACAACTACCAGTAGGACGATTTCAGAAAGGCCTGGAGAGACTTTCATGGACTTGGCATTTTTCAACAATGAGGTGATTCAGGCCAATTTCTAAAGATTATGATGTAGAAAGCCATCTGCACCCAGAGAGATGACTATGGGGATTGACAGGTCATAATATAGTATTTTCACCTTTTTTGTTGTCATTTGTTTGCTTTTTATTCGTTCTCATTTTTTTTCTTTTTGATTTGATTTTTCTTGTGCAGCATGATAAATGTGGAAATATGTATAGAAGAGCTGCACATATTTAACATATATGGGATTATTTACTGTCTAGGGGTGAGGTGGGAATAAAGGAGGGAGAAAAAATTGGAATACAAAGTTTTGCAAGGTGAATGTTAAAAACTATCTTTGCATGTATTTTGAAAATAAAAATTTATTATTTAAAATTTGTTATGTACAAAAATATAGTGAGGTAACAGAAAAGTCATTTTCTATTTATTTTATTTTATTTTTAATTTTTGGAATAAGACAAGCATTTCCATAACACAGTACAACACAAAAGATGATTGCCGATTAAATGGCAAATCTGTTATGCACAATTTGTTATTTCTTTCAAAAAAAACCCCAGCAACATTATCATGTAAATATCTTTTTCCCTTCCTCTCCCTACCCTAGAGATAGCTACCTTTAGACTAAAATAGCTACGTATGTATGTGTATGTATGTATATGAAAAAGTATTCTATGTTGTTTATTAGTACTTTCTCTTTCTTCATATGTCCTTTATAATTATTTAGATATTTATAATAGTCAAAATAACTTATTTGCTCAATGTCATTCTTAAAACGATATTGATATTACTATACAACATTTTCTCTTGGTTCTGTTCATTTCAATCCATTATTTTTTCAATCCATTATATCCTTTTCCAAAAGCATAGACCTCATCATTTCCTAAAGTACAGTAATATTCCATAACAATCATATACATCAACTTGTTTATCCATTCCCTATAAGTTCCAAATGACAATTTACTTTTAAAACTGTAAAAGGAAATGTAGATTCCTTAGAGAAAATGTGCTATTAAAATATTAAAAATAATAATTCTGTGTCTATATAAACACACAGATGTTCTATAGAGAAACGTGAATAATTTTAAAAACATATAGATACTTTATTTAGAAATGATTAGATGAAACTGGAAAGATTCCAAGTTCAATTCTAGTTTCTGATACTTAATACAGTTATGTGACCCTGAGCAAAAATTGCTTTATTTCTGTGGATATCCTCTTCAGCAAAATGAGGAACACACAGGTACCTACCTTACAGGATTGCTGTAAGGATAAAAATAAGATAATATTTATACAGTGCTTTGGAAATTTTAAAACACTATACAAATATTGGCTGTTACTATGCAAGCTATTTCTATGATTTGATGTGCATACAATATAAAACATAACAAGACATGTATTTTCAAATATGTGTTGTCCCATCCAAAGCAAATAAGATCATATAGTTATCAATTTGAGGACATATTAAAAACTATGTAGGCTTAGAGCACTAGACCTACAGAAGTTTCAAGTTCACATCTAGCATCAAACACTACTATGTAAGTCACTTGGGCAAGTCACTTAAACTTGTTTGCCTTACTTTTCTCATCTGCAAAATAATTTGCAGAAGGAAATGGCAAATGACTTCAGTATCTTTCCCAAGAAAACCCCAAATGGGGTCACAGAGAGTAAGACATTACTGAAACAATTAAACAACAACTGCATGAAATATTTTATTGTAATCAAATCCAAAGAAACACAATTCAGTATATTTATCTGCAACACTCATTTGCAACACATACTTAGGGACAGAAAAATGAACACCATGCCTGAAAAATGAGGAAATCAGTCTCTTGTGTGATCTTAGATTTCAGGTCTAATTTCTGCTTTTCAGTTTCTGATTTTCATTCCTCTTAACTCTGAGATTGATCATAAGTCATAAACAAGCTAAAAGAAGTATTAAGTGACTTAAAAGTAATTACTATAATAATGAAAAGCAATATTATAATAATGAAACAATAATACAATGTATTAGAAATGTTTCATTATTATAATATTGCTTTTCATTATTATTGCAATAATTGCAATATATTGCAATATATAATTGCAATTTATTATTAGTAATAATCTTTATTAGTATTATTATTAGTAATGTTAGTATTAAATATTAGTAATAAAATGAATTTAATTTCTTGTTTTTCAATTCCTACAATCATAGAATATGATAAAAGACTATAAAAAATTGAAGGTTAATTAGTTATATTCTTTAATTTTATACACAAAGAAACTAAAACCTTAAGAAATGAATGAATCTGCCCAAGTTCACACTGTAATAACAGTAGTATGATTAGCATTCTGACTTCCAATGCATCATATCTTTCCAGTACTTCATATGCTCTTGTTAATTTTTTTGTTTGTCTGTTTACTTTTTCTATTCAACTCGAAATTCATGTCTTGTTCAATACTGTCATATTGTTAAAGAGAAGAAGGAAATTCACCATCTGTCTTTTCCTATACTAATAACAGAAAGTGTCCCTACTTCAGTAGAGACTTACAACTGCGGATAAGCATGCAAATATATTGCTCTAACTTTTACTCAGTTTTTATCTAGGTCACAATAAAAGAGGAAAATGAGATAAGGGAAGAGAGGAAGAGAATGTTGTTTCTCAGGAGTTCTGCCTGACTCTGCCAATCTCACTGTGCATGTGACAACAATAATGTTTTTCTGACAGTGAAAATCTTTTTGCAGGAGATAAGCATTTTAAAAAACACACCTAATAACCAAAAGTTACTCAATGGCCTAGACTCAAATGAACATTTAGCTTTGGATACAGTTATTCCAGTGGATGGTAAGTTTTAAAAATAGAAAAAAGTTCTGAAATCTATAAATCTATAATTTGATTGAGAAATGAATTATAATCACATTACAAAGTAGAAAGAGCTTTCCTTTCTTGCCCTGAAGTTTAGATCAGAATAAAAGAATTGAGCAAAAAATTGCTGTAGGAAACCTATTTTTAGGATTGAAGAAATTTTCAGGATATACATTTAAGATCATTACAAATTCCTTAGACTTTAAGAGGGTATGTGGTTTAATTTAGGTATTCTATTTCAATATCATGGAATTTCAGAGACAAAAGGGATAGTAGAGGCTATCTACAAGAAACCACGTTTTTCCTATTACTCAATAATGTCTGAATCTTTGTGATTCCATTTGGGGTTTTCTTCATAAGGTCAAGTAGTTCACCATTTCCTTCTTTTACTCATTTTTCTCATTTTACAGATGATGAGCTGGAGACAAACAGAGTTAAATGACTTGCCCAGAATCACACAGCTCATAAGCGTCTGAAGCTGAATTGAATTTGAATTCAGATCTTCCTGACTCCAGGAACAGCATTCTGTCCATTGTACCAACTAGCTACTCAAAGAAAACCATACTGGAAACAACATATATCACAAGACATCATCCAGGCTTTTTCTTGAACTAATCGTCCCTAGGAAGGAAATCCAGTCTACTTTGAAATAGCTGTTATTGTTAAGGAAGTTTTACTTTATTTCCAAGTTAAATTTGCCTGTTTGTAAATTTTCTCCTTTGCTTTCAATTCTAGGTGATAAAATATAAGTATAGTTGCCTCCAGCCTGCTTTAGGCTAAACTTCCCTAGAGTACTTTGTTCCTTCAACCAATGCTCCTATGACAAGAATGTACATGTCATACATGTAATTGTATGTATGTAATTATACATACATGTAATTATTGTAATTACATGTAATTATAAAAAAAGATCTCTATTGCTCACTATCTCATGCAGGTGGATTGGAGAATTGCGGGGACAAAATTATTGGATATTTTTCTAATCTTAAAATTCTAAGACCATGAAACTTCCTTGTAGTTTTTGTTTATTAAGTATCTTCAGCCCTGAGCAATATTCAAGGAAGCAATTCTTGCTCCAAGGACTGATCTGGAAGTAAAACTTCTAAACTTTCCTCTGGCTTTCAGCAGTACAAATAAAACAAGATGCATATGTGAGTTTGCAATTATAAGAACAATTATATTTAACTTTTCTTCAATCTGAAAATTTGAATAAATTAAATTCTGTCAAATTGAAAAAACATATACACATTTCTTAATTCCTTCATAGTTTAGGGGAAAAGTTAGTATTTTATTTGTTAGAAACATTGCTATAAATTCACAATTATTTGCTCTGATAGAGTTTTGGTGTTTTAATATATCTAGGAGCCTCTAAGATCAATTTGACTTTATACTTGTAAAATCCTTTTAAACCACAGCTACCCATTGGCAATTCTTAACTAAGTCAATATAATGCCTTAAAATACATTTTTGAGAACTTTAGAACTGCAACTTTACTTTGAAAAAGTACATTAGGAGTAGGGCATTTTTAGTTTGCTATTTTAAATATATATATACACACACACACAACAAATCTAAGAGAGTTCTAAATGTCATGAAAAGATACCTTAGGGAAAAAGGCTTCATCACAAACTGTCAACAAAGAGGCATAATATTCTCCATTCCATTATACTTATAACTCTCTTCTTTCTTTCTCTTGACTACATTTCAACCTTGAACACTTAGGAAATATTTAATACTCACAAACTCAGTACTATTAGAAAAGTAGCCAAATCAACAAATTATTTATTCTTTAATGTGTTTGTATATGTCTACATGAATGCTTGTATTTGTGTGTGCACACAAGTATATAGTCACCAACATTTTAATAAATTAAAACTAATCTAAGACTGAGAATATCTGTATCTATGAATGTTTTATATATATAATCTGTATATACACACATATACACATACCTCTAGATATATGTATGTATATGCAAATATATAGAAAGCATGATATCCCAAAATCTCAGCGTCATTTAAACAACATATTTGGAATCCTCAAATATTTTTGTATAAACATATACTGAAAAGCAGGATCTTTAATTTTTTTAGGTCACATAAAATCATATACACATCAGATTTAGGGAACTATGGCATGCATTCAGATATGTACAGTATTCTTGGTTTTCTTTATCATTTTAATATTTGTATATTTTATTTATATCTCTATTATTGTGGATCTTACCTCCCCACCTGATGTGTTCATTCTTTACTTCTACAATCCATCCAAAAACCACAATGGCCAATTCTGAGAAGACTTTAGATTTATAAGTTGCTGTGTGTGTGTGTGTGTGTGTGGTCATACACAATTAAACTTCATAAAGTATCACAACATCTTAATAAGAAATGTCATTATGGATAATAAATCAATAAGCTGAGTTCATAAAATTTTCATGATTAGGATAAATGGCAAAACATAAGATAAAATAAGGTGTATAAATGATTTAATAAAAAATAAACTTTCAGTGTGTAGACTAAGCCTAGGGAGCATTTACATCTCTCTTGTACATCTTTTCCATCATCATCTGTCTAAATCTTTATCTTCAATTACTCATATTTAAAATGGTATTTAAAGGGTATACTAGATTTTCACTGAGCAATAGGTATCTTTTAACAAGTTATAGCTACTCTCAACCCAATGAGACTGGCACCTGCTTGGAGCAGAGATTATAAGAAAATGAAGACCGGTTTTAGCTATCAATGATTATTATTTTTAGACCTTAATTCTCTTAGGTTACCCTAGGGAGTGGCACTAAACACAGGTCTTCAGTTGTAGTTTAGTAGTCCAGTTGGATCTTGGCACCTATAGGCATTGCCTTAATAGTTGTTTGTTATCTTCCCTTTTTACTCTTTCTACTATATTCTACCAATTTTTTTTAAAATGGTATTCTTTATTTAAGGCAATATTCTTTCTTCCTTTTTTTGTGTTCATGAGTCATAAGCAATTTTTAAAATTTGAAACTAGAATTAATACAAGTGCTTAAGTCCTAAATTATATTAATTCTAGTTTCACATTTTTAAAATGTGCCTAATTCAATAAGATTCTCCTAATTGGCCTTAGCTCTAGCTCCATCCCTGGTCTATTTAATCCTTCATTGACTTTAGCAAACTTTTCATTGATTCTGGTGTCAGAAAATCTTGTTTAAATATTAGCCTTTATGGTTAGTATCTGTGTGATGCTGGTGAATGACTTAACCTTCTAAGACTTCAATTTCTTCATTTGTTAATTGTGGAATTTTGACCTCTGAAGCCACTTAGTCTATCTTTGAATCTACTTAATTACAGTATTACTATGATCCTACAGACCAAGAATTCTCAAAATTTTATGTCATGGACCTTTTTGATACTCTGAGATAAAATTACTAGATATCTTTTCAAAAAGATAGTTTTATAGGCATAAAATAAGATGCATAAGATTACCAAGAAAATGTATTATATTGAAATACTTATATCAATATATTTTTAAAATAATATTTACAGATCACTTGGATCTCCAAGTTAAGGACTTCTGTTTCAGTTCCTTATATTTTACTGTTATTACTTTCCTCATCACTCCCTGTAGATGCACACTGAAAAGGGAAATATTTATTCATTTAATATCCCCTTTTTCTTCCAAAATTCAATTGAATATTGAAATATAGGGGAAGCATGAGCCAGCAGGAAGCATAAGGCAATGGTTTCCTTCCAAAGATATCAAAGCCCCATGGCAAGCATTGTCTCATTAATTTTCAAAGTTTCCCCAGAAGAAATATGGCAGAAAAAATTTAGCAGGACTTGATGGTGGATAAGGATGTCCTTTACTGGAGGACTTAGTTTCTATCTGAGAGCTCTCTGGAGACTCAGTTCCTAACTGGTGAGATACATCTCCCCCACCTAAATTCAGAGCAGAAATAGCAAGCAGATTATAGTCCTGTATGCTTATCTTGATCTCTTTGTTTGACTCAGCTAATGCAAAAGATCCTCTGCAAACAATATGATCTGTATAGCAAACATTATGCAATCTACCAATTTACAAATCAGGCCAGAACTTTAACAGATCTCTGCATCCAGGTTTTTCCAGAGGCCCTGAACATGAATTTAGAATTATGTGGTTGAATGTAGCAGAGAACCTGAGATATGCAAGGGAGGAACCATCACTTTTTAAGGTCTTCAAATTCTAAATGGAAATACAAGCAACTAAGGAGAAAAACTAAGTTTGGAAATCTACCAGGAAAATCTTTAACATCTTCTCTTAGATCTCTAAACATAGTAGTTATAGATAAGAGATCAAAAAGAGATGGGCAAGACATCTCTATCATTAGTCTATAATCTAAAAGTGTTCCTCATTTGCTATTATATCCATATAACTTTCTATCAAGGAGAGAATGGTTCTGCCTTTCAAATATGGCCAGTGCTAAAATCATAAAAGCAAATTAGCAACTGGCATTTAATTGATATTTTTAAAGTCTGAAAAACACTTTGCATATACATATAGTATACCACTTGTTTCACAAACAGCCCTATGATGTAGGTGCTCTTATTATGTAAATTTTACAGACAAGGAAATTGAGGTTCAGAGAAGTTAAGTGACTTCCCTAGACCCACACAAAGATCTCTAGCAGGATTCAAAGCCAAATTTTATTTACTCCAAATGCTATGCATTTTTGGTTATACCTTCCACTGTTTATCAAAGGACAAAGAGCCTAAATTAGATCAAATTATTCAATACATCTAAAGTACTTTGCAAACTTTAAAGCATTACATAAATGCTACCTGTTACTAAACAACTTGATCAAAACTAAATCACTAAATCCTCTCTTGCTTTGTTTATTCACCAATATCACTTTTTAGGTTGCCAGGATATTTAGCTTCCTACTTAGGAGTCAGGAAATCTATTCTCCTATTAAATATCTATATAACCTTGGGCAAGTTATTTCACTAAACTTTACCTGAGTGCCTCTTCTGTGAAATGATGATCCTATATCCCTACCATCTTTTCTTTACATGATTTTAATGAGAATCAAAATTTAGAGAAACTATGAAAGGGTTTTGATAGCATTTCTAAGTCCAGAAGAGTAGTGACTATACTTATATGTGGGACCAGTAACAATATTTGAGTGTGATTCCATATTATTTCTTTCAGGGTTAAATTCCCACCTTGATTTCTTTTGTTGCAATGGAAGTCCATTTACTCTCACTCTATCCCATACGAAATGTACTATGGTAGTTATTAAAGCTTTTACAAGTGTCTCCAAATGTACCTTCTTTTTCGGCACTCGATATAACATTTATAACAACGACTTGGCATTTTTGTCTTGACCTAAACTTACAAAGCATTATTTATATTAACTCTAATTTAAAATTATGACATCTCTAAAAGTTGCTCATTCTTTTTTTATTAATTATAACTTTTTATTGACAGTGCATATGCATGGGTAACTTTTTACAACATTATCCCTTGCATTCACTTCTGTTCCGACTTTTCCCCTCCCTCCTTCTACCCCCTCCCACAGATGGCAAGCTGTCCTATACATGTTAAATATGTCACAGTATATCCTAGATACAATATATGTGTGCAGAACCAAACAGTTCTCTTGTTGCACAGGAAGAATTGGATTCAGAAGGTAAAAATAACCAGGAAGAAAAACAAAAATGCAAACAGTTTACACTCATTCCCCAGTGTTCCTTCTCTGGGTGTAGCTAATTCTGTTCATCGCTGATCAATTGGAACTGAATTGGATCTTCTCTTTGTCAAAGATATCCACTTCCATCAGAATACATCCTCATACAGTATTGTTGTTGAAGTATTTAATAATCTCCTGGTTCTGCTCATTTCACTCAGCATCAGTTCATGTACGTCTCTCCAAGCCTCTCTGTATTCATTCTGGTGGTCATTTCTTACAGAACAATAATATTCCATAAGAGTCATATACCACAATTTACCCAACCACTCTCCAATTGATGGGCACCCATTCATTTTCTAGGTTCTAGCTACTACAAAAAGGGCTGCCACAAACATTTTGGCACATACAGGTCCCTTTCCCTTTTTTAATATCTCTTAGGGATATAAGCCCAGTAGTAGCACTTCTGAATCAAAAGGTGTGCACAGTTTGATAACTTTTTGGGCATAATTCCAGATTGCTCTCCAGAATGATTGGATTCGTTCATAACTCCACCAACAATGCATCAGTGTCCCAGTTTTCCCACATCCACTCCAACATTCATCAGTATTTTTCCTGTCATCTTAGTCAATCTGACAGGTGTACAATGGTATCTCAGAGTTGTCTTAATTTGCATTTCTCTGATCAATAGTGATTTGGAACATTTTCATATGAGTGGAAATAGTTTCAATTTCATCATCTGAAAATTGTCTGTTCATATCCTTTGACAATTTATCAATTGGAGAATGGCTTGATTTCTTATAAATTAGAGTTAATTTTCTATATATTTTGGAAATGAGGCCTTTATCAGAACCTTTAACTGTAAAAATGTTTTCCCAGCTTGTTGTTTCTCTTTTAATTTTGTTTGCATTAGTTTTCTTTGTACAAAGGCTTTTTAATTTGATGTAATCAAAAATTTCTATTTTGTGATCAATAATGATCTCTAGTTCTTCTTTGGTCACAAATTCCTTCCTTCTCTACAAGTCTGAGAGGTAAACTGTCTTATGTTCCTCTAATTTATTTATGATCTCATTCTTTATGACTAAATCATGGACCCATTTTGATCTTATCTTAGTATACTGTGTTAAGTGTGGGTCCATGCCTAATTTCTGCCATACTGATTTCCAGTTTTCCCAGCAGTTTTTGTCAAATAATGAATTCTTATCACAAAAGTTGGGATCTTTGGTTTTGTCAAACACTAGATTGCTATAGTTATTGACTTTTTTGTCTTGTGAACCTAACCTATTCCACTGATCAACTAATCTATTTTTTAGTCAATACCAAATGGTTTTGGTAACTGCTGCTTTATAATATAATTTTAGGTCTGGTACAGCTAGGCCACCTTCATTTGATTTATTTTTTCATTAATTCCCTTGAAATGCTCAACCTTGTATTCTTCCAGATGAATTTTGTTGTTATTTTTTTTAGGTCATTAAAATATTTTCTTGTGAATCTGATTGGTCTAGCACTAAATAAATAAATTAGTTTAGGGAGTATTGTCATCTTTATATATTCACTTGGCCTATGCAAGAGCACTTAACATTTTTTCCAATTATTTAAATCTGACTTTATTTGTGTGGAAAGTGTTTTCTAATTTTGCTCATAAAATTCCTGAGTTTCCTTTAGTAGATAGATTCCCAAATATTTTTTGCTGTCAACAGTTATTTTGAATGGAATTTCTCTTTGTATCTCTTGCTGTTGGATTTTGTTGGTGATGTATAAAAGTGCTGAGGTTTATGTGGATTTATTTTGTATCCTGGAATTTTGCTAAAGTTATGAATTATTTCTAATAGCTTTTTAGTAGAATCTCTGGGTTTCTCTAAGTATACCATTATATCATCTGCTAAGAGTGATAATTTGGTTACTTCATTACCTACTTTAATTCCTTTAATCTTTTTCTCGACTCATTGCTGAGGCTAGCATTTCTAATACAATATTGAATAATAATGGTGATAGTGGGCAACCTTGTTTCATTCCTGATCTTACTGGGAAAGGTTCCAGATTTTCTCCATTATATATGATGCTTACTGACAATTTTAAATATATGCTCCTAACTATTTTAAGGAAAAGTCTATTTATACCTATCCTCTCAAGTGTTTTTATTAGGAATGGAAGTTGGATTTTATCAAGTGCTTTTTCTGCATCTATTGAGATGATCATATGGTTTTTGTTAGTTTGGTTATTGATATAGTCAATTATGCTAATACTTTTCCTAATATTGAACCAGCCCTGTATTCTTGGTATAAATCCTACTTGGTCACAGTGTATTATCCTGGGGATGATTTTCTGTAATCTTTTTGCTAATATTTTATTTAAGATTTTAGCATCAATATTCATTAGGGAGATTGGTCTCTAATTTTCTTTCTCTGTTTTCAGCCTACCTGGTTTAGGTATCAGTACCATGTCTGTGTCATAAAAGGAGTTTGGTAGGACTCCTTCAATCCCTATTTTTTCAAATAGTTTATATAGCATTGGAGTTAATTGTTCTTTAAATGTTTGGTAGAATTCACATGTAAATCCATCTGGTCCTGGGGATTTTTTCTTAGGGAGTTGGTTAATAGCTTGTTCTATTTCTTTTTCTAAGATAGGACTGTTTAGGATATTTACTTCTTCCTCTGTTAATTGCTTGGGCAAGCTCTATTTTTGAAGGTATTCTTCCATTTCATTTAAGTTGTCAAATTTATTGGCATAAAATTGGGCAAAGTAATTCCTTTTTTTTTATTTTCAATAATAGCTTTTTATTTTCAAAATGCATGCAAAAACAGTTTTCAACATTCATCCTTATAAAACCTTGTGTTGTAATTTTTTCCCTTCCTTTTCCTTTATCCCTTTCTCTAGAAAGCAATAATCCAAGGTTAAACATATACAGTTCTTCTATATATATATATTCATATTTATCATGCTGCACAAGAAAAGTCAGTTCAAAAAGGGAAAAAATGAAAAAAAGCAAACAACAACAGCAAAAAAGGCAAAAATACTATATTGTGATCTGTATTCAGTACCCACAGTCCTCTTTTTGGATGCAAATGGCTCTCTCCATCACAAATCTTTTTTTGGCCTGAATCACCTCATTGAGCCACATCCATCAGAGTTGACAATCACATAATCTTCTTTTTTCAGCAATATTTTTTTTATTTTTTTATTTTTTATTTTTTATTTTTTTTTATTTAATAGCCTTTTATTTATAGGATATATGCATGGGTAACTTTATAGCATTAACAATGGGCAAAGTAATTCCTAATTATTGCTCTAATTTCCTCTTCGTTAGAGGCGAGTTCTCCCTTTTCATTTTTAAGACTAACAATTCAATTTTCCTCTTTCCTTTTTTTTAATCAGATTTACTAAGGGTTTGTCTATTTTGTTGGTTTTTTCATAGAACCAACTCTTAGTTTTATTAATTAATTCAATAGCTTTTTTACTTTCAATTTTATTGATTTCTCCTTTTATTTTTGAGAATTTCAAGTTTAGTGTTTGACTGGGGGGGTTTTAATTTGTTCCTTTTCCAGCATTTTTAGTTGCAAGTCCAATTCATTGACCTTCTCTTTCTCTGTTGTATGCAAGTAGGCTCTAGAGATATGAAATTTCCCCTCATTACCACTTTGGCTGCATCCCACACATTTTGGTATGATGCCTCATTATTGTCATCTTCTTGAGTAATGTCTATGATTTGTTGTTTCACCCAATCATTCTTTAGTATGAGATTACTTAGTTTCCAATTATTTTTTGCCCTATTTTCCCCTGGCTTTTTATTGAATGTAATTTTCATTGCATCGTGGTCTGAAAAAGATGCATTTACTATTTCAGCCTTACTGCATTTGAGTTTGAGGGTTTTATGCCCTAAGATATGATCAATTTTTGTATAAGTTCCATGAACTGCTGAGAAGAAAGTATACTCCTTTCTGTCTCCATTTAGTTTTCCCCAAAGATCTATCATATCTAACTTTTCTAGTATTCTATTTACCTCTTTGACTTCTTTCTTATTTATTTTGTGGTTTGATTTATCTAATTCTGAGAGTGCAAGGTTGAGATCTCCCACTATTATACTTTTGCTGTCTATTTCTTCTTTCAGCTCTCTTAATTTCTCTTTTAAGAATTGAGATGCTACACCATTTGGTGTATATGTTTAATATGGATATTGCTTCATTATCTATGCTACGCTTTAGCAAGATATAGTGCCCTTCCTTATCTCTTTTAATTAAATCAATTTTTGCTTTTGCTTGATGTGAGATGAGGATGGCTACCCCTGCTTTTTTGACTTCACCTGAAACATAGTAAATTCTGCTCCAACCTTTTACTTTCACTCTGTATGTATTGCCCTGCTTCAGGTATGTTACTGTAAACAACATATTGTAGGATTCTGGCTTTTAATTCAGGCTGCTAACCACTTACTCTTTATGAGAGAGTTTACTCCATTCACATTCATGGTTAAAATTGCCAATTCTGTATTACTTTAGCCATCTTGTTAACCCCTTTTTATGCTTTTCTCCTTTCCTTCCCCCTTCCCCTTCCCTAGTATTAAACTTGTAAGCACCACTTGCTTCTCACAGCCCTCCCTTTTTAGTATGCCTCTCCCTGCCTTAAAATTCCTCCCCCTATCTTACTTGTTTTCTTCACAATTTCTGTATTCCCTTTTGCTTAGCTTACTCCTTCCCTTTTTACTTTTCCCCTCCCACTTTTCAATGAGGTGGGAGAAGTTTCACCATAAATCGAATATGTGTAATATTTTTTTTCTTTTTAAGACAGTTCTGATGGCAGTAAGACACACACTATGTTCATCTCGCTCCATTCTTTCTCTTAGATATAATAGGTTTCCTTTGCCTCTTTGTGAGATGTAGTACCCCTACATTACCCTTTTCTGGGTACAATTTCCTTTCCACCTCTAGTTTCTACAACAAAATATACATGTGTTCTTTATATATCTTTATAGCAGAAATATAGTTCCCAAGATTTCTTTTTTCCTTTTTAGGTTTCTCTTGAGTTCTATATTTGGAGATCAAACTTTTTTAGTTCAGGTTTTTTCATCAGAAATAGATGAAATTCACTTATTTTGTTGAATGTTCATATTCTTCCCTGGAAAAAGATGCTCATTTTGGCTGGGTAAGTTATTTTTGGCTGCATACCAAGTTCTTTGGCTTTTCAGAATATCATATTCCAGGCCCTTCAATCCTTTAATGTGGATGCTGCTAGATCCTGGGTAATCCTTATTGTGGCTTCTCTATATTTGAATAGATTTTTTCTAGCAGCTTGTAATATTTTTTTTTTTGGTTTAATAGTTCTGGAATTTAGTCACTATATTTCTTGGAGTTGTGATTTTAGGGTCCCTTTCAGTAGGTGATTAATAAATTCTTTCAATTTCTATTTTACCCTCTGTTTCTATAACTTCTGGGAAGTTTTTTTTTTTTTGATAATTTCCTGAAAAGTAGTGTCCAGGCCCTTTTTTTTCCATCATATTTTTTGAGGAGTCCAATAATTCTCAGATTGTCTCTCCTAGATCTATTTTCCAGGTCTGTTATTTTCCCAAAAAGGTATTGGACATTTTTTTCCCCATTGTTTCATTTCTTTGATTTTGCTTGACTGATTCTTGGTGTCTCCTTGAATCATTCAATTCCATTTGTTCAATTCTGATTTTTAATGTGTTATTTCTTTACTCACTTTTTTATATCCTTTTCTAATTGTCCAATTGAGTTTTTAAGTGAGTTGTTTTGTTATTTGGATTTTTTTTTCATTTTGCAAATTTTATTTTTTAGAGAGCTATTTTCTTTTTCCAAATCACTAATTCTGTTTTTCAAAGATATGATTTCTTTATCCACTCTCTCTTTAAATAAGTGGGATGACTTATCCAGACTCTCTTGCCAAGCTTCCCTTTCCTTTTCCCATTTTTCTTCTAGTTCTCTTGTGAGAGCCTTTTTAATTTCTTCTCTGAGAGTCTTGTGTGTTGAGGACCAGATCATATCCCCTTTTGGGGATTTATCTGGAGACAGTCTGTTTTTAGTCTCCTCAGGATTTAAAAGTCTGCTCTCTATCCATATAGAAGCTATCAATAGTTAAGAGTCCATTTAAATTTTTTGCTCATTTTTTCAGAGAAGAATCAAAGAAGACAAACTAGCAAAAAAAATAAATGAAGTCTGTTTATTTTGAGGGGGGTGAGGGGCTGGATGGTATTATTGAGTTTCCTCTACAGACTGTGGTTGGGAGGTGGGGAGGGCAACAGCAGCACTGGCAGGACAGCAATGGCTGCACTGTGTCTGCACTCTGAGATTCTAAGACTCTGAGAGTGTGCTGAGACACTCCAGGTGAGTGTGGACAGGTTCCAAGAGACCCTAATTTTGGGGGGTTATAGCCTTTACCTCCTTTGTTTATAGCTTCTTTGCTGGTCTACTGGCTGCCAGGGCAAAATATCCACACTGTGATAAAGTTCTTTCCGCAGAAACAGCTGAGATCACACCCTACCCCCTTCCAGTATGCTCAGTGTGAGCTGCCTGTCGTTCTGGCTAGTGCAGTTTGTGCCTGGTCTATCTGTCCCCACCCTTGAGCAAAAACAGACCTTTTCTGGAAAATTGCAAGGATGTCTTCTCTTGGTAATTATTTGCGAGTTGTTTTTCCAATCAAGCACTAATTCCAAGGCTTGTCATGAAATAAATTCTGAGAGCAAAGATGGAAATTAAGTAGATGTGTGTGTCTTCTCTGCCGTCTTGGCTAGAAGTCAAAGTCTCTCATTCTTAACATGATATAAGAAAGGCATGTCCCAGGAATTAGAACAGATTATTAGGAAACCAAATTACCATTCTTTGCAGATGATATATTGGTGTACTTAGAGAATCCTAAGGGAAAGAAAATGATAAATGTTGGAGGGGATGTGGGAAAACTGAGACATTAATACATTATTGGTGGAGTTGTGAACTGTTCCAACCATTCTGAAGCACAATTTGGAACTATGCCCAAAGGGCTATCAAACTGTGCATACTCTTTGATCCAGTAGTGTCTTTACTAGGCCTGTATCCCAAAGAGATCATAAAAAAGGAAAAATGACCCACGTGTACAAAAATGTTTGTGGCACCCCTTTTTGTAGTGGAAAGAAACTGGAAACTGAGTGGATGCCCATCAGTTAGTGAATGGCTGAATGAGTTATGGGATATGAATATTATGGAATATTACTGTTCTATACGAAATGATCAGCAGGATTATTTCAGAAAAGCCTGGGGAGACTTACATGAACTGAATGCTAAGGGAAGTGAGTAGAACCAGGAGAACATTGTACACAGTAACAAGATTATATGATGATCAATTCTAATGGACATGGCTCTTTACAATAACACGGTGAGTTAAAGCCAGTTCCAATAGACTTGTAATAGAGAGAGCTATTTGCACCCAGAGAAAGGACTGTGGGGACTGAGTGTGAATCAGAATATAGTATTTTCACTTTTTTGTTGTTGTTTGCTTATATTTGTTTTCTTTCTCATTTTTTCCTTTTTAAACTGATTTTTCATGTGCAACATTATAATTGTAGAAATTTATATACAAGAATTGCATATGTTTAACATATATTGCATTATTTGATCTAGGTGAAGGGGTGAGGGAAGGAAAAGAAAAAAATTGAAACACAAAGCCTTGCAAGGGTGAATATTTAAAATTAGCTATGCATATGTTTTGAAAAAAAAAAACTTTAAAAGAAAAAGGGCCTGTATGTGCAAGAATGTTTGTGGCAGCCCTCTTTGTAGTGGCCAGAAACTGGAAACTGAGTGATGCCCATCAATTGGAGAATGGCTGAATAAACTGCGATATATGAATGTTATAGAATATTACTGTTCTGTAAAAAGTGACCAATAGAATGTTTTCAGAAATGCCTGGAGAGACTTACATGAACTGATGCTGAGTGAAATGAGCAGGACCAGGAGATCATTATATACTTCAACAACAATATTGTATGATGATCAATTCTGATGGACGTGGCTCTCTTCAACAATGAGATGAACCAAATCAATTCCACAATATTGAATAGAACCAGCTACACCCAGCAAAAAAACTTTGGGAAATGAATGTGAACCACTACATAGCATTTCTAATCCCTCTATTTTTGTCCGCTTGCATTTTTGATTCCCTTCACAGGTTAAATTTACATTATTTAAAAGTCCAATTCTTTTTGTGCAGCAAAATAACTGTATGGACATGTATACATATATTGTATTTAACATATACTTAAACATATTTAACATGTATTGGTCTACCTGCCATCTGGGGCAGGGGGTGGGAAGAAAGAGGGGAAAAATTGTAACAAAAGGTTTTGCAATTGTCAATGCTGAAAAATTACCCATGCATATAACTTGTAAATAAGAAGCTGTAACTAAAAAAAAGAAAAGAAAAAACTTTAATAAAAAATGCATGTTCCATCACTGCACAATATTATCAAATTTCTGTTTGAAAAACATACACGCATATGCAAAGTAACATAAAATGTGAGAGAAACACTGTGGGAAAACAAGAAAATAATACACAAGAGATGATATGTGTGCATATATATTTTTCCCCTCCCCTATTGTAAAGGATGTCTAGTAAAACACTGAAATTCTTCTAACCACTGTCAGAGAATGAAGCAGGAGCTTTTTAGTCAAAAGAAGTTCAAACCTTCTAAACTGAAATATCCAGGTCATAGAAACATTCACTTCTGTAACATAGTTCTCATAACCTGCACACAGGAAAAGTACAAGACTATTCCAGGTCAAGAAGGCTGATTTAATTTTTTTCTTCATGTTTATTCCTTAGGGTGGGGGTAAAAACTTGCCATTTTTAAAGGCTTACATTGGAAAGTTCTTGTTTTTAAGGTTGTATTAAATATTACAAATTCTTCTCTGCACGTTTGTCAATTAATTCTTGAACTTCAAATAAGATGATTGCAATTATCAGTGAACCACATAGGACAATTAAGTTTTTTCTGCCTCTCACTTGAACTAAATTCATATTTTTATTTAGTCTTCTGTTTTTAGTGTGTCTTGTTAAAAGGCTTTATACATTAGAATTTAATTTTCAGAGATACCATGGAACGATGGATAGTGGGCTGATTACCTTTCAGGTAATCCTCCATTGAAGGCCTACCTAAGGGACATATAGAGAGATTATATGACTATAGACATGACTATTAACCTCCCAGAGATCCAGGCGAGTCTGAAACTATCAGTGGCAAGGAAGGTGCCAATCTGTACTGACTGAGGCAGTTCCTCAGTAGGCATTCCTTACAACATTTAAATCACAGATACAGTCACTATTCCACATAGATTTATCAAGAGAAGGAAAGTTGGTAACATTCTAGTCAATCTCTCTCATGTTACAGATGATGAAACAGAGGGTGTAGAGTGATTTATCCAAAATCAATCAATTAACCAATAATCATTGCTTAAGTACTATGTGCCAAGCAATGTTCTAAGTGCTGAGAATACAAAACAAAACAAAACAAAAAAACAAATGAAGCACAAAACAAGAAAAAAAAAAGTCCTTGTCTTCAAACTCTTACATTCTACTAGGGCAGAAAATACATGCATAAATGGATTGCTTGGTTGGTTGGTTGTTGTCTGTTCTCAAAGAGAATCAAAATGGCATCACCATGTTGTGGGCAAGGTACAATATGTCCAACCATGGCTGATCAGATCAATAAGAACATATAAAAGAAACATAGAAGGAACATAGCTACTTAGTGCACAGTTAAGACTCAAGGATAGGTCTCAATTCTTAGAGAACAGCTTTCTCCACTAATAACTCTTGTCAAGGCATGCTTGGGTACTTGTTACTATTTGTCCTATTCCTGAAATTGATGTCTTGATTGAAGAGTTAAGTACACATGGTCTGCTAGAAATAGAACAAAAAATCCCAAGATACAGATTTTTCCTTTTGTATAGTTGACCTCTTCTAAAAGATAACACTTTAGAGACTCAAGAGGTAGCTTCTTTTATTGTACCTATTCCTGTAACTAGAGGGAATGAAAAAAGAAAGGAATCTGATAGAATGAAAAAGAAGGGTAATTCTGTGTGTGTGTGTGTGTGTGTGTGTATAAAACACACAAATGTATATGTAGAGATAGATTTGATCATGCTAAGCCTCAGAATAAGGAGAAAAATTAAAATAAATGGTCAATTACCTCTTAATTATATATTTATACAAATATACAGAGAAGGATGGTCATTCTAAGAATCCTCTCTAAATGGGGATTTGGGAGGCATGGCAAGTGTAATGTAATGTTGAAAATGTTGTGATGTGTGTCTATCTGTTGAGAATATTATGAGCACACCTTATCTTTGGGATAAGTGGAGAGTATTCAATCAAAGGCAAGAAAGTCTCAATGGGAACACTGTTTTATGACTTTAGCTAATAAAAAGAGGGGAAAGGTATCTATTTTTTCTATTAATCAATACTTAAATATTTTATTGAACTCTTGTTATATGTCAGGCCCTGTGTTAAATACTGAGGTTATAAACAAAGCTTAAAAGCACATACATAAACACATAATCCTTGCACTTAAGGAGAGCATATTTTAATGGTGGAGACACATATATCATATAAATGTTGCATCATCTTAGGGAAAAAAAACACTAGGAGTAGGGAGACAAGAACAAAAAAAAAGCTCTCTTACTGAATGTGGAATATGAGCCAAATATTAAATGAAACCAAAGTAACCCGAATGTGGATATGAGGAGGAAGAACATTCTAGGCATGGTGGACAGTCAGGGAAAAGGCAGAAGATAAAAATTATAGGAAAAAGGTCAGTGACATTGGATCACAGGAAAAATGAAAAAGAATCAAGTATAAGAAGACTGAAAATATAAAAACAAAAGAATACATTAAAGATTGTATGTATCACTTGCCATGGGTCTATTCATTTAGGAATCTAGGTTCAGAATTACTAATCAAATAGTACTACAGAAGTAGCAAATGAGTAAGAATATAGTGATCTAAACTCAGAGATCTAAGATGAAAAAGGTAGAAGAAACACCAAATATAAATGAAAGAATTGATCCCCTGCCATTCTAAAGCAATTGAAAAAGCAGAGAATTTCTATGGACTCAGTAGCATTTCTCAAAATTGTTGATCTCAGGAGGATCCATTTACATTTAAAAAATAAATTGAGGATTCTGAATAAAGTTCTTGTTTGCGTGGATTATAATAATAAAAACTAACTATATTTGAAATTAAAATGTTTTAGGATTATAGCTATTATTAGACAAATAGTTTTGACCTCACAGACTTACTGAATGGGTATAAAGGATTTCCTTGATTTCTGGATTATACTTTGAGACCCTCTGGGTTAGACATGGAGACCTTGGAATATATATGAAGAAGTAACCAAAAATCAACAGTTACAATTCTCAAATCTACCTATCATGCTCCAACCTCCAAATTGATAGACAATCTTGCATCTCCAACTAAATTTCAGACATCTCATACAATATGTCCAGTAGACAACTTTCACTCTACATGTCATAGACTGACATTATTTTTCTCCCTGAATCCTATGCCTATCTTTCCCTAACTTCCTTATTTCTATAGAGGGCAATATCATCATCCTCCCAATCCTCCCAGTCACACTTACCACTTAGGAGTAATCTTCCTCGATGACTCTCACAGCCCCCTATCCCTACATATCCAATCTGTTGCCAAGACTTATTGACTTTATCTTTCTTACATTTCTCAAAATCATCCCCTTCCCTTTTCTGGCACTGCTTCTACTCTCCTGGCCCTCATCATCTCATTCCCGGACTTTTGCTATAGCCTATTGGTGTGCTTGCCTGCCTCAGGTTTCTCACTACTCCTATATATTCACCACTCAGCTAGAAAGTAATTTTCCTAAAGCATAGGTTTGACCATGTCATCCCTTGTCCCCACCCAATTAATAAATTTCCAATGGTTTTGATTTGTGTCTAAGGAACAAACAAGATCCTTTGTTTTGACATTCAAAGCCCTTTATAACTTAACTCTCTCTCTTTCCATTTTTCCTACATACTTCTTTACACATGCTCTTTGATCCAATGACACTTGCTTTCTTGTTGCTCCTCAAAGGAAATACTGTATTTCACAGGTCCAGCTATTCTCTCTGGTTATTCCCTATTCATGAAATGCTCTCTCTCCTCAACTTTGGCCTTCTCTAAATTCCAAATGAAATCCCATCCTCTGCAAGATGCCTTTCCCAACACTTCTTAATTCTAGTATATAGAATGATTAATTTCTTAATTATTTTTTATTTATCCCATAAATTGTTTACTTTGTGTATATTCTATATATTTGTTTGCATATTGTCTCTCATTCGATTGTAAGTGCCTTGGGTTCAGGGCTTTTTGTATCCCTAGCACTTAGCACAGTGCCTGATGCATAATAGGAGTAAAATAAATATTTATACTGAATGACTTCGATAGGAGAGTACTCTATCATGTTTAATATGTTATCTGAGGGGTAAATTAACAACAGCATTAAGTTTTTAGAGAAGTATGAGAGCAATAGGGACAAAGGACTATGCCTTTGTTCTTGGTAGGAGGGGGGAAGATCTGAAGCTAGAAACATCCAAAGGGTAAGCTAAATGGAAGAAATGTAATATTTAAAGAAGATAAAGATATGTCAATAATCCCTACCTACTGCTTACTGCTATGAAAACAAATACAAAGTTAACTAGGAAAAAACCACCAATGACCAAATATAAAGAAAAGACCTCTGGCCTTTTGAAATTTGAGTTTATAAAACTCAAAGTTACATAGAACCACAGTTCATTGTTTCAATTTTTCAGATAAGGAAACTGAGAACAATTGATGAGGTGATTTGTCTAAGTCCCCATCAATCAGTAGCAGAGGTGCAGGTTTAACCCAGGTCTTAAATTTCCAAACCTATAATTATCCATTGTACTTTGCCATTCTTTCAAGCTAGTCATTTCTGAATTCTGCATTATAGTCCCCTAGAAATCCTACATGTGGCACCTAGGCATATGTGGTTAACCAGTCAGGAGGCCGGAAAGGTAGATCATATCCTAACTATCCTGGAATTGCAGATTGTAGGATTTGTCCCCAACTCAGTAACAACTATAACTGATTCTATAACACTCCCTTACTTTCGCTTCTCACTCTGCAATGTGAGCTCTCACCTCCCCAGTATGATTCCTCAAGTCAATTATACCTTAATCAGGTACCTACAATAACAAATGTGCAAGTGAAAACTTCCTCTCTGCTCTCAAACATATCCACTCACTGTCTCAGAGATTAGCTTCTGGCTATGGCAAAACCAAGGGCTATCTTTGGGCAATCATAGGCAAGAAATAGGTTCCCTACAATAAACAATGTCCTTTTCTTGGTTTTGTTTTTCTTTATTTTATTTTGGATAGGAGAAAGAAACTCATAGGTTGAGCAAGTATACATAACTTGTGATTGCCCTATAGACCTTTTTTGTGTTATGTTATTCTAAAATCCACCTTTTTTCTGAACTTTACCATTATTGTCTAGGGAAGTGTAGGAAAATTTGCATAGTAATAGGGGTCACTAAATTATACATAAGGATCTCTATGAACTGCATATTGACATAGCAAGCTACTCATTAATATTACCTATATTCTATTGGGTTTTAATTATTTTTAATATTTCTCAAACATTTTATTCTAGTTTCTTTGTTGTCGAGAGTATGGCATTGGCTTGGGACTATATATTTGATGTCTGTGCTCTAGTGCAACACTATCCTGTCAGTAACCTAGATTGACTTCTTTGGAACCTTATGATTCTTCTTTATATTATGTATCCAATAAGTTGTCAGATCTTGTTAGCTTTCTCTCTGTAAAGTCTTCTGAATTCTTCTCCTTCTCTCTCTGTCTCTGTTTCTCTGAATTTCTGTCTCTCCCCACCCACGTGCACACACATGTGAACATATATATGCATGCTCTATCCCTCTATTTCAGAACTTCATCACCATTCTCCAGGATTATTAGAAAAGCCTCCTAATAAATATTTTAACCTCAAGTATCTGTTCATTCCAGTCCATCTTTCACATAGTTTATAAACCATGGGTCTAAGCATGTTACTTCTGAACTCAAAATCCAGTGCCTCCTATTGATTCTAATATCAAATATTATTTCATCTTCATCTCATTATCTTAACATTTCTATTTTTCTTATAATATGCATAATTATTATAAACTGCTTATGTTTATACATAAGTAAACATACACATTTTCATACTTAATCTTATTTTAACAACTATTGGGTGAACACAGTCAAACAAGTTTAGAGACTATTGTTTTAATCAATCAAAGCAAGCACTAAATTAATGAAGGTCAAGTTCGGTTCAGGAACAAAGAAATTAATAAGCTGAAAAGAGTCAGAAGCAGAAATAGAAGTATTAGTTATCTTAATAATATTTTACATTTGCAAAGTACTGTAAAGCTTGCAAATCACTTTACATAATTATTAAATCCAAACCTCAGAACAACCCTGTGAAGGTGATAGAATATAACATGTACTATATAAATGTTTTATAGTAATTATAGTAATTCAAATTTTCCAAATCCTGATTTATTAATAATAATAACCATCTCTGTTATTAACAAAGTCAAACTTTGAATTATTTGAACTAATTAAAATTTGACTTCTCATGTTTTTACTACTTTTATTCAACTATTTATTACTATTATTCAGAATTTGAACCCTTTTCTTCTTATTATGACTAGCATGCCATCCACTGTTTCCAAGCAATAATTTGATCTAATATCTTTCCTAATTCTATCAAAAGATAGAGTCATAATTCTGCTTGTTTAGACAGTTAACTCTTGAGATTAGTTATGACATAAAATGGAGCATTTTTATAATATAAGTAATTAGAAATAGAAGGGGATTTACAGAGCTGAAAGGCAGAAAGAGCCTTTAAAATAGGAAAGGAAAAGAATATAGATCATTAAAATAAAGTGATATTGCTGAAAGGTATTTGAAGAGACTAAGAAATCAAATATCCCTCAATTTTAAAGATTCAAAGATGAGAAGCAGCTTTTGACTGTACAAGCTAGTTAGAGGTAGATCCTAGGTTAAAATCAAGTCTGCAATACAAATTCACAAAATTTCTCACTAGACAATATTAAGAAATCCTTTACAACAATAATAGCAATATGTCCTTGCTTCACCAACTCACAAGAACAATAATTTTATATCATCAGAGCTTCTATTTCTCCTTGATGACTTAAATATGACTCAAGAATGGCAAAATAACTAAGTAACCAGAGATCATCATCAAACAAGATACTTATTCCCTTGCAGTTAATTTAAATATCTCTTTTTTATCTTATTTATTCTTTTTTGCTTATTTTATGAATAAAGCATTAAGTAAAAAGGAGAAACAAATCATAAGTATTGACAAATATGAATTAGCGCTTACATATCTACATGTAAATGTATATAAAACTCAAAAAGTAAGTTATGCTTTGTTATAATCCATATACAAAAGAAGAAAATGAAGTTTTTGGTTTAATTATTAGGGTAAGATAAGGCAAAAATGCATTGCTTTTTTTTTCTGTGAATTGCTCTTTAGGCCCATATGTATGTGTATTTAGCTGGATAAATAGATATATACACATAAAAATACATATGTGTGCATAACTAATATCAATATCCAAGGGTAGAAGAAAAAAGGATGAAATTTATCAGTACTGAGATATATAATATGCATCTAGAACATTTTTTAAAAGACTGAATTAGAATTATCCATTACAAAATTAAGAATTAAAGACCTTCTTTCTAATATCTGCCAGGCCCTAAACCATTAAAAAAAAAAAGGAAATGAGATTTTAAAGTTATTTCCCTTGGTTTATTAATAGCTTCAATAATTAAAACTAATAAAATCTTTTATATTCTTAAAGTGTGAAAACTTGACTGTGGAGAATAAAATAATATAATTAATTAGTTAATTATTTCCTAATCACAAGACTATGTGCTATATCTATTCTATATGACATGTTCATTCCATATTTATAATGAGTTGACAATACAATGCCTCCATCTATCTCTCACATCCCACTGGATCTTAACATAGTCTTTTGTAAATAATAAATATACATTGAATATTTTTTGAGTTAAAACATTGCTTACTTAATATAATCATCAAATACATACATTTTTGCTAAGCACAAAGAACATTTACTTTAAATAAAGGTGATTATACTATTGAGGGCAGATAACCTTTCAATAGTTTATAAGTCAGTAATCTTGTATTTACTATTTTAAATCTACTATAGCTAGTTCATAAAGTATTTAAACTTTTTATGTTGAAAAATTATTCTAATTATATAAACTTAATAAATATGAATTTATGTGAAGGGAACTGTATTCAGTGTTGGTATGCAGAGATGAAAATTGGCAAAACCCCTGTCTTTGTGGAGATCACTCTAACAGAGATGTTGAAAGATGGCTTTATTTAGTAGATAGCAAGCCAAGTTCAAAGTTAGAAAACAGAGAAATAAGTCCTGCCAGATTGCTTTAAAATTAAGACAATTACATAGATATTTCTAATATAGAATAGGCACTAAGTACAAAGGAAAATCTGCTTTAAAAAGTATTATAAGCAAATGGAAGGGCAACTAGATGTTGAAGCAAAAAGAGCAATGATACTGAAGTCAGGAGGATCTGGGTTCAGATCCAGTCTCAGACTCAGACACTTAATAGTCATGTGCTGTGGATAAGTCATTAACCCCAAGTGCTTCAACAACAACAACAACAACAAAATCAAATGAAGGAATGAGAGATTATTACTAATAAAGAAAATCAAAGATGGTTCATAGATGAATTGGACCTTGAAGAAAAAAAAAGGAAACTTTCAGGCATAGATGATCATTATACTGTCAGATAATACTGTATAACTCTGTGAGGAAGTAATATAAGTATTTTTAGCCACATTTAAAAGCTTCGGAAGACTATGTGAGAATTAAAATTGTAAGATTTTGTTTCCACATTTGAAAAGTTTCAGAGTCTCACAGCCTCCCTATTCACTGATATGGTAGAGAGGAATGTGATACAAGTTTTTATTTGTTATCCTAGCTGAGGAGAATTAAAGAATGTCATAAATCAACAGAAGTAACCATAGGTTATGGTTGAAAATGAATGATGTAGATATATGCCCCAGACAAGCTAATTTTTTTTAAAACTGAGCATACTTAATAAGCCTCATGTATATTAACTTTTCCTCTCTTAAGGAGGAGACATCCATCATTTTTGAGCATACGATGGAATGACAGGGGGAGGAGAAAACGTGGAAAAATATTAAGGTGTGCATATAGTGGGAATGTCATGAAATATTAGATTTTTGAAGCGTCTCCTCCACTGGCCGTCCATGCCTCTGAGGAGGCATGAGGAAGCAGGGCAAGATTATAAAATATAACTGCTGGTTTTGTCTTCTGTAAATTGCATTGAACCCTCTCAAAAGCATATGGTGCCTACTTCTTACAAGAAATATATAAAGATTTCATCCATTCACTCCAAGAATTTGGGTCTGAAGTTTTCATTTCTCAAATTTATATAACTTGTTCAAAGACTTCATTTTTTATTCTATATCACACAATTTCCCATACTATCTAGATCAGAGAAGAAAAACAATAGGTATGAAAAAGTGAAGAGTCTGATTTAGATGAAAAGGAATTGGATGAAATAATACTGTGAATGCAGGGAGGAATTAGTCAAAGATAAAGATCCAGTATTTTTTATTAATGGTTACTCAGAGATTAGCATAACTAATCAATAAAGTGATCTATCCATTAATTAAACAATTATTTAAAGAAGTGGGGGCAGAAGAAGGAAACGTTCATCAAGTGTCTAGTATATGCCAAGCATTGTATTTGAAATTGAGGAAAGAAGCACAAGTAATGAAACAAAATTCTTTTTTGTAAGAAACTTCTAATGTGTTAATAAGACAATAAGTAAACGTATGTATGTGTGTAGAGGGGTGGAGATTGGAATAGAACCTTCTTTTGACTAGTTAATAAGTTGACCATTAGCTTGAAAGCAGAAACATTAAAATGGGCACCCTGTGTTAATTTTGGCATTTTTAATGGGCTTTGAAGTTCTAAGAGACTAAATAAATGAGATATAAGGAATACGTTTCTGTCTTCAAATATGTGAAGATTTATGAAAGGGAAAAATAATACTTTTATCATTGTTCTTTAAATTTTATTTGCAGATAATATCATCTATTTTCTCACCTATGTTTTCTTGACAGATAGCTTCACATGGATGTTTTATTGATATTTCCAAATCTACATATCCAAATTTTAAAATAGCATTGTCTTTGTCAAAATTAACAATGAAAATAGTTTCCCCAATTCTTTGAAGAAATGATTTTCTTGACTCTTCCAAAGTCAATTAATCACTGAATTCATCAAAAGTCTAATAATTTTCAGTTTTATTTTTGTACATTTCTGTAGTTACATTTTAAAATGTTGAGTTTTAGTTCACTTTGATTCCACATTGTCACATGCGTCTTTCAGATTTCTTTAAAATCTTCATATTCTGTAGTCTCTTACAATGTCATATTCCTATACCATGATTAGTTTAGCCATTCAATAATATATGTGTACCTACTTTTCTTTTCAAAGTCCATTTCAAACTGTAGAGTTCTATGATCATAAAATCAATATACTATATTGGGAAGAATAATACATTCAAATACCTAAACATTGGCTCTTCTTTTGGAGGAAAACCAAACAAGAATATTTATGCATCATTATTGAAAAGAAATTCAATAAAGAAATGAATGGCTTTCAGTAGAAAACAGCATATGTGAGTTGGTGTCCAACCTCAAACCTGAGTTCACACATACACACCCCATAACCATGGAGAGCTTTTCTATTTATGTAATGATGGGAAAGGAGAGAATTCTGTAATAGATGCCATGGTTCATTGTCCTTAAAATTATAGCTAATTTTTCTTTCTTTAATATCTCAAAGATCCCATATATGGAGCTTTTGACATTCCAATAATAGGAAAGTTGCTCAAAAGATCTAAAAATAAAAACTTAAAATAAGAAATCTTTGAAAGGAATTATTAGAGAAATTTATGAGAACTGTTTTCTCTTCTCAGTATCTCAGAGGACTCATTATGAGAGGTTGGGGAGAGTAGAGAGGGAGAATTAATTCTAAAATGTAAAGTTATGATTCTTGCCAATCTTGACCTTTCTTTCTGGAGGTAAAGATAAAGGTTATTATTAATAGAGTTGTAAAAGCTTGCAAAATCACTGGGCAAGAAGTTCTCAGTTCTGTTTCTCTCCTCTTCTCCTAGAAATAGGATGCATTTAGTGCTTATTGAATTCAAATCATTGACTGAATTTAAGTGGCTCTAAGATACTTACCTTCTACTTTTTAATTAATGTCATCTGTTTATTATTTGGCTTTTGGTCTTCCCATAACAGAAACTTTTGCTTAAAGATAATAACTATTGAGTCCTAGACATGATAATCTATCAATCAATATTTCTTAAATGCCTACTATTTTTCAGGCACTGTGCTAAAGGCTGAGAATGCAAAAAGAGGTAAAGATGTCCCTGTGATCAAGAAACTTAAAGGGGGAAACAAAATATAAATATACAAAGCAAGCTATATCCAGAATAAATAAGAAACAACTAATAGAGGGAAAGTACTACAATTAAGAGGGGTTGGGAGAGGTGTCCAGTAAAAGGAAGGATTTTAACTGGTTTTAAAGGAAGTCAGGGAAGTCAATGTTCAAAGCAGAGGAGGGGGATCATTATAGATATGGGGGACAGCCAGAGAAAATGCCTGGAATTATGATGTGGAGGGTCTTTCTTCTGGATGAGAAAGAGTAAAAGAAGAGAGAATAAGTTAATAATAAGTTAATTTTAGTGAATTACTAGGGGAAACAAGAAACAATGTGACTTTCTCAGTGTCATGGAGCTAGTTATATGCTCAATGTGTTTTTATCTCAGAGATCCCAGAGATTATAGTTCACTTCTGTATTAACATTTTACAGTTTACAAAACATTTTCTTCTCTAGAAATCTGTGAGGTACATAAGTTGTTCAAGTTTTATTATTGTCCTTTGGGGCTGAGGAAAACAAGATTTGTAAATGTTAAGTAGCCAGGTCACATAACTAGTGGATGAAAGAGAGGGGATTAGACCACAGA
This sequence comes from Sarcophilus harrisii, assembly GCF_902635505.1. Taxonomy (NCBI): domain Eukaryota; kingdom Metazoa; phylum Chordata; class Mammalia; order Dasyuromorphia; family Dasyuridae; genus Sarcophilus; species Sarcophilus harrisii. Next base: position 323,928,673 of record NC_045428.1, read on the forward strand.
TATTTTTGCTCTATGACCAGGACTTTTTTCATTATAACCCCTTACTTTTCTATTCATAGAAATACAAAATATCTAGACTTGAGAGTTAAATAAAACCAGATTGTACCCTTAGTTCTTTTATTGGTATAACAGTTGTATGATCATAAGCAATTCTCTCCATCTTCATTTTCTCATCTGTCAACTCGGGCTAATTTTTTGATGTTCAGGTTTTTTTCAGTCCTGCCTTACTCTTTGAAATATTTTGAGTTTTGAGTTTTATTGGCAAAAAGTAGTGTAAGACTGCTACTTCCTTCTCCAGCTCATTTTACAGATGAGGAAACAGAAGCAAACAGAGTTAAGTGATTTGCTCAGGTTCATAAAGATAGTAAATATCTGAGGTCAGATTGAACTGAGGAAGCTGAGTCTTCCTGATTCCAGGTCTAATACTCTATCCATTGCATCACCTAACTTTCCCAAAAGAATTCTATAAAGCTCAAATGAAATGATGAAACAGATGTTTAAATACCCTGAAAAAATTAAATTGCCCCAGCAAATATTTCAACATAACAGACATACTGGATCCTTGGGAAATCAACCTCATTTTCTGCACAGTATATGATGAATTCAGTAATAGACATTATTTGACATTCCTTAGGTTTCTAGAACACTAAAGCCGCTGATAATTCCATGGAGAGACCTCACCTTTTTCCTGTCCCCTCCAATTCAATTTTATTTTTCTGCCATTCAAAGACACAATGAAAACTCCATCAATCTCCTCTTGTCTTTCCTGTAAACCAGTATAAATTGTCTCTGGTTTAAATCTTATTTTTTGATACCATTGTCCACTAACCTGGATATAATATATAACTGATTTGGCTTATTTTATAAAAATGACATTCTAGGGGCTCTAATACAGACCCAATATCATGAATCATTTCTACCTGTTCTAAAGAAAAGGGAAGCTGAAGAAATAATGTCAACTTCAATAAAAGTGGAACGTGGCAATTTTTCAGAAGCCAGGAGAGAATTGTGGGAGGCAGGGTTATAGATGTGGCATCTCTCTAGTGAAATCAATTGATTTCCAAAGTGGGCTGCCCCTTTTGTATGCAATTCCACTAAAATGAGTAAGACCAAACAATTAGAAGATGAGGCACAGATATGGGAATTTCAAAATTCCTGGCTCCTTCACTTTCCTTAAATATTAGGTTTTTATTTGTTTGTTTTGAAGAGTAGAAAGATGTATAATAGTGTGTACAGTTTGAAGATGGAATATACAATTACCATCAGATTCTGTTGATAAAATCCTACAAAGGCACAGAATGGAAAAGGTTAACTTGATTGGAGGATATACTTTCGCTAATTAATAGTAAAGAAAGGATTGGATTGATAAAGTCATCCATAGTTATAGTTATAAACATCCTAAGTCATTGACCTTAATGTGGTAGTATGAAAGGATAAAAAATCCCACGTACCCTTTGCCTGAATATTTACTTTTTCCCCCGTTTGAATGTCATTAGATTTTTGCCTTTTTTCTCCTAAACTCCAAATTGATTAATTGTAATATAACAGCAAACCACAAAAATACATAAATTTTCTAGTATAACTATTTTAGGGTTTGAGAAGGCTTTGTTTGTTCTCAACTAATCAAAAATACATAAACCCTGGGTCATCTTCAAAGATACAATATTTCAATTGAATTATATTCTAACTATTTGTACCGATTAAATAAAAGGCTTCTGTTTCTTGCTTAGGATAAGAATCAATCAACCAATCAATCTTTATTTATTAAGACCAACAGGGGCAATAATGTGAAAGGTGTTAAATTTAAGGATACAAAAAGAGACAAAATCTAGTCCCTGCCCTCAAGGAAATCACTTTCAATTCAGCTGAGTGAATATCACAGATAAATATATAACCAAATAAAATGAATATAAAAATTAAATGCAAGCTGATTAGGAGGAAAAGTAGAAAGATGACAAATCACTTAGAAACTGGCCCACAACAGAATTTTTGATCTGAAATTTGAAGAGTATGACAAATTTCAATAGGTAAGAACAGAAAAGGAAATGTTTCTTTACTGTGGTGGACAGACAACGTGTGCAAAAGCAGAGATGCTAGAGAAATGGAATATTATGTTTTGGGAACAGCCAATAAGTAAAGTTACTTGCATTCATAACACTTGGTTATTGTTTGTTGAACTGAACTGAATTTTTGAACATTCCAAAAAGTTTATTTTGAGTTTTTAGTTTTAAAACACAATCTGTTAAGCAGGTAGTGATTCACAATGAGCCTGGAGTCAAGATCTTAGATAAAATCCAACCCAAGAGATTTACTATTTGTGTGACACTGGGCAAGTTACTTAAGCTAATATGTCTCAGTTTCTTCAACTGTAAAATGAAAATAACAATAGCACCCATTTTATAAGGTTGTTGTGAAGAACAAAGATATATTTGTAAAAGCATTCAAGTACCTAGCACATAGTGAGGGCTATAAATACTTATTCCTCTCCCTCATCACCCTTCTGGAATCCAAATGTCTTGATAGAGATACATACCCATGGTAAGCATCCTTGTTTTCAACTATAGTATATGTTAATGTCACATTTTAGGGAGTTCAGAGTAAAGATGTCTCAATAAATAAAGCAGAATTAATCAGTATGCAGAACTGCATTAGAATCCTTTTATTAACCTTCATGTAATTCATTCATTTAAAAAGTATGATTTAGCTATATTTGTTTCCATTTCTTAGAAATATTTGAATATAGAAATGCTACCACTCCAAAGTGTAAATAGAGATTTCTGAAGTGGATATTTATCAAAATACAGATTTCTTACTTTATTGTTGTTATATGTGAACCTTCTTGGTGGTCCATAGATATCTATATATTCTTTCTTTGAATAAATAGTTTTAAATTAAAATTTGAAATGTTAGTAGAGGCAGCTAAGTAGTTCAACAGCTAAAGAGCTGAATTTAGAGCCAAGAATATATGAGTTCAGATCCTGCTTCAGACTCTTACTTGCAAAGTAAACAGGTGCAAGTCACTTAATCTCTCTTAGAATTAGGTTGTTTTTTGTTTGTTTATTTTATTTCCTTTTTTGTCATTGTAAAATGGGTCTAATAATAGCACTTTACTTTCCACCATTGTTGGAAATAATAATTAAGATATGCAAAAATGCAAATCATTTAAGTTTTATAGAAATGCTAGGTCTAAAAAAATTGCAAAATTTCAATTAGATGTTAATGAAATAAAAATGTATTTCCCATTATACAGAGTGTCCTAAAATTAGAGCTTAAGGGAAATCTGTATGCCAATCAGCAAGACCATCATTTTATGGATGAAGAACTAGTCCTAGTCATATGGTGATTTGCACGCACACACACACACACACATACGAATATAGACCCTGCATTCAGAAATCCAAATTCTCTCCAATGTATCTTAAAGTAACATTAAGCTTCAAGGAGCCCTGGAGCCTGAGGCTCAGGAGACAACAGACAGATACAGATATGTAAAGGAAATAGAGAATGATATCAATGTTTTCAGAGTGACAATTTCTTTCCTCTTAACATTGGCTGAGTGGTCAAATCTTTAGGCTTTCCAGTCTACATAAAGTTCATTACTACGCAAGTATAGGCATTTAGCTTCTAAAAATTTTTCTGCAATAATTCACATTTATGAGAGCAACATAGCATGATAGATGGAGATACAGCTTCAGAATCAGTAATACCTTGATTTAAGATCAGCCTCAGCACATATTGACTGGGTGATGGGGGGGCAAGTCAATTAACTTCTAAGTGCCCAAGGCAACTGTTACACTACAAGTCATTTAATTTTCATCTACTCAAGGCAATTCTCTAACAATATTAGTTACAGATCAGGTACAAATTTGCATTGCAAATGAATGTTTCTGCTTGGGGAACTCTCAAAACTAAATCATTGTGAAAAAGAAAAAGAAAACTTTTGCATTTCTAATACAGTTACAATGAAGGGACAGAGTGACCTTTCATGAGACAAAAAGCTTGCAGAAAAATGGCAACTTTTATCATTATGCTTTCTTCTATTCCTGAAATTCCCATTCCACACTCCCTTGAATCTTACTCATTGCTCATATGAATCTTACTCATCTTTAAAAGTCCTCTTCATATTCCATTAGCTCCATGAATGTTTCCCTGACCTCTTGGCCTATGAGGGCTCTCCCTCATCTGAGCTATGATAAAACTATCCATATGATTCTTATTTCTTACTTTATCATATACTATGTTGTCTGTAAACTTTTCAAAGTAGAGTTAGTATGACTAACAAAAAAATAAACAAACAAATCACAGGATCAGAAAAAAATAATAAAATCAGAGACTCTATAGCTAAAAGGGACCCTAAATGTCACATAACCCAAACTTCTTCCTTTATACAGAAGGAACTGATGACCAGAGCAGTTAATCAAGAAGGATTGATTGAGCACTTCTAATGTTATAGGCTCTGTTTTAAGTACTGATAATATGCAGACCAAAAATCAAACCCTGCCCTCAAGGAGTTTGCAATATAATATGAGGAGATTACATGGAAGTAACTGAAGAGGAGATCCTGAAACTCTAAAAATCCTTAAAGGAGAAAATCTCCTTCAACTCTGCTTCAGTGAGGAACCCCACCCCACCCCACCCCACCCCCCCGCCCCCGCCCCCAAGGGACAAACAGTTTCATCCTTGTTATCAGTTTCAGGACTGAGCCGACCCCACCCCTCTTCATATTCTTAAGATTTACAGAGAATAAATAAAGGGCAATATGGGACTTGAAGGCTCTACTACCTAGGAGGACCAGGAAAGATATATTGTTGAAAATAGAATTTGAATCGAGTCTTGAAGGACTTCAGGGAAACTGTGGCTAAAAAGAGAGAATAGCATTCCAGGAATAGAAGAGGCCAATTAAAAATAATAATAATAATTAAAAAAAAAAGAAAAACAGGGATGGAGATGTTCAGAAACAATAAGTGGCTAGTATAGCTGGATTGTAGAGTACATAGAAGGGAATAAAGTATTCAAAGATTGGAAAAGTAGAAAAACTTTCACAGCATCAGTTCATGTAGGCCTCTCTAAGCCTCTCTGAAATCATCCTGCTAGTCATTTCTTACAGAATAATAATCTTCCATAGCATTGATATACCATGAGTTATTCAGCTATTCTCCAATTGATGGGTATACACTCAATTTCTAGTTTCTAGCCACTACAAAAAGGGCCGCCACAAACATTCTTGCACATACAGGTCCCTTTCCCTTCTTTAAGATCTCTTTGGGGTACAAGCCCAGTAGAAACACTGCTGAATCAAAGGGTGTGCACAGTTTGATAACTTTTTGAGCATAGTTCCAAATTGTTCTCCAGAATGGCTGGATATATTCACATTTCCACCAACAATGTATCAGTGTCCCAATTTTCCCACATCCCCTCCAACATTTAGCATTATCTTTTCCTGTCATCCTAGCCAATCTGAGGTATGTCGGAGTATCTCAGAGTTGTCTTAATTCGCATTTCTCTGATTAATAATGACTTGGAGCATCTTTTCACATGGCTAGAAATAGTCTCAATTTCTTCATCTGAAAATTATCAGTTCATATCCTTTGATCATTTATCAATGGAGAATGGCTTGATTTCTTATAAATTAGAGTCAATTCTCTACATATTTTGGAAATGAGGCCTTTATCAGAACCTTTGACTGTACAAATGTTTTCCCAGTTTATTGTTTCCCTTCTAATATTGTCTGCATTAGTTTTGTTTGTACAAAATCAAGCCTGCAAATTCTTTTGAGACACTTCATGATACTTGTTTGAGACCTCAAAGTCTTGGGTCCCCCCTTTGCAACCTCAACAGTATTCTCTATATTAATTGAAAAGTTCAGGAGGGAGGAAGGCTTGGAAGGAAAGAAAATGAGTTCTATTTTAGACAGTTGAGTTAGATGTTTATGGGATATCTAATTTGAGATGTTCAAAAGGCAAATAGTGATAAGTGACAATATCACTTTAAAGAAAATAGGACAATATATATAAATCTGGAAGGCATCTGAGTAAAAATGTTAATTCCATGACCTGATGAGAATATCAAGTGAAACAGTTATCTGTATTGTACTCAAACTTAAGTTTAAAACAACATTTTTTTCTGTTTGGCATTCTAATGAAGCCTATGTATTTCTCATAATGGTATATTTTAAATGCATAAAAATATGGGTGGGATAACAAAAAAGTAGAATGCAGTTATCAAGAAAAGCCTGCAAAGACTTATATGAACTGATGTTAAGTGAAGTGAGAAGAACCACAACATTGTACACAGTAACAATAAGATTATGTGATGATCAACTGTGAAAGGCTTGATTCTTCTCAGCAGTGCAGTGATTCAAGATAATTCCAATAGATTTGGGATAGAAAATCCCATCCACATACAGACAGAGAACTATGGAGATTAAATGTGGATTAAAACATAGTATTTTCACCGTTTTTGTTTGCTTTTGCTTTTTCATGTTTTGTTTTTCCATTTTGTTCTGATTTTTCTTACATAATATGACAAATATGGAAATATGTTTAAAAAAAGGAATGTAGTTATCAAGATATTAAATCATATAAATTCATGGACCCCCAATTAAGAACCTCCATTATAAGAGACAGAGACAGATAGAGAGAGAGAGAGAGAGAGAGAGAGAGAGAGAGAGAGAAAGAAACAGAGAGAGAAACAGAGAGAGAGAGACAGACAGACAAATAGATAGGGAGAAGGACAGGGAGAGGGAGAGAAATAAGGAGAGTGAACTGATGATAGAGTCTTAAGACATATGGGTAAAGATCAGCAAAGGAGACTAAATCGGAGCAGTTAGATAGAGAGAAGGAAAACCAGGAGACAGCAATGTCAGGATAATCTACAGAGCATACAGGAAGAAATCAACAGTATAAAACAATGGAGGGGGGAAAAAGGGCATTACAGAAAGGTCATTCGATTTAGTCAATAAGAGATAATGATGGAGGCAGCTAAGTGGCACAGTGAATAGAATACCAGCCCTGAAGTCAGAAGGTCCTGAGTTCAAATTTGGTCTCAGACATTTAACACTTCCTAGCTGTGTGACACTGGGCAAGTCACTTAACTCCAATTGCCTCAGCAAGAGAGAGAGAGAGAGAGAGAGAGAGAGAGAGAGAGAGAGAGAGAGAAGAGGAAAGAGAAAGAGAGAGAGAGAGAGAGGAGAGAGAGAGAGAAAAGAGAGAGAGCGAGATAGAGGAGAGAGAGAGAAAGAGAGAGAGGAGAGAAGGAGAAAGAGAGAGAGGAGAGAGAGAAAAAGAGAGAGGAGAGAGAGGAAGAGAGAGAGAAATTTAGAGAGAAAAGAGAGAAAGAGAGAGAGAGAGAGAAAGAGAAAGAGAGAGAGGAGGGAGAGAGAGAGGGGAGAGAAAGAGAGAGAAATTTAGAGAGAGAGAGAAGAGAGAGAAATTTAGAGAGGAGAGAGAGAAATTTAGAGAGGAGAAAGAGAGAGAGAGAGAGAGAGAGAGAGAGAGAGAGAGAGAGAAATTTAGAGAGAAAGCATTTTCAGTTGAATGATGAGGTTGGAAGCCAAAAATAAGGTGAAAGGAGATGAAGCAGATGAAGTATTGATGCTGATTATATACAGCTTTCTAAAAGAATTTAGCCTCAAGATGACAGGAAAAAATAATGATGATTGTTGGAGGGGATGTGGGAAAACTGGGACATTGATGCATTGTTGGTGGAGTTGTGAACGAATCCAACCATTCTGGAGAGTAGTTTGGAACTACGCTCAAAAAGTTATCAAACTGTGCATACCTTTGATCCAGCAGTGTTACTACTGGGCTTATATCCCAAAGAGATCTTAAAGGAGGGAAAGGGACCTGTATGTGCACGAATGTTTGTGGCAGCCCTTTTTGTAGTGGCTAGAAACTGGAAACTGAATGGATGTCCATCAGTTGAAGAATGGCTGAATAAACTGTAGTATATGAAAATTATGGAATATTACTGTTCTGTAAGAAATGACCAACAGGATGATTTCAGAAAGGCCTGGAGAGACTTGCACGAACTGATGCTGAGTGAAATGAGCAGGACCAGGAGATCATTATATACTTCAACAACAATATATGATGACCAGTTCTGATGGACCTGGTCATCCTCAGCAATGAGATCAACCAAATCATTTCCAATGGAGCAGTAATGAACTAAACCAGCTATGCCCAGAGAAAGAACTCTGGGAGATGACTAAAAGCCATTACATTGAATTCCCAGTCTTTATATCTATGCCCACCTGCATTTTTGATTTCCTTCACAAGCTAATTGTACAATATTTCAGAGTCTGATTCTTTTTGTACAGCAAAATAACGTTTTGGTCATGTATACTTATTGTGTATCTAATTTATATTTTAATGTATTTAACATCTACTGGTCATCCTGGCATCTAGGGGAGGGGGTGGAGGGTAAGAGGTGAAAAACTGGAACAAGAGGTTTGGCAATTGTTAATGCTGTAAAGTTACCCATGCATATAACCTGTAAATAAAAGGCTATTAAATAAAAATAAAAATAAAAGAATTTAGCCTCAAAGGGAAGGAGAGATCTAGGATGATAGTTTAAGAGATGGCAAAATCAGGTGAGATATTCTGAAGGAATGGGGAGTAACTTTCCCAAGCTCACATAGGCAATAAGTTTTAAAATCAAGACTTGAACTTAAAAGTTTTTGCCTTCACCTATAATACCTTTTCCTATTTTAGTAGGGGAAGCAGGGAGTTGTCAGAAAAATTAAGTAATTTGCCTACATCACACAGCCAATATATGTAAGAGAAGACATTTAATCTTTGGTCTGACTCCAAGACCAGCTCTCTATGTACTGCTTTATTTCCTTCATTTTACAAAAGAGAAAACTGAGGTCTAAGGTCACATGAATTAATTTCGTGGAAATTGCAGGATTTGAGTGAACTTTCTACTTTATTATACTGTCTCTCCCTCTTTGTTCTTATATAAAATGAGAATAATCACTGTTTTGATGACCTCAAGATATTAGTTGCAAGGATCATATGACATAATGTGTAAAAATAATAAGAAAGCTACAAAATACTACACAAAAGGAATGTGCATTTAACTAAATGGCAAAAGAAAATATTTTATTCTTTTTATTCTTTTCTGTCTTTCTTCAGCTCCCAGAAATGCAGTTCACATAAAATTTGTTGAATGAATGAATGAAATTTTCAATGCAATATTCATTGATGGGTACAGATTAATCATTGGTGCAGATAATTATCTATTGGCTCTAATAGTGATAATTAAGATCATATTCACCATAAATGAAAGCTGAAAACAAATTAAATAGAACTTTAAGAATTAATACTATGTAAGCAAAAAGATTATGTCAGCAAGTAAAAAATAGCCATAAATCATCAAAATTAGTAGTATGTGTTTTGCTGCGTTTTTTCATGGGAAGAAGGTAATGTATTTTGAGACCAGATATCTCTGTATCACCTAGGATGGAAGTACAGCCAGGATATTGATACAACTACCGATGAGAAGGGAAGTGCTGACATGTTTCAGAGCTAAACAGATTCATTTCTTTAGACTGGTGCTTCCCTACTTTTTGCTCTTGGGGGGCTCACTATATTGGGCAACACAATACAAACACCTGTATTTGATTTTAGCTCAATTGCAGTTCAGAACTGCAGAGCTCAAGCAATCTAGCTTCTTTGGCCAACCCAGTAACAAGAATTACAGTTGTGTGCCACCATAGCAGACTGTATCCTGGTTTGGGAAAACAAACAAAAAACCCCATAAATATAAGAGAAATAATAATTTTAAAAGGTGTGAAAACATCTAGAAACAGTACTACATAGTGGAGAAAATGGTGAATTTGAACTGGGAAAAGACATGTTTAAATCCCAGTTGTGCGATTTTAGTTTATATATATATATATATATATATATATATATATATATATATAGTTAGTCACTTGATCTCTTTGGGCTCCAGTTCTTTATCTATAAAATGAGAAGGTTGGACTAGCTAAATTTCTACTCTCTTTCCAATTCAAAAATCTATTATTCTGTACTAACCGATGTGAAGTTATGATACATTTTGTTTACTTGCAAAGTCCAGTTTTACATGAGATAACAATGTCCCCATAATGTCTCAGAAGTGTTTCTATACTGCATTAAGGTTTATGAATCACCTTTCTTACACTGACATCTGGTGCTAAATAATGCACCTATTATTATCTTCACTTTGCAGATGAGGAAACTGAGAAGAAGAAAAGAGAAATGACTTGGCCACAGTCATACAACTTTAGTGAGAGCTGAGAATAGATGTAGAGCCTTCTGAGCCTAAGGCTTGCTTTCCACTATTCTCAGCAATTTTTTTTTTTTTTTTTTTTTGAGATTCAGAAAGAAGAGTTCTAGTAATTATAGATAAATGGTTTGGTGAAACTGGTTATGCATATTCTTGACACTTCAAAAATACTAGCTATTTTTACAAATTTGTTTTCTATGACAGTGCAAGTTTAATTTGAAAGGAAACACTCCACTTATTTTGACTTAAGGCACACAACTAAAACAATGGGGATATCTTGCAATCACTAAAACTGAAAGTTATCATGAATAAGATAGTCAGTGTTTTATTCTTAGCCTTAGAAAAGCTGTAATTTTTGCAAGAACAAAAGACTGACCTTTTTTTCCTATAGGATTTGATCATACCTCAGCATATCCTTAAAGAGATGTGTCCATCTCAGTTTAAGTTTCCTCAATTTTAAAATGAGAATAATACCAGCTTTTCTTCTTCTTTATATAGTTTCCTCATCTGTATAATGAGCTGGAAAAGAAAATGGCAAACCTCTCTAGCATCAGAAATGACTGGAACAACTTAACAATAAGAACTATAACAAATATTTCCTAAAGAAGAAATTCTTATTTTTGTAACAGAGCCCCTGAGATTATTGTGTTTCCCTGGTACAGAAATCAAAGAACCTCAATGATAGCAACAATCTGACAATCTAACAAGGTGGGAAAGGCCCCACATTGAAGTTGGAAGTAAAAATGCCCTGTGCTCACATCCTATCTTTCACACTAATTATTTGTTTGACTTTGAAAGTAATTTAATCTTTCTGATTATTCCTCTGTTTAAAACAAAACAAAACAAAAATAAGTGTTAGACTTTGTGACCCTAAGTTACTATCCAATGTTAACTTTAAGATCTCTAAAATTAAATACCTCAGAAAAAGTATTAGTTCTCTTGGAACAATAGGTACCCAAGAGAAAAACTAACTTGTGAGCCAGTTGTACTAGGTCACACTTACAGATATATTAAATCATATGAAATTCTCAGACATTCTGTTTTTAGTTGTAATGAAGCCAATTGACTATTCTGCCTAAACCTCTGAATCTTAAGCAATTCATTTTCCTTTGCTCATCCTAATTCATCCTTCTTGTGTCCATCTCTACTATGGATGGATTTCTGTATTCTTTAGATTCCAATAACATTTCTAATACTATGTCTATATTTCTGACCTAGTCAGTTTAGACAACCTTAAAGGTTGTCTAAAAGACTTAGTTCTTGTTGGCAAGGCCCAGAAAGTAAAATCTAGCCTTTCTCAAGAGAAGCAATGTTTTTGCTAAATGTGGATACTGATGAAAAGTGGTCAAATGGTCTTATTTTAATATTATATGGATTTTTTTTTCCTGTTCAGAATTTCAGATGCCATTTCAACTCTGAATTTGACCTCCAGCCAGCCAGCAACTTATACCACAGTTCCTTTGGTGCATTCTCTGTTCCTAGCCTTTTTTTCCTAATTGGCATCTCCTCTCCAATATCTGAGAATGTCATTCTATTAGAAATTCAAAAGTTGTTTAAGTCTTCAACTTTGATCTACCATCTTCAAATATGACCTCATCTAATCTTTCCATTCAATACTAATCATAAGTATACTCCTTACTCTCACTTTCTCTATAAATCGGCTTCTTTAGTCATGATCTTTACATGAATACACTTTGAGCTATTCTGATTCACAAGTGCAATTCACTATTAAGTTATTTGCCTAACTTTTCTATCTTATCCAAAAGCTGCCCACAATCTGTTGCAACTAATCTGATATGCTGCCTCTGACTATTCCCCTTGTCTTACCCTGGCAAACTTTGGATAACATATTTACATTGGATGATAATAAATTTTCATTTACTGTCACTGATCATGTCACAAATGTGATTGAAAAGACCTAAGTCCTTCTTTCTGCCAGAAAAGTCAGGTTGCATTTATTTAAAAGTCTTTATAAATTTCCTTTTCTCAACTCCCAGGAGACTAATATAAATTAATTCAATAATCCAATAAGTGGCACATTTATTACTTACATAATACCTACTGTGTGTAAAATGAGAGGCAGGATGGCATAGTAAATAGAAAGTGCTAGAGAAAGGAACATTTGGGTTCAAATCCTTTCTTAGCCAGTATTATGTGACTAGGGACAAGTAAAAACTTTTCATATTCTATGCAGTCTTCTAAGAATTTTAGTATTAGATAACTTGCTTAATAGAAGGAAAAAGTTCTCATATTTAGAGTTGCACACACGATGAACTCACAGGAGATGTCTCTTCTAAATAAATACACACACACACACACAAACACACACACACACACACACAAGCAAAATATTGGACATACAAAGAGAAGTACAGTATAGACCCTGTTCTTAAGGAACTAATTTAATAAATATGGAAAGACATTCATGAAAATAGGTATGACAACAGGAAGAAAATTTAGGCACCCTATTAGTGATGGAGTCTTAGCTACTTCCCTAGCACCAATAATCCTGTTACTTTCTCATGGAACCCATTAGAAGAAAAGGGTGTTTTACATTTTTTCCATGCATACCTTAATCCAATCACAGGGACTTTTCAAAGATTGTCTAAACATAGACAAATCTCCTTTTATGCTCTACCCAATCCTCCAGTCTTTTCTGACTTTCTCTATATAAATCCTCACCTCATTCTGCTGGATTGTTCTTCTTGAGGGAGCCTCATCCCTTATCCCAAGTAATGCCCAAATAAATACCTATGCTTGATTTTGGAAAAGGTTTGAGCCTGAATTCTTTCAGAGATGACACTATAACTCTTGCTTTGGCAACACCTTTGCATTGTCCAACAATGGGAGAAAATTTGCAGTTCATTTGAAGCATAAAGATTATGAGAGAAGAGTAATTTCTAAAACCTGTTAGAAGAATCTGTTACGAGGTTAAGTATCATGCAAAAGACACATCTGGTAGTACCTTATTTTTGTGATACTGTTCAGAAATGCCTTTGATAAGTTTGTTAATAAAAGAAAAAGGTTATTTATTGAATTCTGTGAAAATGAGAAAATGTATTTCTTTTTCAAGAGAAGGTAGTGATTTGAATGCATCACTCCATGAGAGTTTGTGGCTTTCATCTTGCCCTATTTTACTTATCGCTCACTCAGAACCCTGTGATCACAGACCATAGAATGGTGGTGATTGTTGTCTCTAGTTCTTGAAAAGGGCCAAAATGACTTCACTATGTTAGAATGGGGTTACAATGTGCTGACCGTGACTGATCAGATCAGTAAGAGCTCGGAATGCTCTGCCACAGGTCAGACACAGATAGTCCTTATGAACACTCAGGATTCTTCTCTAACTTTGTGCATCTCATGTTTCTTCTGAGCTAATTGCTTTGCTCATAGAGCCCAGCACCTTCTCTGATCAGGGCATACCATGTCATACAATCAGTTCTAAAGTTCTTAAGAAGAGTATCCATGGATCATTTTTTTCTGACCACCTTGTGAGTGCTTGCCCTGTGTGAATTCTCCATAAAATAATCTTTCTGGCAAATGTACATGTGAAGTTTGAATAATGTGATGTTCTCTGCAGTAGAGTTGCAATGCTTGGCAGTTTAGTTTAAAAAAGCACCTCATTGGTATCTTATCCTCAAGATCTTCCTGAGACAATTCAAATGAAAGCAATTCAGTATACAATGGTATACTGACTGCCCTAGTTTCACAGAATATAGCAATGAGTTCAGCACAATAGCTCTGTATATCTTCAGTTTGTAGTCAGCCTAATTCCTCTCCTCTCCTACATTTTCCTTCAGAGATTTCCAGACACTGAGCTAACTGACAATAGAGTCATTATCACTATCAATCTGGACATACCTGGAAAGTATACTGCCAAGGTATCCACAGCATTCAAAACTTCACCATGTACTTAACTGATGGTTCATTGATTAGATACTGAAAACATCTCAAGTCATCACCAGTCGTCCTGACTCTAGCCTGCCACTGGACAGGACAGTAATGGCTTTAGAAGAAAGAACGAGGCTGATTTCTTGCAACTATACCTCCCTTACATCCAATTTAGGCTCAAATCAAAAGACATCACCATACTATTTTACCATTTCTACCCTCAAAGCCCTGTGGCTGTGAGTGAGTGAGGAAACAGCAGGGGTGTATACAGTGGAAGATATATAGTCACCATCCAGCACACAGGTGGCCTAGGATTTGGGATGGTCTTCTCTCTGGAGGCATCAGGGGGATTCGGCAGCCCCCTGGGTGTCCGAGCAGCCTTTAAGGCCCACACTGCTCACCTTTGTTGTGAGGAAGGGGTTAGAAAAGGTACCCTAAAATTGTCTGTTTACTTAATACTGGCCTGATTACTGCAGGAGACAGGGATCCCACCCTGCAGTAGAGACCAAAAAAAAAAAAAAAAAAAAAGTACAAAACCTTCTGAAAAGACCATGGAATAGAAAGACCAGGTTTAAGAAACCATTGAGATCAGCTGATTAATCAAGATGGGAGTGATTTAGGAATTGTCTAGTTAATACTATCTCTGTCCCATCCTACCCTGTCCTGTCCCACACAAATATATTTATAGTTTTAGTGGAAATAGCTATTTTAATCCACTAATTTCCCTCCCTTTTCTACTTCTTTATCCTTTACCTGGAACCAGGTACAGCTAGATATTTTGACTGACCAGATCCTCTAACTTCAGGATTAACCCCCAAATTCAGGCTTTTCTCACTCTAGAGAGGGCTTGCTTCTAGGTTTTTCTCTGTCTGACCATTTTGGTTAAATCATTGAATATTTTTCAGAAGGAATTTCATATTTAACCTTTTATCTCAGAATCATGAAACATTGGGTTCAAATATTGTCTTGGTACTTACAGTCTGTGTGACCAAGGAAAAGTAGCTAAGTCTCTATGGGCTTCAGTTCTTTTCATTATAAAATGAGGAGGGTTGAGCCAGATATCATTAAAGATCTCTGCCAGTAATAAATCCATGAATTAATACTATTTCATCTGTTGCTTTTTTTCCAGGGGCATTTTGCTTTTAACTGAAATCAGTTCCTTAGTCACCTAAAAACGAATTCTTTCTGTTGATCTTTCAGGTATCAGTGACAGTCTTGTTGAAAAGACATTTAGGTGCTTAGGGCTTCTTGATCCTTATACCACATACCTAAATCTCTGCTCTTTTATAACAGTATGCCCTTTGGCTCTTGATGATGAAGGTCTGGGCAAGTCAACTTTATTTTTCATATATAGAGTAACTAAAAACATTCTTTAATATCATTTATGAATTCTTGGCATTATTGGTCTCTTAAACCATCACTTACCCTACTAGTCCTGTCCATGAAATAGAATGCCCTAGTTTAATAAATATCTTAGAAAATGTTATTTCCTTCCCAATTGGAAACAATATTTTCTTTACAATGATCCATCAATATTAGTCAATATGCTTCATTTTTTCTTAAGTATAGAAGAAAAAAAAGATTGTTTTTAAAATCACCAATCCAAAAAAAATACAAAAAACTGGCAAACATAAGAGCCATAATCACCATATTATGATTTTTAAAACTTATCTCAGAATGATAGAAATTAATATAAAGAGTATTTCTGAAAATAATCAATAGCTTTTATTTCTCCTTATTGTCCCATGATTTTTTTTTTAGATATGATGTAAGATATAGTTTAGTTTTCTGACCTCCCCCTTTAAATTTTTATGTGGAATTTCACTAATAATAATAAATTCATTTTTTGTGAATGTTCTCTTGCCTTCACTTATTTGACTAATAGGTAAATCAGGCCCAGAACCTAGTGTTCTTTTCATTATGCCTGCCCAAACAGGTTTAATAGTCACAGCTACTGACAGATGAGATTGACATCTCCCATAGCATGCTTGAAACACTCAGAATTCCTAAACTAGTTCCCTGAGATAACTTTTAAAATGATTATATTGCATCACTGGTTCCAATTTGAAAGTTCTGTGTATGAGGTTGGTGAGGAGAATAGATCTTTCAGAACAGCCCTGCAGTCAAAATGTGAATTGAATTGATTTCCCTTCTTTTTGGCAGATGGAAGGAGAAAATAATTTTAATAATAACTTATGCAATGATTTTTAAACTCCCAAGCACTGGGGGGAAAAACACATTAAGTAGTTTAGTTCCATTTAAATATGGTATTTTATTAGCTATGTATGTGTGTTTGTATGTTAAATATATATATATATATATACACACACATATATAAACATACATATGGAGAAAGATTTGGTGAGATGGATGTTTATTTGAACAGATATAGATTAGAGATAGACATAGCTACATATTTCTTTTTTAAAAATGTAAATTTAGGGTTACAGATGATCGTTTGACTTCTGTAATAAAACAAAATCTTTTAGTTAAATACGTATATTATCATCCTTTATTATTAAACTATAAAGTCTCCTAAGGCTTTGACAAGTGTTTAAAAGTAATAACTTCTGAAATGATTGCAGTGTAATAGATGTTTCTGACCATGTTGAAACAAATAATTGTAATCATGTTTTGTTGTTTAATTCTTACAAAAGCAAGCTGGTCTTCTAGTAAGACTTCTTTTCATGTACTCTCTGGTCAAGTCAAATGGGCCCACTTGTCATTCCAACTAAATTACATTCCATGTCCCTCCTCTGTACTTTTATACACATGATCCCTCACTTTTGGAATGCATTGCATTACAATCTGCATGTAATATGTATCTCAGCTTTATTCAGAGTACATCTAGCCCTACAGAAGGTCTTTTCTGAAGTCCTTAGAAGTTAGTACACTCTCTTGAAGTTTCCATTTATTAATCTCTGTATATTTTGCAATCATATCACCTCCCACTAAATCACATTTCTCTGAAAATACAGGATATATTATTGTTGTCTTTGTATGCATCCTCTGTATTTATTCTATTATCTGATTATAATTCTGAATTTAATTTAGGCATGATGGATATTGTTATTGGAGGGCAATGCAGCTGCCAAATGTAATTTATAGAAGTGCTGGGAATCTGGTAAGTGTGGCTCATCAGGAAGAAGTGCTACCAATGTGTTTTGTTCCATTCCTTCTGGATATTCTAGCTTAGCTGTAACTATGAGCAGTAAAAATGGCAAGATTATAAAGCAAATAGAAAATGATGATGTGTGCATAAAAAAGAATGCATCAAAGAAACTCAATCATCTAACAAATAGACTTGAAATAAATGGTGATAGTTTGATGGAAGAGAATAAAGTCATATTAACTGTGGAACTGTGTGATACATGCAGAAAATTCAGAGACCATGTGATGAAAAGTCAAGAGCATGATTCAAAAATGGAGGTGAATAGCAAAAACAAAAAGTGTTTTTAGATCAATATGGATGGATCCAATTTGGACAGATGTAAGGCAAAGAGAAAAAGACAAAAGTAAAATGGGGAAAGGAAAAAAAAAACCAAAAAGATTTGACTCAGTAAAGTCTAAAGAATTGGAAAAATATTATTTGAACATCATTGAATTTTTTTCAGAAAAATGTAATATGATTGAATAAAAATAATTTGTTTATACATTTTTACCTTAGTCAGTTACTTCAATTTAAATACACAATATCTGCCATCAGTATTTCCTTTGATTCTTTCTTTAGTATATTTTTTTGGGGTAGTGGTAAGTTCTAGCTATAACTTTTACTGATTGTGTTGATATCTACATGTTTTTTTCCTGTCAAAAAACTAAGCAATCATCACATGTTCTTGAATATTTAGCAGTTATGTGTGTTATAAAAGTAATATTACTCCTAATTAAATTTTAAAGTAATTCAGTAACAAAAATCAAAACCATCATATGACTTTAGTAATTCCTTGAATGTATCATTTACCTAAACAGAACTTGTGTTCTTAGATTTTTTTGCTATTGTTGTTGCTGTATATTTCAAGAGAAATTATGGCTTTCCTTTTTTATTAACATGTCTGTTTATTATTTATATCAAATATATTACTTTATAACAAAGTAGTAAAGTGAAAAGTTATTAAAAATATGACAACAGCATTTATTAAACAAAACACTTAAACTTCATAAGGAATGATACTTGACACTAGAAATACACAAAAATTGATGTAATAATAATCCTGTTTATAATCTATTAAATTCCTACTAGTAAACCTTCTTTCCTCCTTCTATAATGAAAGAATCCCTCTCCTTTATCCTTTTGCCTGTCCTTAAACTATCCATTGAAAGGTCACATCAGTTCTCTTTTACTTTGCCTTGGAAATCTTTGAAAGCCCAATTTGACTTTTGCCTTATTTTCACTCCCAGCATTTGACAAATTGACTTATATAATGTAGGTGGTTAATGAATGTTTACTGACCATTGGTTGACTACTACAGCTCACTTGGATGTGCACGTAACAGAATAATAAAATCATTCTGCAAATGAAGAAAAAGAATTGATTTTTTTTTAAAGTGAAACTGCTATGTTGCGATCCACACTCAGTTCTCACAGTCCTTTCTTTGGGTGTAGATAGCTCTTATCATCACAAGATCATTGGAATGGCCTCAATCATCTCATTGTTGAGAAGAGCCACATCCATCATAATTGATTATCTAATAGTGTCATTGCCATGTACAACGAAATCCTGGTTCGTCTCACTTCACTTAGTGTCATTTCATGTAAGTCTCTCCAGGCCTCTCTGAAATCATCCTCCTGATCATTTCTTATAGAACAATAATATATTCCATAGCATTCATATACCATAACTTATTCAGCTCTTTTCCA
Source organism: Sarcophilus harrisii (assembly GCF_902635505.1). Lineage (NCBI taxonomy): Eukaryota > Metazoa > Chordata > Mammalia > Dasyuromorphia > Dasyuridae > Sarcophilus > Sarcophilus harrisii. The sequence continues at coordinate 323,947,693 of NC_045428.1, forward strand.
ACTAATGGACATCCACTCAATTTTCAGTTCTTGCCACTACAAAAAGGGCAAAAAATTATGGGTTTTCTTAAACATATTATTGTTTAATAATATTAAATAATATTTAATTGGCATATTATTGAAAATTAAGCAGTAGACATATGTTCTTCTTCATTTCTTCAGCTACTTACTTTAGTTATATTGCATATCATTTAGCATCAACAATTTATATTCATTGAGAAGCTGAATATAATAACCTTCATGCAAAAAAATCTAGAGATGAACTATCAGAAGGACATATATTTTGATATGAAGGACACACAAAAACACACATTACATTAATAATATATATACACATATGCATATATTTTTATATGCACCTAATTTGCAAGTTATTAAAGATAAAATGAGATATCATATGTAAAGAATTTGATAGGCCAGAAACTACTATATATGTGTTTAATCATCACCTTAATTAAAAACAGTCAAAATACCTATTACTATCTCCAAACACCAACATTCATACTATCCATAATCTTGGTATAAAGCTATGGGTTTTATACAGATAATCAAATTTAGAGCAGAAAGTGACCTTAGAGATGAACTACTTCTACAGATGAGAAAATGGGCCAAAACATGTTACATTTACCCAGAGACACTTATGTAGTAAATAGTAGAACTCAGAATTAAGCCCTGCTCCTCTATCTTAAGTCCATTATTATTTCTAGTATTGTGCTTCTCTGGATGCTTTAAGATTGCAGAAGAGCTTCAGTATGCTTTTTTCTGAATTTCTCTCATTTGGCAGACGACTAAAGTTATATCCACTATACCTGATTGGGGCCTGAATCCCTGCTGTGCTTCCAAGAGCACATGATGCAGAGTGCTGAGCAACCGACATCCAAAGGAACAGCAGCCAATATCTTTTCAGCCATGGAAAACATCAAGATGCCTGGGTAGTCACCACGGTCAGATAGTTCACCTCTCTTTTCTCTGACTTGGCAATGTTTGTAGCCTTTTTTTGCTTAACCTCTTGACAATCAATACCCTCATGCTACCTCAGTGTGATGGCTTATGAGCTATATTTCCACATAAAAAAAGAAAGAAAGAAAAAGAAAATATGGCTCATTGACAGAAGCATTCAGTGAAAGGGTTCACTCCAATAAAAAAAAAAATCAGATCAAGTGAATTAGATGGCAGCTAAAACATTCCTTGCCCTAGTGCAGCAAGATACAAAACTCTAGGAAGAAGATTCCTGGAAAAGTTGAATTTTAACACATATCACATAAATCACATTTGGTGTTTTTTGTAGCCATACAAATCACTTCACATCCAGGGCCAACTAAAAAGTCAGCAGACAGCATGTAGGGCATATAATAGGCTTGAATTCTCTTTTTTAATCCATATGAGCCAGGCTTTCACAATAGGTAACCTGATGGGCTTAAAACACTACCAAAATGATCTAGAGACCAGTGTTTTAATACTCACTTTCCTGTGGCAACTCATATAACCTCTGGATATCAATTTCTTTATCTGAAAAATAATGGCTTACATTTATATATTAATTTAAGGTTTGCAAAGTGTTTTCCTTATAATAATCCTAGAAAGAAAGTATTAAAAGGATTTCCTCCCACTTTACAGCAGGAATAAAAGCGTGAAGATGTCAAACAACTAGTGAGATGGAATTTCCAGCAATGAAAATTTTAAAGCAGATAATGGATGGCCACTTTTTGGCTTAGTATGAGAATATAGGCTCTTTTTGTAAGTTCACCACTGAAAACTGTCTTCAGGTATCTGATAGCTGGTGAGCAGTCAGAAAAGGACAAGGGAAACAAGCAAACCAAAATTATCGAAAATCATCAGATAATGTATGAAAACAAATTATGGATGAGGGAAGATGCCCAGTGTTTTCTCCCTTAACCCAAGGACTTCCGGGTAGCAAATAATCCTAGCAACATTCACCCTTTCTATCAAAAATTGTCTTATCTGACCCATACAGTAATGTTAAAATATGATAACAAATACTAGCCTGTACAGTAATACTAATCTATGATATCTTGGTTTTCAGATAGTAAGGGAGGCAGCGTAATAATATTCCATAGAAGTAAGGGAGTTATAGATGAATTCAGCTATTCAGAGAAACAGGTCAGAATGTCCCTGATTATAGATGAATCATCCTGCTAGCCTGAAAGTCCACTGTGGAAACTGAGCAAACATAATGCAAGAAAAGATGCTTCAATAAGTTAGTCACTGATTTGTACATGCAATAAAATGGTAAAATGCCCTTCTTATCCAAAAAGTCTTGATAATATTCTATATTCTGGGTCCTGATTCTGAGACAGGTAAGTTAATTCACTGTTGAGGAGGAGGACTTGCTTTTGCAGCTGATGGATCCCAGGAGGGTTCATTTTTGCCTTGTTTCCTTGGTTAGCTGGCTTTTCCATAAGGGCTGTATTTCCATATGAGAGATAGATTTAGTGGGGGAAATATATCTTTTCCTTAACTTCAAATTTCCATTATGGGGTGAGCTCACACTATTTTTTTTATCCATCACATTTCTGTTGTTTTGTTCTATTTTCACAAAATCTATTTACATAATTAAAATACTTAACAAATCAACTTTTTCAGTCCTGGTTTTTGTAGCCTGTGAGAGTATTTCTAGTTATCATGAGATAGATATGAAAAGTTCTCCTTCAAAATGGAATAACATTTTAAATCATTTTATTAAAAAAACGTCTCCTGGTCTACTAATTGTTTTCCTTTTTTTCTCCAATGGATCTCTCATGTTAAAAGCACATCAGTATTCTTAGTAAATTCCATCTAATGGTATTCTTTTCTTAAATATCTTCTATAATTTCACATTTATCATCTCATTACAACTACATTAAAGCTTCATGAGTAACCATATCATCAATGTAATTGACTTAGTTCATAGAATGAGCCCAAAAAGTGTTTGTTTATTGGTAAATGAAATATTCTATCATTTTTAGGAAAACAATAATTTTATGTCTAATAGAGTTGCAGAACAGGGTTAGGAAAATTTGAGCAAAACAGGTAGAAATTCTTAGAAATGTCACAAAATCTATCCTGAGCCAGAAAGATTGAGATAGTGAGATGTAGATAATGCGGTGACTTAATGAGCAGAACACTTTTGATGTTTTCTCCTGTGTGTGTCTCTCTCATAAAAGGAATAAGTTTTTAAATCAAGAGACAGCATTTCAATGGGCATCTCAAGCATAATACCTAAGGGACTTTAGAATAAACCTATCTCAGGCTCAGTTTTCTTTTTCTTTTTTTCATTTGTAAAATAAGCATAACAATAAACTACTTATTTCATAAAATTGCTTTAAGGAAAGCTATTTGTATACTTTAAAGAGCTATGCTAGTATGAGCTCAAGTCTTTATATTATTGAGGATGCTCAATGATTTTATTTTCCCTACAGAATTTCTACAGTAGTTTTCTTATATGAAGCAAAATACCTACCCTGTAGGAATTTATGATATAAAGAGATATTTTAAAATTAAAGCACACCATTAGCCAACTAAAATGCATTGCTCTTCTGTTAACATTTTATCCAGTGAAGAGTATGTGAAGAATAAATTCTAGTGTATCCAATTTTTTTCAGTTGTGTATGACTCTTTGTGACCCCATTATTTTCATTACTAAAATAGTTCACCATTTCCTTCTCCAGCACATTTTACAATGAACAAACTGAGGCAAAAAGGGTTAAATTATTTATCTGCAGTCCCACACTTAGTGTCTAAGTCCAGATTTGAACTCAAAAAGAGGAGTCTTCCTGACTTCAATCCCAGCACTCTATTTACTTTGCCACCTAATTGCCATAAGTCCTAATAGTCTTATCACTTAGAAGGACAATTAAGTACAAGCATGGCAGTGGGCAGCACAATGGAGGTTAGTTTAGTTCAGTTGAGGCACATTACTAGAAGCTTGAAAGATAAATGGTTATTTATAGAAATCAATTACTTAAGTATGGAGATATCTTGGTCTGCATGATAAAAGGATTTGATACCCACAAGGATTTGATAACAGTTCTTTAGAAGTACTGAGATCCCAAAAGTATGTGTGGTCCTAACAATTATTTTCATTTTTATTTTTTTATGGCTGGACTTTTTCAAAGTTACAAAGTTTGTTTATAATCTTCATCAAATTCTCCCTTCAAGGTCTTATTGTTCAATACTCTCCTTCTCCTTCTTTTCTATCTATCAGTGATCTCTCATAAGCATCATCACCCATTGATTGAAGTAGAAATTTTGACCTGCTTCATTTCCAAATTGAACTTTTTAATTCATCTTTAAGCCACACAGAGGCATTACGTTCCTGGAGGAGTCACTGTATCAACATCCTCTTTTCATGTGGGCATCCAATAAACTTAGCAACTCATTCAATTAGTCAATTAATAAAAGTTTACTAAGTTTCTCCTATGAGCCAGGCATTATGCTAATTCCTGAGGGCATTAAAAAAAAGCCCCCAAAATGGTCTAATGGGGGGAGACAATATAAAAACAATTAAGTTTATTCACTTGGTTTTTAATCATGTCCAAGTCTTCATATTATAAAACCAGGAAAAATTATTGCTTTAAATTTAAAGGAAAAAGGACAAGAATGTTTTATCACTGAAGATTGTGGAATCATATTTTAAGAATTTTCTTATCCATCTAAGAAGAGTTGCTTCATACAGACCTTTTAGAATGTTCTTGATATCATTTGAAAGATCTTCAGCAAGATCTTCCTTCATGTCACAAATAACTTTTCCAATATTATCAGCATGTTGTTTAATCTTCCTTATCACTCACATTTTTGTAATAAGACCTAGAAAAACCCTTACAAAAATACAATTATATTAAATTTATATTGGTCATTGAAATTTTCTTTAATTAGCCTTTTAAGCTATTTACTTGCTTGCTAAGAATCGAATGGAATTAGTAAATTGGAAGAGGGCAGTATGGAAAAGAATAGAAACTAAAACTGAGCTTAGGAAAGAACTAGAATGAGGTGATCTAGATAATAAAGAAAATCACTTCTGAATCAGGAGTAAGATGTTAAGCTGTTTAAAGAATGTTGGCAAAGGTAGAGTAGAGTAGAAAGAATCTAAGGATCCAACACCACCAACCAAACTTTTTGGAGAAGGTCAAATATTTGATATCTTCTTTGGCAAAAAATGGGAACTCAAGAACGTAAGAGAAGTCAATTCTTTGTGTGTCCTTTCACATCTCATCCTTCCACCTTGAAGTCAGTATTATTTCTAGCATCTGAGGAAAAGTCATAGATAGTAGAAAATGAAATATAAATCCTACAACAGAAATTCTTCCAATACAAGTGATTGCTTTGAATAAATGGGCCTCTTTAGATTGGGGTAAACTATCTCTATCAGAAAAGAACTATCCAGTAAGTCCCAGGTATCCTGTCAAAACATTGTCCTTCAATGAAATCTTTTGTCAGTCAGAACTTACTCCTCTGAAAAAGTTATCAAATATTGATTTTCACTTCAAATTAGGGCTCCATTTCATCACCTATTCTGCTTCTCCATTTCTGATTTTATCTACTGAATACATATCCATCTATTCTTTTTAACCACCTAGCTACATTTGACTGTCTGCTCCAATAGGGAATAAATTGGCTGTTCCTATTCTGTCCTGGATCCAGAATTTTTTCTTATCTTGACCTTAGTCTGGATTTTTTGATATTTCTCTAATTAAGGCATCTGCCTAACTTAGCTATAATTATTCAGCCTAACTCTTTCACTCATCACTGATATTTCTTTGGAATAATAACAAAGAGCTTCTGATGGAACCCTTAACCTTGCTAAAAAAAAAGTTTTGTGAGCCACACTAGTAAAGTTGGTTAAATCCAATCAATCCTTTCTAAGCAGAAAGACATACAGATTTTATATCTAGAATAAAATATTAATTTCCATATACCATGGTCTCTATAAAACAGAACAAAACAAAATAATCCTGAGTTATGCTAGTTTCAGACTAGATATGAGGAAGACCCAAATTAAAATCTGGTGACCTGGCAGGTATAGACTGAAGAAAATCTTTTAATTCTATTTTTTTAAAGGCTGAACTTTCCTAATCAAAACTGACAATTAGCTCCCCTGTGCCACTCCAGGGAGTTGTTTCATCTATATTTGTAAAATATGCCACCTCAGGCCTAAAAACCCTTTTAACTCTCCTATTTCTAACCGCAGCCCTTGTTGCCAATGTTCTCGGTTAAACTATTGTTGAAATCCATTAGACGCTGAACTGGTATCATTAACAAGATCAGAGTAATGAGAAAGAGTCCCTTGGGAATGGACCAACATCTGCTCTGAGCAAAGATTTGCTTTGTACTGTCAGGGTCCAATATGAGCCAACTTATTTGTTATGAATGATCCCTTTGGAGAGACCTTCTTTTCCAGGTAGACAGAGACTTTAGTCAAGCAAAGAATACTCATAGATGCTCTAGGAAATAGTAGGAGAAAAAGCTTATGTATATATAGTCTCCTGTGGAGTTATGGAAATGTGGCAAGTAGATATGAAATCTAATCTAATGATCTGTACATATATTGAGTCACTTGAAAAAGTTCACCAACTTAAATAGAAGTAAATTTAATAAGGCAATAGTGAGGTAACTTCAAAGTCAGAAAGACTGGTGTTAAAATTTCGGACACATACTTAATGTGTAATCTTAAGCAAATTAATTAACCTCTCCAAAGGCTCTTAACTTGAGATCTATGAACTTGCTTTTTGTTGTTATTTGTTTGTTTAATTTTGGTAAATGTATTTCAATAGAATTGTTTTCCTTTGTAATCCTATGTATTTTATTTTATTTTTTCATTTGAAAACATTATCCTGGGAAACTCTGTGTATGCTTCATCACTTTATATGACACAATATATAAAATGATTAAGGGTTCCTGCTATAAGCTTTTAAATTGCTAATTCCCATGGATAAAGACATTTTCTCATTGGGAAATTACCATAATACTTACACCACAGACTAAATCCAAAAATATTCCCTTCATTATTATCACTAATAATTATTAATATTTTTAACCAGAGTTAAAAATAAGCCCACAATACAAAAAGGTTCACATGACAGTGCTAAGTTAATTGCCAATTGAAGGATAGAGAGAGGAAATGACTTAATATTTTAAAGGATAGTGAAATCAATCAATCAATAGTAGACATTTATTTAGTGCCTATTCTGGTCAGGTTCTATGTTAAGTACTGGTTACTGTGGGATGTGTGACCAGAGGAAGCTTTTATGAATTAGGCATGATCCTCTCCAATCCATTTTTTAGCGTTTCACTGCTTGCCATTCCACCTTAAGTAAACTATTTTGTATATGTTTGTATTACTCCTCAATAAATCAGCCACCTCAACCAATCAAAGGTAAAATCTTTGAGAACAATGTATCTTTTTCCCTCCCTCCTTTCCCTTTCCCTCCTCCTCCTCTTCTCTTTCTCTCTCCCTCTTTCCCCTTCTTTCTTTTTTTCCCCTTTGTCTCCTTAATACCTAGCATGTTCAGAAACTGGAAACTGAGTGGATGTCCATCAATTGGAGAATGGCTAAATAAATTGTGGTATATGAATATTATGGAATATTATTGTTTGATAAGAAATGACCAGCAGGATGATTTCAGAAAGGCCCGAAGAGACTTACATGAGTAAATGAGCAGGACCAGGAGATCATTAAATATTTCAACAACAATACTATATGATGATCAATTCTGATGAATATAGCCATCTTCAGCAATGAGATGAACCAAATCAGTTCCATAGAGCAGTAACGAATTGAAGCAGCTACGCCCAGCAAAAGAACTCTGGGAGATGACTATGAACCACTACATAGAATTCCTAATCCCTCTATTTTTGTCTGCCTGCATTTTTTATTTCCTTCACAGGCTAATTGTACACTATTTCAAAGTCCGATTCTTCTTGTACAATAAAATAACTATTTGGACATTTATACTTATATTGTATTTAATTTATATTTAACATATTTAACATGTATTGGTCAACCTGCCATCTGGGGGAGAGAGTGGGGGGAAGGAGGGAAAAAATTGGAACAAAAGGTTTGGCAGTTCTCAATGCTGTAAAATTACCCATGCATATAACTTGTAAATAAAAAGCTATAATAAAAAAAATACCTAGCATGTTCCCCTAAAACATCTAGTAGGTGCTTAATAAATGTTTATTAAATTAAAGTGAAATTATCCCATTTTGTAAAGGCTCAAAGGCAAGGATAACACAAACATTTTGAAAATGAAAAATTAGTAAGAAGACAAAGGTGAGTGAGGTTAGGGTAATTAAAGTTCTCTCTTTATAGGCCTATATATGGACTAAATTTAATGAGAATTGATTTTTCCCAATCATTTATTTTGGAAATAACATAAGGGTTTGTGGTGAGCCAGATGTAAGCATACAGGTTGTCTATGAGTCTGTATAGTCTCTTCATGTTGTATCCATTTAAAAAATGTGGTAAATGCAGGACCATGACACATTTGTTTTATGGGACTCCTATGGGTTTCTTTCTTTAGCTTTGATTATATTTGACAAGTACAATCAATAATGTTGGTTTGCCTGAGGCAGAAGAGGGCCCAGTTTCTCCATTTTTAAAGGATAAGACAATGGAGCTAGATGAAGGCACCAAGGGGCAAGCTGACTTTTGCAGTACAATATATGTTATCTTTTGTTTGTAGGAAAATAAGCCCCAGGTTAAAGTTTCTTCTTCTTTTTTTAATCTTTATTTCTAATGAAAACTTTCCATCTATTTATTCAATTTTTTAAAAAATTTGAAGTGAATAAGCATCCAGGAAAGCTATATTTAACCCCAGTACTAACCAAGCATGTCTCTTAATTACTCAGTTGTATTAGTGAGAAAAATTACACGATACATAAACTTATTTTTTGGATTCTATTCTGAATGGCTTCCTAAAACTACTATCAAAAATCTCAAATAAGTTCATACCCTTTGGGCATTAACTTTTTTTACTGATCAAGTTTTCCACATGTAACCTAAAACAGACTTGGCATTGCCCAGGGCACTGAAAGAATTAGGGAAAATCATTTTCTTTTATTCTCAAATTCTTCCCTACTTGAGACTGTCATATTCAAAGTCAGAATTAATGGAATTTTACCATTTAATTTTTTCACATTAATCAGAATGTACATTGGAGTGATTATTTGCCCAAATGTGATCTGTGCAAAGTCAGATGTGAAGTCCATAGTCATCCTCCTCAAGCTAATGGATTGTAGGAAAGATTACTTTTTTTTTTTTTTTATTTAATAGCCTTTTATTTACAGGATATATACATGGGTAACTTTACAGCATTAACAATTGCCAAACCTGGAAAGATTACTTTTAACACAACAGCATGGGAAATCAATAAAGTGACTAGGATAAAAAGAACAATGACAATATAAATGAACAAAATAGCTTTGTAGAAATTGAAATTTTAAAAATTACTATCAAAGTTTGCAATATATTTAACATACAGCTTTTTTAAAGTCTTTTTTTTCTTTAATTTTTTTTAAGGATATACCTTGTATTCAGGGATTGTCTAAAATGAGAATACTATACAACACTGAAATTTTCTATTTTTTCAGAACTTTTCCAAGTATTATATAGTTAATCTTTATATAATTGTTCCTGATTATGAAACTTGTTCTAAGGCCAGCATTTCTTAGAAGCTCCTTCTCAATGCTTTCCATTTAAGAATCTTCCCATTAAAACATCTTCATGAACTCCAAGGACTTGACACAGAACTGAGGAAGACAGAACATGAGAATAGAAGCAGTATTAGTTCTCATCAGCATCCACATAAGGTGGATTGTTTGGAACAATAAAACTAATGACTTGTGGAAAGAAAAGGGTCATACAATACAACGATGATAGAGGTCAAGACAAATGAGTCTTGTATAGATAAGTATGTGGGGGTAGAAGTCAAGATACTCTAAGCTAGAGGGACTCACCTGAAGAGAGGGCCCTGAAGAAATTCAACCCCTTGAATTAATAATAAATCATTTAAGCAAATGAGAAAACATTTAAAGACTATATAGCTATAAGAGGATAAATTTAAATGAAGGGTGAAGAGGATACACATGTATGAGCATTTGTCAAAATAAGGAATCATCAAAGAATAGTCAATAGGAAAATACTGATACAAGGTTCTTGTCCATACAACATGTTTAAATATTTTTAAAAAACCGTATCTCTTTATATGTATAAAGGTTTTCTATAGTTTGATATATATGTATGATGGATGGATGGATACATAGATTATAGGGTTTATAGCTAGAAGAGAATTTAAAAATCATCTAATTCACTGCTCATTTCCCCTTTCTGACACTCCCATGCCCCACCCCTGTCATTTTATTAATAAGAAAACTAACTGCCAAAGAGGAGGGTTGATTTTCCCCAATTACTCATATATTAAATAGCAGAACCAAAATATAAAGCAAGATTTCCTGACTCTAAATTCTTTGTTTCCCACTAAACAAGTTTGTTACAGAAGGAACTAAAAGCAGTGTGTAGGAGTTTATAATCTACAGATTATAACAGGTATGTAATTATATCCAATTTGGAAATAGAAGGGAAAAAAGGTACTTAAAAGACAATGCAAAAAAAAAAGCATTAGAAGAAAAAAGAGCATTATATTGAGGAAAGTAAAATTTCAAAATGCATATATATATATATATATATATATATATATATAATTTACTTTATTCATACCTTACACGCGCGCACACACACACACACACACACACACACACACACACATTCTCCATGAATGAAAAGAAAAGTATATGGCCTACAAGAAACAGGGAAAGCAGGCCATATGTAAATTCAAATTTAAACAGCTGTTAATTAAGCACCTCCAAGGCCCAGAGCATTCAATCAACCAGCATTTTTTATTATATATAACCATTCTACATGTTCCAGCCCTTAATGAGTTCACATGGCAATGGAGAAAACTACATGTTATATTTAACGTATTTTGGAATACTTGCCAAAGGTGAAGGGTTGGGGGAAGAGGAGAAAATTTGGAATACAAGGTCTTGTAAGAGTCAAGGTTGAAAAATTATCCATGCATATGTTTTGAAAATAAAAAGCTTTAATTAAAAAAAAAAAAAGAAAACTACATGTTAAGTAACCATGTATATGAAAGATATATGAACAGAACTATAAAGTTTAGCTGTGACAAACAGTTCCTGCCCCCATGGTGCCCTCAGCAGTCTAGTTTGTGGAGGGAAACTAAGAAATAAGAATGCTATTTTTTCAGAAGCTAATGCTAAATTCCCCTGATTATTTACTTTGTATAGATGATGAATATTCTTTCAGGATATATTCATGTAATGCATAACCTATATCAGATTGCTTGCTCTGTTAGGAAAGGAAGAAAAAATTTCAAACTCAAAATCTTACAAAAAATGAATGTTGAAATCAATCTCTAAGGGTAATTGGAAAAATAAACTAGGAAAACAAAGCATATATTTGTACATATTATCTCACTCCCCCTTTTTTAATTGTAAGCTCCTTGAGGGCAGGTAGTGTTTTGCTTTTGGTTTTGGAGGGGATTTTGGATGCTAAATATTTAGCACAGTGTCTGACTTTTAGAAAGCATTTGATAAATATTTGGTGATATATGGAGATATCTGCAGTATGTTATTCATATTGTACATACCTAACTTGAAGAGTGTGACAGTCAAAGAAAATTTCCAACAACTGAGGGACTTTAAACTTCTATGATCATGAGATATTGGTTGTTGTGCTGCCTATATTATCTTTGTTGAAGTTTCTATTAATTTCTGCTATGTACAGTGCCACTCTAATCTCAGGAACAAAATTTTTAGGAAAACAAACTTTCATTCACCTTATGTTTTTCTTTTTTCTTTCCTTGGAACAACTCTGAAAGTAACTTGGAAAAGTTCCTGTTGGAACTATATAAAATAAAAATGAACTGAATTGGAAATTTGTGAATTTTCCATAAAAAGACATCTTTGAGGGGATAATAAAATGTTACTTCTTAAGATTAGTGTAAAAAAAAATTTCTATTCAGAACTCATTGACCTCTGAGATTCTTTCTTGCCTTTAGATTATGTAATTCTATGGATCTTAAACTCAGACAACCTCATTTTACAATTCATAACACATCACAATCATTTTGCTTTTTATTATGTTTTCCCCACCTTAACTTAAAAATGTTCTCTTTCTCTGCACACAAAAACTCTATTAATCCATTGTTATTTAGTCCTCTCATATGGGTTTGTCTCATCTTGGAAGAAATACTTCCAAAATGTCAAATACTTTTTTTTTTTGGCATTTTCCCCTTTAGCTTATTTTACAGATGAGGAAATTGAGGTAAACAGAGTGAAGTGACTTGCCCAGGATCACAAAGTTAGTGTCTGAGGTTGGATGTGAATTTGAATCTCGCTGACTTCAGACCTGACATTCTATTTACTGAGTCACCTAGCAGTCCTAGTAATACATTAAAGTAAGCCAAGTACTAGAATTATAGCCCTAAAGCTTTGGGAAATTTAAGCATAAGAGTGCTGATAATTACCAAATAAACAGCTTTCCAGGGGAAGAAATGTTCACACAGCATATGTATAAGTTTAAATGGTATTATCAACATTTTTTCATAATTTTATTAAGTAGAGACAATCACTAAAACAGTATATCAGGCCCTAAATTGTGGTGTTTGCTGATTTCTAAGTATTAAAGCTGACCTTGAAAATTTTACAATCTACTGTCTTAAAACTTGGCTCCATCAACTCAGAATCTAAGAAATAATGTAGTCCAGTCTCCTCCTCTTTACAAATGATGAAATTATAATAAATGATATCAACTACATAAGGTCACATAAATAACAAATAACAAATCTAAGCTTTGAACCCACGCCATCTGATCCCAAATATAATACTCTCTTATAAGCTATAATATCCTCTATTAACTATCTAAATAACCTTTAATGAGTATTAAAATCCCACACATAATGGGATTACATCTTAACCCACTTTAGGAACATGTAGCTAAACAAAGTTAAGTCTGAAAAGAAATGTGGTCCTTGACAAGCAGAGATGCTAAGGCCCATTTTTTTTCCTATTTCGTATTTTTCCGATTATATGTAAAGATAGTTTTCAACATTCATTTTTATAAGATTTTGAGGTCCAAATTTTTTTTCTCTTGCTTCCTTCTCTTCCTCTCCAAGAGAGCAAGCAATCTAATATAGGTTATATGTAAAATCATTTTAACATTTCCATGTTAGTAATGTTGTAAAAGAAAAATATAACAAAGGGGAAAAAACACAAGAAAGAAAAAGCAAACAAACAAAAAAGTGAAAATATTATGTTTCAATGTGCTTTTAGTCTCCAAAGTTCTCTTTCTGGATGAGGATAGTATTTTCCACCCCAAGTGTAATGGAATTGGCAGACATAATTCTTAAATCCTAGTGATATTCACCTTTTATAGCCATAATCTGGGCAGTGTTTTTTTAAGTTTTTTTTTTTTCCAATTTTCCCTCTCTTGAAGTTACAAGATCTTTTATGCCACTGGCTTCTTTTTTCTACTGCAATTCTTCTTTTAATTATCCTTTTTAAGTGGCTATTATGGTTGATTTATTTGTATGAATGAAGGGATACCTTCCAGGTTGAGGGGCTCAAAATTTCTCTCTAGGTTTTATGAGATGGCTCCAGTTGTAGGCATTATTACAAAAGTATACAAACTTCAACAGGAGAAAGCAATAGGAAGCAAAGTGCAAAAATCAGATGATGGAAAAGAACATATCAATGACATTTGATGACTTTGTTTTTCTTAAACTAAGTGTTTTGATGAGAAAGTACAGAGTTGGATACAGTTCTGGATTTTGAGCTTTAATCCTTTTCTTCCTTTAATAGAATCAAAAGGAAGGTAATGTCATTCACTTTTTTTTTTTTGTAAACTGCTACAGATCCAAACATAGGGCTGAGAAAATAGTAGGCAACACTTAATAAATATTTAGTAATTAATACATCAATTTTGAGAACTCTTGGTAGCCTATTTCAGGGTTTAACATAAAATTCACACTATTACACATAATTACATAAGCATATAGCAATATAACACAGGCTAGTAGTAATGTAATAAATAACATGAATCAACATACAGAATTATACATGTCTATAAGTCCTAGAAATAGTCCAAAAGGAATCCATTGTCCATTAGTACATGTGTCAGGAATCCAATAATTCCTGTAAGCTCTGAAGTACTGCAATAGTCTCATCAACAATTTTTCATCTCAAGGAATCCAATGATCCCTGCTGGTTTTCAAGAAGTTGAAACAGTCTCATCTTGTGTTAGGGAATCCAATGATTCCTGAAGATTTCAAAGCTCCTTTAACAGTCTCACTGTCAGCCATGCTCTTTCAGTTTGCTTAATGCTTCACCTGACTTATGTCTTTCATTTGCTTTCTCATATCTTCCTATGGCTGTTTTTTTTAACCTGGGAAGAGGGTGGCAGGAAGATCATTAAAAGAAGGACTACAGGGGCAGATAGATGGCACAGTGAATAGAGTGCTGGTCCTGAAGTCAAGAGGACCTGAGTCCAAATCCAACCTCAGACACATAACACTTCCTAGCTGTGTGACCTGGGTAAGTCACTAAACCCTAATTGCCTCAGAAAAAAAAAAAAAAGAGGAACTATAGGGTTCTTTAGTTAATCAGAAAGCATCATTAGAAAAACATGCAAAATTATTATGATGAAAATATAAAATATAAAATACATAAAATGAAAAACTGAACTTGATAACCCCTGAAATATTCTCCAGTTATAAATCTATAATTCCATGATCTCAGATCATCAACTAAGGTTATAAATTTCCAGGGTAGAGGATGAAAGTAGAAGGTGTAGAAGAAAATGCACATAATACCTTATTTTATATTTGACTTAACAAATAGTTGATACTCAATAAATACTTCTTGAATATAATTGAGTGAGAAGAGTCTCAGTCCATGGTAAAATTGGCCTTCTCGTTTTCTTTTCACTTTCTTAACTCCTAGATATAGTTAGACTCCCTTGAATATCATTATGTTTTTGCCTTGAAATTATTCTTTGATGAATTAATGAAAAAAAAATCAAATGAAGGTGGTCTAGCTGTACCTGATTTAAAACTATATTATATGCTTCTTGTTTTGATTTGATTAGTGGTAGAAGAAGAAGGCTAATGCTGACAGTGGCTTTGATTTAGATATAGAACTCTTGGTGAAAGACAAGAGACTGAAAATGTTTTCCTATCTCTTTTGCATTATTTTCCCCTCTGTCAAAAATATTCAAACAGTGGTATCTGGCAAAAAAATATATATATATATTCTCCTTACTAACATAGTTTAACAACTCATTGCATGTGGTATATCGCTGTAATGGCTATTCCATTAAAACAAAATCACCAGCCAAAAAAACATATATATATATATATATATATATATATATATATATATATATATATATATATATATATATAATAAAGCAACAGTCACCAAAACCATTTGGTATTGGCTAAGAAATAGATTAGTTGATCAGTGGAACAGGTTAGGTTCACAAGACAGAATAGTCAACTATAGCAATCTAGTGTTTGACAAACCCAAAGATCCTAACTTTTGGGATAAGAATTCATTATTTAACAAAAACTGCTGGGATAACTGGAAACTAGTATGGCAGAAATTAGGCATGAGCCCACACTTAACACCATATACCAAGATAAGATCAAAATGGGTCCATGAATTAGGCATAAAGAACAAGATTATAAATAAATTAGAGGAACATAGGATAGTTTATCTCTCAGACTTGTGGAGGAGGAAGAAATTTGTGACCAAAGATGAACTAGAGACCCATTATTGATCACAAAATAGAAAATTTTGATTACATCAAATTAAAAAGCTACTGTACAAACAAAACTAATGCAAACAAGATTAGAAGGGAAGCAACAAACTGGGAAAACATCTTCACAGTTAAAGGTTCTGATAAAGGCCTCATTTCCAAAATATATAGAGAACTGACTCTAATCTATACGAAGCCAAGCCATTCTCCAATTGACAAATGGTCAAAGGATATGAACAGACAATTTTCAGATGATGAAATTGAAATTATTACCACTCATATGAAAGAGTGTTCCAAATCACTACTGATCAGAGAAATGCAAATTAAGACAACTCTGAGATCCCACTACACACCTGTAAGATTGGCTAAGATGACAGAAAAAGATAATGATGATTGTTGGAGGGGATGCGGGAAAACTGGGACACTGATGCATTGTTGGTGGAGTTGTGAAGGAATCCAACCATTCTGGAGAGCAATCTGGAATTATGCCCAAGAAGTTATCAAACTGTGCATACCCTTTGATCCAGCAGTGTTTCTACTGGGCTTATACCGCAAGGAGATACTAAAGAAGGGAAAGGGACCAGTATGGGCCAAAATGTTTGTGGCAACCCTGTTTGTAGTGGCTAGAAGCTGGAAACTGAGCGGATGCCCATCAATTGGAGAATGGTTGGGTAAATTGTGGGATATGAATGTTATGGAATATTATTGTTCTGTAAGAAATGACCAGCAAGATGAATACAGAGAAGCTTGGAGAGAATTACATGAACTAAGTGAAATGAGCAGAACCAAGAGATCATTATATACGTCAACAACAATACTGTATGAAGATGTAATCTGATGGAAGTGGATTTCTTTGACAAAGAGACCTAATTCAGTTTCAATTGATCAATGATGGACAGAAGCAGCTACACCAAAAGAAAAAAAAAAAAAAAACAAAACACTGGGAAATGAATGTAAACGGTTTGCATTTTTGTTTTTCTTCCCAGGTTATTTCTGCCTTCTGAATCCAATTCTCCCTGTGCAACAAGAAAACTGTTTGGATTTGCACACATACATTGTATCTAGGATATACTAGGACATATTCAACATATATAGGACTGCTTGCCATCTAGGGGAGGGGGTGGAGGGTGGGAGGGAAAAATCGGAACAGAAGTGAGTCCAAGGGATAATGTTGTAAAAAAAAAAATTACCCTGGCATGGATTCTGTCAATAAAAAGTTACTATAAAAAAAATTGGGGAGTCAAGAGGTCAGAAAATAAAAATAAAAAATTAAATTTAAAGAGATAAGGTGATCAAAGATCTAGAAACTAGTTGACATGGCAGGAATAAACAAATCACAACTAAATTTATAATCTTGTTCTTTATGCCTAATTCATGGACCCATTTTGATCTTATCTTGGTATATGGTGTTAAGTGTGGGTCCATGCCTAATTTTTGCCATACTAGTTTCCAGTTATCCCAGCAGTTTTTGTTAAATAATGAATTCTTATCCCAAAAGTTAGGATCTTTGGGTTTGTCAAACACTAGATTGCTATAGTTGACTAATCTGTCTTGTGAACCTAACCTGTTCCACTGATCAAGTAATCTATTTCTTTGACAAAGAGACCTAATTCAGTTTCAAATGATCAATGATGGACAGAAGCAGCTACACCCAAAGAAAGAACACTGGGAAATGAATGTAAACTGTTTGCATTTTTGTTTTTCTTCCCAGGTTATTTTTACCTTCTGAATCCAATTCTCCCTGTGCAACAAGAGAACTGTTTGGTTCTGCACACATATATTGTATCTAGGATATACTACAACATATTCAACATATATAGGACTGCTTGCCATCTAGGGGAGGGGATGGAGGGAGGGAGGGGAAAAATCGGAACAGAAGTGAGTGCAAGGGATAATGTAAAAAATTATCCTGGCAGGGTTCTGTCAATAAAAAGTTATTATAATAAATAAAAAAAGAAATTATTCTTTGATTATTTTGTATTCTAATTTGCAAGTAAAAATAAGATAGTTTTAACAAGCTTGGTAGAAAGGTATACATGTTTACTTTATGTATGTCTTGCATGTGTATATAAAAATGTATATTTTCCTTCATACAGGTTATTTTTTAGGGGTTTTCTTTGTATTTTCATAAAACATTGTAAGATAAAAATAAGTTGCTGGATGAATGAAAGTAGTTCATATTTTTATAAGCAATTATGTAGTGCCTAATATTTGCTAGGAACTATACAAAGCACTTTACAAATATTATCTTATTGGTGTTCACAACAATCCTATGAGGTAGGTATTATTATTATACTCTTTTTACAGATGAGGAAATTGAAACAGAGAGTTCTGGAATAAGTTCCTTAGGTAGTAGGTGAGGCTCAATTTAGACTAAATACTTGGCATTCTCTCAAGGGAACCACCAAGCTTCCTCTGAAGGCTGGTGAATTAAAAATATTGCAACCAAAACCATGTGGTAAAGATAAAAGCATTGGCTAAGGAGGTAGGAGAACTAGATTTTAGTGCCATTTCTGGTATCCACTGCCTGTGTGATCTTGGGAAACATCTTGACCTAAATCTGTGAACCTAAATTTCTCCAATTATAAAATGAGGGACTAGATTCATTCTTTCACTTACTCAATGTTTATTCCATACCTACTATTTAGGTCAAAGCTTCTTAAATTGTGGGAGGACATCCCAGTTACTGAATATAAAGGGTCATGAAATTATGATTACCAGCAAATATTTGATTTGTATAACTATTTTATATACTTTATAGCCAGGGTCGCATAAAATTTTTCAAATGAAAACATGTTGTGTCTTAGTAGTACTTTCTAATATGGAGGAAGGTAGATACAAAGATAAATAAAACAGGGTATCTGATTGAGAGAAGCATGCAATCTACTAAGCAGCTGAACTTGAGGCAGTTAAGTGAGAGGAGGACCTGGAGTTAGGAACACCTATGTTCAAATTCAGCTCAAAAAAATATGAATCGTATGACCCTGAACAAATCAATTAATTTCTATCTTAGTTATCTCAACTATAAATTGGGAAGAAAAACAACAGCTATATTCCCAGGGTCAAATGAGAATATTTATAAAGCACTTTGCAAAACTTAAAGTACTAAAATATGTTAGCTATTACTATATTGAATGCTAGGTCCTGCATCTGATTTTAAAATTTTATGGTTTTATAATTCTACAAAAGTAAATATATAGGTCAGCCTTAGGGGTGCCTGTAGAAGAGAAAAATAATTTTTCTAGAGTCTGAAATTTTCTGATAGGTAATACTTTGAATAAAAAAGAGTCAGAAAAAGGAATACCAAAACATGTATTATTTAGGATACTTGTGCTCAAGAAGTTATATATCATTGTCCCTTCAAGCATAGTAAGATGAACGTTCATTTAGATTGATCTAAATTTAATATGTGATTTTAAGACACTGTTTATGTAGTATAACTAGAAAGAACAAGCAAGGTTAAAGTTCTATGGCATAACTTACACTAGAATCTGCCTATGGGTAGACATTTATATCTGCACCTAATTTCTTCATTTGTAATATTTAGGTATCACATTAAATTATGTCTATACCAATACCTTTAAGAATGATTCTTTAAAAGTCCTTTCCTTTTCTCAGTCTTTTCCCTGGTGACAAAAAAATGGGTCAAGATAGTTTTTGGATGACTTTGTTTTACTGAGGATGTCCTAGTATCTGTTTTACTTGTGCATGTGATTTTGACAGTCATCTATTAATAACAAATAACATTTGCATAATAACAAAGTCTTTATCCACATGTGGGTATACATGTATATATACATATATCTAATATCTATCATACCTCTACACATACATGTCTTTTTCACATAAGGTCACTAATTTCCTAAAACTACCTCTATTAAATGCAGCTTGGCACCTGTAATGCTATTTATATCCTTAGAGAGTTGACTCAACCACTAAAGGATTATGAGTTGTCCAGGATCAAATATCCAGAATAGATCAGAACAAGATTTGAATTGAGGCCATCTGATTCCAAAGCAAATTGATATCTATTCCACCAATGACTCTCTACATAGAAAGTATGTAAGTGTGCATTTATATACACTGTATGTATGTATATATGTATGTATACACACATATTACATACATTATATAGACAAATCACAATACTTCAACCTATTTGAACATGCCTGTTTGTATCAGAATAAATGAAGCTAATACACAAGCCAAAGCTGTTTCTTTTACTTTGAAACAAACACAATATATGATAACATAGAAACTTAGTGTGAGTATTGGGAATACTAAAAGTATCATGCAAATAAGTAATTCCTCTGTTTATAGTTTGATGACAACTCTAGATAGTAAAGTATTAAATATGGAAGAAAATATGTTAATGTGAGACATACAAGATTTAAAGGTACTGTCAATAAAAAGACTTGTGTTTCAAATCAGAAAACACATTTCTTATTAGAACAAAGACAGAAACAGAGACAAAAACAAACACAAAAATAAAAACAGTAAAAAATGGAGAGTAGCAAAGGACCTTGGAGATCATCTAGTCTAATATATCCATTTTTAACATTAGACAATATAGTGGTTAAATGGATTTAGAAAATTGGCTTTGTCTAAGTTATGTCAAAGATTCCAACCAAAGGACCATCGATTTAGTTCTGGAAGGAAACTTCGAAGATGTTTAGTGAAGCATCTTTATTTTATATAACAGGAAAATGAGGCCTGGAAAGATTAAATAATTTTTTGAAATCATCTAAGTAATCCTAAATGGCAGAGTTAGGATTGAAACTCAATCCTTGAAATTACAAATATGGCACTTTCCCCAAACAACCAAAAGGAACTTTTCAAATGATGATTAATATGAAGCCTTTTATATGATTTCTCTGCTTGTCTTTTAGCTCTCCATTCTCTTCTTTGCAGTTACCCAGTTTCATTCTATCACCTTCAATTGTTCCTTATTACCTATGTTAAATAAACTTCCTCTTTTCTATAATTCAAGAAGCTACATAAAAGTTCTCACACTAAAATCGTGGACTATAAATATTCAATATACCCTTTAATCATTCCAGGTCAATAATCATAGTCAATCCATCAATTACAATGTCTATGTTGTGTAATGCACATTACAATGTCTATATTATTCTTCCTTACTAAGAGTCTGCTCCTTTCCTTCTCTGATTGATACTTTACTTTCCATTATGGAATATTACTGTTCTGTAAGAAATGACCAACAGGATGATTTCAGAAAGGCCTGGAGAGACTTACACGAACTGATGCTAAGTGAAATGAACAGGACCAGGAGATCATTATATACTTCAACAACAATACTAGATGATGACCAGTCCTGATGGATCAGGCCATCCTCAGCAACGAGATCAACCAAATCATTTCTAATGGAGCAGTAATGAACTGAACTAGCTATACCCAGAAAAAGAACTCTGGGAGATGACTAAAAACCATTACATTGAATTCCCAGTCCCTATATTTATGCACACCTGCATCTTTGATTTCCTTCACAAGCTAATTGTACAATAATTCAGAGTCTGATTCTTTTTGTACAGCAAAATAATGTTTTGGTCATGTATACTTATTGTGTATCTAAGTTATATTTTAATATATTTAACATCTACTGGTCATCCTGCCATTTAGGGGAGGGGGGGGGGGGGTAAGAGGTGAAAAATTGGAACAAGAGGTTTGGCAATTGTTAATGCTGTAAAGTTACCCATGTATATATCCTGTAAATTAAAGACTATTAAATAAAAAAAAAAAAAAAAAAAAAAAAAAAAAAAAAAAAAAAAAAAGATACTTTACTTTCCTAAGGTTTAACCTCCAGTCCTAGCAACCTGTAGGAATCCTTCCTTGATGAGTTCAGCCTAAATTGTTCTTTCAACACTTATATGACTTCCTTTATTTTGCTCTCTACTTGTTTTATGTATTTGAATTTCATTTCCCCATCTCTCTTGTGAATTCTCAAGGGGAGAGCTTTATATTTCCCTTGGATTTCTCATTGCAACTAGCAATGAAACAAAATGCTGAGCACATATTGGTATTTATTTTTTTTAACTGGGGAAAAAAATATGTATAGTCCTTAGTGACTTGCTTGAACTGTGTTATCTATTTTCTACTTCCCATCCTTCACACAGTTATAAAAATGTCCTTCCTAAAGATCTTCAGTGGCTCCCTATTCATGTTGTCTCTAGGATAAACTTGCCTGGCAATTAATCCTCTTCACAGGATGACTCCAAATCAATTTTCTAAATTTTTTTCTCATTATCCCCCTCTTCAGTTTACTAATTTACAAGATATTCACTAAATTTTATAAGTATTTCCTGCTTCCATATCTTTGTGCAAATTGTTCCATGTTCCTTCCTCAATTCTATCTTTGAGAATCCATGTCATTAAATGCTTAAGTCAGGTTACTTCCTCTACAAAAATATCACCTTTTTCTCTACCTGAAATTAATTACTCCAATCCACCAACTTTCCTAGAAAACTCTTCTGTCTCTCTCCCTCTTTTATATCTCTGTAATTATTTATCTCTATTTATCTATCTAATCTATGAACCTATATATATATAGATATTATTATTATTATATTATTATATATCTCTACATATCTATATCTATTTATCTATCTAATCTGTGAACCTATCATATTCTCCATTAGTAGAATGTAAACTTTTGAAAACAGAGCCTGTAGTTTTTCATCTTTTTATCTTTGGTGACTCATACAAAGTAGTTGCTTGTAAGGATGGGTTGAATTGAATTAATTTCTAAGTGATTCAAAGTTATTCTTTTAAAAATGAGATGAGTTAGTTTCCATGTATAAACTACATGGTACTGTGTGACTTTTTGTAGTAAATGGGGAAAATCTAACTTTTTTGTGTGCTATTGAATGTGATTCCTGTTGAAAGATAGTCCGCTGGCAAATATATTTTTGAAAATAATTCATCATTTTATTCAATGTTCCTTTTTATTATTATTTATTTTCTTTGGATATATTAGCAGAACCCATGATTTCTTATCTATTTTGGTCTTTGGTTGGCTGTAAACAAAAATCAGTTGCTAAGTCCTTATGAAATATGTTGTTCTTTTCATTTAATACCCATCCCACCCCCATTTTTGCAAAAAGTGAGAGATTATCACTCTGTGTTTTCTTGAATCTGTCTCTGTATGTTTGAGTTTCGATCTTTCTGTCTCTGTTTTTGCCTCTGCATCTCTATATCTTTATCTCTCTGACTCTCTTTGTCCATCTGTGTCTCTGTCTGTCTCTCCCTTTATATGTCAGTCTCTGTTTTTATTGATTGGTCTCTGTCTGACTGATTCTGACTGTCTTTCTTTGTCTCTCTGTCTCTGACTCTGTCTCTTATTCTGACTGTCTCTCTGTCTATGTTGCTCTCTCTATTTCTGACTTTGAATCTCTTTTTCCCTCTCTCTACTTGATGAACAATCTACTGAGTGCTGAGTCTCATTTCCCAGCCCAGTGTTATAGATAAGTCCTCTTGGAGTATATTAGAAACAAATCCCTCAAATCCCCAAATAAAGAAACAACTCAGAGTTAGTGCTTAGCTAAGAACCTGAGACTAAACTGGAAAAAGTGACCTGTTGGGATTCACCATAGACCTCTAAAGAACTAAGAAATATAATTACATGAATATAATGAATATAATTAGAACTAAAAGTGACCCTTGTGATCATCGAGTCCAATTAGCTTCATTTTACAGATGAAGAAACTGAGAATCAAGTAGATAAAATAAATTGCTTTTGATCATTTTATTCAGGAAATATTTTCCTGTTACAAAAAAGACTCTGTGAAATGCTCAAGCATCCAAAAACTTAAGATTATAGGAAGTAATTTATACTAATTTATACTGTCCACATGGATTCCTGAAATCACAATACATAAGAGAAGTGGGGAAAAAAAATCAACAATTGTGGGTCTGCAGTGTTCTATGAACTAAGCTAAGTCTAAGGGATGATATATTTTTTTAAAAAAGAATATTCTTAGTTGTATATTCTTAAAGCTTATGTTCTAACTTGGAAGATATAACATACATTTTTTTCTTTTTGTTTATATTTACATTTATAAGTCATTTTGCATATATTATCGCATTTGATAGTTTGGGTGGAGGTTATGAAGAACATAACAAGTAAATCACAATTGCAAACAAAATCAGCATTTATTAATTTTTAATATTGATATTTTAATCAATGCTAAAAATCGTTCGCTGTTGCTTTGATCAGCAAGAAGGCAGTATAGTCTAGTGGCAAAAGCATACACTCCAAAATCAAAGAGCTGTATTCAAACTCACCTCTCAAGCTAACTCCCTTCTTGATCTTTGGCAAATCACAGATTCTACAGGGTTCACTTTTCTTATATGTAAAACAAGCAGGTTCACTTAGATGAATTATGAGATCCCTTCCTGTATAAAATCTGCTCATGTTGAACTAAGCAAAAGGGTTTGCCACTCTTTGTAGGGTGATCCAGATTCAGGGAATAGCCATAATGTATATTTTAGAAATTTCCAAATATGGTTCTCTCATAACAAAAATATTACTTTAAAGAAATGAACTTAATGTATGATTTACATTTTTTCTCTTTTACATATTGACTCTCTGGGGTGTCAGGTGAAAAGATATTTTGAAGGTGGTCTCTCTAGGATTTGCAATCAGTTGGAAGCTGATGAATAAACTAAGTCACATTATGTTTTTCCCCTGGCTCCAGATTTTCTCTAGTTTTTCTTCTTCAAAACAGCTGGATTCCAGGCAACTTTTCCCCAATCACTACAAGTTGTGAATACAATTTTATATAGAGAATGTTTTCTGATATCCAAAGCTACATATTAGAAATGCACATCCACACAAAAGTGTGGATGTGTATAAATAGATGCATATATATAGATAGAAATAGATAAGTATTTTGTGTATATGTATGTGTGTATATATTTCTTCCTACATACTTATAAGATAAAAACAATGAAAGGCATATTCCAGAATTATTATTATAAATGTATGTTTATATATATATATATATATATATATATATATATGTACATGCATGTATATGTGTATATATACATATACATGTATGTATAAATATATAATACATACATATCAGGAAATGATTTTCTCCTAATTTGCTCAAAATTGAAAACTTAATTCAAGAAGCAAGAAATGATGCATATAAGATTAATGCATTTAGTCTTCTGCATGTGTCAGATAACATATTCAGACTTCACAATTAAGTGACATACAGGGGTACATGTAACCTTCTAGACAGGATTATTAATTCTGCCCAACTTCAAAGATGTTGGTCACCAGGAAATACTTGAATGATTTCTTACCTACAACAATGTTAAATTTAGAATTAAAATTAATTATAACAATTATCCTTATGATAGACAATTGAATTTTTAGCCTAAATGTTCATGCTACATAACTCCAGGAATGCTTTCATGAAATAATTCATATGAACATTGGATGGGTTTAAAATACTGTGCCCAACATGCCAATAATGAGCATCCTATTGGGGAAAAATATTTTCATGTCTTCTTAAGAATTGTTCGCTCAAGCAATTGACCATTGGATATTTCTCCTTTTATATTACATATTCTAAGCAAGAACAAGTAATGTTTAAAAATTATGAATCTTAAAATAGACTTTTAGTCATAAAAAAGCAAAAAGATAGTTCAGATAATGCTTGCTTCCTAATGATAATGAGGACAGTAAATAATTTTAAAGCTTTTTCAGTCCCCTTAAAAAAAAGTCTCTCAACTATCTTCTGCATACTAAATTCATATTATGCTGAATCTAGCGAAAAGTCTATGTAATTTTTATTCTATGAGGGCGTATTTTTGGAATGGCAAACAAGATGCTGTCTCTTCACCGTTCCTGGGTTAGCACAAAAAAAGACAAAGTATCGCTTGTCAGATGAATCCTAATTGGATGACTGGCTGAGTTTTATAACTCCACTTCATCTGCACCTGAAGACATAGGCATTACTATGCAGAGAAGGAAATCACATTGTAAAGTTCATAGTGCATGAGTTAAGAGAAGAACAGCAAATGCATCAGTCAAACATGCTCATCCCAAGACCTGTCAAAAGTTTCTGTAAAAATTCCCTGCCCTCACAGGAGGCTTGGCATGTAATACGAACCAAGTAGCACACAAGAAACACAGTGAGTAATCTTTTGACAAATGCACTAAAGAAAATGAGATTTTATGCATCAGAGACATATTCATAAATCATCCTGAGGGCTGCCTAATTTTTTTCCCCCACAAGTCTCTTCAAAATTCAAACCAGAACCTACATGGTTTCCTTTACCCTGCAAGTAGGTGAATAGTATATCTACTCTTTGACAGCTGTTTGATTTACTCATTAAATTCTATTGACTTGTCAATTTTGGTTTTTTAAGTTGTCAAAATTATCATTTAGGCAATAGAGCTCAAAGGTATTGGTTGCTCAGCTGCTTTTAGGATTTATCAAAGAGTTCATAAATATTAGATTCATATTTGGAGAGGACTTCAGGGGTCATTTAGCACAATCTCTTTATTTTGCCAACAAGCAAATTAAGACCCAGGAAGATTAAAAGATTTACCATGTTGATATTGCAGAAATAAGATTCATAATGATAGATCAGTGTCCTTCCAAATCATGGAAAATTTTGTGTAACATATGTTTTATCAGTTATCCATTCAGAAAAATGTTCCAAGAAAAAAATGCATTTTTCAAAAAACGAAGATCAATTTTCACTAGTTAACCATTTATACAGGTGTCAGATAAGATTGGGTTAATCCTAAAACATCCTGGTAAGATAACAGAGCTAAAATCAAGTTACAGCTATTCTTTTGCTTCTTCGAAACGGGATAAAGTTGCAGGTGATGAATAATTTTATTTGTCTCAATATACCTATGTAAAAGAAAATAAATTCCTTTGAGGTTATGATTTATTTGAAATCAGCAAGCCTTTGAAATTAGTAAATTCAATTATAGCTATTTGGTCATTCACAAGCTCTTTGAAGGCAGTCAAGGAGTCACTTCTTTTCAAGTGCCTATAGGATGTCTCGGATGCCTTATATGTGCAAAGACAATCCAATGAATGAATCTAGGAATAGGTTACTCAGTGAATCATCTTAACATTAGTAGTTTTGAACTTCATGAGCAATAAGTTACCATTCTAAGAATTTATTATATAATCTCAAATGAGATAGCAAAGCATGACATTGGATTTTTTATATAATTCTTGTGGGGAAAGGAGACTAAACAACAACCTTTAGACTTTGAAATAACAGCCTATTTTTTTTCTTGCTTTTGCAATAAAGTGACATCTGTTAACTATTCAATTCCCATGAAAACACATGATCAATCAAATGAGCAATTTCTGTAAACTGCTTTAAAAAATATTCTCCTAGAATTCGAAAAGCAAAGATACATTAATATTGTGTAAGTCAGCCAGAGTATCTGGATCTGGATTTGGGCAAGTCCCAAATGCTCAGATTTACCCTTAATTATGAAAACAAGATAAGCTATACTAGCTCAAATTTCTCATCAGTTTCATTCGTTTTGTAAATTTTTGATCTGTCTTAGGGCCAGCTATCCTGTAAATTTTGGCCTGATTTTTCTCATGTATGTGGATACCTTATTATTTCTTAGCTATGAAAGTTCTGAATGAATTAGGAACATAAGATCTCCATTTTTAATGGCATTCCTTTAACATTAAGATTTGCTAATATAAAAAACAGTGATTGATTACTATAGAAGAAATGGATGGTAAAGTGGCAGTTTGCATACCATGAATAGCAAAGAGCAATAGTGAACCTATTATAACAAGATAGCTGTCAGTGGAAACCCAGTATTTTGAGGTTTCCTCTAGTCCATTCAGAACTAAATAGACATGGAAGATCAAAGAACCTGTGAGGTACAGAGAAAAACTGGCCTAATTGAGCAATTCTATCTTGCCCTCTGGAAATGCACACTCTTCCCTTTGAGAAAATTCAGATAAGGTATCTTTGGAAAGGCCATTAGTGACCTTGTATGTCTCTGGATGGAGGAAAAGGAAAGAAAATCTATTTAGAATGAGTGATGGGGGTGTTTCAAGGTCCATGTCAATGAAACCTTCCCTCAATGTACCAGTTGAAATGAGCTTTCTCTTCTGGAACCTTATATAAAACATATTTATTCACTTGTTTGTTTATTCATTCATTTATTGATTTTGTTCCTTCATTTATCATCTATTCATTTACCTACTTGTTTTACTTATTTTTATTTTATGATTTATTTGCTTACTTGTTTATTTTTCTCTATTTATTTTGGTGAGGATTTCTCCTAAAAACTTACATTCTATTTTCTAATATGGAAATTTTATGTTTATCTGATCTCCACAATCTTACTAGTTCTTAGGCACTTTAAGTGTGAGTGAGTCATATTTGACTGTAGGCAAAGAAAGAAGCATTTTTAAGTATTTAATATGTGCCAGGCACAGTGCTAAGCATTGACAGTTCCTGCCTACCATCCTGAAATTCCAATGGAGGTGTGGTGCCGATGATCTCATATATTAATCTAAAAACTATTTACTTTACAAATTTCCTTCAGTATAGGATATTTATATTCAAAGCATTTTCCAAGGATATCATGCCATAGCTTCCACCATTTCTTTACCAGTGCTTTGTTATTCAGTCATTTCAGTCATGTCTGACTCTACATAAACATCTTTGGGATTTTCTTGGCAAAGATATTGGACTGGTTTGCCATTTACTTTTCCAGCTCATTTTTACAGATGAGAAAACTAAGCTAAACAGAGTTAAGTGACTTGTCCAGGATCACATAGCTATTAAGTGAGGTCACATTTGAACTCAGGAAGATGAGTTCCTGATTCTATGTCTGGCACTCTATACTTTGTACTCTCTAGCTGCCCTTACCAATGTTTACCTATCCTCTACTTTTTCTTTCTTGAAACTTTTTTGCATCTAAACTGCATTGCAGGATCAGAGATTGAAAGTTGGAAAGGAGCATACAAATCCTTCAGTATAATCTCATCAAGGCATATCAAATGACTTGTGCTTCATGTATTAAATCAAGGATCAAAGAAACTCACTAGATATAACATAAGAATTGTAACTGGAAAGGAGTATAACAAAAATCTAGTTTAGACTCTTAATTTTAAAGGTAAGGAAACAGACCTATAATGGTTAAATGATGTATCCATGGTCACAGAACTGGGCAAACCAGAATTTGAAACTTAAAATTTTTTGCTTTCCTCAATATAGTAGTGTGACCTCTACCTGTTTCTTTATATTTCTTTTTCCTAATCCAAGATAAATATGTATATGAGGATGCTGTGTTTGTCCCAAATTCCTGTTGTTGTTGTTTTTTGCCTTGAGAATTTTTCCTAAGTTTTGGTTCTTTTTTTTTTTTTTAATTACTTAGATTAAAAACAGCAAGGACCCATATTTATTTAATTAATTTGTATTTTGGAATATCTTTAAAATGAAAGATGTTTTATTTTGCTGCAATAATATAGGTCTCAGGTGCTATTAAAATGATCATTATAAAAGTTTATTTTTTTAAGTATTACTTAATTATTAAGTATTAAGTATTTTTAAGTATTAAGTAATCCTAAAAAAGTAAAAATTAAGTATTTTAAGTATTAAGTAAGTATATATAGTGGTTTCTTTTTTAAGTCAGTACATGTACCTTGTATATTAAAAAAGCAGATAAGATCAAAGAGTTAAATCTGGAAGAAACAGCAGAGGTTATCTATCCAGTCTCCTTCAGAAAGTTTAAGTGATTTATCAAAGGTCACACATTTAGGCATTAAGTGGTACAGAAAGGATTTGAAGGGGATCCTTATAATTCTGGCCTTTCTGTTGACTTCATTGTACCTTGTAGTTGCCATATTCCAAAACACAGTAAAACTGCCTCTAGGATTTTGTGTTAGCCCAAGCCACAATAATTGTACTTTCAATTGAGGTAAGGGGTGTAATAGAGCAAAGAAGGAAAAGAGATCTCTATAGATTGCCATCTGATACTTTCCTATCTTAAATAATTATTCTTGTTAATTTGGTATTAATTTCTTTTGTTTAGTCTAAAGAAAGATGACAAATTCTGTTCCTACTCTTTCAATCTGGCAGATCAAATGAGATAATATTTGTTAAATATTTAGCACAAGTCCTAGAAAATGGTGGGTACTTAATAAATATTTATTTCTTTGCTTACTCATTTCTAATTGGGGCACAATCACAGTTATTCTACATTATTTATGCTTTGATATAATATACAGCTGCCCAAAATTTGACCAAGGACTTTAAAAAAAAGTGCATGTCTTAATTCTATTCTCATAATTATAAGTATTAGACAAAGTAATCTATGTATGTATAAATGAACTTTTCTATTGACATTATTTTCTTTCTGTTCTCCCATCCAAATGGCGTGACTCCATTAAAAAAAAGCATCAAACTACACATTCAGATATCAATATCTAAAAGTTATACCAATAAATATCAGGTTTCCTTAATTAGTCCAAGAGTGTATGTTCCTACACGACTTTTAGCTCTAGCCAAAAAAGCATTAATCATTTACAAAATGTACATTTGAGGCACACATTTTTATATAATAAATGCAAATTATTTCCTGGAACCAATTAATGAAGTAATCCATCTCACTCTCCAGCTGTATATACTCCTTTACCTATCATCTACTTCCCAGTCATATCAAGAAGTTTTATAGTCTCTATCATTGTATGTTTTTCTCGTTTCCATCCAATTGCATGGGATCATTCACTCATCAAAAACATCTAACATTAATCTACACCCATGAATAATTTTTATGTATGAGAACTGATTTACCAAGCTGTGAATGAAAGATAATTTCTAGAAAATTTCTCAATAACTTGCTTTGCAATCAAATTTGTTATCATAAAGAAGTAATTTTAGAAAATATCTGAATTTTATCACTACCAGGCCATTGGCTGAAATATAATATTGTCATCCCTGACAATCATCTCAGTCCAAAAAAACAATAAATATTCATTAAATTACTATGATGGAAATGACTCTGTGCTAGGTACCGTGGAAAATGTTACAAAGTACAATACATGGTCCTTGCCTTCAGGAGGAAATGCTCTAATTTAAAAGATAAGAATAATATTCATGAAACGTCAGGGAAATTGCAAAATTACACAATTAAATAAATAAATAAGTTACATCTGAACAGGGAATCATTACTGGGGGAATTCAGAATACACAGAAATCTGTGTGGAGTGAAGAGGTAAAGGGAAACATCTCCACCAAGGATACTTTGAGCTGCGTAAATAAAATAAAATAAAATGGAAAAGAACTAATTGACTTTGTGAGGGAGAGCTGTGCCTAAATCCAATTCACCAGCATGCCATGGCATCACTACCCTTATGCTATAGTCCTCTTCAAGAATGATGGACAAACAGGATGATTTCGGAAAGGCCTGGAGAGACTTACACAAACTGATGCTGAGTGAAATGAGGACCAGGAGATCATTATATACTTCAACAACAATACTATATGATGATCAATTCTGATGGACCTGGCCCTCTTCAACAATGAGATGAACCAAATCAGTTCCAACAGAGCAGTAATGAATTGAACCTGCTGCACCCAGCAAAAGAACTCTGGGAGATGACTATGAACCACTATATAGAATTCCCAATCCCTCTATTTTTGTTTGCCTGCATTTTTGATTTCCTTCACAGGCTATTTGTACACTTTTTGTACAGCAAAATAACTGTTTGGACATGTATACTAATATTGTATTTGATTTATACTTTAACATATTTAACATGTATTCTTCAACCTACCATCTGGGGGAAGGGGTGGGAAGAAGGAGGGGAAAATTGGAACAAAAGTTTGGCAATTGTCAATGCTGAAAAATTATTCATGCATATAACTTGCAAATAAAAAGCTATTAAAAAAAGACTCCTCCCACACTCCCTCCTTCTCTCTCTCTTTCCCTTTCTCTCTCCCTCTTTCTCTCCCTCCCTCTCTCCTTCCCTCCCTCCTTTCTTCCCCCCTTCTCTTTCTTTCTCTCTCTCCTTCCCTCTCTTCCTTCCTTCCTTTCTTTATACTTCAGATAGACATGCTCTTAAAAGCATTTTTCCCTCTTATCTTTAATACCTCTAACCCTGTTTACTATGGGTTTGCTGGCTAGATTTGTTTCTTAAGGACTGTGACTTAAGTCAAAACCAATCTGATTCTTACTGGCCATTAATAGGCCAAGCCCCATTTGGTCATTGTTTGAGTCCTGGTTGACTCAGATTGAGTATAAATACTAATCATTTCTGCTTTGGCCAGAAACTTTGAGAGTCTTCACCTCCCAGATTGATCTATTTATTTAGATGTTTTTTGGTTTTTGACTAAGTGAAAGAGGAGAATCTTTGCTTCAATTGCTACCTAATTTTAATCATTGAATAGGTTGTGGTCTCAATAAAACTGAGATCTGTTGAAACCTTATCTTAAAAAGGCCAAGGTTTCCCATTTCATCCAGGGCCATCTCCAGTCATTTTGATCTATGTCTTACCACAGGACCCATTTGGCTCTTGAGAGGAAAGTGAGGTAGGTGACCTTTCACAGCCCTCCTTCACTTAAATCCAATTTATTTGCATATCATGGTATCATCTCCCAGATGTCATAGTCTTCAAGAAGGAAGGACAAACAACAATTGACTTTATACCTCATTCTCTCATATAGCAAAGTGATAGTTTTAACATTTACTAGAAAGGGGATCATTTTGTTTTGTTTTGTTTTGAACTTTTAAAAAATATATTATTTTACTTTTCTAGCTACTGATTTTTAGCACATAGAGCCTGGATATGATGGCAGAAATAGAGCAAACTTTTCTCTTAATTTAAATGCAGAACAAATAGACTAAAGACATAATATAGAAGATCAAACCAATCTGTAACTGATTTTGTTCCTTTCAACTCTACATTATCATTCCACATTAATACTCTGAGGAAGCCCAACATTTGTTCTTCTTGTTATTGCATCTTTGATAAATGTTAAAGTATTTAAGTGACTTGTTGTTTTGCAGTCATTTCAGTCACATCCAACTCTTTGTGGCCCCCACTTGGGGTTTTCTTGGCAAAGATGCTGAAGTGATTTTCTATTACTTTCTCCAACTAACTTTACAAATGAAAAATGGAGGCAAATAGGGTTAAATGGCTTGTCCAGGGTCGTAGACCTAATAAGTGTCTGAGGCTGGATTTTAACTCAGGAACTTGAGTCTTTGTGATTCCAGGCCCAGCACTCTATGTCCTGTGCCACCTAACTACCTACTTAAGCAATTTCGTAGAGGTCTTATTGGATTTTTAGCAAAGCATGGTTTATATATTATCTTAAATACTTAGTATTATATTTAATCAATGAATTTTTCATCACATAGTACATAGAGAATATAAATACTTCACATTTATACATTGCAGAACATTACAGGACACATTAAATATGTAAATATTTAAATGAAACAGTAAATGTGATATATGCAGTATATGAACTAATCTAGGACAGTAGTTTGTATATAGAAGAAATCCCAATTCATCTCAATTTAACAAATATTTATTGAATATTTTCTATGTTCTAGGGCCAGGGGTCCTCAAACTTTTTAAATGGGGGCCAGTTCACTGTCCCTCAAACTGTTGGAGGACTAGACTATAGTAAAAACAAAAACTTTGTTTTGTGGGCCTTTAAATAAAGAAACTTCATAGCCCTGGGTGAGGGGGATAATTGTCTTCAGCTGCCGCATCTGGCCTGTGGGCCGTAGTTTGAGGACCTCTGTTAGGCACTGGAGATGCAAAGACAAAAATAAAAATCTCTGATCACATGGTATTTAAATTTGACTTGTCTCAAAACATGTTTGCTAATAGCACACACACATACTTTTTGATAACATGATCAGTCTTTAGGGATAATGTTATGGATATATATGGATGTTGGTATTATAAAAATATAGACATACTACCTCTTTTCTAGGTATACTTTCATTACTGTTAAGTATAAGCAAGAACCATCCACTGAACAGATTTCAATGTCAGTGTCAACAGTCCCCACCTCATTCCTCCCAGTTCTTACCTCTTCAGAATTATATATTTAGCTTGACTAAACTTGTGGTTCTGCCCTGTCTTCCTAGATTTGGACCCTTCTATAAGTGTGCCTTGCTACAACATTTCATGCCTTAGTTCAGCCTAGTTTCAACTCTAGATCTTGAGTTCTCACCTAGGATCCATAGTTTGTGGCCTTCCATACCCTAGATAACTATATTTGTTGGACTAGATATACCACTATACTAACTTCCCTTTTTATGAGGTGATGTTAACATTGTCAACCTTTTCAACAGATTGGTGTGAGAGAGGTCACACAATTTTTTCTGGTCTCAGTAATTTAGACAAAAGCCTGTATTTGGGCTGAGTGATTTTGACTAGCCATTTAATCTTTCTGA
Source organism: Sarcophilus harrisii (assembly GCF_902635505.1). Lineage (NCBI taxonomy): Eukaryota > Metazoa > Chordata > Mammalia > Dasyuromorphia > Dasyuridae > Sarcophilus > Sarcophilus harrisii. Next base: position 323,981,979 of record NC_045428.1, read on the forward strand.
AAGTGACTTCAGAACAGTGCTATTTATTGCTCATAGGCATAGCCTAAACTGGTAAGAACACACTCTTTTGAATGCTGTCTTATATTCTCTGCCTCCAGGTACATCTTATTTTATAATAGAGCACCTCTGCTTTTGTTAAAATGCTCAGCTCAACTGATTTTCCCAAGTGCTTATCTATACAAAATGCCAGCAGCATAAGACCTACTGATTTTAAGATGTTGGCCCTCTTGTTTGTTTACCTTATTTCCAGTCATGTTTACATTTCCCATTGTTGTGCTAAATAACCCATGTCCACCCAGCTAGAATAGGAGTCACCCTTATCCATCCTGGAAACAATTTCTGGCAATGTTTCCACCAGGAATGGACTCAGTGTTCAGTCATCACAACAAACTTTTCCCCCTACTCTTATACACTATTTTGGGGGGGGGGGGGGAATTTTTCTTAATACTCTCACTGAATTTGGAAAGCTACTGCCATATTGCAAACTGAATTGTGCCAAGGACCTAGGAAATGAGGCCTCTTAAGATTACTTAAATTCCTAATTTCAAGGAAATAATATGGGCATAATGGGTCATACAATAAGATTATATATACTGAAATCCTTATTAGGTGCTGGCACTTAAAAATATGTGTGTGTGTATATATATATATATATATATATATACACACACACATATACATATATATATTGAATTGAATTTATATAATTATATTTGCAAATGACATTGATAAAAAAGGTTAAGGTTTGGATGACAGAAGTAGAATCCAAAAAGATCTGAAAACCCTAAAGCTATGGTCTGAATCTAATATATTAAACTGAATAAAAATAAATGTAAGGAATGGACATAACAGCTTTTAATAGACACTAGCATAATTAGAGAAAAGAACATACATTAGGGAATAAATAAATTAGGTAGGTAAGACCTTGAAACTGAGCAAAAGAATTTAAACCTTGGCAATATGAATACAGGAGCTATTAGATGATTTTGACCAAATGTGATGTGATAAAATTGCTGTAGGAGAAAAATTATTTTTGCCAACAATGTTCAATATATATTGGATAGGAGAGAGTTTATAATCATAGTGGCCAGTTAAAAGGCTGCATTAGAGATCCCAGTATGAGATGATCAAGATCTGGACAAAAGTGATGGGATTGGTAAAAGAAAGGAGATAAGAAGTCATATTTGATAGAATGCTATTGAGCTAAAGTCTATTTTGTTGGCAAAGGTTCAATTCATATTTTTAATAAGAGAGCCCTTTCTATAACTCCTTATATACAACTTGATACTACTTGAGTTGCAGTTATCCAAATATATATAGATTTTTTTTTCTAGCAAGTTTCTCTTTCACAGGGCTTTATTGTGTTTTGAACCTTCAAAGAACCATAAAACTAATACTTATTCAATTTCCAACATATTACCCATCCCAAATAATTTTCTAATTCCAAATTATTTCCTAGTTGGCAAATCACACATACAGCTAAGAACAATAATATCTATTATAAAGTTGGATTTTATATTTTGATTATCATTGAGAAATGACTTGATTCAGGGTAACAATTCAGCTTTCTTCATATATAGTAAGGTACATACTTCAATTGTGTAATACATTTTGATCCAAAGCACAGAAATTTTACTTTATTTTCTTACTCAAATGTCATGTATTTGTACAAAGGGAATGCAGAGGATAAAATGTGAGGCGTAAAGTCAGAAAAACTGTTCTTCCTCAGTACAAATATAGCTTCAGACTCTTAGTAGCTGTGTGATTCTGAGCAAATCACTTAACCCTGCTTTCCTCAGTTTTCTCATCTGTAAAACAAACTAGAGAAGGAAATGTCAAATCACTCCAGTATCATTGTCAAGAAAACCTGATCCAAATGGAATCAGGTAGAGGTGCACATAACTGAACAATAACCTATCACAATGACAACAGTATGAAAACACTGTCATAGATGCTATGAGCAATAAAAAAAAAGTAAGATAGAATTTTTGCCCTCTAACAATTGCTGTGTTTAAAAATTAATTGAGAAAGATCTATAGTCATGGAATATTTAGGGACCAATATGAAGATATCATAAAATAAAGTGTCTAAAGTCTGCAATTCACATATCAAACTAATATATAATATTTTTCAATGCATCATCAATAAAGCATATTCTATGAATTTGTTTTACAATAATGATAATACATTTATACTTATTCATCTCAGTCTTATCTGAATCTCCATGTGTAATTTATAGAAAATGACAATGATCACAACAAGAAGAAAAACAATAATAAATAACCAAGATTGATATAGTGCTTTATGGATTTTCAAAGTACTTTGAAAATCCATAAAGCACTATATAATTTGCTTATACTCTTATAGGAAGTCTGGAGGATTGGTTATGTTAATAGACCCATTTTATGGATGAGGAAACTAAAGTAGAACCATTAAAAGCCTTGTCCAATATCACATTGATAGAAAGTGACTGAGATAAAATTTGACTCCAAGATCAGTGCTCTATCAGCTACATATATATATATATATATATATATATGTGTGTGTGTGTGTGTGTGTGTGCAAGAGAGAGTCAGAGGTAGTCTTTGATGTAGAAAGTAGAGAAGGATTAAATCTATAACCATTTTGGGGGATGTCAATAATGGTCTTGTTTCCATCCCATTAAACAATATACATTGTCCTTGGGTCTTTATGTGTCACTTATATATGTACATGATGCCTTGTGTTCGAATGCTTATGTAGAATTTTGTACATGTATACATATGATCTTGCATGTTTCTTACAAGTTATTTTTGCACATTTGTTTTTCTCTTTATTGACATGATTATTAGAGAGATGTCCTTAAATTCAGGATGGCTTAAGTTCAACTCACTTTTGAGACATGGTTACTGGACAGTCCTCGGCAAGCCATATAATTCAATTCTCTAGACAACTCTTTAAGACTGCAAATTGTAGAAGTTCTGACCTGCATTAGAAGAGGGCATTGCTCACCTGAGAGTTCCTCATGCCAGTAAAATCACATCATTCTCATCTCGATCTATCTATCTGTCTCTGTCAGCCAATCTGTCAGTCTGTCAGCCAGTCTGTCAGTTTGTCAGTCAGACAATCTATTTATATTTCTAACTAAAATCCTATTTATGCATCTCTATTTTTAATTAGAGAGCTTGAGGAAATATGAAGAACTCATATGTCTATATTACTAAGTCTACATGAATTTTATACAACTAATTTGCAGACAGGAGTCAGCAGCATGCCTTGATCCTTTCTGCTTTTCTCTAAGGGCTGTCTTCAGCTGTTTGCATTGTCATTATATAAAAGTAGCTGAAAGTAGGATGTCCTTTACAGAAATCTTTGTTTTTTTTGGTGGAGGAGGTGAAGTATTGGTAGTATGAAGACTTTTTTTGTTTTTTTATGGGATAGATTTATTCATTCCTATTCTTTCCTTTTTTCCTAAAATTCTTCTCAGATATTTATTATAATAATTGTTCTAATTGTTTATATAAATTATATATATATATATATATATATATATACATAAATTTATTATAATTTATGAGACAATGAAATGGAAGATCAATAGTTCTGGAAATAATATAAATCCTCCTAGGCATGTCATGGACAGAGAAATTATCAACCAAAAGTCCTTTCATTTTATCAGCACAATAGAGTGTTTTTAAAATGTTTATGGTTTTATAGAGCCTGAAAAATCTGAGCTTGTAAATGTTAGAAGAGCTTGTAAATTTTTATTAGGGAACATGGAACCTAGCAGAACTTTCACTTCTAATTGAAAGATTTGTATAAAAGTGTTTTTAGTGTTTTATTTTCTAGCTTTTACTTCTTTCATTTAAACTGAGATTGAAATTTTAGTTTTACAAAAAGCTAAAACAAAATGTCCCTAATTTGTTACCAATTTTATCTTTTCTCTATATTCTGAAGATGCTACTCAACTCATCTACATGGCCTACATCATGAGGTGTAATAGCCCTGTCAATGAGAGATTAAAATCCTGTTATGAAATATATATTTGCAATAGAGAAGACACAAGATTGGGGGGAAATTACAAAATATTATTACTTTTCTTTTCCTAATAGTATTTGTTAAAGTCTGTGGCTTATTATTCTGAATCATTCTTTATCCAATGATCAGACCTGATTTTGTCATTTTGATGTATGATTACATTAAGATTGCTATTAAGTATTTTAAAACCTTGTTCGTTTAAGATAAATTGATAGAACAATTTGGGCTATTCTACTTATGAAACAATTTGCTTGCTGAACAAATGGACAGAGGAAATGGAATTACAAAGTATTGGGTCAAAGTGTGGAAGAAAAACTTTTCAGATACTTCTATTTTCTATTTTTTCCATTTATTTTTGGTATTGCTTTATTGTATCTTGTTTTTTCATAAAGTCATTAGCTTCCATTTGCTCAATTCTATTTTTTGAGGAATTATTTTACTCAGTGAGCTTTTATACCTTCTTTCCCAATTGGCCAATTTTACTTTTTAAGGCATTCTTCTCCTCTTGCTTTTTTTATTTCCTTTTGCATCTCTCTCTTTTCCTAATTTTTTCTCTTAATTTTTTTTTTCCTCAGCCAAATAAATGGTATTGTTGTGCACTCATGTCCAGTTCTTCGTGGCCTCATTTGATTTTTCTTGACATATATATTGGAATACTTTGCTATTTCTTTTTCTGTCTTATTTTACAGATGAGGGAAACTGAGGCAAACAGTTTTCAGTGACTTGCCCATGGTCCCATAGCTTGTACGTCTCTAAGACCAAACTTGGACTCAGGACTTCTTGACTCCAGGCCTGGCTCTCTAGTCACTGCATTATCTAGATGCCCAACATTTATATACCTCTCCACAATTTTCTTCCATTAAGTTCTAAATTCCTTGAGAGAAGGATTTGCTTTTCTTTATATTCCCAACACTTAGTGCTATGGTTTATTCATAGGAAGCTCTTAACAAATGTCTGTTGATTCTGACAATGACTCTACTGTAAGGCAGAGAGGAGTTCAGCAACCTTTGGAGAAGCTCCCCTAGAACTAAAGTTGTTGATAATTTTGTGGAGATAGAGTTGAAATGAATTAGAAAGGTTTAGATGATTCCATCTGATCACTCTGTCAAAGGGCAACTGTCTTATACAACTAGGAACTAATAGCTAGGCAATGATTGTGTTTAGGATCTAGGAGATATGGCTCTCAGGCATAGATAAATGAAATTGTTCAGAGATTTAAACCATATATCTTGCTACTTGTTTATTATTCAAAAATTAAAATATTCTATTTTAATTAAAATTGGTTAAACATTAATTTTTATTATTTATGTTATTCTGAACTTACAAAATAAAAGAAGCATTTCTATAGCTTAATAGAATAGAAAAAAGATTGTAATTGAAACTATAAATCTATTAAGTACAATTTGCTATTCCTTTTAAATATACAATAAAATTATCATTTAACTTTAAAAAGTGCATTAATTATTGATGTCATTAAGAGCATATAGTACTTAAGACAAAACAAATAGAAGAATCTAGACACCAATTTATGGTCTTCTATATGAAATGTTTTGATTGTTTATATGGAACTATGATTTCATAGTATGGGAAACTCCCAGTGAAGGACCTCCTCTATCAATAGAGATTGGCACTTGTTCTGAAATGTATATTTTTAGAGTTGCACAGAAGTCACTGAAAGAAGTTAAATGACTTGCTCAAGATCACACAGCCAACATACCCTAGAGGTGGGATTCATGTCTTCTTGAAGGTCTATTAAATTATATCCCAATCCAGTAGTGATTCCTACTCTCTTGATTAATTTTTATACTAATTAATACAAACAAGTTTGGTCTACTGCTAAGATATAGGGTATTCTAATTTTTCTTAGAATGCCTGGGAGTCTTTAACCCCCCAGAAATTCCTGCCCTGCCTCTACTATTCCTCTCTAATGACTAGGCCTTTAGAGCTTGGAACATTTAAGTTTGGCCTGAAACCTACCAGTTTCCTAGTTAGCAACTCCCCAGGTTCATTCTCTAGCCACTTTGTCTACTGCTAGTCCCAGTTGCCAACTATCTTTAATTAGCTTAATTGACTAAGTTTCCTGGTTAGTATTTACAAAGGGATCTTAACTTTTTTTTTTCCCCTTTGAGGTTTTAGTTTTAAATAGGGCTGCTTTTTTTTTTTTTTTTAACTTTCCCATATGAATCTAAATGTAAGGAAAAGAGATAAGCTTGATAGTAGCTTTAGTATATTCCACCTTCCTCCATTTCCAAAATTCTTAACTTCTAGATAAGATAAAACTGATCTAGATCTACCCTCCTATTTTATGATTGTTCTGGTTGTTTCCACCTGGCTATGGTTGCAATGGTAGCTACTCATATTTTTGCAAAGGGAAACTGACTTTTATAACTGGCGTCTCATCTCTTATCAGGATTTTGTTTTAGCCTGGATCCATTTGCAGGGATATAAAAAGGGGAAACAAACAAACAAAAAAACTACCTCTCCCCCTATTTTTCAGGTTTCTATTAAACATCAAAATATAAGTGGTAGAATTGTGGTTTTTTTTTTTTTTAATTTAGGAAAAGTGACAAAATAGAATCATAATTGGTCCTTCCTTTTTGACTCCTCTACTTTAATACTTTGAATTTAGAGGAGAAAACAAGAAGAGATATTGAAAATGATAAAAATAAGAAGGGGAGAAAATTAAGAAAGGAAAGGAGGAAGCAGAACAAGAGAAGGAATTATGAGACGGATAGAAGAAATCAAAGAGTTGAAAAAGTAAGGGAGAAGGCAACAGGGAGAGAGAGAAGATAAAAGAGAAAAGAAGTTAAGAGAGGGAAGCAATGAAAATGGAAAAGAAGGGGAAGAGCTGAGACAGATGAAGAGTTCAGGAGAAAAAAGGGAAGAGGAATGAGAAGACAAATCTAAATCAGAAATGAAGTAATGGGAATGAAAATGAATCTAAAGGCATAAAATGAATCATAATAGAGTTTCTCCTTATTACTTTTCAATTTTCCCCTTTTTCTCTGTGAACAAATCGACCAGTTGATTTTTGGAGTAGTCAGACCTATGTGGCATTTGGAATTGAAATTATTACTGCAGCTATTGTTACAAGATCTTTTAAAAATACTTCAGTGTGACTGCAGGTGAAAATGATTTTGTTTCACTTGCAAGCTTTCTAATCAATAGCCAGCGCATCTAACAATCTCTATATATTTATTCATATTGAAAATACAATGATAAGCCCAGTTTCCTGTGCATCACTAAGTATTTTCACAATAAGATCATTTAAATACAAATGGATTTGAGAGAATTGGCTTTAAGCACAGTATTCTCCTGGTCTTCAGTGCTAGGTGCTGAATTCCATCCTGTTATAAATGTGACCAGTTTTTTGGGTAGATTGAACACATCTGTTCTCCCCAAGAAGCCATCCATGTGAATATTAATCCAAAAGAGTCTCTGCTTCCTCCCTATTTGTAGTACATGCTAAATTGACATATGAGCACACACAAATTAGCACTTGTTCTTTGAAGAAGTTAAACAGCATGGGGAGATGCACTAGACAAAAACTGAGTTGTAGATTTGTCAATTATCAGATTAAAAGGATTAAAAAGATTAAAGAAAATGTAAGATTTAGGCATTTGTTTATATTACTTCAGAGTGCTTCAAGGGGAGTTGACTATGTTACAAACTAAGGGAATTCATGAAATGAAAAGCTAGACAAGCACACAGCTCACAAATGTATTTTGTTGTTTTGAACTTAGATTAAGAACATATATCATTAGGTCCTGGGGATGAGTCTCTATCTGGAAGGGACTTTAGAGGCCATCTAGTGGGCAATCATTTCTCCTTACAAAAGAGGAAACTGACTCAAATATTCCTTCTGTTTTAACCTATTAGGACTAATTATGAGTTGATGTACTACTCCCACACATATATTGCTAATGGCCCCCTTTATTCCATTAATCATATTATTTTGACTCAGTATAATATGCCCCTTTGGTTTCTCTGATGATTCATATTGACCACATCTTTTAAGATCCATTCCCAACCACAGGGACCAGGCATGTGGGCAAACATTGGGAGGGTTGACAACTGTTTGCTAAATGGAAATAAAAGGAAATTGGTCAGTCTAGAAGTACAAAGTGCAAAGGAAGCTGATTGTTTGATTCACATAGTGAGCAAGCAAGATGCAATTATAATAACCAAATTGTTCTTAGGGATCAAGAAATTAAATGGGAAGATGACAAAACCAAAGGCTGATGCATAAGAAATTAAATCAAGTCGAGTAGGCATCAAACAAGAATCAGGAAAAGGCATCATAGAAAGTCAGAAAGTTGACCAGAGAAGCCTTATGAGGCAGATGATTTCTATGATTTCCTTGGAGTTGAAAAGGATCCTTGCTGGCTCCTTGACCCAAATTATTTTTATTCTTAATTCTAGAACATAATTTTATGTGGTCTTTGTCATTCAAGGGTACCTTTTGAAAATTTAGAAATGGTAACATAATAGTTATAGTTTGGTTTCCTCCCTTATATAAAAAGAGCAAAATAAGGTTATGAAAGAGGAGAATGACCCTATTTTAGGCACTGTGGTATAATGGAAAGGAATCACAAAAATCTGTTTTTTGAATCCAAGTCTCAAAACTTCCTGACTATATTTATCTTTTCACCTTTTCAAACCTCATTTTCCTCCTCTGTAAAATGGAAATAATGATGGATATACAAGTTACAGGGCTGTTATGAAGAAATATTTTTTAAAAGGTTGAAGTTCTACAGAATTGTTAATATGAGTTACTATTATACTTGATAAATAACATAATAGCAGAAGCCTACCTTTCCTTTTTTTTCTGAATAACTGAAACTTACCTCAGAATATTGAGATAAATCAAGTACTCTATAGAACAGTTACTTAACCCTTTAGTTATATGATGAGATGGTTCCTGACAGATTTTATCATTGTCATCATCATAATTTGCAGCTCATATGTTCTTAAGACAATCCTGTTAATCAATGACATTGGAGTGTTCTATTTTTGTTTTTTTGATTCTTATTTTAATCATATGATACAGTTCTAGAAATAATACCTTATGAGTTAATATATGAATAACTATTTATAAAACTATGTCTAGTGATAAAGCACAAGCATGAAAAGTAATAAAAATATGGTATAGCTTTTAAAACAATGTTTAAATAAGGTATCTAAGAGACTGAATTTTCTTGTAATCATCTCAACTGAATATTACATATTCAAAATATAAGAATGCAGATTGTCACCAATTAAAACTTTTCAAAGCCTTTATTTTTTAAAAAAGCCCATGTCAAATGATATTTTTAAATAAAATCCTAAATAGAAAAAAGTTTTTGCTAGATTAGGAACTTGCTAAAAAGCAGAAAGCAAAAGGCAAGAATAAAAGGACAATTACTTGGATGGAGAAATAAAAAGAGTATGATTCCTCAGGGTTTGGTGTATAATCTGACTTAATTTTAAATCTTTGTAAAATAATCAAGACAAGGCACTGAATAGAATAATATCTTACAGTTTATAGAAGACAGTAAAATCTTGATGATATGATGATTGGAGCTGTAATGTCAATAGAGGAGAGAATTTCTGGATAAATATACTTCCTCTTCTAATGTGAGTCAGCACTTTGCTTGTCACTATATAGTATTAGAGAATTTCCTAGAACCTATAGAAGTTATATGAATTATGCAAGATTACCCACGAGTGTGTTGGAGTTAGATACAAATGTGTTATGAGAGCTGATTGTTAAATTTTCCTAATGAGAACTTATACTAGAAATATTGGATACGGATTTATTTTGTTGCTTTATTGATTTTATTTTGACTTAAGATGATAATAGAAAAAAGGTTAAAAATGCAGAAAATACTAAAACGTTTGTTGTGCTTTGGAAGGCTATTTGTCACATACTTTGCTCTGCTCTGTAAATTCCTATCAGACATGGTACTTTAACCTAGACCCTCCTGGCTCGAAACTAATCCTATTCGCTATCAATCACTGCTTTTTCTTGATTAAAAAAAAGAGAGAGAGACAATACAATATGGATAGATTAAGGGGAAGGGTGGAGCACAAGCTTAATACCTATATGATAATCAGTAGATTAAGGGGAAGGGAGGGCACAAGCTTACTACCTATATGATAATCAGTACTTATTAAATTTAAATGAATTATAAGTGGAAATAAAAATGATAGATCTTAACAAGCATAAAGACAAATTAATATCTTTGTTTATAAAATATCCAATCTGTCTCTGTATTTCTGTCTCTCTTTTTCTGTCTCTGGCTTTTTGTCTTTGTTTTTGTCTGTCTCTCCCTTTGGTGAATATATGGAATTCTGAACATTTGATCATAATATAGAAGAGACCTAAAAGCCACCATGCATAACATTTTGCTAAACAAAATCTTGAGCTCCTAAGAGATTAAGATAGAAGAGCTGACACTTCTATGAAGTAGTACACACTACCAGTCTTGATAGGAAGCAAAGAATCATAGTCTTTAGAGTGGAAAGTACACACCTTTCCTCATTTTGGAAATAAGGAAATTAGGGTTCTCAAAAATTGAATGATTTGCTGTCCCACAGCTAGGAAGGAAGCAAAGGTCAAATTTGACCCTAACTTCTCACTTCAAATTTAGGGCTCTTTCCACCTTACATAATATATTGTTTCCTGGCATAATGACAAAGACAAGAAAGCATTAGAGCCAATTGATACATTTATTAAGTATTTTTCCCATATTTGGCATTTTGAAAAGCCAAGCTTATGTGGACAGAGTGTAGGAAGAATTTACTAATATATGCAAAGAATAAATAAATGGTTGTCATACTGAATGTAAATGCAAATCAGCAGATCAGTAGCAGATAGCAAGGTATTGGGAAATGGATACAATTCAGATTATTCCTTTACCTTTACATAAACTTTAATTTAGACATCTAGATAGCTCAGTGGTTAGAATACTGGATCTGGAATCCAAAAGATTTGACTTCTAATCCAGCCTTAAATATTTACTCTCTTGTAACTCTGGGTAAGTCACTCAACTCTGCTTTAATTTCCTCACCAATAAAATTAGTTGTAGAAGGAAATGGAAAACCATTCCAGTATCTATACCAAGAAAATTTCAAATAAGATTGTGAAGAGTAAGCTAGAACTTGAACAGTAACAACAAGGTAACTATTGTGTCTTCAAATAGTTGTTGACACTAGAAAAGTAGTGAGTCCACACAAAGTTATTACTCACCCATGCATTTAATATTAGTCACTGCATTAAAGCACCATGGTTATCACAATGAAAGGGAAAATATAACTCCTTTTCTTTTTTATAAAGCTCTTAGTAATTTACTTTTAACACTTTTTCCTTTTTAAAATTTTGAGTTCCAAATTCTCTCCCTCCTCCCATTTCATTCTAACTCACCAAAAAGGCAAGCAATACGTCAATTATATATGTGAAATCATGCAAAATGTATTTCCATATTAGCCAATTTGTTTAAAAGCAAGAAAAAATTAAAAGTGATAAATACTTCGGTTTGTACTGTTTATTAATCCTCCATCTGAAAATGTATGTCCTCTTTTTTAATGTATTTAAGTACGCTGGAATTATGTTGAATCTTTTTACTGATCAGTACAGTCAAATCTTTCATAGTTGATCATCATAATAGCATTGCTGTTACTGTGCAAAATGATTTCCTAATTCTTATCACTTCATTTTGCATCTGTTAACATTAAGTCTTGCCATGTTTTTTGATTTTTTAATCACACCTTTCATTATTTGCCTCAGCACAATTGTGTTCTATCATAATAATATGCCACAACTTGTTCATCCATTTTTCCAGTTAATGAACATCTCCTAGATTCTTCTTCTTTGCCAGCACAAAAAGAAGTGCTCTGAATATTTTTATGTCAACAAATCCTTTTCCTTCATCTCTGATCTCTTTGGGATAAAAACTCAGTAGTGTGGTATTGCTGTATCAGAAGAAATATACAATTTTATATCCCTTGGTTCCTAACTAGTTCCTAACTAGTCTCAAGAATGATTAGACTAGTGCATTACACTACCAACAATTCAATGATAACTCCTTTTGGAAGAGATAACTTGTAAATAATTGTAGAATCAAGATCCATACAAGATAAATTGGAGACAAGCAACAGAGGGAAGATGCTAGTATTAAGGGAAATAAAGAAAGATTTCTCACAAAAATATGAATTTTAGCTCAGATTTGAAGGAAGCTGGGGAATTCAAAAGTTAAATAGATTCCTAAATATATAAGGAAAAGCCAGTGAAAATGCATTCATTCAGAATACAGAATGTCTTTATGAATGACAAAGTGATAATCATTATAGAAATTTGATGTGGCATAATGAATTGGGCACTGAACTTGTATTAAGAGGACATGGATTCCAATTCCATATCAGAAACTTAATTCCTATATGACCCCAGCATACATATTATACAACTCTATGCTTCAGTTTCCAACTCTCTAAAATGACATTATTGGACTGACTTCTAAAATCCTTTTCAGATTCAAATCTTTGATCATTTAGTCTTAGTCTTACTGTTTTCTTCTTCTCTTGCTCCTCTTTTTTCTCCTCCTCCTCCTCCCAGCACCATTACCCCCACCACCATTACTACCATTACTCTACTACTAATACTTATTTATGTATTTTTTTAATTTTGTAAATTTTTTTTGTAAGTCACTTTGCATCTTTTACTCTTTTAAATTAAAATCTTATTAACCTTAAATCTCTTAAAATAAACAAAACAAACAAATAAATAATAAATCTCTTAAAATCTCTTTTAATCTTCATAACAACTGCATTAAATAGTTGCTATTATTATATTCATTTTATAGATGAGAAAATGAGGTTGAGTGGTAAGTGATTTTCTGTGGGTTATTCACACACTGAATTTATGAGGCATAATTCAAACACATGTCTTTCTATACTCTGCCAAGTAATGCCATTTCAGGTCATGTCTTTTTAAGACATTATTGGCAACAAAATCCTTTGCTAGAATAGCTAAATCCCTTCTTTATTGATTTTTTTTTATCTTATCCTTTAAGTCCTGATATGTGTATGTCTGTCTCTCTGTCTCTCTCTCTCTGTCTCTCTCTGTCTCTCTCTCTCTGTATGTGTATACATATGTATGTATATGTATATACATAATGTAAAATGGACAAATATATGTGCATGTGTATATTTGTTTATATATTATATGTCTGTGTATTTTACATACACATATTTTGTGCAAAATCGAGTTTAAAAATAAAATGTGAAGAATGAGAAAAGTTCCCCAAGCATTTAATTATTTTGTTACAAATGAATACATCAATTGGCTCTTTTCCAAGAATCAGCAAAAAACTTACTTGTTTATAAATTTTTGCAAAGGATTCAATGAATTTCCCCAAAATTTATGGTTGATGGAAGTGTTTAAGAATTGGTATATCTAAATTAGTTTTCCTTTTTAAAAAAGCATAAAAAAACCAAACAAAAAAAAAAAAGTTTGCCTAATTTTATATTTTAGCATCATTATGCTTATGAGCAAGGAAGTAATTATTTGACAATTATATTTAAAGCATTTTGAGTACAAATACAAAGAATGATGGGACCCCTATTCACCATGAGATTATATTCTGAGGAGGGACACCATTATACATATATGTACATCAATCTATAATCACACATATATAAACATGTATCATTAATTTAAAATGAATAAATAAAAATATACAAAGTACATCATATAAATATCACACAATATGCATACTAATAATAGGAAGCTTTCAACTCTGGACATCTGAGTTATGTAGCTTTGAATGTATAGATTTTAAATATCTATGATCTATTATTCTGAAAGCTAATTTATTTGCATGCTTCTGCCTACTTGACTATAAGCTGTATCTTTTACTTGGATATGATCCTAGTTACTGCAAATAAATATTACAACCCTTTGCTGAATTCCATTTACATAGAGAGAAGTATGTGATAATCTCTCTGTGGCCTGGTTGGTGAATCTCAGAAACTTGTCACAATGTCCTCCTCCCTATGGCTTATAGAAATTTCCATTTGGATGAGATTGTGGGAAATAACAGATGTTATGCTATCAACAAAAAAATCTGACAAGGTTTCAACATTCCACTCATTTCCCCCATTAACAGACAGGGATGGAAAGGGATGTAGGCAGAGAGAGAGGAGAGTTTCTCCTTTTAAAAGGATGGAGACTGCCTTTGAAATATATCTGAAAATTTCATTTTTTTCTGGTGACAAAGAACTGGAAATTGAGGGGATGACCATAAATGATGTGTGGGGGGGAGTTATAACATAGGATTTTGGTGGAATACTATTGTGCTGTAAGAAATGAAAAGCAGGATGATTTCCAAAAAAAACAAAACTTGAAAGACATATGAACTGATACAAAGATAAGTGATCAGGAATAGAACATTGTACAGAATAATAGCAGTAATTTAAAAATAATCAACTGTGAAATACTTAAGTTCTCTGATCAATACATGATCCAAGATAATTTCAAAGGACTCATGATGAAAAATACTATCCTCCTAAAAAGAGAGATCTGATGAATTCTCAATGTAAATTGCAGCATACTTTAATTTTTTTTATGTTTCTTGATATTTTTCTCATTGTTTTGCAATATATCTAATATGGTAATGTTTTGTATAACTTCCTGTGCATTTTTTATATTATATTGTTTGCCCTTTCAAAGTGAAAAGGTAAGAGAGATGAAGAAAATTTGAAACATTTAAATGAAAGGAATGTTAAAATTTTCTAAGGAACATCTTATTTGGGGGCAGCTAAATGGCTCAGTGGATAGAGAACTAGCCCTGAAGTCAGGAGGACCTGAGTTCAAATCTGACATCAGACACTTAACACTTCCTAGCTGTGTGACCCTGGGCAAGTCTGAGCAAGTCACTTAACCCCAATTGCCTCAGAAAAAAAAAAAAAAATCTTATTTCATTATTAATAAAAAAAATTTGTGAAATATTCTCCATTAGCAAGGCACATGAAAAAAGTTAATTTATTAAATCCAGACATTTAGAGTAAAATAAAATATCACTTGAGGGCACAATAACTTCTACATAAAATAACCCAAATTTACCATTCAATCTAAACAACAATGAATTTCAGTGGAACCTCAGAGAAAAAAACATTGAAGAACAAATACCACATTTGTCCTTCCAGTAAAAATGTAACTTTAAACATGGTTATTTAAAACTGGAAAGTATATATTTCTATTTTCATATTCTTTACAAACACAGAGATTACTAAAAAATTAAATATTAAAGAAGGGATTCCAAAAATTCTTTTTTCTTCTTTTACTCTCATAGAGCAACTACTAAACTAACCAAAGCAAACCACAAAATGCTCAAGATCTTGATCAGAATTTCAATCATACTTTATATAAGAACCATAATAGCAAGATTATGTATGTATGTATATAATCTTATAATCATATTGCACTTAAGATTCAATTCTATTATCAATCTTCCTGTTTTTCATAGAAAAATAGATATAGTTTTCAGAATGTTTGTGTGCACTGAGACATATGGGTAACTAGTAAATACTAATAAATACAAAATAGAAGTAAATCTCCCCATTAATTCATGATAGCATTTGGATAACATATCTGTGAAAGATGGCTCTTCAGATTCTTAATTGATATTGCTTTTTTTGAAAATTCAAAGATAAATATAGAAGTCTTTGGTTAAACCTTAATTTTCATTTCAATGTGAATGAGAAAGATTTGGCAAAAATTATAACCAGTCTTTTTGAAAGTTAATTGAAGAAAGAATTAATTTTAGATTGTAAATATCTATTACACTATTACCTTTCTTCAGATTTTATTTCTGAAGTAAATAAATTATTTTGCCAATTAGCATTACCACCTATCTTCCCTGTGCCTATACTTCCTATACCTCCCTAAAATTCACATTACTATATACTCAAGTAATAACATGGACCTTTTTTGATTTTTAAGATGTTTTTAAATTTTCTAACTTTGTTGTCAAATTTTATATTATTTGTAAAAATAGCTAATTTTGATTCTGAGTAACTAGAGTACATAAATTCATTTCAGTTGTGTCCAACTCCTTATGACTCTATTTGAGGTTGAGTTACTAGAGATATTAAACTGCTGAAAAGAGCTGGAAATCTTCTAAGGTGTTACATGGATATGCCTAACTAGGAAAAAAGACTTGCCTTGTGATGAAGTCAATTTTGGTATGCTATGAGAAGGAAAGGAAGTGAAGAATAGAACAGTACTGTGAGATGGTACTCTTGCTGTCCTCTATAATTTCTACTCTGATATTGATCATTTCATCCTAGTTATAACTCTGAGATTTATTTGAACTTTAGAACCAGCCTGTTTGGAAAGTAGACTAAGGATCTAATCTCTGATTTGCAGAAAAAGTCAAATATTGTTATTAATATTATCTATCTCAGTAGCGTTTGAAGAAACATCAGTTTTTTTGTTAAGCATCAGAAATTGTTAAAGCTTTCCATTGAGAGTGAAGGAATAATATAATAACAAAACATAGGTTATATAATATTACACATATAAATATAATATATATATTTACTTCCTGCCCATCCAACTGTTCAATCTCAGACTCTTTTTGGTCTTTTAATACATGCTATACATATATAATATGTACATATATTTGGATTCTCCATGTCCCATGAGTCTCATTATTATTATATTTAATTATGTGCTTACTATAATTGGAAAAGTACAGAATATTATTTTTATCTTGTAGTATCTACACTAACACAATGCAGATCTGCAATAGACAAAATTCCACAAACAATCTAAGGACATGGCATCATGTGGGATCCTTAAGTGGTTATCATCCAAAAGTATAAATTAAGAAGAAATTATACAATGACCTACCCAGATGTTGTCTTCTTGCTTGTATTGCTTCCAGTTACGTCCTGTATCGCTAAACATCAGTATATAGCTTGTTACCCAGTCAGAGCTCCCATATCTTCCCTGGGTAGCCACTGCAGTAATCTCCACTCTGTTTCCTAGATCAATCTGGAGCCATTGTTGTGAATTAGATTTCACTGGGGACCAACCACCAGCTCCTGGTAAAGAACAAAAGAGAGAAAGAGTAATATCTTACATATTCAATTAAAAAAGGCAAAGAAAAAGAGATTTTTTAAAAAAATTGTTTCTCAGAACTCATTTACTAGAATTCAGTTTACCTTTTCACACTTTGGCATTGAAAGAAACATACTCTCCTAAAATAATATTGAATATAGCACAATGGGATATAGAAATAAGAGACTTTAGAGGTCACCTGGATTAGTGGTGTCAAACTCAAATAAAATGAATACCTGCTTGCTTCATATTGATTTAGAAACCACAAATGAACATTGTCTATGTTGTATTATATTTTTATTTCTTTTGTTAAATATTTCTCAATTACATTTTAATCAGGTTGAACTGGGGAGTTCTGCAGCTGCTTTTGACTAGATTAGTTGCTTCATTTTATAGAAACAGAAATTAAGTTTTAAAGGGATAAAACAATTTATTTAACATTACAAAATTAGTAATTAGCAAAACCAGGATTCATGTAGTTTTCATATGAAGGTCATCCCTTCACATGAACATCTCTTCCTTCCTCTTCAACAGAGTGCCACATCATCATTTACTCTCTAATAACATTCAAGTTTTCTCTTCTCCTATCCATCATACACACAATTGTCAAAGGGATTACTCTAAAGTATCAGTCTTATCATATCACTCCCCTACATAAATAATGCCTTTGATATCCTTAGGATGCAATTTGAATGTTTTTTTTTTTTGGCATTTAAAGTTTTTCATTACCTGAATTCATTCTTTTTTTCTACTCTTTCAGTCTTTTAACAAATTGCTTCTCACAGCACAATCTAACATATATCTATATTATCTATTTGTTGTTTCTTACATATGGCATTTCATCTCCTATTTCTATATCTGTATCCATGTCCATTTCACTGTCTGTACTGCAAGGCAGAAATGCTATTCCTTTTTCATTTAAGATACTTAGATGCTCTAGATTCCTTTAAGACCCAGTTCAAGGTGGGAAAGAGAAATGTAGAAGCAATGGGCTGAGGACATTGCTGGCAACAAACACTCACAGGAGAACATAGTTCTTGGTTTCAGTTCTGTGCCAGAGAGAAGAACTGAAGGGAGACTTGGGGGCCAGAGGCACTTCCCCAACACCCAGAATTAAAGGTCATTACACTGACAAATTGCATTTTAAAAATGAATAGGCAAAGGAGAAAGAACCTAATCATAGAAAATTCACCAATAACTACCTGAAAGAGATCCTATGAGGAAAATTTACAGGAACATCATTGCTAAATTCCAAAACCCCCAGTGAAGAAGAAAATATTGCAAGACACAAGAAAACAAAATTCAAATACTCTGTAGACACAATAAAGAATCATGCAAGAACTAGCAGTGGCTACATTAAAAGACCAAAGATATTGGAACACTATATGATGAAGAGCAAAAGAAATGGGCTTTGTGACTAAAAATATCATACCCAGAAAACCATAATCTTAAAAACAACACCAACAAAAAAGTTATTCAAAGAATTTCCAGATTTTCAGGATTTTGTTGCAGAAACAAACAAAACAAAACCCTGAATTTACTAAAAAAAAATTGACATATAAGATCGAAGAGAAGTATAGGTAAACATCAAAGATTAAGTACAGGAGACAAAAAGTGGAGCAATAATGGCCGTATAACATCAGGAAACTGCTCAAGTTCTCCCTTTTCATCAACAAAACACATGAAATCAAGCCTCTGAACAGAGTCTGACAGAATGAAAGCACTCTCCAGTTCAAGACAGACTGAACAACTTCAAGAAAGGTCAGTCTCATTGGTGTGAAAAGGGTGTTCAGCCATGGTCAGATAGACTCTGGGAATGCCAGTGACATGGTCTTAATCACAGGAAGTAAGACCCTCAGTCCTGGCTCAGTAGACGAGCAAATCAGGCGGGGCTGCTTCCAGTCCCAACTCAGAAGGCAAACTCTGGGAAACCAGGCTGTTTCCTGAACAGAGTAGGCAAAGCTACTCCCTGAAAACACAAGGGGGCTCTGTGCTCAAAGCCAGGGCTCAGATCTGCACAGAAAGCTTGGGACATGCCTCCTTTACCTCAGGTGCAGAGCTCTATCTTAAAAGTAAAAAGAGAAGAAATACCAAAAGGAAAGAAAATGAGCAAGAAACAGAAAAAAAAAATCTTGACCATAGAAAACTACTATGGTGACATAGCAGACCAAATCACAAACTCGGACGAGGACAGTGTATCCACAAAAGAAATATCAAAAAATGAGATAAATTAGTCTCAAGCAAGTCTTTAAAAAGGCAAATAAGAGAGGAGGAAGAAAACATGAGAAAGTAATGAGAGGTATGCATAAGAGAGTCAAAAATTTGGAAAAGGAAGGAAAAATGTTGCCTAAAGAAAACAACTCCTTAAACAGTAGAATAAACCAAATGGAAAAAGAGATACAAAAGATAATTGAAGAAAATCACACAAAAACTAGAACAAGGAAAATGGAATCGAATGACTTTGTGAGACAGCAAGAAACTAAAAATAATGAAAAAATGGAAGAAAATATGAAATACTTCATTGGCAAAACAGCCGACCTAGAAAATAGATCCAGAAGAGACAAACATTTTTGAAGGCTGTGACCAAAAAACAAGCTTGGATAGCATTTTACAAGATTTGTTCATTAAGGAAAATGGCTCCTATAGTCTAGAAACAGAAGGGAAATACTCATTGAAAGAATTTATCTATCTATCTATCATCTCTGAAAAGAGATCCTACAAGGAAAACATCAAGAAACTTTGGTGTGAAACTCTAAATTACAACCTCAAGGAAAACAATAACTGCACGCTACCAGACAAAAACAATTCAAATATCAAGGAGAAACAGTCAGGATTACCCAGGAACTGGAAGCTTCTACAATAAAGGATCAGAGGATCTGGACTACCATATTCCAGAAGGCAAAGGACCTGGGATTACAACCAAGAATTAACTAACCAGTAAGATTCAGTATCATCTTTCAGGGGAGGAAATAGAGTTTCATTGAAGTGAGAGACTTTCAAACATTTTTATTGAAAAAATCAGAACTATACAGAAAATTCAATCTACACACATAGGACTAAAGAAAATTATAGAAAGGTAAACAGAGGGAAATAAATAAGTGTGTGTGTGTGTGTGTGTATTTAAAGGTTAAATTCTTTACATACCTAGAAGTGAAAACAATATTTGCAACTTTGGAAAACTATTTATCACTGGGACAGACAAATGGGGGGAATCACATGGACTGAGGATGGGATTATAAATAGATTCTGATGAGATAACTTCAAAGAAAAAGAGATGAAGAAAAAAGGTCTATAATCAAAAAAGAGGAAAGGGGAATTAGAATGGGAAAATGAGTTCACATAAAGAGGCTCAAAAGACCTATTACAACCCAGGAGAAAAGCGATGAGCATTGTCTAAAGCTTGATCTCATCAATTTTGGCTTTAAGAGGGAATAACTTAATCATTTGCTTGGGTATAGGAATTTATTTAACCCTATAAAGAAGTAGGAGGAGAAAGAAGAAATGAAAAGGGAGGGACAGGACAGAAGGTAGGGCAGAAACTCTAGGAAAAAAGCTTTAAAAAAAAAAAAAGACGGAAGGGTTGATAGAAGATAAGGTAGTGGGTGGAGTGGGTAAAAAAACACACTACTAAGGACAGGGTGGGAAGAGATCAAAATTATATATAGGAAATACAATAGGATGGAAAGAAATACAGAGCTGGTAATTATAACTATAAATGTGAATGGGATGAACTCTCCCATAAAATGGAAGCAAATTGGAGAGTGGATTAACAAACAGAATCCTATAATATGTTGTTTACAAGAAATACATTTGACACAGACAGACATATACATAGTAAAGGTAAAGGGTTGGAGCAAATTTTATTATGCTTCAGCTGAAGGGAAAAAAAAAAGCAGGGGTAGCAATTCTGATCTCAGATAAAGCAAAAGTAAAAATAAATCTTATTAAAAAAGATAATGAGGGAAAGTACATCTTGATAAAGGGTACAGAAAATACATTAATACTACTGATACTAAATGTTTATGCCCCAAGTGGCAGAGCAGGCAAATTCCTAGAGAAGATTTTAAGAGTTACAGGAAGAAATAGATGGCAAAACTATTCCAGTGGGGGATCTCAACCTTCCCCTCTCAGAATCTAACACACAAATCTAATCACAAAACAAACAAAAAAGAAACTAGGGAGGTTAATTGTATCCTAGAAAAACCTAGATATGATAAATGTCTGGAAAAAATTGAATAGGAATGGAAAGGGATACACTTTTTCTCAATAGTACATGGTGTCTACACAAAATTGACAATGTATTATGGCATAAAAACCTCACAATCAAATGCAAAAAGGCAGAAATAGTAATCCTTCCTTTTCAGAACACACTGGAATGAAAATTATATTCAATAAAGAGCCAGGGAAAGATAGATTAAAAAAAATTGGAAATTAATTTAATCTAATTCAAAATATGAGTGAGTCAAACAACAAATAACAGAAACAATCCATAATTTCATCCAAGAAAATAACAATAACAAGAAACATACCAAAACCTATGGGATGCAGCCAGAGTAGTTCTTAGAAGAAATTTAGTATCTCTAAATAGCTACATAAATAAAATAGAAAAAGAGGAGATCAATAAATTAGGCATGCAACCAAAAAAAAAAAAACTAGAAAAAAAATAAATTAAAAACCCCTAATAAAATACCAAATTAGAAATTTTGAAAATCAAAGGAGAGATTCATAAAAAAACTAAAAAAAAAAGACCTATTGAACTAATAAATAAAACTAAGAGTTGATTTTATGAAAAGAAAAACTAACAAAACAAACTTTTGGTTAATTTTATCAGAAAAAGGAAAGGAAAAAAAAAACCATATCTCCAGCATTAAAAATGAAAGGGGTCAATTCACCACAAATGAAAAAGAAACTAAAAGAATAATTAGGATCTATTTTGCACAACCCTATGGCAGCAAGTCTGAAAATCTAACTGAAATGGACAAATATTTTCAAAAATATAAACTGCACAAGTAAACAAAAAAGAAAATAAAATACTTAAATATTCCCATTTTAAAAAAGTAAATTGAACAAGTAATTTATGATTGCCCTAAGAAAAAATCTCCAGGGCCAGATAGATTCAAAATTGTATTCCACTAAGCACTTAAAAGTACAATTAATTCCAATACTATATAACTATTTGCAAAAATAGGTAAAGTAGTGCTGCCAAATTCCTTGTATGATACAAACATGGAATAGGTACTTAAACCAGGAAGGACCAAAACAGAGAAAGAATATAACTATCTACCTAATGAATAATGATGCAAAAATTTTAACTAAAATTGTAGCAAAGAAATTATAGCAATTTTTCAGCAGGATAATATAGTATTACCAAGTAGGATTTATACTAGAAATGCAGCACTAGTTTAATATCAGGAAAATTATTGCCATAACTGACCATTTCAATAACAAACAACAGAAATCATATGATAATCTCAAAAGATGCAGAAAAAGTTTTTGATAAAATATAGCACCTATTCCTATTATAAATACTAGAGAACATAGGGATAAAAGGAGCTTTCCTTAAAATAATAAGCAGTATACATCTAAAACCTACAGCAACCATGATTTGTAATAGAAAGAAGTTGAATGCATTCCCAATAAGATTAGGGGTGAAAAAAGGAAGCCCATTATTATCACTAATTTGTAGTAGAATGTAGTAGAAATGTTGGCTTTTGCAATAAGAAATTAAGGAATTAGAATAGGCAATGAGGAAATAAAACTATCATTCTTTGCAGATGATATGATGATATACTTACAGACTCCAAGAAAATCATCGAGAAACCTACTGGAAATAGTTCAGAGCTTTAGCAAAGTTGCAGGATATAAAATAAACCCATGAAAATCATCATCTTTTTTCTGTATTACTGACAAAACTTATCAGCAAGAGGTAGAGAAATTACATATAAAAATTACTGTAGAAAAAAATAATACTGGGGGGGGGGTCTACCTGTCAAGACAAAACCAAGAACTATATGAACATGATTACAAAACAATTGGGAAAATATCAATTGTTTATGGCTCAGCTAATATAATAAAAATGACAATTCGGCCTAAAGTGATCTACTTGTTCAGTGCCATATTAAACTGTCAAAACATTTTTTATAGAACAGGAAATTATAATAATAAAACTCATCTGGAAGAACAAAAGGTCAAGAATATCAAGGGAATTTATGAAAAAAAAAAGAATACAAAGAATGGTGGCTTAGTAGAACCAACCTAAAACTATAATATAAAGTAGTGGTAATCAAAATCATTTGGTAAAGAATGGCTAAGAAATAGAGTGGTGGTTCAGTGGAACAAATTACATATATAAGATGCAATTATCAAGGTCTATAACAGTCTAGTATTTGATAAATGTCCAGACTCCAGCTTCTGAAAAATATTCTCTATTTGACAAAAATTGGTGGGAAAATTGGAAAATAATATGCCAGAAACTTGGCATAGACCTATATCTCACAACCCATATCAAAATAAGGTCAAAATGGATAATTTGAGCATGAAGGATAATACTATTTTAAAAAATAGGAGAACAAGGGATAATTTACCTTTCAGATCTTTGGAGAAAGGAATTTTTGACCAAAGAAGAAATAGAGAACATTAAGAAAAGCAAAATGGATAACTTTGAATACATTAAACTGAAATTTTTTTTCACAAAAAAAAAAAAATCAACAGAAATAACATTAAAAGGGAAGTACAAAGCTGGGGGAAAATCTTTACAGTCAGTATTTTTGATAAAGGTCTCATTTGTAAAATATGTAAAGAAATGTGTCAAATTTAAAGAATACAAGTTATTCTCCAATTGATAAATTGTCAAGGGTATGAACTGACAATTTTCAGATGATGAAATTAAAGTCATTTATAGTTATATGAAAAAAATGTTTTAAATCACTATTGATTAGAAAAATGAAAATTAAAACAGCTCTGAGTTACCACTTCACACCTCTCAGATTGGCTTAGATGACAGGCAAAAATAATGATAAATGTTGGAGGAGATGTGGGAAAACTAGGATACTAATGCATTGTTCACAGACCATTTTGGAGAACAAACTGGAACTATGCCCAAAGGGGTATAAAACTGTGCCTACCCTTTGACCCAGTATTGCCATTACTGGGTCTCTATCCCAAGGAAATCATAAAGGAGGGAAAAGGACCTACATATGCAAAAATGTTTGTAGCAGCTCTTTTTTGTGGTAGGAAAGAAGTGGAAAAGGAGCTAATTGCTTATCAATTAGGGAATGGCTGAACAAGGTGAATTACATAAAGGTAATGGAATATTATTGTTCAATAAAAAATGATGAACAAGATGATTATAGAAAAGCCTAGTAAGGAAAGAAACAAGCAGAACCAGGAATACACTATACACAGTAACAGAAAGAATGTGTGATGAGCAACTATGAAAGTCTTGGTTCTTTTCAGTGGTTCAGTGATCCAAAGCAATCCTAATAGACTTTGGATAGAAAATTCCATCTGCATCCAAAAAAAAAAAAGGTATAAAAAAAGTGAATGTAAATCAACACACACTATGTCCACATCTTTTTTTCTGTTTTTTTTTTTTTTATCTCTTCCATGTTTTTTTTTCTTTTTGCTCTGATTTTTCTCTCCCCACATGATTCATATAGGAATGTATATTAAAATAAACTCAGTACACACTGAAAGAAATGGTATTATAATGTATTTAATGAAGAAGAGAACTAGATTCAATTCTGCCTCTGACATAGTACCTATATCATAGGGTTTTAAATGGGAATCAAATATTCTATATACACATGTATTTATGTAAAGTTCTTTTAGAACTATTATAAGTACTATATTCAGTTATAATTTTAGAAGACTAATGATTAAGAGTAATATCAACCACTCAACCTTTATCAGCAGAGTAGAGGTGGACTGAAGTTGCAAAATGCACTGTAATTTTTCATATATAATGGGTAAGCAATTTCATATAATGGGGAAATCAGTTGTGTTTAATTGTACTCATTTGCTAAAAGGAACTAACAGAGATAATAAAAAAGAAAGACATCAATAAAATATCTTTAAAGAAAAAAGACTAATTATAAGGAAGCCAATAAGAACAAACTGTTTATTTTTTATTTGTGCAAATGTAAAACATATGTCTAAGATTATCATTAGTATTTGGATAGTTCAAAAATAAAGATTGGAGTTAAGCTGTGTATGATATGATTCCAAAAATAAAACCATATAGGAAAAGATAAAAAGAGCAATTATGGTATACAAATGAGATACAAGAACAGGAACCGATATAGAGGAATCATATGGGGGAGGAAGAATGGTAGTTCTGGAATCTTTTCCTCATTGAGAATGGGATAAACATGGGCATAAAACAAGGGCATAAACAAGGGCATAAAAGTGTTCAAAATTCAGAAAGAAATAAGAAAGTAAATAGGGCAAAGGAGGAAAGAGAGGATAAGTAAGAAATTTTCATAGGGAACCCTATTCACTTCACAACAGGGTTAAAGACATGCAATTAGAAGAGATTAAAATTCTTCTAAATTTATAAAGAAATAAGTAGGTGAGGGAATAGGATAAGGGAGAAGTATAAAAGGGTATATAGATTAATTGGAAGGGATAAGGTATGGTGTTCTCTTCTTTTTTATAATACATGATGGTTCTCTCTAGGAGCAGGTTTTTTGGGGAGGTTTCCTGGAAGCAGCCTTAGTTTCAGTTCAGAGTAATAATCACCTCAAATACAGCCAGCTGATAAAATCCAAAGTTTATTTTCTCCTTCCCAGTCTTGTCTCCTTGCCTGGGGCTGGGCAGCTTTCTGTAGAGCCTTTCAGACCAGCCTTGGTCTCAGTGGGGGAAGTGCAGGAGGCCAGCCACCACGGTGGTGGGAGATGAAGGGAATGAATCTAGTTCCACCTCCAAGAATGGGCTTCTACTGAACTGCCGCTCCTCCACTCTGAATCTTTTCAACTGAATTGTGCTGACTGAGCTCAGCTGTTTTTATGCTCTCTCAAAGGTTGACTCCTCCTCTGAGAGTGGGATTGTAGGTTTCTGATTTGTGAAACTCATACTGAATACTGACTTATGAATCTCCTAAAAGTGTGAATTCCAATGAGTACTTATATACATTAGTGAGCTAGAGAATTTGCTAAGTACCATGCTAAATTAGGCAACTGACTTATCACTTTGTAAGGATTCTAACAATAAGGTATGTAAATTAACAAGAACAGGATAAAGAGTGCTTGGGAGAGAGCATATAAGAAAGAGATCCTTATAGGGGCAGCAGGTTAAACAAAAGAAGTGCAAGGTAGCCAAGAGAAGTAATGTTGTAGAGATAGGAGGGATGGGAAATAAGAAATATACACAACCATAAAATAAAGATCAGAGTAGAATTTATTATACAAAAAATCGAGGATAGTAATCATGATCTCAAAGTTAAAGCTAAAATAGATTTAATCAAAAGAAAGCTACACTATATGTCAGCCAAATTAATCAATATTCTTTTAGATCAGGGCTTCTTAAACATTTTTCACTTGTGACCCCTTTTCACCCAAGACATTTTTACATGACCATAGGTATCTAGTTATATAAATAGGCATACTAATCAAACACTTACTGATAATAAATGATAATTTTGTGATTCCCCACATTCAATTATGCAACCCCATTTGGGATCACAATCTATAGTTTAAGAAGCTTTGCTTTAGACTGCTTAAAATCACTAGAGAGTATAAAGTTGGCATATTGCTGTGGTATAGGAAAATGAGAAGTTGATAGATTTAAACAAATATGGAAAGATTTGGACTTATGATGGAAGAGGTTATCCACCTTCAGAGAAACAGAGGACAAACAAACACAGTGTGGTCTTACATAGGTGCATATAGTGTATATGTGTATAGATATAGATATTTATGTGTGTGTATATATATATATATATATATATATATATATGTGCAAATGTATGTCCATATATGTTTGTGTCTTAATGCGTATATGTATACATATATATATATGCATGCATATCTATGCTTAATTGTAGCCCTCTTATGGGAGGGGGAGAAAAAGAAGGGAAAAATAATAAAGTAAAAAGTGCATAGCAGAGAACAAAAGAAATTCTACAAGGAAACAAAAATGTATAGCTCTGACTATAATGTGTAGTATTTATTATATAAACCTTCTTGCAATTGAAATTAATTGCTGTACATTTTGAGTCTTGTATTATGTGCTTCTCTGCAAATGCCATTTTTTCTCTTCATATCTTCTATTTAAGTTTAAAATAAATGAAAGTTAAAAAAAATAACTGATATACTCTGAATACTGATCAAAGCATAAAGAATAGGTGTACCAAACATTTACTGATAATAAGAATAGGTATGCTTTTTGATCTGTTTCTTCTTTTACAGTTGTTACTAATATGGAAATAGATTTTGCATGAAAGCACAGGCATAATCAATAGCAAATTGCCTAGCATTTTAGGACAAGGGAAGGAAAAGGGGAGGGAGAAAAAATTGGAACTCAAAATCTTCCATTTATTTCCTATATGCATTAATTTATTTATGCTAGTACTCCTTTTAGAATGTAATTTCCTTGAGGTCAGGGACATTTTTTTTCTTGATATCCCTTATGCTTATAGCGCTCCACACAATTGTTTATTAAGTGATTGGATTTGTTGATTAATTCTCATTCAAAATCCAGTGTTCTTCCCAGTATAACATGTTACCTTACACATTAGAAAGGCATAATATCTTCATAGATACTTAGCACTCTGTGTATACTTTTAATTTTCAATTAACTAACTAACTAATTAACTAAATTTCAATTCAACTAACACTGGTTATTTAGAGGACTTATTCACAACTTATACTTATTAGATCTATCATATTTGAAAATTAAGTAAATTGTGGGATAATGATCTGAGCTTTATTGGTTAGGTTAGCAGGGTCCAATCAATTGGGTCAGTAACTGTTTCAGTGATCAGACATCCAGAGGTAGGGCTCACCAGCTCTAATATTTTAGGAAGTTCACAATTGGTTAAATTGGGAAGACAGTAGGATTGGCTTACACAGTAAGTAGACAATATAATTGATTATTTTAAAGATAATGAGTGAACACACTCAAATGGCCTAGTGACTAAACTTGTCCAACAATTAAGGAATGTTGATTCTTCTAGTATCTTGTAGATTTTAATAGTAGAATTAAATTAGCAAACTCCTTCACAGTTAGAAAGATTTGTAAAGAAGATAAGATCCTCCCTTTATTGTATAAAAACAGGGAAAGATGGACAATATGATTTTTGGGACAATAAGCTAACTTGTAACTTCAAACTAACTTAGAGGAAATGTTATAATTCCAGAATGTAACCCAGAGAAAGATAAATGTGGCTTGAGTAATAATACAAAATTGAGCAGTATCATATAATAAGGTCAATTACAGAATAGAATCAATTATTAAATGATACAGAATAATTTTAATTTCCTCATGGTTCTGTGGTGAGGACAGAATGAAGGTAGAAACTATATTACTGCCAATGCACCAGAAACAGGTCTCAATTAAAAGGAATCTTCAGTTTAATCCCATTTCATTCACAGACAAAGCATTTTTAGAAGTAGCATTTTAGAATTTGTTTTGTTCATTGTTGTCATAGTAAAATTTTATGTTGCCTACTGAATAGGTAAACCGTTTTTGGTAGAAGATAGAATCAAAGAGTAACTTGTATAAACATAATATTTTAGAAATTAAAATTTTCAGGGACCAACTAACTTTCTATTATAGCCAATATGTTATAGCAATAACTAGAAGTAATTCTTGAGAAAATGTCACATTATTCTCCTAAATTCAATTTTTAATATGAAAAAAGAACCACTAAACTTGAAGAGGGAGAAAGTGACTGAAAAAGACAAGATGACCAACTCATTTACATCAAATGAACCAAAAAGTCCAACAAAAATCAAAAGAGTTGGTGCTAAAAAGTATTTATTTCATCAATGTGGAAAGAAATTAACTCTCCCTTGTGCCAACAGTCAAAACAAAGCCTATTATTAATGAATTAAAATCCACTTAAATACAATAATTGTTGCTTGCAGCCACAAAGAAGCCATTAGCACATCATTTTAAAAATATTCCAAGCCCAAGAACATCAACCTACAACCTTCAAAGATCAAGAGTAACAACATGAGTGGCAATTATCACGGAGTCTTGCTTTGCTGTAGACAAATTCCATCCCTGGCTTTAGAGTTAATAGGTTACCCTAGCTTTTCTATGGTTGTCATGGCAAGCATTTTGTTACTTCAGCCAAATGTGTTTTCCCAATTTATGAGAATGGTCATAAGATGGTTTGACAGCTACTCTACAGATATGCGTTTGCTTCCTGTTTCCTCATTATACTTTTAAAAGAATGTATCATAAATAAGTATGATGGACAAGTAAGATTTTAACTGAGACTGCTATCTAAAATATTTTCTCAAATTGAAAATGAACATTAATAAAATTTCAACAACTCAATAAGGTTATAAACAGATCTAGAGATATGAACAGGACATGATTTATTTGTCAATAGTCACATAATGTGAATAATATAGCTGTTAATAAACTTTCTTTCTTTCTTTTCTTTTCCTCATAAGGAAAATGGGGTTAAGTGACTTGCATAGGTTTATAAAGCTAGGAAGTGTTAAATGTCTGAAGCTAGTTCTGAACTCAGAACCTCCTCACTTCAAGATCTGTGCTCGATCCACAGTGCCATCTAGGTAGCCCTTGAGTTAATAATTATTATTATTATTCAGATCTTCTGATTCTATATTGCATAGATTTTTCTCCTATCCTTTTTTTTTCATTATATTTTTATTTTATAAATATTTTTCAATTACTTTTTAGTCTAGTTCACCAGTACATGGGAGTGTTGGAACAGCAATTAGTTTGAGATTTTGTGTTAGATACCTGTTCTAGAGCACTGAGTAATCTCTCATTGATTGTTGTTTTTTTTTTTTTTTTAATAGCCTTTTATTTACAGGATATATGCATGTGTAACGTTACAGCATTAACAATTGCCAAACCTCTTGTTCCAATTTTTCACCTCTTACCCCCCCACCCCCTCCCCTAGATGGCAGGATGACCAGTAGATGTTAAATATATTAAAATATAAATTAGATACCCAATAAGTATACATGACCAAAATGTTATTTTGCTGTACAAAAAGAATCAGACTGAAATATTGTACAATTAGCTTGTGAAGGAAATCAAAAATGCAGGTGTGCATAAATATAGGGATTGGGAATTCACTGTAATGGTTTTTAGTCATCTCCCAGAGTTCTTTTTCTGGGCATAGCTGGTTCAGTTCATTACTGCTCCTTTGGAAATGATTTGGTTGATCTCGTTGCTGAGGATGGCCTGGTCCATCAGAGCTGGTCATCATATAGTATTGTTGTTGAAGTATATAATGATCTCCTGGTCCTGCTCATTTCACTTAGCATCAGTTCATGTAAGTCTCTCCAGGCCTTTCTGAAATCATCCTGTTGGTCATTTCTCACAGAACAGTAATATTCCATAATATTCATATACCATAATTTATTCAGCCATTCTCCAACTGATGGACATCCATTCAGTTTCCAGTTTTTTGCCACCACAAAAAGGGCTGCCACAAACATTCGTGCACATACAGGTCCCTTTCCCTTCTTTATAATCTCTTTGGGATATAATCCCAGTAGTAACACTGCTGGATCAAAGGGTATCACAGTTTGATAACTTTTGAGCATAGTTCAAACTACTCTCAAAATGGTTGGATTCGTTCACAACTCCACCAACAATGCATCAATGTCCCAGTTTTCCGCATCCCCTCAACAATCATCTATTTTTTCCTGTCATCTTAGCCAATCTGACAGGTGTGTAGTGAGTATCTTAGAGTTGTCTTAATTTGCATTTCTCTGATTAATTATGACTTGGAGCATCTTTTCATATGACTAGAAATAGTTTCAATTTCTTCATCTGAGAATTGTTTGTTCATATCCTTTGACCATTTTTCAATTGGAGAATGGCTTGATTTTTATAAATTAGAGTTAATTCTCTATATATTTTGGAAATGAGGCCTTTATCAGAACCTTTGACTGTAAAATATTTTCCCAGTTTATTGCTTCCCTTCTAATCTTGTCTGCATTAGTTTTGTTTGTACAAAACTTTTCAGTTTGTATAATCAAAATTTTTCTATTTTGTGATCAGTAATGATCTCTAGTTCTGCTTGGTCATAAAGACCTTCCCTTCCACAGGTCTGAGAGTAAACTATCCTGTGTTCCTCTAATTTATTAATGATTTCATTCTTTATGCCTAGGTCATGAACCCATTTTGACCTTATCTTGATGTATGGCGTTAAGTATGGATCAATGCCTAGTTTCTGCCATATTAGTTTCCAATTTTCCCAGCAATTTTTATCAAACAGTAAGTTCTTATCCCAAAAGCTGGGATCTTCGGGTTTGTCAAAGACTAGGTTGCTATATTTGTTGACTGTTTTATCCCTTGAACCTAATCTATTCCACTGATCAACTAATCTATTCCTTAGCCAATACCAAATAGTTTTGGTAACTGCTGCTCTATAATATAATTTTAGATCTGGTACAGCTAAGCCACCTTCATTTTATTTTTTTTTCATTAATTCCCTTGAAATTCTTGACCTTTTGTTTTTCCATATGAACTTTGTTGTTATTTTTTCTAGGTCATTAAAATAGTTTTTTTGGGAGTCTGATTGGTATAGCGCTAAATAAATAGATTAGTTTAGGTAATATTGTCATCTTTATTATATTTACTCGCCCTATCCAAGAGCATTTAATATTTTTCCAATTGGTTGGATCAGACTTAATTTGTGTGAAAAGTGGTCTGTAATTTTGCTCATAAAGTTTCTGATTTTCCCTTGGCAGATAGATTCCTAAATATTTAATATTATCAGTAGTTACTTTAAATGGAATTTCTCTTTGTAACTCTGACTGTTGGATTTTGTTAGTGATATATAAGAATGCTGATGACTTATGTGGGTTTATTTTATAACTAGCAACTTTGCTAAAGTTGTGGATTATTTCTAATAACTTTTTAGCAGAATCTCTGGGGTTCTCTAAGTATACCATCATGTCATCGGCAAAGAGTGATAATTTGGTTTCCTCATTGCCTATTCTTATTCCTTTAATCTCTTTCTCAGCTCTTATTGCTAAAGCTAGCGTTTCTAATACAATATTAAATAGTAATGGTGATAGTGGGCAACCTTGTTTCACTCCAGCTCTTATTGGGAATGGTTGCAGTTTGTCTCCATTACATATGATGCTTACTGATGGTTTTAAATAGATGCTGCTGATTATTTTAAGGAAAAGTCCATTTATTCCTATACTCTCAAGTGTTTTTAATAGGAATGGATGTTGGATTTTATCAAATGCTTTTTCTGCATCTATTGAGATGATCATGTGGTTTTTGTTTATTAACATGGTTATTAACATGACCAATTATATTGATAGTTTTCCTAATATTGAACCAGCCCTGCATTCCTGGTATAAATCCTACTTGATCATAGTGTATTATCTTGGAGATGATTTTCTGTAGTCTTTTTGCTAATATCTTATTTAAGATTTTAGCATCAATATTCATTAGGGAGATTGGTCTATAATTTTCTTTCTCTGTTTTCAGCCTACCTGGTTTGGGTATCAGTACCATGTCTGTGTCATAGAAGGAATTTGGTAGGACTCCTTCATTCCCTATTTTGTCAAATAATTTATATAGCATTGGGGCCAATTGTTCTTTAAATGTTTGGTAAAATTCACATGTAAATCCATCTGGTCCTGGGGATTTTTTCTTAGGGAGTTGTTTAATTGCCTGTCTATTTCTTTTTCTGAAATGGGACTATTCAAACAATTACTTCCTCCTCTGTTAGTCTGGGAAGTCTATATTTTGGAGGTAGTCATCCATTTCACTTAGGTTATCAAATTTATTGGCATAAAGTTGAGCAAAATAACTCCTTATTATTTCTCTAATTTCATCTTCATTGGTGGAAAGTTCTCCCTTTTCATTTTTAAGACTACTAATTTCATTTTCCTCTCTCCTTTTTCTAATCAGATTTACCAAAGGCTTATCTATTTTATTGGCTTTTTCATAGAACCAACTCTTAGTTTTATTAATTAGTTCAGTAGTTTTTTACTTTCAATATTTTTAATTTCTCCTTTTAATTTTAGAATTTCCAATTTAGTATTTGATTGGGGTTTTTAATTTGGTCTTTTTAGTTTTTTTTAGATGCAAGCCCAATTCATTAATCTTTTCTTTCTCTGTTTTATTCAAGTAAGCCTCTAAGGATATAAAATTCCCTCTTATTACCGCTTTGGCTGCATCCCACAAATTTTGGTATGATGTCTCATCATTGTCATTATCTTGAGTGAAATTATTAATTGTATCTATAATTTGCTGCTTCACTCAATCATTCTTTAAGATGAGATTGTTTAGTTTCCAATTACTTTTTGGTCTATTTCCCCCTAACTTTATGTTGAATGTAGTTTTTATTGCATCATGATCTGAAAAGAAAGCATTTACTATTTCTGCTTTCTTGCATTTAATTTTGAGGTCTTTATGTCCTAATATATGGTCAATTTTTGAATAGGTTCCATGAACTGCTGAGAAGAAAGTATATTCCTTTCTATTTCCATTCAATTTTCTCCAAAGATCCAACATACCTAATTTTTCTAATATTCTATTTACTTCTTTAATTTCTTTCTTATTTGTTTTGTGGTTTGATTTGTCTAATTCTGAGAGTGCAAGGTTGAGATCTCCTACTATTACAGTTTTGTTGTCTGCATTCAGTCTCCATTATTCTCTCTCTAGATGTGCATGACATAACAAAAATTAAAGAGTTAAATGAATTAATGTTACTCTGATTTTTGTTATAAAAAAGGAAGATAAATATGAAGGAAGATATGTGAAAAATATTAATCCAATGAGCTTGAATTTGATTCTTGCAAAAATACTACAAAATACTGTTAAAGGAATAATTCTTCCTAGCTGTGTGACCTTAAGCAAGTCACTTAACCCCAAATGCCCCAGGGGGAAAAAAAAGAAAGAATTAATGACTATCTAGAAGAAAAAGTGATAATCACATAGTCCATATGCCCCCATCAAGAAGATATCATTCCAGACTACTCATTTACATTTTTGTGGAATTCCATAGACAAAATTTACTTTGATTTTAGTGAATGCAGTGAATTTTATTACTCAATTATTGCCAGAGAGATGGAAGATAGAGTCTAAATCAGGGGTTCTTAACATTTTATGTGTGCATTATGTACCCTTCTGGCAGTTTTATGAAATCTACAGACTCTTCCAAATAATGTTTTAAGGTACATAAGTTTAAAAAAATACAATTTTGTTGAAATGTAGTTATCAAAAAAGAAAGTTAAGAAAGTCCTCAAGTAAATGATTACACAGTTAAGTAGAACTGGAAATAGTCAAATGACTAGCTACTGAGTACTGAATAATAATTTAATAACTACTTCATGAGAAGGCTTCATTAGAAATCTGAGCTTGGAGTTATGTTATATAATTTTTTGTGAAGAACTTGGAAAGATGGCATGTTTATAAAGTTCTAGGGAACTTTCTCCCCTCTAACTTGGCAAATGAACTTTTATACTTTATAAAATCCTACAAAAATGTTAGATAATATCATTAGCTATTATAATTTTTATTCAGGTACAGTTTGTATTAGTTCTAGGATCCCTTCCAACTCAGATTCTGTGATTTCATATATCTATCATGTAAAGTTTTACCTTTTCCACAATATTTTAGATATTATCTACAAGGTAAGGAAGTATTTGAGGAAACATTGGGTTTTCCTTAGAACCTCTGAAATCACACACAGTCAATGAACATTCATATCACTCAGTCTAAACCTATTTCTTCAGTCATAATTTTGATACGCCTCCAATTACTCCCATGAATTTGGCCTTAGAAATATACTCTTTGCTCCCATTTTCTAGTAAATTTATTTTAATAGACATTGATTTATGAATCATGCTGGGAGAGAAAAATCAGAGCAAAAGGAAAAAAAAAACCCTGGGAGATATTAAAAAAATAACAAAACAGAAAAAAGAAGTGAACATAGAATGTGTTTATTTATATTAGGTTACCTTAAATCTTTTCTGGATGCAGATGGCATTTTCTGTTCAAAGCCCATTGGAATTACTTTGTATATCTAAACCATTGAGAAGAACCAAGTCTTTTACAGTTGATCATCACACATTTTTTGCTGTTATTGTGTATAATGTATTTCTAGCTCTGCTTGTTTCACTCAGCAGCAGTTTGTATAAATCTTTTTAGGCCTTTCTAAAACCAGCTTGTTCATCATTTTTATAGGACAACAGTATTCCATTACCTTCATGTCCCACAGCTTGTTTGGCCATTCTCCAACTGATGGGCATCTACTCATTTTCTCATACTTTGCTATTATAAAAAGAGCTTCTGCAAAGACTTTTGCACATGTAGGTCCTTTTCCCTCCCTTATGATTTCCATGTGATACAGACCCAGTAATGACACTGCTGGATCAAAGAGCATGCATAATTTTATAGCCCTTTGCACATAGTTTCAAATCTCTCCATAATCATTGGATCATTTCCCAACTCCACCAATAATGCATTAGTTTCCAAGTTTTTCCATATCCACTCCAATATTTATCATTATCTTTTCCTATCATACTAGCCAATCTGAGAGGTGTAAGGTGGTACCTCAGAGTTATTTTAATTTACATTTTCTAATCAATAGTGATTTAGAGCATTTTTTTCATATAAATATAGATGGCTTTAATTTCATCATCTGAAAATGGTTTGTTCATATTCTTTGATTATTTATCAGTTGGGGAATGACTTGTATTCTTATAAATTTGACACAGTTATTTGTATATTTTAGAAATGAGACCTTTATCAGAAACACTGGCTGTAAAGATTTTTTTCCCCAGCACTCTTAAACAGTCAAATATTTCCATATGCCATACTGCTAACCCCATGTACACAAGTGACAGACGTGAAACAGGAAAACTTATTTTTGTTAGAATTCTACTTTTCACACCCTCTTTAACTTAACTTTACTTTGGGTTGATTTTAAGGAACATAAGAATTCCCCAAACTCTAGAAAGTAAAGTTTGGGTATATGATATGGTGAACATCTATCTAGAAAAAGATGAAAGAACAGTTTAAAAACAGAAGAATGGAAAAAATTATAACTCTCTTTTTAAACATTCTGTTTAAAAATGTATTAGTATTAGAACAAGACCAGTTGATGCCAAGAGGAAAAAAAAACCTCACAAACAAAACTCTAGCACTTTCAATACTTGCTCCCTGCTAAGGATCCAGTCTGAAACATCTGCAAAATCCTAAGATAAGCATTAAATGGAAAAAAGTTTCCTGAGCATATTCCTCAATAGTACCAACTCTTAGCCCTAGAAAGCCACAGTGACTTCAACAACCATTTATTAAATTATTTGCTTATGTTATCATCAGCATCTTCAGTTATTAATTGTATGGGTATAGTGTTGTCAAAAGCCAAAGGTTTTGAAGGGAAGATTGTGGCTAGTATTGGTCACGTGTACAAGAGAGAAGAAAATCCATGAAATTTTAAAGGCATGTGCAATTGTTAACAGCAATAAAAAATCTTGTTCAAAAGACATTCTAATGGGCCAACCTGTTTCTCTGCAAGCATCAAGTAAAAATGAATATGTATAAACTATTTTTGAAACAGACTTCAGGTAGATTCATGAGTATTCTGGGAGTTTGCCTTCATTTTAACTAACATTTATTTAAAAACATATTGTGTACAAGGCATTGTGCTAGATTTTATGAGGATAAAGAAGAAAGAACTATACCATTTCATTTCTTGGGTACAGAAAGTAGAAATAATTAAGTTTCTTAAGTCAAACTGGTTTTGAAAAATCTTACTTTTGATGAGATATCCAATGCCAGTGTGACACATTGCTATTCCCAAGGTTATGATGAATTTAGTTGATGAGGTCTTATGGTAACATATTTTAAAGTTTCTATCAAAACTCAGCTTAAGTAGCAATTCCTATGGGAAGCTTTCACTAACTCCTTGAATTACTAGTGCACCCCTCTCGTATCCATATGATTTTGTATTTGCTTTGTCTATAAATACATACAGAGAGGCAGCATCATATACTGGATAGAAATCCCAGTTTTCAAGCCAAGAACATTTGGAATCAAGTCTTTTTGTTATTCTTGCTGGCTGTGTGACCATGGGCAAATTACCTATTTGCTCAGTGCCCTAAGCAAGTCTCTAAGACTACAATTTTCAGAGAAGGTGTCATCTAACATTGGTAGAAGGAGTTATTTTATCTAGGAGTTTCTTATACTAATGAAATCACAGGTCCCAGCTCTATTCCTGTGTATATTCAAATTATTTCTTCCCAATAAAATGTAAATTCCTTGAGCACTGGGACTTTTATTTTTATATATCTATGCCTAGAAACTGTTGTTAAAACTTATGAGGAGGAGAGAACTGAGATTAGATCTGGAACATGGAGCTGTTAGGAAGGTGGGGGTATTTATAATAGACAAAATGACTTATTCATTCAAAGTCATCTTTGAAACAATATTGGTGTTACTGTATACAACTTTCTCTTATTTCTGCTCATTTAGCTCTTCAATATTTTGTGCAAGTCTTTCCATTTTTTTCTAAAATCACTGAGCTCATCATTTCTTCTAGCACACTAGTATTCCATTATAATTATATACCACAATTTCTTCAGTCATTTTCCAATTGATGGGCATCCTTGCAAATTAACTATAAAGGACACATGAAGAAAGAAACTATCTGCATCCAGAGAAAGAATTGATAAATAGAGGTACATTTGGAATATTTTACAGATGTATATGTATATATTATATATAAGAAATATGTGTGTATAATATATGCAAAATGTGTATATAATACTTCTATCTAATGGTAGCCATCTCTTGAGTAAGATGGAGGAAGGAAGAAAAAAGGGTGGAAAAGTAAATTTATGTGATAAATATTGCATATTTAAAAGGAATAGCAAGTTGTACATAATAGATTTGCAGTTTCATGTACAACTATCTTTTTTATTATGCTATGTTATAGCAATGCTTGTTTTATTCCATAAATTAAAGATGAAATAAATTTTTAAAAAAGGAAGGTAAGGGTGGAGAGACTATCATTGTGATGGTAGACTGTTAAGAGAAAGTACATATTGTCAGCTACATGGTTTTGCTGTGTTTTCATTTTCTGTATAGCTTTATTATGTCTAGCTCTGGTTATTCCAAATAAAAGATTATATTGTATGTCAATGAGCACACATTCTGGGAACTATTCTGTGAAATTTGGTCCCCAGAATTCACACTACACAGAGCATTGATTATGAGATAAAAGCATCATAGATTGGGAGCTAGAAGGAAGAGTCCAGATTTATCTTCCAGCTGATGAAATTGAAAAAAAAGTTAGGGAACATGCCCAAGGTTATAAAGGTAAATTGCAGAGCTGAAATTTGAACCCTGATTCTAAATCTATTCCTATTTCCACTATAGCATGCTAGCTCTCCAAGGCATCAAGTTTCACTATAGTCATGCCAAGCTTTTTTCTGCAGTGCCCAAGAGAGAGTGATGATCAAAATAGGCTCATGTGATCATACCTCTAAAGCTA
The DNA here is from genome assembly GCF_902635505.1 of Sarcophilus harrisii. Classification (NCBI taxonomy): domain Eukaryota; kingdom Metazoa; phylum Chordata; class Mammalia; order Dasyuromorphia; family Dasyuridae; genus Sarcophilus; species Sarcophilus harrisii. The sequence continues at coordinate 324,020,774 of NC_045428.1, forward strand.
GAAGGCACCTTCGTAGTCATCTGATCTCCTCTATTAAGTTTAAAAATGAGAAAACTTAAAATAGAGAAGCTAAATCAATCAAGTGTCAAACATTTATTAAGAGTCCACAATATGTCAGACAAAGGTTAAATGGCTTGTCTAAGCTCACACAGTTAATGAAGGGCACCTGTGTGATTTGAATCCAAGTCATCTGTTTACAAATCCGATTTCCTTTCCACTATGATACCCTGAAATCAAACTTTAAAATACAATCATTGTGTTTCCTCAATTTCTTGTAGGAAATCTCATTCCTGGAAAGAATAATCAATGTCTGTGACTGGGACAAAAAAGATGCTTGGATTTCAAACCCTCTTAATTTGTCTCTGAACCTGCAAGCTGAAAAATGTCTTGACAAAAGAAATCAAATCCTCCATGGCAACCAAATTGTCATGTTTGATGCATAGAGTCTCAAAACACTCAGGTAAGCATTTCAAAAATTTGTGGGGTGAGAAAGGAAGATTAAGATTTCAGCGAACTTAGTTAAAGTAACTGCTTGCCAAGGGGATTTTAAGGAAGCAAAAACCTTTATTACCCCTTTCTTTCAAGGGGAAAAAATGCATCAGTTTCTCTAATACCTTTTAATCTTTTATAGGAACTTAAAACCTTCCCCTTACTTTCAAGTTCTTAGTATCTATTGCTAGGTGACATCCTGCGTACTCAACCCTGGCTCCTCTTGTGTACAGTGAATGCTTTCCTACTTCTTGGCTCACCAGATGTTTAGATCAAATGCTTTTTTTAAAAAAGTATATTTGAAAAACCAACTATCAATATTAAACCAAGCATCAATTTTACTCTTCTAAGTATTATACCTAGACACACACAGAGATAAATAAATAAGCATATATCTATATGTACTTATACATATATATTACATACATACATATACACATACATACATATATACATATACATACATATAGATGTATATATATACATCTATGCATATATAGATCTCTATGTATGTATCTATCTACATATATACATCTCTACATATATATGTGTATATCCATCTATCTATACATATATGTATATGATTATATATTTATATGCACATATTGGGTTCACACATACTTGATAACCTGTTATAAGTCTAAACACTTCCAAATCCTGTATTTCTGTATTTTATTTTTTAAAAACCAAGTACCTCTTTTTTTTCTCTTTCTGTGAGTATATGTGAATGTTTTCCTTTTTTATGTATATAAGAATAGGAATAGAAATGCAGAAATTCCATTTGGTAAATCCCTTGTGGCAATAAAATAGCAGCATGAAGTTTCCTGCTGTCGAGGGTCAACCACATTATCACAATCCCTCTATGCTGCATTGCACACTGTCGGTGGATGCCCCAGCTAAGCGCTGGATCAACAGCTGAGTTCAAGGGCATGTCTTTTCTCAGATGGCATTAATTTGTCGCTAGCATGATTTCCAAATGCAGTGACTTACTTGCTTCTACTATAAAGCTCTGGGTCAAAGGATGTTCATTTGAAACTACGTTCCCCCACTCCCTCCCATCTTCCAGAATAAAAATTTGTTTCTATCATGGTAGTAGGCAGCAGCAGTGGTATTATTTTATTATTTCAGGGATACTTTCAGGGACTTTCAGGGACAACAATTTTTTAATATTGAGACTAAGCAGATATTCTCCCATGATATCCATTCGTGGAAAATGAAATCAGACATCAGAAATTACACTTGGAGTCAAAAGCACAGGAAATTTAGGCAAAAACCTCGCTCCATCCTGCTAGCAGTTCAGTTAATGCCAGAGAGACCAGGTCATTAGAGGTAAAGCTTTATATGTTCTCCGTGTGATATCTTCTATAAACAATTCACTCCCTGACATATTCGGTTAGAGTTTATGAACTTCATCTCATGTAAATTCATTCTATTCCCCTGGGACATAGACCTCTGGCTAAAAATCCCTGTTCTTTTTTACTTCTCAAAAGACTGAATATGAAATATTCTATCGATGTATTTTCTATGACCACACTATTCCTTTCAAGAACTCTCCATCTTGGTGTAGGCCATCATCACCTATTTTCCAGAAAGCTACAATGGTCCTTCATTGATATACTATAATTCTATTCTCTTCCCTTTCCATACCATGCTCCATATAGCTGCCAAAATTCATCCCCAAAGTACAAAACTAACTATGCCCTACACACCCTTTTCTTCTTTTCTATTCTAATCAAAACAAACAAACAACAAAAACTGTTTAAAAACATTGTCTATTGGATTAACTCCAATTCTCTTCATCTGTCCATAAAAGTCTTCTATAATTCTGCTGCTATTTACTTTGTCTATTTTTGTTTCAATGTCACCTCTTCTTTATGACTTTTCTATTCAAATCAAACTGTCCCAATATTTGGACTAGAATGAACTATTTCCTCATTTCCACAATTCAGAATTCTAGCCCTCCTTAAAGACTCAGCTCATGTGCCACCTCTTCTGTGAACCTTTTTGTAATTGTTACTAATTCATGCTCCTCCACTAATTATCCTACAATAGGTTGACTTCTATACATGTTGTGTTGGCCTCTAGTAGAAACACATTTTTTCATTTGTGTCATTTTATTCCTAGTGTGATGCATATACAAATAAGAAGTATTTGATAGATGTGCAATTGGATTTATCTTGTTAAAGGACTTAGTCCTAGAAGATTATAGTAGAAAGCTGGTACCAGACTGCATGTACCTGACAAAGAAGAATAAAGTTGGGTTTCAGAAATTTTAGCATATCCAATTTATATTATTAGGAACACTTCATTTTATAATAAGTAAGTTCTTTAGACTTCCTTTTTACTGTTTGTTATGTGCCCAGCAATCATTTATCAAGTACTTGTCAAGTACCTACTAAGGGTCTAGAATTGTGCTAAATATTCAAGATAAGGGTGGTAATTTGTTCTTGCAGAATTTCCAGTCTAGTATTCATATGAGTACCAAATCATTTCTTTCCTTTTTCAAAAAGTTCCTAAAATTCTACCTTCTCCATAAATGCTTCCTTGACAAATTGGAAGATAATAGGTGTCTAATTTCCCTTTTATTCTCCTGTATGGATTCTCATAACTAAGCTATTCTTTTTTTTTTTTTATTTAATAACCTTTTATTTACAGGATATATACATGGGTAACTTTACAGCATTAACAATTGCCAAACCTCTTATTCCAATTTTTCACCTCTTACCCCCTCACCCCCTCCCCTAGATGGCAGGATGACCAGTAGATGTTAAATATATTAAAATATAAATTAGATACACAATAAGTATACATGACCAAAACATAACTAAGCTATTCTTGGTCTGTTCATTAACCAGTGAAGCAGCTAATGCACGTTTGTTAAATACCTACTGTCTACTTATTATTACATTGTTTCTGATAACTACTCTTACATAATAAACCATTTTAAATTATTTTAATGTTGATTTATCTTTTTATATATATTTATGTCACCATTATGTATAAGCATCATTGCTAATGGGATACTGGACTAATTCAAATGTTCTCTTGTGAAAATAAAACAAAGAAGTCTACCTTTGCTTTGATGACAATTAAGTATGATTATGATTATGGATGAATATATATTAATAACATGGTATAGAATGAATTAGATTGATCTTGGGGACTGAATCCTTCTCTGAAAGAAGGGTAATAAATATGAGCCATACAGTGAACCTGAGAAATCAAGCAGGATCTTGCAAATATGGTCAACTAGTGATGTCTAAATCCTAGAGGTTGATTGAGGAGGTAGAAAATGTGTCTCTGAACCAGAAGAAGGAAAGTAATTTCATAGAACTATAGACCTAATATGAACATTATGGAATATTATTGTTTGGTAAGAAATGACCAACAAGATGATTTCAGCAAGGACTGGAGAGATTTACACGAACTGATGCTGAGTGAAATGAACAGGGCCAGGAGATCATTATATACTTCAACAACAATACTATTTGATGACCAATTCTGATGGATCTGGCCATCCTCAGCAATGAGATGAACCAAATCAGTTCCCATGGAGCAGTAATGATATGCCCAGTGAAAGAACTCTGGGAGATGACTAAGAACCATTACATAGAATTCCCAATCCCTATATTTTTGCCCACCTGCATTTTTGATTTCCTTCACAAGCTAATTGTACAATATTTCAGAGTCCTATTTTTTTTTTTTTTTGTACAGCAAAATGATGGTTTGGTCATGTATACTTATTGTGTATCTAATTTATATTTTAATATATTTAACATTTACTGGTCATCCTGCCATCTGGGGGAGGGGGTGGGGAGAAGGAGGGGAAAAATTAGAACAAGAGGTTTGGCAATTGTTAATGCTGTAAAGTTACCCATACATATAACCTGTAAATAAAAGGCTATTGAAATTAAAAAAAAAAAGAACTATAGACTTATAATAAGAGCTGGAAGAAACAAAGAACTTCATTTAATTCAACTATACTCTTGCATGTATTTATTGCATTAAGCCTGTGATTTCATTGCTTTGGCAAGAATATTTTCTCCTCTACAGATTGAACCTATACTTCTGAAATGTAATCTTATAGTCTATAAGTAAATCTGTTTCTATGGCTAAGAGTATTTTAAATTTATAATCCCATAGTTCTGTTTTCTAAACATGTTCTTTATTTCATCCTTTTCCTTGTGTGATATTACCATCTACTCTAATTGCCATAAATTCAACTTTCTTGACTTTATTCTATATTTACATTGTAAAGACTTAGTATATACATGTTGTCTACCCCAGAATGTAAACTCCTCGGAACAAGAATTATGTTTTTTTTTCTCTTTTCTGTATTTGTTTATTGTTTGTGGTGGGCACAAACCTGGAATATAATACATGTGATGGATAATTGTTGATAGATTCATTGATTGAAATGAGTTAATAAAGACTCCTTGAACAGACTTCACACCAGAGAGAACTCAGAGGAAGTGTTCATGATGATTTGGCATAATAGTTCTACTTGGATTACAAGTTAAAGACTAGTGGCAATTGTGACTACAAGAAAGTGTCTATCTTAACAATGATAGAATATGAAAAAAGATAGATAAAGTATGTAAGGGGACAGGAAGAAAGGGAAGAGAAGGGAAGGGAAAGGGAGAAAAAGAAGGATAAAGAGGGGATATGAGTGGAGAGAGAAAAAGACATACAGAGATATAGATGGGACAGAGATATAGAGAGACAAAGAAAAGACAAGGGAAAAAGAAAAGAAGTCTTGCTTGCTATTTCTTGATATGCCCTTTTCTCTAATATGTCCATATTAGCTGAATTATATTAAAATGAACAATAAAACTAGCTTTAAGGGTGGAGGAAGGGATGCATTCATTGAGGGAAAGGAGAATGTCAATGTGAGGGCAAAATAAATGGGTTGATTGAAGATGTCTGAATTCCATTTCTTTTTGAACCTCAGCAAAAGGATCTACCTTCATCTCTACCATAGATCACTTGATTGAAAGAAGTAGATGACAGAACAACCATTTTGAACTACCATACCCTAGGGTTCATCCTTCCTGTGTTATAGTTGCAGCTTATTGAGGAAAGGGCTCATATATATATAACTGCATCAACTCAGTAAAGATTATAGTGCTATAAAGAGAAAATTTTCAGATAATATTAATGACTATGACAAGTATTAAGGTTCTACCTGAAGATAAATGTATTTGACATGGTATAGGAATTATACATATGAGAAAATATTATTTCGGCTTTGGGACATTTATTCTGTCAAATCTAGAAGCAGCACAGATGTTCAATGAGTTTCTCCCAAAATACATTCGACCTTTTGCTATTTTTGGAGAAGTGTGTGCTTATAAGGAAAGGGAAATGGATTTCTTCATAAGACCTTAAATTCAATCTTAGGTCTGTCACTTACTCTCCCTTGTGACCTTGAACTCCTTTTAAACCTTTTCTCCAAAATAAAGATACTGAAAAGATTTCTTTAGCTTTTTTTTATATGTCAAAATTTCTAACCCTTCTTAAAGATTTATCAAAATGAAAGTAAATTGAAAAAGAATAGAAAGCATACAAATAAATAAAGGTTGTGGGGAGAGGGAAAGAAAATAACCCATGCCTAAAAAATGACAAATGCTATGCTGGATCAAAGCCATAATCCCTACAGTTTAACAGTCTATCTCTGGAACAATTTGTGGGAGACCATAGTTACCGTCCATGATGATCCCATTCATTTATTCATGCATTCATTCTTCCATTCAACAAATATAGTGATTTTTTTTTTTTATATAGAGATACTCTGTATGGAGTAACATGCTAACTTCTGGGAAAGATATGTTTTAATATCACTCAACCCTTTCTGTAAAGGATTAACACAGAGATAAATTTTAAATGTTTAACAATCAGATTGGGAGGGGTAAGGAGTAAAGGGATAGTATGTGTGAATCACTTTGAAGTTTAATTTGCATTATACACATTTTTACTATCACCTTCTTAAGTCTAATCAGTCAACAATGCAGTACAATATCATAATTTGCCAGTTTTGGAGATCTAATTAGCTCATATTAAAAATTTAACAATCACTTTTCATGAACTAGTACAAAGTAGCCTCAGCACACTTCCTTTAGGTCAATAGCAGTCTTAAATGTTCTTAGATGTCTACTCTAAAAACTTCCTTCCTTCCCAATATTGATTTCTTAATACTTTATCATAAACTTCCTATTTTATCTAAACATGTATGACTTGAATTATACTTCCAGTCTAAATGCAGTGGGAGAGATTTAAGATAGAAAAGGAACATGAATTGAGAAAGAAGATAGGAACCAAGCCATGTTTCTAACCCTATATAATAATCTCTTTGCCATTCATTCCTAAAGAGGCCAAATAAAGGAGAAAAAGCATGTTGAAAGAGAGAGAATGCTTGTTGTACAATTGGGAGCCCTAAGTTTGAATCTTGGCCCTGATACTTACTACAAATCGGATGTTAATCAAGTCTCTTAATATATCTGGACCTCAGTTTACTCATCTATAATAAACTGGAGAGATTGAGCCAAATTATTTAAGACCTTTCTAGTTCTAAATCTATGAACTATGAACCATGAAGCTAGGACAATACGCTTTCCATATTTGCTTTAGTCTTTTATGTCTCTGAGACTGCCAAACATGGTTAGCAATTAGAACAAATTGAGGCAATGCCATCTGCGATGTGTTGACATTTGTCCATTAGGAAAGAAACTGGAGTGAAATCATGTATGTTACTTCTCCAGAAACTGCTGGAGTGTCATCAGGCAGTAATGATTTTCTGTCACTACTGACTTATACTGGACATAAAGTGGTGATCTGGCTTTGATACATTCCTGATTGAGATTTTGCTCTAAATTTGTGTTTCTACATGCTCCTTTTCCTCTTAGCAACAAAGATTTTTTTCTTAATTACAGAACTCATACCAGGAAATTGATGTGATTGTCTCCCTTTCTGAGGCTTCAGAACTAGGTATTTTTCTCCTTTAAAATATTACACTCATTCTTTCGATTTAATTCAACAAAAATTTATTAAATAACTGTTTGTTATAATTTTCAAGACACTATGGGATGGTACCAGAAATGCAGAAGTTTTACTTTCAAGCTCTTTACAGGCTAATGAAAAGAAAAGCATACAGATTTGAAATTATTTTATAAGTTTCAGTATGACAAGGTAAAGGGGAAACATATAGTCAAAAACATTTGCCATGAGAAATTTGAGAAAGGAGAGAAATCATTTTCATTGGAGAGACCTCAGGTAAGGCTCACTAGAGGACTTGGCACTTCAACTGAGATACAAAGAAAAGGAAGAACTTTAAGAGGTTACATTAATGTAGAAAAGTTAACTCTAATCATGAAAGACAATGTGCACAGAGACAGCAAAAAAAATGAAAGGGTTAATTCCATTTGGTCAGAACTTGAGTATCTATAAAAATGAATACTATGAGGTAAAGCTTTTAAAATAAAAGTAAAGTTAAGGAAGATAGCAAATAGACTTGAAAACCAGCACCAGGACTTTATCCTTATTTGTCAGGAAATGGGAAACCAGTAAAGATCTCAGGGTAGAAGAAAGACAATCAGATTTGTGTATGAGAATATGAAAACACCCATTTCATTCTTTTTAAATATTGCTCAAAAGTTACTCCATTCATGAACTTTCCTACAGTAATTGAAAACATAAGATGCCTTCTCAGGGGGCACTGAGGTAGCTCAGTGGATAGAACATTTACCCTGGACTTTGGAGGACCTGAGTTCAAATCTGGCCTCAGACATGTGGCACTCATTAACAGTGCGACTCTGAATACATTTTGTAACCCCCTTTGCCTCACCAAAAAGAGGGGGGGAAAGGATACCTTTCTTACTTATACCTCTGTCTCCCTCCATTCCACTGTATGTGAGATATGGAAACCAGTGAAATTCTGTGTGTGTGTGTGTGTGTGTGTGTGTGTGTGTGTGTGTGTGTGAGAGAGAGAGAGAGAAAGTGTTTGTTAAACACATAGATAACCACAGATGTGTAACTCATTGTTTGTTTCTTTGAAATAGTCATTTTGAGAAACAGGACTCCTATTCCATCAAGCTTACATTGCTCAAAGCATTTTTGGGCTGCCTTTTATATTGATTTTGAAATAAGTCTTTTCACTACCAGAAAAAAAAAAACTAATCATATTATTTTATCATTATATTTCATTTTAAAGCCAAATCATTATTCCCTAACTTGGCCACCGGTTTATATACCAGATGTGATTGTGGATAAATATCAGCTCTTTCTAAAAATTAAATTCAACTGAAAAAGATGACAATTTCTTCCTGATGTAGATGTCTAAGAGGATATGATGCAGGCTCTGAAGAGCTTTCCAAATAAGGATTTCTAAAACTGTTGTGATTATCCTATTCCTTAGGTGAGGATATCAAGTAGATAGTAAACTCATTAGTGTGTATAAGCTCTGGTCAGTCTTGTAGAAAAATAATCTCATTTATTGCCTTATAATAAACCCTCATATAGCACATAGCAAGAGTTAATTACATACTTATTATTGAGATAAATCCACTGTACATTCCCAAATATACTTCCAATGTCTTGAGTGTCTCCCATATTTAACTATAAGTCCCTAAAATAAGGGGCTGTGATAATGTGCCGGACATATTGAAACAAAAGCTAAATCAAGAATTCTTTAGAGGTCATTTAGTTTCGCCTACTAGAATCTAGGTATAACTTAAGAGAGGTAATTGGATAGTAGAGCAGATAGAGTGCCAGACTTGGAGTTAGGAAGTCTCATCTTCCCGATTTCAAATCTGGACTCAGACACTTACTAGCTGAGTGCCCATGGACAAATTTCTTTCTTTTTTTTTCTTCCTTCCTTCCTTCCTTCCTTCCTTCCTTCTTCCTTCCTTCCTTCCTTCCTTCCTCCTTCCTTCCTTCCTTCCTTCCTTCCTCCTTCCTTCCTTCCTTCCTCCTTCCTTCCTTCCTTCCTTCCTTCCTTCCTTCCTTCCTTCCTTTCTTTCTTTCTTTCTTTCTTTCTTTCTTTCTTTCTTTCTTTCTTTCTTTCTTTCTTTCTTTCTTTCTTTCTTTCTTTCTTTTTCTCTCATTATATTTTTGCTATTTCAAATTTTCCCTACTGTGTTGATAAAATCTCCATACTTCCTGTCCATCAATTTGCAATCTTGGAGTAATCTTTGAATTTCTTCTGCTTTACCTTCCATATTCTACCATATTCTAGCTCTTTTTCATATTCATTTCTTTTATTTGTCCACTATTCTTCTCAAAAAAGTATGACTCAATTTAGGTTATTTTTATCTCCCACTTGGATATTTCAATAGCTTTTAATTGTTTCCATGCTCCCTTGTCTAATTTATCCTCCATCAACATGCCAAATTGATATTCATAACACACACTTCTTTGGCGGTACACAGCAATGCTGAACATTGGATCAGAAAGATATGAATTCAAATCAGACCTACGATATTTGCTATGTGATAATGGACAAGTGACTTAATTTCTGCCTACCTTGATTTCCTCAACTATAAAAATTGTAGCACCTTCCCCTCCCAAGATTGTTGTGAAGATCAAATAAAATAATAATTATGAAGCATTTAGCATAGTATCTGGAACATTGTAGACATGTGGTCAATGATTATTCCTTTGCCTTCCCCCATATCATTCAACTATTAAAATAGCTTTCTATTGCCTCTAGAGTAAAATATATAATCTCCCCCTGATTATTTAAAAGTCCTTTGCAATCAGACTTCATTCTTTCCAAACTTATTTCTTAATTTTTTGTTCTTGTTTTATTTTTTTCTCTTTATAGCCTCTCCATGTTATCTTGCTATATTTCAAATGTTATATTTCTCATACCACCTCTATTTATATACAAATTATCAGTCATGTCTAGAACACATTCCATTTTCACCTCTGTCTTGCAGAATTCCTACCATCCACCAAAAGACATTTAGTTGCCACTTTCTATGCAAGTTCTTTTCTAAACTTCCTATTTGTTAAAATTTTCTCCTTCTGGAAATCACTTTGCATAAACTTAGCAATGACTGACTTGTTCTCATAATAATCCTTGGAAGAATCCAAGATTCTAAAAGGGAGAAACTACTTCACTTTTGACTTTGCATCCATGGAACCTAGTATTGCACAAATTAGCTGCTGAATAAGTGTCTCTTGAATTTAATGGAAATTATTTTGACAATTAATTTGGTGGTGCCTTCTAACATCTCTCTCTCCAATTGTTAACTGGCACAATATTTATTAAATCTTTTCTTTTTACTCTTTTTGGTATACTTAGGATTGCCTTCCCAGGACAATTTTAACCTCCTATAAGACTAAGAGCATCCATTATAATTTTGTTAGTCACATCTAAAATCTAAGTTAATGCTAATAGTCTCCATAAACATTTGCTCATTTAATTTTTTTAAAGTTCTTGCTGTCATCTATCCATTTCCCTTCATTTTCTTGTTATATTATTAATGGTAATAGCAGATTTATGTCTTTTACTTGATAACACTTCATATTTCTGAAGCTACTTCTTTGGAAATACATTTGTAGCTTTGGAATTCACACAAAAGTGTTCATCAACAAATAGGAGTCTTTATGATTATCTTATTAAAAACAAATGAAGATAGCTTCCAAGGCTCTTTTCAGGGTACCAACCACAGTGATGGACTTTCTGTATTCAAAGGTGAATTTGAGATGAGAACACTGAATCCCAGAGTCAGATGACTTGTGGAGAGTATCCAAAGTAGTTAGTAGAAGAAATGAGGTAATAATCTTGGTTACCAAAATTACAAATTATCTCCTTTCTACTATCTTTCTTTTCCTATCAACCCAATTACTTGCTTAATCAGAGAAAATAAAAGTCTGGAAAAACTTCCCTCATTTGTTCCTCATTCATTTCTAATGTAAATATATTATCAAATATATTTATTCATCCACATGACAATAAATTCAAACATATATTTGGGATTTCTATTATAATGCAAAAACAAAGTACAAGATAAACTTTTTTTTTTCATTTTCATCAAAGTCTCCTATAATAATCAGTAAAGAACCAAATTGTCTGAACACTTATGTTTGGTATACTAGAGTAGAATCAAGTACTCTACTCTACTCTAGTAAATTCTACTAGATTCTACTCTAGTAAAATGTGAGTTTTCTTCCAATATGCAGCCTCATCCATTATTCATTAGCATTTTTCTTTATAGACTTATTCTTGCTTCAGTCACCTTACTTACCAATTCTTCTGTTGAGTTGGGCTGGGCTGAGAGTGCCAAAGAGTTCTGATGAACTGGAAAAGGCTGTTGGAGGCAGCAGGGCTGATAATGGGTTGTCACAGTTATCTAAAATCAAGAGAAGAGACACAAAGAGAAAGCCCATCAACACACTACTCTTAGAATAAGAAAAGGGGATATTCTCAGGAATTATTAATAACAACTCAAATTTATTTAGCCTTTAAGAATTACAAAGCACCTTTTTTTGTTTTTTTCTTTTTTAATAATAATAGCTTTTTTATTTTTCAAAATACATTAAAGGATCATTTTCAATATTCACCCTTGAAAAACCTTGTGTTCCAAATTTTTCTTCCTCCCTCCTTATCTCTCTCCTCCCCTAGTGAGCAATTGGATTGCTCTAATATAGATTAAACATGACAAAGCACTTTCTTAACAATAACTTTATGAGGAAGAATATATAGGAAATATTTTCTTCAATTTATAAATAAGGAAATCAAGTTCAAGAGAAGTTAAATAACTTGATCTTATAGCTCATGAGTAAGATTTAGGATTTGAACCTTATCTTTGGGCCCCATATCCAGCCATCTTTTCACTTCAAGATTTCTTAGAAAAATATTTTTTTTCCTTCCAGAATCTCTCTTATAATGGGAGAAAAGTGAAGGGGAGAGGGATAATAATCATGTTAGATTAATATGTTAATTGGACCCAGGTCAGAGATTCTGGGAGCAATTTTGAAGATGGAAAAGAGAATTAGGATATATAAATGACCCATATTTATAAGTTGTCTGAGAACAAAACCACTGTTGATGTCCAAAACAAAATTCATGTTAGTTCCATGGCAACACTGGCATATGTATCTGTGGAAATCATGAAGTAGGCCAAGTTGAAGAAAATAACAAAACAAATAAACAAACAAATAAATATGTGAATAATGAAATAAAATCAGATTATGTTTAATTGAGAGTCCGATACATTTTTTATTGAGGGCATACTCAAATATAGTTCTATTTTAACCCTTTAGGAAAAATTTTCGAATATTTTCTTTCTTTACTTTCTAACCCTTCTAAGATAGTACTTTACCAAATGAGCCCCAGTTTTGTGACTGGGTTTCTTATGCAGATGAGATCACTACAATAAATATACACTTTCCAGGACAGGAGACAAGAGGGGAGACAAAGGTAATTTTAATTAGATGGGTAAATTTAATTCTCTTCTAAATTGAGTCTTCTTTATTTTATGCCTGAAGTTAAATTTGAAAAAGCTGAGACTCAGAGATTGGTCTGAATCTGTATTTACTAAAAGACTACCCTGATCCTTCCTTTTAAATTAATTAAAAAGATAATTTGAGCCTTGATATATGTGGCAGGCATGTGCTAGTACCGAAGCAACAAATACAAAAGTGTTTACCCTTAAGATGGTGCTTACCTTCAAGAAGCTTACATTCTATATTGTCAAACTTATTCTTTCCTTTCGCATAGTTTTCTTATAGATTATTCCTTTCTCTTAAAAGTAGAGGGCAGTAAATAGCCTAAATACATAAAATTCTATTCAATAGAGATTTTAGAATTTTGCTAATTCCACTTTTACTATAGATTCAATTTTTCATTGTCTTGAATAGTGACTTTTCCCCACTTATCACAGAGAATACATTGCTCTTTATGAAGTTGATAACCATTATAAGGCAGTGGCAAACACCCAGAGCTAGAAACCAGAAATCTTCAAATCCAATCTTTTATTTCATACTAATTATGTGACAGTGGGCAAGCCACTTTCTTTCTCTGCTCCTCCATTTCTGCTTTTCTGTTTTACATGCCATCTATGAATCTATGATTCTGTTCAGCAATTTCAACACAATCTTCAAACCTACATTAAAGAGTAAGGATTAAATTAATTATATTCTGTGGGAGAAAAAAAGTGGACAGTTTAAAAAAAAACAAATATGACTATAATGCATTTTTCTTATTTGGGAATGCCTGAAAGAAAGCATTTGGACTATTTGAAGTAAAATTAATGAGAAGCATAAGGACAAAATGCTTGTTACTTGAAATGTGTTAAAATCAGCTTGGCAAAGTGTATTTTGGGTTTTTACAAAACACAAATGTTTGAAAAATATTATGAGGCATTCTACAAAATAAAATATAGGCAGGTCCTCACTAATGAGGCAGAAACAAATCAGTGGTTGACCACGCTACAAGAACAGGGGTCATTGAAAAGTAAATGGTTACAAATGCTTTTTTTTTCCTTTGTTTTTGTCCCAGGCCACTCCATTTGATGTGCTGAAAATAAGATAATCACTAATGACATTGAAAAGAGATTTAAACCTTATTTTAAGTTTCCATCTCCCTCACGATTCTTTAAAAAGATTTTAAATTTATTTGTTAGTCATAAATGGGAAGGGGTGATATCCAGAAGGGTGTAAAGTAAACTTTTTGATGGGCATCCTCTCCTGTTCATTCTCTAAAATATTAGTGGCTCATTTCAGGAAGATCTCTTTCCATAGTTCGATGTCATTAAGGACAGGATGTTTTCCAGGATTTCTGATTGTCATATTTCTAACTCTCATTTTTCTGCCTATTAAATATTTCCTTCTCCTGGGGACAGTCTTTAAGATGTGTCTTTAAGATGATAACTCTCTATTGGGTGATGATAACAATAATACCTGTTATTATCACCACTACTACTACCTATTATAATTATTAATAATGGTAATATTTTCTATGTGAAGGTCAGGAGATCTTCCAAGAACTGTCTTTCTCTCTCCTTCGCAACACACATGTATTTTAACCACACCGTTTGTCTGGAGATGATATCCCAATCTTGTTTGCCTAATCCAAAGACCTAAAAATAAGATGGGAATTCTCAGCTACAGAAGAAAAAACGAACACAACTATGGCTAGTCAGTCAGGAAAGATATTTGGAGGCAGATGGCTGTGTTGGTGTCTTTCACAGCACAATAGCCAAGTGGGAAATCATTCACTTCTGAGTGAGATAGATCATAAAACTTACCAGCACCTAGATAATGGAAATTGAGAATATAGTTATGTATCTCTACTCATTAAAAAAAGTTACAGAAACATCTCCTATTAATTAAGTGAAAGGGGTAATATTCCATTGAGCATTATTATAGATGAATGCCCCAGGAAGCTCATTATTGGGAAAATGTCATCATCCTGCAATAATATCCTAGCAGTATTTTTACTCTATCTCATCACCCTACTCTGTCTCTCTGGTTAGAAAGGGAAGCTGTGGATTCCAAAATGTTCCATTAAACTTAGCTCAGAATTTCTCATTTCTCACCTGGCTACAGTACTTTGGGATTTCTCTTGAATTTTATACCATGACACTTTTTGTGTGTTTTCTTCCATTTAATTATAAGCTGCTTGAAGACCTAGAATTTCATTTTTGTATTTATACCCCAGAGCTTAGTACAGTACCTGGCATAGAGTAGACACTTAACAAATGCTTACTGACTGATTGACATTTATCACTAAGAATGTAGAAATAGCATTGATCTAGAAACAAAATATCTGAACTCTGCCACTTTTCTGTACAATTTGGACAAATTATTCAGTCTCTTTGAGCCTTAGTTCCCTTCCCTTCAAAATAAGGAGAAAAATGCTTCCTCTATCTTCACCATAAGATTACTTCAAGCATAAAATGTGTGTGGAGGTGGGGGTGGGAGGGAGGAATTCAAAGTGTATTGAAAACTATAAATCTTAAAAAAAAAAAAAAAAGAATAGATAAAAGATTTGAAAAGGTCTTTACATTTTCTAAGGGAAATAGCATTAATAATATTTCTTTTAAATCATCTCTTCCTCATTAAGACAACAAAAACTTGCCATTATTCATAATTGGACTTCTTTTGAGATTTATAAGTAATCATCCACTGTACTCTTACTTTGATATCATAGTTGGGTGGAGGTGACCCCAGATTTTCAAATACAAGACCAGCAGAGCCCAAATGCTGTGATAGACTATTAAGGATCCAAGTTCAGAACATCACAGACTTTGTGTCTATTTTCTAAAAACCAGTCTAAGTCCAGAGGAGCTTATCACCAGAAAACTGATCACATAAGGATTTTTTTTTTCCTTTCTGCATGAAGGTCAGGAAATCTCGCAAGAACTTTCTCTCTCTTGCTAGGCAACATACATGTATTTTAACCACACCATTTGGCTAGAGATAATAGCCTCATCTTGTTTGTCTAATCCAAAGACCTAAAAATAACATGGGAATTCTCAAGCTTCAGAACAACAAAAGAGTACAACCATGGCTAATCTGTGAAAAAAGGACATTTTAGAGGTAGATGGCTGTTTTGGTACCTTTCTCATAATAGCCAAGTGGGAAATCTCTTACTGTGTGAGATAGATCATAAAACTTACCAGCACCTACATCATGAAAATTGAGAGTATAGTTATATATCCACTCATTAAAAAATTATAGTGTAGGAGTAAGAAGAAATTTTGTAGAAGATCATCTATTCATGTGGAGGGATTTGCATCAATGAATTTTTTTTTGAAGAAATGAAGTATCACAATAAAAATGGAGATACTGAGGGGAGAAGGGAAAGAAAAATGTAGGGTGAAAGAATTTGAAGTTTGGGGCAAAATGAAATACTTAATAGGTATAAGGAAGATTTATCTCAATAACAACAAAAACAATTGGAAAGAGGAAAAACACACAAAAAGAAACACAGTCTAGCTGAGTTGCTGTGGGAATTCTAAATTCCATGAATCCTATTACTTTATTTTCAGATCTTCTCAAATTAGTTCCAGTGTGTTGATACTGTGTCTTTATAGTTCAAAAAAACACAGCCACTTCTGTCAAAATGTCAGTGAGAAAAATAATTTGTTTGGGGTTTTCTTGTATGTATTTTCAAGGAGGATGGAAAGTAGATTCAGATACTCTTGAGATTTTTTTTACATGAAATTCTGTGTAATTTTAGGAACATCACTTCAGTGTGACAAGGGTGAAGGAGGGAATAGTCAGGGAACACATCTGAGTGAAATGAGATGTAGAGGAGGGAAGAAGAGAGATCCTTTGGCAAATGACATCAAACCTCCTCAGTTAATTACAAAATGAAACCTTAAGCTAAAAGGGTTGGGGAGTAGGTGTCCCAGGACACTTGAGGAAGGGCAGAAAATTAATCGACCTTATGGTGAGTGGGATAGTGAATGAAAAAGGGAGATGTAAAAAGACTATCTTGCTCCAGAAGGGTCCAATTTGAAATTCTATAATTTTAGAGTAGAATCACCCAAAATGGTTTTATAAATTTCTCCATCTCCATTTAGCAACAGTTGAACAGCAGTGAAAAATTGAATAGTAAGAGTAAATCCAGGGTTGGATCTGGGAAAGGCATAATGGGCAACATGTAAAGGGTCTAGTGGCTTGAATGTGATTTATCAAAGGGGTAGCTATAGAGAAGGAGGGAAATTGCAGACCATGTATAAAGTGATGGCCAGGGGGATAACTGAGGTGTAGAAATATTTAGTGAGGTTGAAAAATAATAAAGTATCATAAAGAAGAGGAACAGATTGAATGATTTAAAAATCGCATGAATATGAGAGTAAAATGCTTGTGGTTGAGGACAAAGGGTATGGGCATCTTTTTCTCAGTTGAGGTTGAGTTTGGGATAAGTCTAAAGAACTTAGTAGACTGAAGACCCAGAAATTTAGCTTGGCTTGAATAGAAATTAAAATGAATATTGCATGCATATTACAATTTCATAATAAGAGGGGAATATCAGCATGAAGAGAAAGTGGAATGGTAACCTTCTGAATAGAGAGAAAGGGATAGATAGGAGAGGTGTAGTGGTACAAAAGAGTTAACATTTTATAGTGGTAGAAGATTGTCTGGGACATGAGACATTAGATGGTTTGTTTCTAAATATCAGAGGCTAAACTTGAACCCAGGACCACATAATGCCAAGGCCTGTTCTCTACTATATGAGGCTCTCATTAAGTAAGTATTATCTCAGAAAAGGAAATATTATTTTTCTTTGGCATATCATTCTATTAGATGGAGTAAATTTCCTTTGATCTGAGGAAGCTCTATGTCATGACAGTGACTAACAAATTTTAGCTTAAATCCTCAAGTGCTCAAATACCACAGATTTCCTATGAATTTGAGTTTCTGTTGTCTGAAGGTGATTTTGCATATGATTCAGGTTCTACATAGAAAAAGCTTGGTAGAAATAATATGTGGGAAAATCACAGATCCTAATATCAGGAGAACTGAATGATAATTCAGACTTTGCCAATAACTTGTTTTGTAATCTGAATCAATTCACCTATCAAGGATATGCTGGAGCCATCTTGAACTTACACAAAAGAGTTAATTGCTACATTTTCAAAATGACATTTATACCTTGGAAATCAGTAAATATGACAAATCAGGGATTGATTTTTGTTTTGTTTTATTGACTTCTAAACTTCAGAAAGTAATAAAGAAAATGTCATTGATAACAGATTAAATCTAAAAGTGTATAATTTGTAAATCTCTCTTCTAGAGATCTAGTTATTAAATATTCAACAGCAAACCATTGTTTTACTTATTGTATTTTAGTCTTTTCTGATGCCTTTCAGTAAAAGTGATAATGAAATGGGCTTTATTTGCTCTTGGCCAGAAGATATTTGATATGGACCTGAAGAAGAAAACATATAAAGGCTTTTTTTTTAAAGCATAAAATGCTATGGTAATATAATTTTTTTTGCACATGAGTATACCTAATGGTAGCATTATATATGTATTTTTTGAAACTTAAAGATGACCTTACCAATAGAAATCAGCTCTGTATGTAGGATTGAAATTTCTTTTTTTAATGATTTTTGACAAAAATCTCTAAAATAATGTTCCTGGATCATCTGCTGTCAGAGTCTATTGTTATAATTTGTGCCTTGAAATTTCTAAATTATCTAGTTATAGAATGGGAAAGCTAGAATGTATCTCTGAAGTCACAGAATCATAAGATTTTGATATGAAACTAATTTTACAATCCATCAAGTCTAAAACCTTTTGAGGATGAGAAAATTGAGGCCCAGATTTGAACCCAGAGTTTCCTAACTTGCAAGTCTAGAGTCAATACAGCACAATACTGCTTCCTTTAAATAATAATCATCTGGTACAACTTCATTATTTTACATCTGAGGAAACTCAGGAAGGCTGAGGGAGATGAAGTTATTCCCTAAAATTCACACCTTTAGGGAATACAGGTTTTGAAGTAGAAAAAGCCAGGGTTCTTAAATTCCTTATTTGCCTCCATCCACCAAGAGTCAGTTGTTTGTTGGTTCTGTCCTGTAACAATCTATAGCTGTGTTGTTTTGCGAAAAGTCCCAATATCTCTTAGTCTTCCTTTCTTTTTTTTCAAAAGTTTGTGATTTCATCAGCATAGGAATTCTCAATATAGAAATTACCTCAATAATGCAGTTAGGAAACTCTTCTAAAGCATTTAGTTTTAATGAATTTTCTTGAGTACTAATAATTTATTTCTAGAATATACATTTTTAATACACGTATTCTCGTTCAGACAGACAAAAAGGAATACTTCAAAAAAAGTTTTTCAGAGAAGAATAAGTTCTAAATGTAGAAAGAATTTGAATCCCTCCTGTCCTACAAACATCACTACAAACTTCGGAGAAAATTCATGAACACACACACATACATGTACAAATTTAGACAGTATCTTTGCAAGGATTACTTATTAATTCTTCTATTGATCTATAGACAAGCACGTGTATTTGATGTATTCAATCTGGGGGTAAGAGGAAAATCTCCGCCCCCCCCCCAACATTTGCTTTAAGGTAAAGATTAATGTTCTTCTGTAACATTAATTAAAAGATAAAAATGTAAAAACACAAAAAAAACAAATAAAAAGTAAAGAGTAAATCAGATTCTGTGCAAAAGCTCCTTTTTAAAGATTTTTTAAACTATAAAGAATATGTTTGTTGTCAACATATGTTTCTATTCATTATTATTAAAATAGCTATAAGGTTATAGATGGCGAAGTTAATTTCTGTACAACAGCCTTGATTGACACAGCAAATTGTCTGTGTTTGGGAACTTGAAGTTTAAAAGATTCATTTTTATTTATAGTTGAGATAAAAATTCCTCTTAGCATAGCACACTTAATGGCCTACTTTGTTTAAAAGACATAAAGTATGCACTTTGTGCAGTGCCTAAAATGGTGCTTAAAAGTGACAACTCAAGATTTTAACTTCATTTGCATTTCCCCCCCTTGATACCCATAATTCCACATTAGATTCATTTGATCATTGATTAATTTATTTTGATTTTTTTTGACTAGATGAAAGAGGAGATTCTTCTCCTCAATTGCTAACTTTGATCACTGAATGAGTGCAGCCTCAGTCAGACTGAGACCTGTTGAAGACTTTAGTTTAAAAAGGCCAAGGTCTCCCATTGATTGCATTCATCCAGGGCCATCTAAAGTCATCTTCATCTATATTTTGTCACTGCATCCAGATGTCTCTAGGAAAAGTGAGGTAGTGACCTTGCACAGCCTCCTTCACTTAAATCCAACTCACTTGAATGTCATAGCATCTTTTACCTGATGCCATTAGCCTTTTTGAGAACGAATGACAAACAACAACTTAAAAATGATAACTCACTTTTAGCTTCATTCCACCCCTTGATACCCATAATTCCACATTGTAAACAGCAAAGCAAATATTATAATATTCTTGATATTGACTTATGCACCTCTTTTTCTATGATAAACACTAAAAGAAAAAACTGCTTTCATAACACAAATGAAAGCTGCCCACTTCTCTAAGGACAAGCCATAAGGAGAACACCCACCTTCCTCTCTAGCCATCTGTAACCCACACATCCTGAGATTTAGAGCTGAAAGGAACCAAAGAGACCATCTAGTTCATCCACTACAACAAGTTAAAGAAACTAACATTCAGGAGGAAGATATTCCTTGCTTAGTCACGCAGGGAATAAGTATCAAAAATAAAATTTTAACCAAGTTTATCTGACACCAGATTCAGGGTTCTTTCCACTGTGCCATGGTTCTCCCATTTAATTCAATCGAACAAGTATTTTTAAATCCTCTGTAAGAAAAGAAATGGGCCACCTTCTACCTATTATTAAGAAGTATAACGTCTAGTTGGGGAAATGGAGGCAGTTCCCTGATACCCATGTAGATATGCAATTCAGTTTGGAGGGAAAGAGAAAGAGTACCTTACTGACATGTAGAACACTTAAGTAATGTAACTTTAACATTAATGATTAATTAATAATATTATAATCCTTACAATCATTAAGATTTCCCCCTAAAATCTGAGGTTCACATTCTGACAAATACACAAAGAAACTATGGGTAAAGGGATAGATGCAAACTATGTAATGGAAACAGATAACTTATAACTCCTAAATAACAGAAGAACAGACCTTTTGAGAAAGGTCGTCACTAAGTTCACTAGGGAATACTGCAGCTTTGATATATAAATTGCACTAATGCTTATATAGGCTTTTTCCTGGCTAATAGGCTGGGTCACACACTAGACTGATATGCTGACTTCTTATTGTAAGTCAATTTTTATAGATAATCTCCTTTTAGGGCATGGATATTTATTCTAGAAGTTTGACCAGTTGGATTCCTGGGGCTTATTCTTCAGTGAGCAGCTACGATCTTCTTGCAAAAGCAATAATACTTACTTCAAAATTGGCAGAAGGCTCTTCTGACTCTTTTAGACGCTTGGCTAAAAGTCTTATCATGGCCATGCAGGAAGTTAAAGACATCCAAACTCTTAACCTCTTTTGACAATATTTTGTGGTTCATAGGTGGATTTCATTTATCATTGACTTTGCCTTATTTATTATGGATGACTGCTCCAGTACTCTTCCCAGATTATTTTTGGGTCTTATACAGATTAGTGGGTAGGAGATAGATAGATAGAATATATTTGTATCCATATGTATTGTCTCCATTTGGAAGTAAAACTAGCGTATTGATGACCTTTTATATACAGTTGACCTAGTCAAGTCTTAGATTTTTTCCCCCAAGGAATAAAATGCTTCATTTCCAATGGAAATGGTTTCATTTTACATTTTAGTATTATATCTAGTTTTTTTTTTTCCCTTATGGATTTTAATTTTCCTGAACTTTCAATGGGATAGAGCTCTAACATAATTTTGTCTAATTGGTTGCCATGTTCTATGTGGTTCTGAAGACATTTTTCATTGAAATTAAGGATTCTACATCATATTTTGTGTTCTTATCTCTGTAATATATAACTTTGACATCAATTCAATTTAATAAAATTAATTTCTCCCATAATCCTCCCTTTATACAGATTAGATTCTAAATCATCTTCCCCTCCCTCAACGTACTTCCCCCCCTCTCACCAGGATTAGTATTTTTTGAATGACTCTTACTTCCTCTAGTTTTTCGCTTCTTTAAGGAAGGCTTTGATTCACCTTTAGTATCACATTCCTAATCATTAATACACTACTCTAATGCTAATGTTACTTGGTTCAAAAATCTTCAAAACTTCCTCATTGACAATTGTAAATTAACCTGTAAATTCTTTATACTGGCATTCAATTTTATAAATGTCTCCTTACACTGATTCAATATAGTTCCAACCAAATCTTTTTTAAACTTTTGTGTTCTATTTCTCTTCAGATAACCTGTAGTCTAGTCAAATTGTCCTACTTATTGTTCTTCCTTTCTTATTCTATTTTCTGTTATACCCAGAACTTTTCCATATTGTTGACAATGCTTGGAGCAACCTTCAATTTTAATCCCTCACAATCTTAATCTCTTTCTCTGGAAGTCTTTTCCTTTCTTCAAGACACAAGTGAGGTTTCACCTCCTAATGAAGTCTTCTACTCTTCTACATAAATACCCCCCCCATATTTCTTATAACTATTTTTATTTTAATTAGTACTAGTTTATATTTTTATAAAATTTACAGGTAATGTTTAATTTTACAATTATATCCTTTGCATTTGACACAATGCCATGCTTATAAGCGATATTTATTGAATTGAATGGCCTTGAGCAGTTCTTTACCCCTTTGGAATTAATTTCATCATCTACAATATGAATGATTGGACCAGATGATCACTAAAGTACATTAATGTTTTATGATTCTAATTAAGGATCATGGAGAAGATTCAATTTGAAGATCAGACCTTCACTTCCCAATGCTTAGTCACAACACAACACAAAACTATATTCAACATTCTTTCCAAAGACCTTGAACTAGCAAAACTCATCAAGGTTCTCTCATAGAGAAATTGATCAAATTACCATGTACATGAAAACAGAGAGTGAATCTTCTATGCCTTTGCCCAGTTAGTATGATTTGAGTGTTCCAGCTAAGCTTGACATTATCTGCACTTAATCATTTCTGCCAATAAGTATTCAACTTCCCCAAAAGTGAAATAATTAACTCTGTCACCATATTTTATTTTGAAGCTACCATTAAATTTTAATCTCAGGTCATTTATTTACTTGTCTTGCAGACTTGAAATTACAAAAATATCTCTAATTTTTCCTTGCCTTTCATCTTTGTTATCTGATAAACTATTCAATCCAATTATTTCTTCTTTTAACATTTCCTTCAGATTCACACTTCCTTTTATATTTCTCCATTCTAAGTGCCAAAATAGTGCTTAGAACATATGAAGTCCTTGATAAACACTGATTGATTTCTACTAAATGCTTTAATTTATTCCCTCAACTGTTATTCTGCTCCAAGAACCTGTTGCCTATTGTGTCAAATTTAAACTGTTCTTCATGACTTTCAGGTTTCTTAGTAATACAGTCCCATCTTATTTTCCAAGCCTTATTCTCACAACTCCCACAAATATACCCTTCTTTTTAATCAGACCAACCTCATTTACCATCCTTTTCATGTGGTGCAATTATTCTTATATTTCATACAAGTATTTCATAATCCCTCAGTATAAAAATTTGAATAAGATTGTGGATGGAAATATATATGTGGAAGTCCATTTGCATGTGATATTTGAACAGTGGGAGCAAATGAGACCATTAAGGAAGTGAGACTAGAGAGAAGAGACCTTCATTGGAGAGGTCTAGAGAGAGAAGACAACAAAAAAAAAAAGAAGTTTCTGTAGGTTTCAGGAAGTTTCCCAAAACTCTTTCCTATTCTATAACTATGCCCAAACCATTCTTTGCATATATACATGCTAAATATCCAATGTTGGTTAAGTGAGCAAATGAATAATTATACATGATCTATGAAGATAAAGAGAATATAGAGTAAAAAAAAGAAATGATTTTTATCTTTAAAATGCATATGTCTTTAAAAAAAAGTACAGATCACTTCTTAAGATGTCCAAAGGAACTATGTAAATAATAATAAAACAAGCAAAGTGAGAACATTTTAGGACACTATTATGCTATTATGTAAAGCTTTGCTCATTTCAAATGCTCTATGGTCATTTTACTTTTGTTACATAACTATTTTTTAAAATACAATGGAAGTAGTCTTCCAATAGCTAATCATGAACTTTCATGGAGGGATTCTAAATTATACAGAATGTCTTGGTTACTCTGGAAACCATAATACTGAAATACAGCTCAATCAATCAGTGTTGCAAGAGCACACTTCATATCACATATTCTAAACTATTATTTTCTTAATGGAAACAGCGAATTCTTGATGTGCCATCATCCAAACTTATTGGAACAGAGGAAAGTGCCTGATTACAAATATATCCCTGAATTTCAGAACAATGATCAATCATTCATTACCAGATGTAAATATTTCCTTCTAATCTGGTATAATTTAAGATTTATCCAAGCTTTTGAAGATAAAAATAGAAAAGATTCACTAAAGAAGAGGTATGGTGGATGCCCAGGTACTAGCACTAGTATATTCCTTTCTTTCCTTAATCCAGTTCAAAGAGATGGAAATTGGAGTCCATATGTTTGGTAAACAGAGTAGCTGAAGATGAAAAAGAATTGGGAATACATTAAAAAAGAGAGAGAAAGAATTGCAAAGGGGAACTACCTGTTATATCCAAAACAATATAGAATTCTACCATTAGTATAAAAAATATAAGGCTATGGTGCAAATAAAAGCAATATTGGCTCTGAAATGTTCTTTTTGTAACCAATATGGGTCTGTTTGACCTAAAATACAACTCCAATTTTTGCCTTCAACTAAGGTATAAGCTCACATTTTTAGTCTGAGGGAAAATACATAATAAAAAGCTGAGAAAACAGGAGTACTAAGGACTAGTCTTAATTGTACTACAAAGTTTCTATGAATAACAGTATAGAAAGTAACCCAAAAAGAAGCACAAATGTGTAGGACAGCTTTTAAAGCCACAGAATGGATATTATATACATTTTAAAAAGCAAGTTATGCATGATAGACATCTATGATTGCTTGTGCAATCAGCTTTTTCTCCTCTACATATATATGAGAATGCTAATTGTTTTGGTATTAGTTAAATGTGAGCTCCTTGAAGGCAAGGACTATTTTCACTTTTTTGCATCCTCAATACCTACATAATGCTTGGCACATTATAAGTGCCTATGATTTATTAATCATTGTTAACTAGCTAACAGGGAGTACTGGAAAACACCAGGAATATTGTGAATATGGAAGAAGATAGTCTCTTATTATCTTATAATGAAAAAAAACCAGCTATATTATTTTATAGTGGGGGGAAAAAACTTCTAAAAAAGTAAAAACCTAGAGACACATTTTACAGTAAATTAATTGACTGGAAAAAAACTGTGAAATTTAAATTTAAAAACTGCACATTGTTCAGTGATCTGTCATATGGAAAACAATAACAAACAACTATTACCTATTAATTTTATTAATTATCTACTACATTAAAGACATTATGCTCATCAATATAGATGAGTAAAGAGATATAAATAAATATAAATTATGACTCCTGTCTTAAAGTGTCTTCCTAGTTAGATGTGAGAAAATACTTTCTCTTGAAAAGTTTTTAACTATTAAAAAAAGCCTAAATTTTAAATAATCCAAGAAAAAAATAAGTGAAGAAAATATTGCATTATGTATCTCTATATCTGTATCATATTTACAATGAAAATAAACCCATGATGTATAGAACAAACAAAAACATTTTAGGGACGTAATACTGAGACTTAAAATGGCTGATTTATTTCTACTAAGTTATAGAAGGATGTAGAGAATTCATATCAGTCTTCTGATATTAAGTAAGGGGCTTCTCTATTTGTAATCAATATCTAACAAAGTTATCACTCATGATTTGTCTGATGTCAGTCATATTTTCTCAATCTTTTTACCATTTCCATCAATATAATTCTCTTCATCATCGTCATCTTTCTCACTTTAATTCTTTTTAGTAATTACCTTTTCTTTTGAACCCAAAGATATCCTTTTTAATTCCACTTATGGAATTTGAAATGCCCAGAGTAAAGAGCAAAACTTGGTTGCCTGAGTTCATGTTGACTGAATTCAAAGACAAGTAATGTTATATTAGACTTGGATTCTCTGCAGAATTGTAAATTTTCTCAATTGGGAAATACCTCCACAGCTACCTAACTCAGAAAAAGTACTAGAAAAAGAAAAGCTTCTATAGTATTCATGGCAAAAGATCATACTCTTTTTTCTGAAGTCTTGTAATGAAAAGAAACCTATTCATTATCTGCTCATTTAAGACTAATTTTTTAAGAGGATTTTTCTAGACCAAACTAAAAGTCCTCTTCAACTTGCATCCTTTACTCCTGCTTCTAGTCTAGGTAGCCAAACAGATAAATTCAAATATTTCTACCATGCCAACCTTCCAAGTACTTCAACACAATTATCACTTCCTTTGTGAGCCTTCAATAGACTAACCAGACCCAGCTCCTTCAGATGACCTTTACATGGGATGCTTACTGGGATTCTTTCCTGTCTTTGTTATCTGCCTCTGGAATGCTATTTCTGAAATATGGTATTGGAAACTGAACATGATTTTCCATATGTGATTTGATTAGAACAAAGGATGGCACAATTGTCACTTCTCTTTTAGTGGGAATTATGTTTCTCATAAATAAGCTCAATATCTTATTGGGATTTTAGATTTATTTGTTTGTTTTAGTCTCCACATCCCATTCTGCTCACATTGAACTTGCAATTCTTCAGAATATACAGATGATTTTATGTGTTTGGACAAAATATCAACTAATTATTCTATTTTCATCTTGTTCTTGCAAGGCGAAAATTTTTTTCTACATATGTATAAAACTTTCCATTGTTTCCTGTCAAATTTCATTAGATTTTATGTAGTTTAAATTTTTTTAGAGCATCAAGGTCATTTTGGATCTTATTCTATCCAAAAGGCTTTGAATTTCTTATCCATCTATATCAAATGGGGAATTCCATTAGATGATTTTCAAGGTCCCTTCCTTTGTTTTGGGCAGGACAGAATACTAAGAAGTTAAACTGCAAGGGCCTTAATGAGAAATTTCCTACCTGTCCTCAAAAAATTCAAGTTTCCAAGCTATATAAGTTGTCAACTAGTAGATAAACTAATCCCCACAGTGTTAAAATAGGTCATTCAGTAAGGCAGACGAGCAGATGTGATTGATAAACTCATTTCAGATGTCTGACAATTTTCAAAGAATGAGAATCTCTTCACTGACCCCCATTTCCCTCTGGCAAAAATCTTCAGATGTACCTTCTGGAAGAAACAAACAAACAAACAAAAATCATCTTTCTACTCCAGTAACCTCTTGAACTACTTGCATATTGAATATTGATGACACTGAAGATCAATGAAACAAAGTTTTACAAAACATTGTCCTCACATACCTTACTGTACTCAATTAAAGGATAAAGAAACTGAGAAGTTAAATGAGGAACCCAAGGTCAAATTCATAGTAAGTAGCAGTACCACACTGAAATGAGATTTTCTGATTCCAACTCCAGTGATTTCTATTATGTCATTATCTAGGAGTCAAAAAATATTGGTCTGCCATATCCCCCTATACCACTTTACTTAACAATCTTTTCCTCTTGGGTTACACAATACTAATCAAATTTCTCATATGTTTATTTTTCAAATAAATGAAGTCAGCAATTATTTCCCTTAATTTCAGCTAATTACTACTCTGTATATTATATACTTTGATTATTTTTAAATCCATTTGAGAAAAGCCTGCCATGTATCTACCTTGTTCACAAAGATATCATGCTGGATTTTGTCCATTTTTTGCTGAAATTCAGGTATTTTTTCTATGTGTATAGTATTATTCTGACCACCCAGGCTAGAAACTGTCAAAGCAAAACAAAACAAAAAACAGAAAATGAGACTAATTTGATATTACTTCTTTTTCATATACATGTGTTAGCTGATAGTAATCATTGCTCAACAAACTTGCACATGAATAATAACACTGCAAAATTTTGCTAGGATTTTAAATTTTAGTTCTATACTTGACAATGGCTATTCCATTTTCATTGGTCCTCTATGTTTTTTTGACTTCTGCCACACTGATTTCTTCTGTTCTCTGTTGATATTTCTGACTTTTTTTTCCAGTCTTATCTTATGACATGCCTAAATATAAACATTCTCTCAAGGAATCTGCCTTCAACATAATTTTCTTGTCTTTGTACATATCTTTTGGGAATCTTCTCTACTCCCACAGTTTCAGTTATGACCTATATGAAGATGATTCCAAAATTTCAATCTCCTACCTCAAACTGAGTCGCTAAACCACGTTTCCAATGTCCTACATAAAATTTCCATCTGGGTATACTATTTGGGACCTCAGACTTATGTATAAAGTTGAAATTAGTTTCTTATCCCCCTCAAATAACAGTATCAACAACAATCAATAACTGTTTCTCATTTTGAATTCCCCTGTTTTAAGTGCCACTCTTGTCTCAGTTATCTAATCTATACTCATTTTTAAAAAAGAAAATAACATAATAAATAAAAATGTTTTAGATATCCTTGAATTTTCTTTTTCCTTTGTCTTCTACACACAATTACTCACCAAATTCTAGTTACCCCTACATTATTTCCCATATTTAGATTGTTTATTCAAATTGAACTGCCAACAATTTAGTTCATGGTGTCATTAATTTTTATTTCAGTAGACTCAATTGTCTCCCCCCACTTCCCTCTTCTTTTCTATATATGATCCTAAATCATTCAAATAACAATTCTCTCACTTTCATTGTTGATCTTATCATTGGACATTCTCTAGTTGCCCAATTTAAACAGCCAATCCCAATACCTAACTTCTAGATTTTGTTAAAACTGCCTCAGGATTTTCTCTAGTTCTAGATGTAGCCACTCCTTCAAAGAAAAATCCTGCCTTCACCTTCCATAGTTCCCTGGGTTTTCTCTAATGAAAAACCTAATTAGTAAGACATAGATAGGATCTAACCATCACTCTTTCAGGTTTTTCCAGCTTTCATAAATTGAAGGTCTTTCTCCAGTACTCAGTCAATACCTGCATGCCTTCTGATCATATTCATGCATTTCTTCCTGCTCCTACTTGATGTGTGTTCAAATTTCTGAGGTCTCAAAGTACATATTATTCCCATCTGCCATGATTATTGTTATTAAGAGAGAATATTGAATTATTTATTTGCATCTCTTTTTAGTGAACTTTTTTCCAACTGTTGATATTCTGTCACTTTGTTGTTGCCATTTCAGTCATGTCTGACTCTTCATGACCTCATTTACAGTTTTTTTGGCAAAGATATCATGGCTTGTCATTTCTTTCTCCAGTTTATTCTATAGATGAGGAAACTGAGAGAAATGAGGTTAAGTGACTTGTCCAAGGTCACAGCATCTAAGTGTCTCAGGACAGATGTGAACTCGGGAAAGATGAATCTTTTTGAATTTTCAACCCAGAACTCTACACACTGAGCCACCTAGATGCTAATAATCACTCCTCAGTTCTTATTATACTCCCACCACATTATATTTCTCCCAGAATTGCCTAATTATTATGAATCCTCAGCTCTCAAGATACAACCATATTTGCCATTCCTACCCACCCACACTTCCTTATTCCTATACAACTTAAACCCAACTCTCTATTATAATAACTCAGATTTTCCTTCCTTTCTTTCCTTTGTTCCTGCTACAATGCCTACTCTCTATATATTTTTTTAAAGAAAAACTTCCTTTTAAAATAAACCTTTTCCTTTGTTCTTTCTTTCATCTTTGGGTGCTCACTGATAGCTTCCACTTGATGAAATTCCTTTCATCATCACCCTATCTAGTAGTGATTGCACTTTCATTCATATTCCTGACTTACTATGCTTATGGTGTGAAACTTGGAACACATCTTGCTTCCTACTGCTATTTCCATAATCAAATTCTACTCCCATCATTTAACAACCTCTTATCCTTTGACATTAATGCTATACACATATATCACCCAGTCCAAAACCTGAGCTATTATATAGGATGTTCCAAATGTCTTACTGCAGTTTTAAGTTTTAATAACCAAAATTGTTATTTTTAAATATTTTCAGTTTTAACAATAATATTTCAAAGTTTACTAACATTTTTTAAAAGTTATTTTTAGTTTTAGTAACTTAAAACTGCACTAAGATATTTGGGAAATGCCTTATATAAACCTATTGACCATGATTTTGTTTCTTGAAAACATTAAAAGTCTGGTTTACAGTATTTTCACCACAACACACCCTAATTCTAGGAGATATCCACATACATATTGATGCTCTTTCAAAAATTGTAGAATCTCATTTTTTCAATCTGCTAAATTCACATAAACTTATAATTTGCTCTACCCTAATTGTATACAGTGAAAATTATAATGATAATTATTTGAAACAGGTTTTATTGGGGGGATTATAGTGTCCTCAAAATTAATACGCAAGTAGTTGAATGAAGAGTTTAATGAGAAAGATACATTTTGTTTTATAAATATGAAGTTTTAGAAGTCTATTGGGGGACTCAGTTTATAATGTCCA
This sequence comes from Sarcophilus harrisii, assembly GCF_902635505.1. Taxonomy (NCBI): domain Eukaryota; kingdom Metazoa; phylum Chordata; class Mammalia; order Dasyuromorphia; family Dasyuridae; genus Sarcophilus; species Sarcophilus harrisii. The sequence goes on from NC_045428.1 coordinate 324,051,451, forward strand.
AAAGGTATTCTGCAATGCAGAACTATAGCTTCTAGGGAAAACATATCTATTATGTGTCACTTCTCTTTTTTTTTTTTTTCCCCTCTCTTTCTTCCTCCTAAACACTGCATCTTAGCATCTCCTAAAACCTATATACTATTTCTTACCTAGTCATCCAGAAAAATCTCCCTCCAAAGTTCTTCATGTTCTTTTAATTGTTAAATCCAATGACCTTTTCTTTTTCTTTTTCTTTTCTTTTTTTTTTTTTTTTTGGCTAGAAACGGTTTTTTAATATATTTTTAATATACATTGCTTTATGAATCATGTTGAGAGAGAGAAAAAAACAGAACAAAAAGGAAAAAACAGAAGAAAAAAACAGAAAAAAGTGAACATTGAATTTGTTGGTTTACATTCAGTCTCCTTAGTTCTTTTTCTGGATGCAGATGGCACTTTCTATTCAAAATCTTTTGCGATTGTTTTGGTTCACTGAATCACTAAGAACTAAGTCTTTCACAGTTGATCATCACATATTCTTATTGTTACTGTGTACAGTGTATTTCTGGTTCTATTTTTTTCTCTCAGCATCAGGTCATGTAAATCTTTTCAGGCCTTTCTATTATCACTCTATCTATAATCAATCAATCTATAATCAAATTATTCAATATTATTGAACAATAATATTCCATTATCTTCATGTAACACAGCTTGTTCAGCCAATCCCCAAATGATAAGCATTCATTCCTTTTCTAATTTTTTACTTCCACAAAATAGCTGCTACAGTTTTGCATATGTAGGTCCTTTTCCCTCATTATGATTTTCTTGGGATAGCGACCCAGTAATGGCACCAATGGGTCAAAGAGTAAGCAGTTTTATAGCTCTTTGGACATAGCTCCAGTTTGCTTTGCAGAATGGTTGGATTGTTTAACAACTCTACCAACAATGCATATTTTCCCATATCTCCTCCAATATTTGTCATTTTCTTTTCCTGTCATTTTAGCCATTCTGAGAGGTGTGAGATGGTACCTCAGAGTTGTTTTAATTTGCATTTCTCTAATCAATAGTGATTTAGGGCACTTTTTCATATGACCATATATGGCTTTAATTTCATTTGCTAAAAATTGTCAGTTCATATCCTTTGACCATTTATCAGTTGGGGAATGACTTGTATTCTTATAAATTTGACACAGTGCTTTATATATTTTTAAAATGAGACCTTTATCAGAAACAATGACTGCATACATTTTTCCAGCTTTGTAGTTCTCTTCTACTCTTGTTTCTGTTGGGGTTTTTTTGTGCCAAAACTTTAATTTAATGTAACCAAAGTTGTCTATTTTATCTTTCACAATGCTCTCTAGTTCTTCTTTGGTCATAAATTTCTCCCTTCTCCAAAGATCTGATCGGTAAATTATTCCTTGCTCTCTTAATTTGGTTATAGTATTGCCCTTTATGCCTGAATCATGTACTCATTTTGACCTTAGTTTTGTATGGAATATTAGATGCAGGGCTATGTTGAATTTCTGACATATTATTCTCCAGTTTTAACTTTTGTCAAATAGTGAGTTCTTATTCCAAAAGATGGAGTTTGGGGGTTTATCAAATACTAGATTACTATAGGCATTGATTATTGTGTCATGTGTATCTAATCTATTCCACTGATCCACCACTCTCTTTCTTAGCCAGTACTAAATGGTTTTGATGATTGTTGCTTTACAATACAGTTTTAGGTCTGGTACTGCTAAGCCACCATCTTTTGTATTATTTTTTTGTTAATTCCCTTGATGTTCTTGCCATTTTGTTCCTCCAGATTAATTTTATTATTTTTTCTAGTTCTATAAAATAATTTTTGTCAGTTTGCTTGGTATGACACTGAACAAGTAGATCAATTTAGGTAGAATTATGATTTTTATTATATTAGTTCGGCCTACTTCAATGGCTTTTTCTTACTCATCAAACTTTTTTTTAAAAAAAACATTCAGCAGAATTTGACATTTCCAATCCCCTGTTTTAGTGGCTGTTTCCTGTTCTTTTGTATCTCTTCCTATATGTCTGAAGAGACTCCTATATTTATTATTTATTCTGGTAATGTCTCTAACCTGTGGACATACTTCAAGGCTTTATGTATCTGGCTCTGGGCTATAAATAATTGGGTCCTGGACTCTTCTCTTTCCCCTTTTACTATATTGCTTGCTTCTCTACTGCATAGGCTCTCATGGGTCAATTATTTTTATATAAATTATTCCCAAATCTATATACTCAGCCTTTATCTTTTTTCTGAATTCATCTATGAAATCCAAATGTTGTTATATGTACTGCATTACATAATTATATATTGATTTTGTTTGTTGTTCAGTTTTCTTGGCAAAGATACAAAGTGTTTCTGCCATTTTGTTGTCTAGTTCATTTTACAGATGAGGAAACTGAAGCAAACAGGGTTAAATGACCTGCCCTGCCCAGGATTACACTTCTAGTAAATGTCTGAGATCAGCATTGACCTAAGGTCTTTTCAAATCCAGGGCCAGTGCTCTATCCACTATACCATCTACTTGCCCCATATTAAATGTGTTATTAAATATGTAATAATTATCATATAATGTTATGGTTGTGATTGTAGTGATGTTAATGATAATAATAATTATTAATATTTCTTTCATGTCACTAGTAAAGCAGAATCATTTACTATTTTCAATATATCTTTGATTTTTCATCATCTACATCTTTGTTTATTCATTTTCTACCTCTGGAAAATGCTCCTCTCACTAATTCCTATCCTTTCTAAAGTACTTAATTCAGAGGCCACTAGATCAATTAAGACATTCAAATTTTTTCTAGATAAAAAGTTTCTTTCATTTCCTGAACCTATATTGTTCATTATTGGATTTTGTTTTACATTTTATTAATTGATACACATCTTATTTCCTCTATTCCATTGCAAGCTCCTTTAGAGCCTAGAGTTTTCTATCTTCCTTAGGTTAGAATACATTTAAATGTATTCCTGTACATTTAGATGCTTACCACAATGGTAAAGCATAGATAGATAGATGGGATGAATTGGATGGGTAAATGGATGCACAAATGGGAGGATTAAGAAGCACTTTTTCCTGATTTTTAAGCACAATGACGACATAATATACTCACAATTCTGTCAGGTATATAGAATATCTTTCTATTTTCCATTTTGTACCTCTTGTTCTGCATTTTAAATTTTATTTTTAGCTCTATGAAACAATATGGTCTTCCTAGGTTAAATTCATCACCTCTAATCTCATCTTCATGTTGCTAACTTCCATCTCAATTTCTACCATTTCCTTCAGTCTTCTTTTCCTTCTGATTGGAAGACTAGGAAGAAGAGTTCCAAATTCTTCCAAATGCCTTTCTTTATAGAAAACAGCAACTGGATTTTATGGTTCATTACACTCTGCACCTGCTTTCCTCCCTGATTTTTTTTCCTTCAACTCCATAGAACAGCATATCCCCACAATATTTAATGTTATTCTATAAGCAATGGTAGGTTAGTAAAAATTTCTGAATAGACAAGTTGACATTTTTAAAAGTTGTGAATAACAAGTCTATTAGTTATTACTCTAATATACTTTTGCTTACTATTGGCCAAAGGGTATATAATCTATTGATTAGTTGTTTCTGCATTTGTGTACTATTGAGTTATCTAGACTGGAGTGGAGAAAAATTCATTTGATAGTAAGTTTATTTTAATTAGTGATGGACATACTTAAAGGTTTTTCTTCTTTGAAAAATCTTTCCACATTGGAAGGTAACAAGCATGCTACTCTGAAGCTAATTCCAGTTTTTCTGCTCTAAGGATTTTTTTTAATACTTCATAGCTATCAGTAGTTCTCCAAAACAAAGACACCAAAAAAGCCCTCTCTTTTTAGTTTAGAGGGAGGGAAGTCAATGAAAATACATAATTTTATATTTTCAAAATATGATTTGGAAATGCTGCTCCTGGTATGTACCAAAACACATTGGATTACAAGGCTAACTTGATTATTTCAGGGATTGAATAAGACATTCAAGTGGTACTTGATCCTGGTTGACTACTGGTTTTATTAAGAAGGACTCTCTTTATTTCTGACTCAGTCCTTTATCACTTCTACTCTATGGTGATTCAGAAAGACTTTTGCATGTTGAAATGATAAAATATTCCTGTTGGCCACTAAGCAACAAGAATTGTTGGATATTTAAAAGAGTGATAACACTTTGAAGACACTTTCTGGCTGCACATTATGTCAGGAGTGCTTTGAACTATTTCCTATGAGGGTTTAGGGAAGACAGCATCATTATAGTTACAAAAACATCCTGCCTAAATCAGTCTGAGCTGTTTCTCATATTTCTCATGTTTAATATTTGTTGATCTTCTGAGTAATATTTTTTTCATGAAATGGATATGTTCAGGCTTGCAGATGATCTTGTGGGTCTGTTTGGTTCTTTTGTATGAACTTTCTCTCAAGCAAGGGGAATCCCAGACAACTAAATGAGAATTCTTGCAAAATACTATGATATGAAGTTAGGTCATTTTACCAGAGACATAGACAAGAGATTTTTTGGACAAAAATGAACCAAGTTGAAATACTGAATTATAGTCACATAAATTGTTTTGTGTTTAAATGGCTTTAAGTATGAAATCCCAACCAAAGTATTAGTTACTATTGCCATTATTTATGTATGTCTCTGTCAAATTCAAACTTTTGAATGTTTTTTTTTTCTTTGTATAAAAAATAAAAATCTATCTCATGTTAACTTTTTTTATATGTGGATTACATTTTGTCCTCTCATCTTTGGTTTTTGAGTTAATCAACCACAGTATGAGACATGAACCACAATTTAAGTTTTAAATAACTTTATCTTGGGACTCTGGATTGGCTCTTTAACAAACTAAAGGATGTAAAAAAGGAAGCTTTGTTCATTCAATTCAACTTTGAACCCAGTTTAAATTCAATGCATAGATCAAGAGTAGAGGCATCCTTTAGGAAAAGTAATTGTATAATTTGACCCAGCCCTACCAGATCCAGCAATAACCTCAGTGATTTATAGGTTTTTGCACTTATTAAAGAAATATCATCATCTTTAGAGACTTTGCTTGCATGGTGGTTTAGTGAATTTGGGTATGATACCAACTAATGAGTCACTTTACCCATTAATTCTCTAGTCTAGCCATATTTTCCATCTGATCTCAGCTTCGATTGTATAATATTTTATGAAGCGACCTTCTAGAGATGCAAATATAATGATTTTTTCTAAGACATTTCAGACTTCCAGATAATGATTTTTGGGAGAGGCAGGCTAAAAATAAGTGATAGTTCTAGGCAAAATGTTTCAGCATGTTGTGCTTTTCCTTGTGAAATGCTTTTCTTGCTCCTCCTAAATTACAATTCTGATTCTTAAGCAAATGTTGGCTATAACTATGAAGATATAAAATGCCATAAACATTATACGGACATGTCCAGGTAATCGGTGCTGTAATTTTAAAGCTTCAATGAAGTTTGAGCTGTGTTGGGAATTTGCGAATCTGTCACGGTCAGATGAGTTCAATTTCCATTTTTTTCCTCACCCACCCTTCAAATTATGCATGAACAGATTAAAAATAACAGGAAATACATTGTACTGCATTCACTAAATATCTTCTATTTTGAAGGAAATCTTTAGCAATCAAATAATATGAGAAAAGACACACTGAAAAAGCAATTATAACCCAGGGAAAATTTCATTTCAATGCTGAAGACAGAAAGTGGTATATTTCAAAACTGTGAGCAAGGATTAATGGAGATGAAGGGAGTGGTAAGTGCCCATGAACCAAGACATTTAAATTTAATGTCATTTCAAAACATGAGAAAGTAATCATTTAAAGTTTCGATAACCTCAAACAAAAGTGCATTCATTGTCATTTTCCCCTTCTCATTTTTTTTTTTTTTTAACATAGTGGTTTACATGGAAATGGTCCAGGCAAAAATCTGGCTTAAAAGTTAAGGGTTCTTTTCCTGAACAAGGTTAAGTTGGCTTTGATGACAGTAAAAAATGAAAATGGCCTGCAAACATTTCCTCAGGGCAAGAAGGCAGAGGATTTTCACTGTTTCTGTCAGCTTTAGAGCATTTTCAAGTGGGGATATGAGTCAAGACTTGGAAGAGGGTAGACAGAATGAGGAAAATAAAATCTGTAATGTATATTACTGATATTAAAGTCCCCCAAAGAAAAGGAAATAAGTACAATTTATTAAAATTGGTCACGGAATCTAATTGTTTATGCCTGAATGCAGTTACCGACTTTTAAAAATATGTTCATGATTTGAAAAATCATAGGATCATGGTTCTAGCGACAGAAGGTTCCTTACAGGTCATCAGATCCAATCCCTTTTTTTATTGATGAGAAAATTGAGACAAAGAGAGATTAAGTAACCTACTCAAAATTATACAGTTAAATATGTGGCAGAGATGAAATATGAACTAGACGACCCACCCACTAACACTCTAGCATAAAAAACCCTGGAGATTGTGAGACACAGATAACTTAATTGTGGCATGTTGTCTCTGAACTGCATACTGGGCATGCCCTCAGTCCCTGTCTTAATCCTTCACTATCATTTTCTATTAACTTCCACAACCTATGGTCCCTATGTAATGCCTAAGAAACTAAGGCAAGATAGAAATGAAAGAGTTTTAATATTTTATTTGAAAGGGAGAGATTGTGCTGAGGGGATATTGACCCCAGGGCTGATGTCCAAAGCATCCAGCAGCTAATATGTGCTCCCAGAAAGTATATATACACACGTGGCTCCAACCTACCAGGAGGTAGACTGAGCTAGGGGCAGAGTTAGAACACTGAGAGCAGAATGGGCCATCAATCCGGTTCTGACAGGGTTGGGGGAAGCACCGGACATTCTGATAAGTATTCTGGGGTCATGATGTCTAAGAAGGTCTTTCTCCTTATCTGGATCATGATGAATAGGAGGGGGGGGGGGAATGTTGCAACCAGGAAGAATAATTTAGGGAAATTGAGGTAGAACAATTAGGGAAACTGAGGTAGAATAATCAAAGGAAACTGTAGCACAACACCCATGAGACATAATTCCATAAAAAGTTACTCTGTATGTGATTCATCAACCAATATCTAGGATTCCTCTGTTTTGACAGAGAAGATAGGAAACCAAATGCAATGGAGTGAGTATCCATTCCCTTTTCTATAAAGTGTAAGATCTTTGGCCACTCCAGGGAGATGCTCAAATATAAAGGAGTTTGTAAATGAGCTGTTTCCTAGATTGAAGAAGGAGGAGTCCCGGAGAACTTGGAGAAGGTGAGCATGTCAAGTCTATAGGGTAGTTTCTCCCTTCATCTACCTCTCATAGGCTGAAGACTTTTTCAATGGAGATTGTTTGTTACTGAGGTCTAGTGATATCCTTTCCTTCAAATTGTTATTTTTTTTTCTGTTCCTAATACCCCAGGCTATTACCCATAGAAGATTTATTTTACTCCTTCAACTTCTTTTTGTATAAATTAAAAGCTCCATAATAATCACCTATTGCTTTATGCACTGTGGTCTGATTCTTTTGTGAAACTTCCTCTAAATTCCATAACTGCTGCTAAGTCCTCCTACAGAAGTGAATCTGAAGCCTGGAAGGGGTTGGGGTAAGAGAGGGGAGGGAATGTGCATAGCAAGCATTCAACTGAAGTAATCATTTTCTATTATCTAGATTTGGTTTCTACCAGTACCATCTGGTAATGCTTGAAAATCAGAAAAATCCACCAGTCAACAGATTCTTTTGTTTTCTGGCTTTTATTTATTTATTTATTTTTAAATAATCCAGTTATTTTAAGAATATGTTGATAATATTCCTCACAAAATATTTTCTTGCTATAAAATCCTGACATGCATGCTTCAGGCTTTAGATGATATTTAGGAAATCGGAATCAGAAAAGTTGTTATTTTATTCATCTTTTGTAGAGATAAACTTTGTTTCCTGATCTATTACGGATTGCTTACCAGGATTAGAGGTAAGAGGAATAAAAGTTAATTGTTATAGTATCAAGATTTCTTAAGTATTCTAAAAAATTTAACCAGATTTAAATTTTTTTTCACATTCAATGAATATCATTAAGTTGAGATTAAATTTCTTTTTCTTACCAGTTAGGTTTCAACTGTCTAAGATCTCATTCTCCATGCACTTACAATTTAGTATAGATGTATAGAGTCCTTGTTAACTCATTTTTTCTACCATGCTCAACCAGCATTCTTTCAAGTGAAGCTTTCCAAATTTCAAATATCTCTAGGATAAGCAACAGAGATTCATAGCTGACAACACCCAGAAATATATATTAGATAAAAGGTCCTATTTGCAAATAATCTCTTTTAAGATCAAAGTCACATGTGTATCCTTATATTTGCATATGTATGTGATTAACTAGAATTTCATATAATTTAAAGAACTTGTTAATCTTTTCTACTCTTCCACATCACTTACCTCTTTGATATTTGGCTTTACCCCAGACTAGGGCTAATTGCTAATCGTATGATGCTTCTATCCTATACCTGGCTTCAGACCTTCAATTTATTGTATAACCTGCTTGAATGTTAATTATGCTAGATTTGGTTTTGGACACTTAATCAACTGATTCCCAATCTTGGCTCTTGGCACAATCAGCCTATTCTGCTGTTCTCCCTGTCCCAGAGGGGTAGAATTTCTTTAATATTCAAACTGACATAAATCACTAAAAAATACCAACATGAATGAGAGTGGGAAGAGAGAGTGAAGATAGGTAGTAGATTATAGCAGAAAAAAACAGATAACATTGTTATTGAGTTATTTGCATATTGATGGAGCTGTGAAATCCTAAATGGTGTTCTAGTCTGATTCCGTGTCATTTATCCTACTGTCTATAGCAGCAATTCTGAGTTATCACTGAAATAAACCTTATTTAGAATAAGTATAGAAGAAATGAGTTGCTGGAACCCTAGTAAACATGTCTAAATTGCAAAATTCAGTCCTTCTACTTTGCCTTTAGAAATGGTTCAGCATGACCTTGCTAATATACTTCACAAAGAATTTACAGCAAAATATAGATCAAATTCTACTGGTTAATATTCTTTCAGTTATCTCAATATTAGGGCCTTAATTTATGTCTTTATATTAAATTGTGTTAATAAAAAAGAGCTCAAACTTTTCTAACTATATATTGACTTAATATATCAAGATATTATTTATCTTATTATCAAGATATTATTTAAGGAATAAAGAGACATGACAAATGGGGTGATAAGTCAATATTTAATGTTAGTGACTGTCTCCAGAATCTCGGACATCCTCAGATTACTCCCAAATGGGGAAAAATGAATACCTTGTCTGAAACCAAATATATTTATAGATATTAAATAAATCCAAATGTATAATATCATATCTATTTCATAAGCATTTCTTCACTCATTCCAGTTGAATGTTCCATGGAACCATTCAGTCATGGGATTTAGAGCTGGACTTAGTTTTTAGAGATGAGCTAATCCATCCCCCTTATTTTATGCGTAAAAAAAGTAAAGCTTGAAGAGCTGTTGTGCCCTGCACAAGGTCAGAAAAGGTGACAATCAATCCACTAATCAATAACCATTTATAAAGAAACTATGAGGTGCCAGGCACTGTGCTAAGGACTCTTTTGGTCAGTAGCAGCATAGAAATGGTTAAACTTTGTACCTAATTAGTAAGATTAAACAGATTAAATTACTAGAAGGCATACCCATCTATCTATGTATCTATGTATCTATCTGGCTTATATACTCTAGGAGAGTGAATCGATTTACTCAGCTACAGTCTCCTGAGGAACACATCTAGTGGGGCCTTGTATCCTAAGATTTTTATCTTTCCCCTCCACTCTCTCCTTCCCTCCTTTTCTCTTTCCCTCCTTCTCTCTCTCTCTCTCTCTCTCTCTCTCTCTCTCTCTCTCTCTCTCTCTCTTTCTGTCTTTCTGTTTCTCTTTTTGTGTCTCTCTCACCCTCACCCACACCCACATCCCCACACCCCCACACCCCCCCCCACACACACACCACACACACACAATCCTACATTTCTTTAAAGAATTTTATGTGCGGATAAGATTACTACTGTTTTCCCAGGTGTTTTTTGATAGCTTTTCATAAAAGTTGAAATTGATCATCATTACCCTAAAGATCATTTTGCCTAATAACCTCACTTTTAAAATGGGCAACTGAGGTCAAATGAGATAAAATCACTTATTCAGGCAAACACTGGGATTAAATAATAGGCAAGTATCTGAGGCCAGGCAGGCTGTCTGACTGGGGGAAAAACAAATAACTAAAAATAAAATGAAAAAACAAAACAAAATAAAAACAACCAAGTATTATGTGAATTCAGAACTTTTGCCTCAAGAAGGCAGCCTAGGAACACTGGAAATCTGGCTCTGATTCTGGAATTAGATGATCTGAATTCAAATGCTTGATCTGATGTGTGTTACCTGTGTGACCTTAAACAAATTTCACATAACCTCCTTGAGTCTTTTTTCTTATCAAAAAAAAAAAAAGAAAGAAAGAAAGAAAAGAAAATACTAGTTAGGAATGAGATCCTTTCAGCTTTAGATGTTTGATCTTATGATTACAAGTCCAAACAATCTTTCTGTAAAATACATATATAGTTGTTTGTTCCCAGCTCAGTGAACCCTGGAACAGTCTGGAAGAACTGTATTAGAAGCAATGATAACAATGTTAATAACTCTCATTTATATAGGTTTGAAGATTTATAAAGTAAATTTAATGACCTCTTGAGGTTTCTTGTGTTCTTGAGACAAAACTGGGGGAAAAATGAAGAGGATCCTTATAACAAGACCTACTTCCTTTTAGATAAAATCAATTTGTCTAGAAATGGAATCTTTCATTTTTCTATTTCATAAGAACCCAAGAGGATATTGCTGTTGAAGAAAACAGAAGCCTATTTTGCTGAATCCAACACATGAAATTGAGCCAAATTTTCTATTTAAGAATCCACAACAAAAAGCAGAACATGGGAGAAAATATCAAGTGGATTTTCACTATGATGTGTTTTCTCTGGAATGTACACTTAATGATTATTGAAGAAAAGAGTCTATCAATCTCATAGGTTGTTTATGTGTTGGACACTTTTCTTCATTTAACAAAACATCAGTGGAAAATCTCTTACTTCTAGTCCCCAAAAAGAAATTAAAGGAAAAGAAAAATAGGTGCTGAAAATGAATTTTTAAAAATTTTTATTTCCTTTCTGTAAAAGTGAAAATTAAGTATATCTAGAACTAATCAATAACTGAAACTTAGAATAGACAAATGGCAAGACTTAAGGATGTTCTTCTAACCCTTCTCTTCCTGGGAACAATCCTTTAACATAATCTTAGAGCTGGAAGGTACATTAAAAAAGTATTGTGTCCAGGACCTTTAAACATTAATTTTTTTTTTCCTATTCTTAACTCCATTGAAAATCTGCTGAAACCTTTGGACTCCTTTATAGAACAGTGATTTTAAATGCATAAAATGAAATATATTACTTTACAATGAAAACCAATTATGTAGAAATAAAGTTTTCCTAATATTTACAAAGAAAAATACTCATATACCAAGTTAAGAATGTCTCATCTATATAGACGCCCTCATTTATAGAGGAGGAAACTCAGGTCTAAAAATTGTGAAATAATTTGGCAACATAGTAAGCTAATGCCAAAAATGGGACTAAAATATGTTTTTTTTTTAACACCATATGATGATTCTTGTTGTTCCTTCAGTATCCCTTGAAACCTCTAGTTTCCATCAACACTTAGCTACTTGAATGCCCCATTTTGGTTGTGTGAGGAGCTCCCATATTTCACTTAATTACTTTAGAATTAGTTTATGTCCACCATGTTTCATTGGACAGCTAAGTGGTACAGTGAATAGAACTCTAGGCCTCAAGTCAAAAAGATTTATTTTTGTATTTTCAGATCTGGCTTCAGATACTTATTAGGTATGTGATCCTAGGCAAGTCACTTAACCGTGTTTGCCTCAGTTCCTCATCTGTAAAATGAGCTGATGAAAGAAATGGTAAACTATTTTAATATTTATTGCTGCCAAGAAAATCACAAATGTAATCACTCGGAATCAGATATGACTGAAATAATCTTTAACAAACAAGCAAACAACAAAAAATTACTTTTTTAAAAAATATTTTTGAAATGTGAACTTTTTCTTTAATGAGGATTTTCCCAGTGATGTAGATCTTGGATTCTCTTCATCTTTGTTATTATTCCTAACAACTTATTTGTTACATTTAATTCATTCTACATGGTACTATAATTGTCCTAATGACCTGTAAGATCCTTTAGGGGGACACTTCTTACTGTTTGTTTCTCCTCTAATACCTAGTAAAATGTTTTAGCTTAAGTAAGTGCCAGATAACAAAACAACAGCAATACTTACATAATACACCATGCTATTATTGTGAGAATCAAATGAAATAATAATTACAAACTACTTAGCATTATGCCTGACATGATTCTTACAATAATGCTGAGATAATAGATATCAATTTAAACCCATTGTGTAATTTTTCTACATATTACTCATTTTCATTTCTTCTTAGACTATATATCTGAATGTCTCAGTCCTACAATCAAACATTTAAAATCATGTGTAAAAATACTGCTGATAAAACACTATATAAATGTGAACTATATTTATTATTCTTATAATCTAGCTAAGGAGACATTTAATATAGATAAGTAATAAAAAGAAACTTATGATCAACTTCCAAATTGACATCAAGAGACATTGAGGAACAGATTAATGTAGATTCTATAAAATTCAAAGAATAGGTAGGACTTTAAATAAAATTGAGCTGAAGGAAAGTTTAGTATTGAAAGGTAAAGAACAGAAAGGGTATTCTAGGTTAGAATTGGAATTAGTGAGGAAATATATTTGGCTAGAGCTGAAATTCTGTTTTGGAAACTGAGATAAACTGGTTGCATAAAGTAGGATTATATTGTAAAGGCATTAATATTGAATAAGGGGTTGAGATATTTGGATTTCAGCCCCTAAAAAAGTTTTATTCTTGGAGGTATTTGGAGCAGAGGCATAATAATTCAGAAAGATCAGTTGAGCATCAATGTATCATATAATTTGATGAATGAAGAAGGTCTTTGCATGTAGACCAGTTTAGAGCTGATTGCAATATTTAAAGATTGAGGTGAGAAGTAACTTTTCGGTTACTTTTCACCTCAAAGTAACAGATTAGGATGTTAATAGTGGGGACAGGAAGGAAGGAAGCTAGGTGAGAGAAATTCTTTTACAGGTCCTACTCCTAACTTTTTTAAGCCCTGTAAGTTCATGTCCTCCTCCTCCTCACCCCTTTTCGGTTTCATTTTATGTATTACCTTTTGCCATTAAGATGTAAGTTTCTTATATTAGGAACTGTTTATTTCTACTTGTATTACAGGATCTGTAATATAGCATTTTTAAAATGTAAAATGATTGGCTAAGAAATATCCAAAGAAAAATCAAGAGGTCTTGATTCTTGGTGACTTGTTTGTAATGAAGCATGAAGTAGAGAGGAGAAACAAATGTGATTAACGGCAATAAAATAAATTCTGGCTTTACATATAAGCTTCCTACCAAATCCAGAACAATGTTTCATACATTGCTCTTTAATCTTGACCTTTGGATTAAGAAGGGGCAACTAAAGAATATCCCCCTTTCATAGGAGGATGCTTTCTCCTCTTTAGATTCCTATACTAATAACCATGTTGGAACAGGAACCATAGTGCCACTATGAAAATTAGAATTGGTCCAATGCCTATGACCTAAAGAAAATTACCTCAGTGGCCTGAAAAAATTGAATATGCCTGCCTCCCTTTTTTTTCCCTTTATAGCCTTATTTCTCATCAGAATCTAAGGGTTTTCCATTTGTCTAAAACTATGGGAAGCAGTAAAGTATAGATACTTCTGCAAACTATGGGAAGGGTTTCCTTGGTAACATTTGCCCAATCCCTTTGGGACTCTGTGCAAGATTGACTTTTCCTTTTCTAGAGGAGACTATTCCCCAGTTTTCAGTTTCTTTTGCTTCTTTGTGCAAAGGGAAGATTACTGGAACAAAGATCTCAAACAATTTAAGTAATTGTTCCTATAGTTGGGTAGTTTTTGCTTTAGCATTTTTCATATCATTACCCTGATCAGGAAGAAATTATCCTAATTTTAACTGATGATTCTTTTTTCTCAAAGGAAAATGACTGCAAAATGACTTTTCATTAGTAACATGTTCTTTAGAAACAATCGTCAAGCCCTGGGTACAATGTCATGTTAACTTCTCAGAAGGATATGGACTATTTTCTGTCCAATAACTTTTGCTGAAAAGTTGTGAGTATAAATTTAGGTTTTGTTAAATCAAGCTACGTTCAAAATAAACTTGCTTAAAAGAACCATGTGGTTTTTTCACTTATAAAGAATCAAGGATTCATATGAATAATCATTTTTTAAAGCTATTGGCTGGATGAGGTAGGGTTTTTTGGGGCATAATAAATGTGTGTGTACTTGTCCATGTTTATGCTTTTAGAATTAGGTGACTAATTATATGAATTAAGAACTCCATTACATTTGGGATCATTTTGAAGAAAAATACTTTAACTACATGTGGTAGTAACTTAAGCCAGATCCTCTCCCCCCAAAAATCTACCAAATAGAAGTTTTTGATAGTGATTTGGATAAGACGTGTATCTCCTTTAATTGTTGCATCACAGATCATTCTCTGTCACAATAGCAACTATTATTAAGGAAAAAAGTATAATTTGTAATTAGTATATATATTTTTATAGTTAAGTGATGCTTTTTAACATGCTTAAAAACAGCTTGTTGCCTTTAATACTTTGAATAGTCTAAATTCTACTCCTAGTAAATTATGATAAATCTTATTTAAGGAGATTTGGCATCAATATGTCTCATAGGCTGTAATAGAAAGATATATATTCTATCAGATAGACCCTAGTTTTTATTCTCAGTGTATACTACAATTCTAGTTTTACAAAAATGGAGTCATTTCTTGCTCTTACATAAATTTCTTCAGGACTCCTTCCCTGATGTAAAATAAAGTCCAGTCATTCAGAAGCAAACTGGATAATAAACTGGAGCATGGAGATTACCAGCATAACTAGAATTGGAATGGCTTAGTAGCCCAGAGGAGAGAATAAAGGGAGGGAAATTAGAAAACAGAATGAGACGAGGAATCATTGCAACAGCTGTGTCCCGGAGACTGTAAAGGGATCTGGGATTGTCCAGAAAGGAGAGAGTTGAGGTGGAAGTGCATCCTGGACAACGGAATAAGCTCAAGCTAATTGAGGGAGGTGCATGAGGCTAAGGTTGATTAGGTCACTCATGACCCAAAGCGGCTGGACAATAATAAAGCCAATTCCAAAAACCTTCCTGCTGTGTCTTACTTCTGTTTATTTGCTGAAGTCTGTTCAGGGCTCTGGTTTGGCAGCCCTCACTTTTCTCTCTACCCCCACTCCTATCCCCATCTTCCCCACTGTGCATATCAACCATCTGCTAAAGAGCCAGAGCCTCAGTTCTGAAATTTGGAAGATTTAATGGGATTAGTTTAAAAATAAACTTTTTTTTTTCCCAAAGAATTCTGAACAGACTGCAGAATAAGGGAAAAATCATTATGATAAAATGCAAAGTCTTCCAACTTCCATTTAGAGATTGCTCTTTGATTAAAAGGTTAGCAGTATTCTGACTTTTTAGGCTTCAACAATGAGCTTAGTTTTTAAAACAATGCTGTCAACTCAGAGTTTCAAAGTCACTCTTTATGCCAAATTTAATGAAATTCTATGGATGTCTTTAAAAGACTCTGCAATAACTCAGTTCCATTTCTAGAAACGCATTCCCTTGCACTGATGAAGTTTTTGTAACACTCATATCAGGCAATCAATGAATATCTATGCCAAGTACAATACCAATTGCTGCAGATTTAAAAAAAATAGTCCCGACTTTCAAGTTGTTCAAGCAACTAAGAGGCCCTACTAGAGTTTTCTGTTCCCTCATCATTTCCTAGCAAAACAAAATATAAATAGAGATTTGAATATGAATGTTCTATATAGTCATGATTGTTGTAGAGAAGGTACTTCATAGATCATAAATCCCTATGGAAACATGACTTGCTGTTGTTATTATTATATCTCTCCCACTGCTAAAAATTATGAAGAGATGTATGTGTTCTTTATATTATCTAATTGCATTAAATGATTTCTTATTCAGTCACAGTTTATCTCCACTTTTTTAGTGAAAAAAGAGCTCACCATTCTCTATAAGACTATCCCATATTTACAGACAAAAGTAATATCAGCCTTCTTTTTTTCCACACAAAATTACTTAATTACTCTAAAAGCTCACCCCAGCCAAATTCTAAGAAACCTGCATTATATTATTTTACTTTTATTTTGATCCTCACAGAAAATTAGAATTTGATGACTTAGAAGGTAGTAATACTTCATGTCAATGTTACCATTAATAAATTCATATCCTAATAGAGTGAAGTGAGATGCATGCAATTATGCTTAGAAATAAAAAACTTATGTAGAGATCAACAGAATTCATATGTAGGTTGGATCGGCTTGGATGATTTCAACTACAGATGGGGAAATGTGTCCTATTGGGAAACCAAGATGTTTGAAAGTTCAAAATTAGAATTATTTTCTGTTCATTTATAACTAACAAAACATATTGAATCTTCATACATTATGCTAATCATCATTATTATTGATCTGAAAATATCACATATTATATGGACTCAGCATAGATAATGTAAAATGGTGGCATTCAATTCAAAGATGCTTACTAGTTCTGTCATCAATTTAATAAAATTTTACGGATAGGTTAGCAGTGAGATTAAGGAATAACAAAAGCACAAGTTTAGTCTTTGTCATCCTATTAAAATTCATCTTAATTATTTTTTCTAATTCCATTAGCAGTTTTAACTTGAAAATATAACCTAGGTATTCCTTAGGATTTTCTAGAGTAGGGCCTTAATCAGGAATGGTATTCCAAATTTTCTCAATTTTACTGAAGGCCTACTTTCTGGTATCTCAATAGTTAGTAGGTTCTGGTTTAAAGCACATTGAAGAACTTGGTGATTCCCCAGTTGATAAATGGTCAAAGGATATGAATAGACAATTTTCAAATGATAAAAATAAAGTCATCGAGTCATATGAAAATGCTCCAAATCACTACTAATTAGAGGAATGTAAATTAAAATAACTTTGAGATACCACCTCACACCTCTCTGATGTGTCAAGATGACAGGAAAAGATTAATGATAAGTTTTGGAGGGGATGTGGGAAAACTGGGACACTAAAGCATTGGTGGTGGAGTTATGAAATGATGCAACTATTCTGGTGAGTAATTTGAAACTATACCAAAAAAAGCTATAAAACTGTGCACCTGTATCCCAAGGAAATCATAAAGGATGGAAAAGGACCCAGAAGTGCAAAAATGTTTGTAGCAACTTTTTTGGGGGTAACAAAAAATCAAAATTTAAGTAGATGCTCATCAATTGGGGAATTGTTGAATAAGTTATGATATATGAAAATAATAGAATATTGTTCTATAAAAATGAACAAGCTGATTTTAGAATTCTTGGAAAGATTTATATGAACTAATGCTGAGCAAAAAACAAACAAAACCAAGAAAACATTGAATACAATAACAATAGGATTGTTCAATGATCAAACTATGAAAGACTTGGTTCTTCTCAGTAGTTCAGTGATCCAAAACAATCTCAATAAATTTTGGATAGAAAACACCATCTGCCTCCAGAGAGAGAACTATGGAGACCGAAAATAAATCAATACATGCTATGTTCATTTTTTTCCTTTTACTTCTTTTTTTTATTCTCTTGTGATTTTCTCTTTTTTGTTCAAATTTTTCTCTCCCAACATGATTTATCAAGAAATATGTATTAAAAATGAGTGTATATGTGTGACCAGAAAAAATTAAAATGGTAAAGAACTTTTTTTAAAACAAGAACTTGATGGGATAATTGGATGGAGTATACAGTGGATAGAGTGTCAGATCTGATGTCAGAAAGACTCATCTTTCTGAGGTTAAATCTGGCCTCTCTTGCTAGCTCAAAACCTAAATGGTTAAATCAGTTGTTGGTTCTTATTTAAATCTGTGGTACTGTATTATACTAGAATAGACTAAAAGTTTTGCTTATAACCAAATCACAGATGTTAAATTTGTTATTCAGAAAAGCAGTTTATACCCACACACACATACACACACAGAGCTCAGTAGTGTCAAATTCAAATAGAAACAGGGGTTCTCAATCCATATAGAAAGGCTCTCTGAAGGTTGTATATTGATGTAGTTTTAAAATATAATGTCATCTAAGTTCTGTTACAGTTTTCTTTTAAATTTTGTTAAATATTTCCCAATTGCATTTAAATCTGATTTGAGTCACACTATTGGCTTCATATATCGTCTTTATGCAGTTCACATTCTATGTCCTGATACTTATGTTTTAGTCCATGTTTTTACTTTGGGGACAGCTAGATGGTGTAGTAGTTAAGAGTGTTGTGCCTGGAGTCAGAAAACTAAATTCAAATCCAGCCTCAGACTGTGTGACATTGGGAAAGTCATTTAACCTCTATTTGCCTCACTTTCCTCATTTGAAAAGAGAAGATTATAATAGCACCTACCTTTTAGGGTTGTTGTGAGGATCAAATGAGATAATAATTGCAAAGCTCTTAGGACATAGAAAGTACTATAAAGATGCTAGCTACTATTAGCTATTGTCATTTTATAGTAGAGGAATCTAAAATGTTAAAATATTAAATAGCTAACTGTATTACGCAACCATAGGAAGGAAGTGGATCCAGAACATCTCATTCTACAATCAGTACTCTTTTCACTGGAGTGTCTTAAACAGTTTCTAAAAAATAAATATTCTTTCAGATATGGCATTCATGTAATTTTCATAGATTGTGTTTTGGCAATACATATACTAATTGTGATGGAGATATTAATAAACCTACCATTTAGAGAAAAGACATTTCCTCAAAGTCAAACTCTAGCAACTGTCACTCTATAAAACAATGTGAACTTTCTCCCCTATGAAATTGGTAGAGCTTTCCATAGAATTTATGAGAGGTAGCATTAAAATTACACCCATGTGAAGAAATGAGGAATAAGGAATATTTTTATGCCATTTGATGCTTGTGCCCAACCCAACATTTATTACATACAACCAGCCCAAATATGAATTGATATCTTTAAAAATAGGAGTTTGACTTAAATGATCTTGAAGAATCTTATATTTTAACATCTCAGATTCCTCTCCCATAAAATGACAACACCAAAATTCTCATGAATATATGGAAATTTAGTAGTACAAACACAGGATCATTAAGCTCCTCTATACCAACTTTCTAAGATTATAAATATTGACTTACAGTATGACAGTTTCTAACAAATGGATTTTATTCTAAAATATGAAACTTGAAAAATATTTTCTCATACAATGTTATAAATAGCAATGAGTTCCCAAGCCCACAAAAACCTACCCTAACCTATAATATACCTTGAAGTTTAGTACTGTATTAATAAGTATTACTGGAGGAACTAACTACACCCATGGCATAGTGGGAAGAATGCTGGATTTAGAATAATAGGAACTAATCACAATTTTCACTTCTATCCTTTATTGCTTATGCTTTTTAGCCAAATCATTTAACTTCTCTAGGCCTCATTCCCTTCTTCAAAACAAAGGGATTTTACTAAATGTTCTCTAAGTTTCTGGCCTACCATATATTCTTGTGATCCATGATTCTTCCAAAATTAGTGAAAATTCGTTTGACTGACATGGTCACTCACTCAAGAAATACATATGCAAAAATAACTAACCCAAAGAATGGTCATCAACCTTTTAAATCTATAATTGTAAGGAAAACATTAGTGTTAAGTTCCTTATATTTTGTCTCTCCTTTTCTTACTATTTGGCAATTTGGAAAAAGTATTTTGTCGTTGTGTAGATTAGTCATGTCTGACTCTTGGCCACATTAGGTATTTTCTTGGCAAAGATACTGGAGTTGTTTGACACTTTCTTTTCTAGTGTATTTTATAGATGAGGAACTGAGGCAAACAGGGTTATCTGATTTGCCCAGAATCACAAACTAGTAAGTGTGTGAGGTTGAATTTGAACTCAAGTCCTCCTGACTTCAGATCTGGTATTCTATCCACTGAGTTATCTAGCTGTCCATTTTAGAAAATACTCTAACTTTAATGGAACTAGAGATTACTAGGCAGTCTATCATTGGCATCATATTAACTCTGTTTAAAACTCTATATGTATTTAAATCACAAATAATTATAGGTCTTCAACTAGAGTGGCTGTCAACCTGGTGTGGACATCACTATCCAGTAACCTGTTTCTTCTCTCACTGAAGTAGGTTAAGTGAATTCGGAATTTTGAATTTTTTTCAAGTATTTCAATCCATGGTGCAGTTGTACCTGTAAAGAACCTTAGAAGCAACCTAAAACAACACTTTTGTTTTATAGATGAAAAACTGAACTCCAAAATAGTGAAGTGACATGTTAAAGTTTTCCTCGGTTCAAATGACTGGAAGGTATACCCTATTATTTTGGGAAGTATTTATTTATTAATTCATTTTTCTCTATAGCATTTTATTTTTCCAAATTCATGTAAAGATAGTTTTCAACATTCAATTTTGAAAGATTCTATGTTTCTATTTTTTTCTCCTTGCTTTCCTTACCTTCCCCTTCCCTAAGAGGGCAAACAATCTGATATAGCTTATGCATGTTGTGCAAGAAAAGCCAGAAAGAAAAAAATCAAGAAGAAAAAGCAAACTATAGCAGAAGCAACAAAAAGGTATAACTTTTATGCCTCAATCCAAATTCAATCTTATAGTTCTTTCTCTAGATATAGATATCATTTTCCATCCCAAATCTATTGGAATTATCTTAGATAACCACTTTTCTGGGAAGAGCTGTCTATCCTAATTAATCATCACATAATCTTGCTACTATGTACAATGTTCTTATGTTTCTGCTTACTTCACTAAACATCAATTCAAGTAGGTCTTTCCAGGTTTTTCTGAAATCAGCCTGCTCATCATTTCTTATAGAACAATAATCCATTGCATTCATATAGCATAAATTATTCAGCCATTCCCCAATCGATGGGCATCCAATCAATTTCCAATTCCTTGCCACTACAAAAATAACTGCTACAAGTATGTGGGTATTTTTCCCTCTTCATCTCTTTGGGATGCAGACCCACTAGAGAGTGGACTCCATATTATTGAGATATTGACAGGTATACTTAAGAGAAATAAGATTAGAACCTGAAAGTGGAGGGTAGCTATGATTTCCAGTTGATGTATTTCCCAGTTCATTGCTGGTTCTATTACTGTCCTTCACTTTCCTTTCTTCCTTAGATCCTAGACTATGGGAATCAGAAATAAGTTTTTTCCTCCATTTTCTTGCCTTTAACTTCTAACAGAATTTCTTTCCTGTGAATCATTGTAAACCATAATGCTATTTTATAGCTTCTCCTCTATATTCTATACTTTAAAACAATCACAGAGTACCATTGAGGTTCTCTGTGAATGTTTATAGTTAATAACAATGACAAATAAATAGGAATTCAAAAAAATTGCTTCTTATTTCTGAGGCTAATTCTCCCATTCTCTTCCTCACTATTTCATTAATTCACAGACTTTGTAAGAAAAGATAAATATATACACATGCTCATGGTATATCATATATGCAATGGAAAGAATTAAGATTCATCTGCATTTTAAAGGAAAATTAATAACACTGTACTGACTACTTCATTATAAGAACTTCAGTTGAGGATATGGGTTATGGTTAAAGAGTAAAGCATGGCTTCTGTTTAAAGGAAAGTTTGGGTTTAGAAGGTAGAGAGGTTTGGGATAATCACCTTTAATGGTCAATGTGTGATGGAGGTATAGACATGGAATTTTAAAAAGCTATCCTTTTCAGAGCATACACAGAATCCCTACTCTGAGAAAGGGGTTGAGCCAGTTGAACTAGCTGGAAGGATCAAAGAGATAGATCCCACCACATCCAGAGAGAAAACTATGGAGGCTGAATGTAGATTGAAGCATCGTAGTTTCAACTTTTTGTTGTTGCTGTTGTTTTAGTTTACTTTTTCTTCTAGGGTTTATTTTACCCCTTTGGGTCTGATTTTTCTTGCACAACATGTGCAGTTCATATCAGATGGTTTGCTGTTTTAAGGAAGGGAGAAATAAGGAGGGCAGGGAGAAAAAAATCTAGAGCATAAAATCTTACAGAAATGAACGTTGAAAACTATCTTTGACAACTTTATAGCTCTTACTTTTGAGATGGGAGTTAGGAAAAGGTTGCTGCAAATAGGGAACATTAATGCTTTGCTATAAAAAAAAAGTTAATTTTAAAAATAGACTTCTATATTGAAACGTCTATACATACAGGGGAGGAGGGGAGGAACTTCTCTGCAGGAACCACCAGTAGCAAAAGAGAGAGAAGCAAGGAAAGAAATTCAAACAAGGACAATGAGAATAGAAAGAGGGGTTTTGTGTCCATTTGTCATAGCATCCTTAGATAGAGAGATAAGATACGGCCTTATTAAGTGTTTGCTATGTGCAAGGAATAGTGCTTTGGAGAGACAGATATAAGCAGACAATGTATAATAGTAATCATTCATAAACATTTTAAAATACCTATAATGTTTCAGACACTTTGCTAATCTTTAGGGATGCAAAGAAAGGGAAAAGATAATTCCTACTCTCATAGAGTTCACAATCTAATGAAAGAAACTCCAAAGAGAGTGGAGTAGATCCAAGTCATTATTAATCAGAGAAATGCAAATTAAGACAATCTAAGATACCACTACATACCTGTCAGATTGGCTAAGATGACAGGAAAAAATAATGATGATTGTTGGAGGGGATGCGGGAAAACTGGGACATTGATGCATCGTTGGTGGAGTTGTGAACGAATCCAACCATTCTGGAGAGTAGTTTGTAACTATGCTCAAAAAGTTATCAAACTGTGCATACCCTTTGATCCAGCAGTGTTACTACTGGGATTATATCCCAAAGAGATCCAAGGAGGGAAAGGGACCTGTATGTGCACAAATGTTTGTGGCAGCCCTCTTTGTAGTGGCTAGAAACTGGAAACTGAATGGATGCCCATCAGTTGGAGAATGGCTGAATAAATTGTGGTATATGAAAATTATGGAATATTACTGTTCCGTAAGAAATGACCAACAGGATGATTTCAGAAAGGCCTGGAGAGACTTACACGAACTGATGCTGAGTGAAATGAGCAGGACCAGGAGATCATTATATACTTCAACAACAATACTATATGATGACCAGTTCTGATGGACCTGGCCATCCTCAGCAAGGAGATCAACCAAATCATTTCCAATGGAGCAGTAATGAACTGAACCAGCTACGCCCAGAGAAAGAACTCTGGGTGATGACTAAAAACCATTACTTTGAACTCCCAATCCCTATATTTATGCCCACCTGCATTTTTGATTTCCTTCACAAGCTAATTGTACAATATTTCAGAGTCTGATTCCTTTAGTACAGCAAAATAACAGTTTGGTCATGTACACTTATTGTGTATCTAATTTATATTTTAATATATTTAACATCTACTGGTCATCCTGCCATCTGGGGGAGAGGGTGGAGGGTAAGAGGTGAAAAATTGGAACAAGAGGTTTGGCAATTGTTAATACTGTAAAGTTACCCATGCATATAACCTGTAAATTAAAGGCTATTAAATAAATAAATAAAAATAAAAAAAATAAAAAAGAGAGTGGAGCAGAGAGGGAGGCTACTCCATAGCCAGGTGAGAAAACATGAATTGTCTGCCTGGACCTCCTACTTAAATGAAATTTCTGGAAGGAACTCTCCTATGTCTACAGGGTTCTTGGGGCAGGGGAAGCTGAGTTTGACCCTTTTAGAGTTTATAGAGACAAAAAGAAATCCAATGAAGCAACCAGGTGGAAAGTGATTCAAGCAATATAGTATCTAAAGGGGATTACAAATATATGGGTTAATTTGAAGTAGAGGGCATGCAGGTGAGAAAAAGGAAATGGATTTTAGAGAGTCTAATTTGGAGTGGTATAGTATGTTGGGGTCCTTTATTATGTAATGTTGGGTCTGTATCATGTGGAGATGCCATAAGTTTATAAATACTATATCTCTATATAGAATAGGGACTTGAACTAAAGGCAAAGAGATACCATATCACTCTTGCACTTACTCTCTTCAGGGTACCTAAGTTTAAATCTGATCCCAGACACTGACTATGTGACACCAGAAAAGTCTCTTAATCATGTTTTTCTCACTTTTCTCATCTGTAAAACACATTGAAGACAGAAATGGCAAACCACTCTAGTATCTTTCCCAAGAATATCACAAAATAGGATGAGCTACAAAGAATTTTATTTCCTATTTAAAAAAAGTAAATTTTAATATCAAAAAATTGTTCTAACTTTGAAAATATGTGAGCAACATTTATCTTCTTGCCCACTCTATTCATCATTTATGAAACCATTAAAAAGAAGAGGAAGACATGCCTGCACCCTATACATTTAAGTTTGTTCTCTGTTATTAAAACTTTATTAAGTCTAGATAGTCATAAAATAATAAATCAAGCTTTGATTTGCAGAAAATACAAATTTCTGAGTTGTAAATGTTCACACTAAAACTATTGTTGGTTAACTGGTACAAGCCAGCACTAGTACCTCACTGAATTTTTGTTTCTGATTGAAGAAGATGCAAAAGAGTTTAGGCAATATTTCTGTTTTCTAGCTACTGGAGATGAAGATTGTTTCTAAGAATGGGATGGGAATTACAAAAATGATTGCAAAAATGACAGAAAAAATAAAGATTTTTACAAGGGGAGAATGAAACCAAAATAAATAAGAGGTTAACATATTGAAGAATGTGAGATAAAGAAACAACTTAACTATTGGAACAATATAATAGATATAAGGATTTTGCATTGTTAATATTTTTTTTCACATACAGAGTGAATTTGTACCTCCCACAGAGACACCAGGAGCCTAAGTTCCAAATACTAAAAAATAAAGAATATTTACAGGCACTATCAGGTATGAGGCATAATGATAAAATTCAGAAGGAAAAAATATACAGTGGTAACTGATGACACCTTGCTGAGCACTACTGAGAGCTGTATATAGACTTCATATAGCTAATTGGGAGCTAGGCTTTCTACCAAGAGTGTGTACTTGAGACATGATGGAGGGCCTGCCAAGACTCATCAAATTCACTGACTGATAACTATCTCTGCTGTGGAAACAAATGACATTACAAGAAGAAACTTCTATTGGCTTTGAAGTCCTAGGTAGAAAATAGGAATAGCTGTGAGCAAAAGAAATCTTTTCATCTTTTCTTGAATTGATGACTATGGTTTGGAAGAGACTGGGGCCATAGAAATGATTGGTAGATGCAGGTTATATCAGAGAGGATCTAATATAGAGACCAGAGCTTAAAATGTCAGAAACATAAACTTATAAAGTAACATAAAGGGTCATAGAGACCACTGAGTATAATCCTTTCATTTTAAAGATGAGGAAATCAAGAACTGGGTTCTTCTGAGAAGGACCCACATGTCTCATTTCACAAATAATAGAAAATATATTTAGTAAGTATTTTTCTGACATACCAAATAAATACTTTAAAATAAACTTTCAGGGGCAGCTAGATGGCACAGTGGATAGAGCACCATCC
Organism: Sarcophilus harrisii; assembly: GCF_902635505.1. Lineage (NCBI taxonomy): Eukaryota > Metazoa > Chordata > Mammalia > Dasyuromorphia > Dasyuridae > Sarcophilus > Sarcophilus harrisii. The sequence continues at coordinate 324,077,218 of NC_045428.1, forward strand.
TTGAAGTTAGGAGGACCTGAGTTCAATTCCAGCCTCAGACTCTTAATATTTCTTGTCTGTGTGACCCTGAACAAGTCACTTTATCCCCTGCTGCCTCACTCTAAATAAATAAATACAGTAAAATTACAGGAAAAGAAAAAAATAAAGTCTTCTACTAGTGGAAGAATGTGAGATAAAGAAGTCAGATAAATTGTACCCAGGTAATTAGAAAACTACAAACTGGAAAATATTAGAATAACATGGAGAGAAAAAAAATTCTGGAATGGCACAGTAATTCATAGAAGAAAGTAATATGAAAGAAGTTTGAGCAAAAAAAAAATATGAGTTGGAAGAAGCCATAGAAGCCATTAAGTCTAAATACCATGTCTCAAATCCAGAAAAAAGTGATTCACCTAGAGTTGTGCTAGAAAGTGAAATGAAATTCCAATTCAAGTTCTCTGACTCCAAATCCAGAATGTTTTACATTGACTTCTCATGGCAGCTAAGTAATGTAATGGGTCAAGGACTGGACCTGAAGTCAGGACGTTAGGAATACCTAAATTCAATTCCAGCCTCCAATTGTTGTTCATCCTTTGTTTTTTGAAGAGAACTAATGACATCATAGATTGTGCTGTGATTTGTGAGTGGATTTTAGTGAGGCAGAGTTTTAAAAAGTTACCTGTGAAGACTGAGTTAGCACCCTGGATACCTTAGAATCAGCCAGAGTTGGATAAGCAAAAGTCCTTAGTCTTTATTCTTGGTCTTTAGAGGTAAGATTGAATTGGATGGAAGCAGAATCTCTGCAACTTTCCTTCTTCATCTCCCACCCAGAAGTGACCCTGGCTAGTCTTATTCCACCCCCTAGTCCCTCCTACAATTCTCTGTATACACTAATTATCGAGCCAGCACAAGATAGTGGGAAGGGCCATTTTCCAAGCATATGCTTATAGAGTATTGTCCAATCAGTAATTAGCCTTAAGTGCTTGGTTGTCCAACTTCAGTGCATTGACTCAAGAGTTTCAGCCCTTTACAGTCGCCAGCCTCATTCTCTTTTCCAGAGTCATTAGTGTCCATTGGTAAGACAAAAGCCAATATGAGCTGTAGCCACAGACAGTTTTTGTTATTTGATCCTGGGGAAGTCATTCAATCTCTATCTGCCTCAGTTCACTCCACCATAAAAGTGGTAATAGTAATTAATAATAATAGTACTTAGGATTGTTGTGAGGATCAGATAAAATAAATGCTTTTTCAAAGCACATAGTAGGAACTAAATAAATGCTTGTTTCCTAGCCTTCCTGTTGCTTCAGCAATTTATATATCAATAAATAGGACATGGTAAAATTAAAGCAAATGAACATGAAATTTTAAAAGAAGATAACGACCAGAAAAATTTGATGAAATAAGAGTGATGATCTTACTAGAGTAAAGAAAGAATTGTTGTTGCTGTTGTTGTTTGTCCTTCCCTGAAGACCAGGACCTCAGGGATATGATGCTATGACATGCAAGTAAATTGAATTTAAGTGAGGGAGGCTGTGCAAAGTCCCCTGCCTCACTTTCTCCCCCAGAGCTATATGGATTTAATGGCCAGATGTAGATCAGGACCATTGGAGACGGCCCTGGATGCAATAGAAGACCTTGGCCTGTTTAAGCTAAGATCTTCAAGAGGTCTCAGTTTGACTGAGGTCACAATGCATTCAGTGATTAAGAATAAGTAGCATCTGAGGCAAAGAATATTTTCTTTCACCTAATCAAAAAAAATCTAAATACACAAATCTGTGAGGGAAAGACTCCCAGAGTTTCAGGCCACAGGAGAAATGATTGCTATTTACATTCGATTCTGAGTCAATCTAGACCCAAACAATGACCAAATAGAGCTTGGCCTGGGACTTCTTGGTGACCAATCAATGAAAATTAGAGTAGTTTTTGTTGAAGGAGTGTCTGAGAAGCATTGGGGGAAAAATGGTTTCTATGGCACAGGATTAAAGATGATATGCATCCCAGGTCTTTGGGAAATTTGGGACTAAATGGGCAGTAGTCTGTTCCATGCAAGAGAACTAATAAGCAGTCTAGAATTCAATTGTATTCAATTAAACAGACATTTATAAAGTGTTCAGTAACCATAGTTAAAGAAATGAGGAAGAATTAGAGCAATGTAGTACAGTAGATAGAGAACTAACTTAAAAGTCAACCAGGCCTGAGTTCAGATCCTGTCTCTGACACATACTGACTATGACTCAAATTCTCAGTGCTATGGAACTCTCTAGGACTTGACATTGCTGAGAAGTTGATGATGTCTGTTACTAGAGAGTCTTTCCTCATCTGGAAATGCCCTCTACCAATTAAATCATAAACTTAGTCCCTATGAAATATTCAAATAAGCAAATCCAACATAATTTGAAAAGGGAGAAAATTGTAATATTCAAGGACAATCAGAAGAACCACTTTTACAAGAAGGGCCACCTGAATTGAGACCTAAAAGATTCTGAGAGGCGAAATTAAAAATGAAAGAGAAAGGAAGGATAACTTTTAGCCAGAAGAAACTAATCAAGTAGAAGAGAGAAGGGAACAGCATTGAGTAGTAAACTGACACATATCTATGAGGAAAGGATGCTAAAGAAAAATGGATTGCTACAGCTATATAGCAAATTATCCCAAAAAATTTATAGGGATTTTAGAATACAAAAAAAATATAGGCATAGTGTAGCAAGTTAGCCAAAATAAATAAATAAACAAAACCTAATGATAACTTAAGCTAAATTAATAGACACAAAAGACTCTGGAATAAAAAAGAGATAGTGCTAGAGCACTCTGTCCTAGTTAGATCATATCTGGAGCATTTTGTTCACTTCTGATTGACACATTTGGGAAGAACATGATGAAATGGTGCTTATCCAAAGGAAGAAATCCAGCAATGTAATGTCTTGAGTTCTATGGGGATTGTTTGACAAAACTAGGGATGTTTATTCCAGGAAAGGGAAAAAAGGAGGATTAGCTATTGACCCTATAGCTGTCTTCACAAAACTGAAAGGAAATCACAATGGAATATCAATCAGACTTGGTCCTGGTTAGGCCCATAGGCCCATGGGAGAGAACTAGAGGCAATAAGAAGAAACAGCAAAATAAATCTTTTTTTTTTTTTTTTTTTTTTTTGAGGAAAGTGGGAAAAGCACATGAACTAATGCAGAGATAAGTGAATAAAACCAGGAAAACAATTGGCATGACAATATTATATAAGAAATAAAACAACTTGGAAAATCTTTAACTTTCTAATTAAAGAAATGACAAATGACAAAATTTTATAGGACCATTATAGGCAATATGGGAATTTGTTTTGATTAGTGGCAAATTTGTCATAAAAATTCATTTTTCTTTTTGCTACTGTTATTCAATAAAGGAAGAAGAGAGATAAATACTTTTTAATTAAGGAAAAACATAAAAGCTAAGAATTGATGTTGCAGAGAACTAAATTTAAGTTGGATGGTAGAAGCTCCTCAAATCATTTGTTAGATGTTATATTATGATAGGAAGAAGGAAATTTTGTGGAGTATCTGAGGTAATCATTAATGACCCCACTAACTCTGAATTTCTGTAATTGTTATTCATTAAAGACTTTACCAGTAAAACACAAATAGGGGGCACCACAAAGTCCTTATTCAATTGGCACACTAACAATGTTCTTATGCATTTGTTCAACCAGAAAGAAGCAAGTTAATTTCCCATTAAATTAAATTGATTCCTATATTAACTGATATTTGATGAAATAAAAGTATTCAACAGAATATAATCTTAATGATGTAGAATTCAATATACATTGATTTTACTAGCTTATGATGAACAATATATATATTTTCTTAAATGTTTTCTAAAGAATTTCTATGTACTTGAATGTACAGCATATTTATTAAACATTTTGTTCCAAGATACATAGTTGATGTAAAATTTTTGAGGTTAACACAAGGTAGTATAGTATAAATACTGTTAGCAAATGAGAACATAAGAATTATATTGAAGGGAGTATGAAAGAAAATCAGGAAAAGTACTCTCAGCTTTAAAGAGTGAGAAACATAGCATGACATGACATGGTTTTATATTGAACCTGAGAGTCTGAAGGAACTGAGTTTAAAGATCCTTTTCCTCTTACATACTCTACTTAAAAAATAAAATAAAATAAAAAACTTCTTGTTTTTGAGCTCTAATTTCCCTAATATTTAAAAGTGATAAACAGTATAACTAAATTTGGATTATTTCCTTAAGTGGCTATTAATTAAACTTGAGCATTCAAATCATATCTCTCCTTAACTATCAGAGGTCATCTACTTAACAGATTTTTTAAAATTTATTTAACCATTCATTCATTTATTCTTTTATATTTACCATATTCCACATGTGAAGAGTTATTTAATTAAGACAATAATTGCACCAAAGAAAATTTTCCCAACTTCTGGTAAGTTTAGCTCCTTACAAATATATTATCATCCATCAGTACTATCATCATCCTTGTGTTGTACTAGAGCCCTGTATTTACATTTTGCAATGGCCACTTATATTTTTCAATGCTTTAGTTTACCTAATTCTAATATGGCCATAATAATAAGTGTATAATTGCATCTCTTGTGTTCTATATACTCTCTTTTTCTTAACTATCCTACAGTATGGATTGATTGGAACTGGTAAGGGAATAAGAGAATAAGTAAAAATAAAAAATAGTATGATGCAGTCACAGCAAAGATATCTAGTTCAACCTTTTTATTTTACAAATATGAAAAATAACTTTCCTCATTACACTCTGCAATGGATTAGGTAAAGGTAGAAATCATCTATTCAGAAACTACTATTGACTGCCGTTGCACCTTGTATTAGCTGCATTTATAGGATATTGTCTTACAAAGTCTTATAACTACAAACATGAGCTAATATGATGTCTTGGGAAAGAAGAAAAACATCAGAGTGAAAGTCAGGAATATTGAATTTCTTCCATTGTTCTGCTAACTAGCTGTGATGTCTTGTGCAAATCATTTCTTTAGACTCAATATTCTTACATATCAAATGAAAGAACTGGGCTAAATTATATCTGAGGTCACTCAATAATCATTTATTAACTGTCTACTGTGTTCAAGGAAAGGGGCTATGGAGTAAGATACCTTCTGGCTTCCAACATTCAATGTTTTTAATGTGAATGTGTTTTGAAATTTATAAAGGAATAATACAAACAGAAAACATTAATATGAACATTCATCATTATTAATAAGCCCAATAAATGAAAAATCTATCCATCATAATTTTTATTAAAAGTATTGTATTTGCCTACATATTACACAAAAACTTGTCATTAATGAATTATCATGGCTTCTTAGAAGGGTGTTGGGAGCAATGCAAATTTATTTCCTAGTGTCTTACAAGAAGATCATTCCTTTCTTTTCTCTTTTGATTTCAAATGACATTTTGAAGGATTTTTCTGCATGTCTCTCAGCATGTGGAGGAATTATGACAGACTTTCTCAACATTGTGTAGGTAGACAAGGAAGAAGATAATAAGGGACTTCAGATCTCTTGGATCAGTGTTCTTTCCACAAACATAATTACACCCATAATCCCCAAGATTTTAAGGAAAGCTGTTTTTTTTTTCTTGTATAATATAGATTACTATATCAGAGGTCAGAGAGGGAGAAATTCCTCAATATAGAGATTAGTTAAGGTGTGAAACTCAGTTTCTTCACATGCAAAATGAAAATTTTAGGCAAGATGACCTCTAAGGACACTTTTCACCTTTAAATCTGTGGTCTGATCATTTCCTGCAAGAAGTGTCTTTTTAAAAGTTAAACTAAAAAGGGAGCTATCTATGATAAAACAAGCAGAAAATAGCAGTTTCGAGAATTAGATTTTATTCTCCTAAAATTGTTGCTGTTCCAACATTTGCTAGAAATTGATTTTTTGTGGAATGGATTATCTCAGCCATGCAAGAGCTTTGAAGTTCTGTCAAATACCATTGTGAATTTTCATGCATTTTTTGCAAGCTATCAGCACACTTTTCTATCTATGTAATTAATTGTTGGATAAGAGCCTGTGAAGTCAAACTTTGTCATTTTTGCAGATTTTCTATTCCCCAAATCAAGTCTTATGATCTTTTTCATTCATTATAGAATCATTCAAACAGCTTTGAGGAGAAAACACAAATATGAGTTTATTTTCAATTTGGTCCCTTCGTGGTCTTGATGAAAATATAAAATGAATATTCTGTAATAAAGTTGTCCTCAGGGAACAGTGATGAGCACAGTCAGACTGTGGCACTGTGCCAACTGTGGAAATCTAAAAATCAAATCTATCAGGGGTGCATTGAAATCCTGTTAATTCTGCAAAAGCCACAGGGTTTGGATTTTAATAGAAGAAACTTGGAAATGCATTTGTCTTTGGGAAAATTGGAATCAAACTCCGCCTTCTGCTCCATTTGACACGTACTCCAATATTTTATTTAATTAAAGATAGCATCTTCATTTAGAATGTTAATCAGTCCTGATTTTGTTAAATAAGGTGCTTCATAGTAGTGTAGCCAGTCACTGAACCTGTAAATTCATTGGCTTATGTGTTCTTTATAGTAAAAAGTTTTTTATAAGGTACAGCATCTAATTGAAGTAATAATAAAATAAGGTATAAGAATATATAGTGAAAAAAATCTATGATTGAGGAATTAAAGGATGTGGGTTCTAGCCCTGGTTACTTAAATGGTTGTGTGATTTTTGGCAAATCATCTCACCTCTGAGTCTCAAGTTACTCATCTATACATTAGGAATTATGATACTTAAACATCCAACCTCAAGGGACCATTTGAAGAAAGTGACTTGTAAATATTAAAGGACATTTGAAATGAGATCTGTTGTTATTCGTCTTGATGTGTGGTCTTTCCCCAAAGAGCTCTCTAATTCAGCCAGCATTTCAGAGAATTTCCTGATGCAATTTAATCTGTTTTCATTAATAGCTATTGATCTAATGTGTTAATTTGGTAGAGTACACAGAGACTTGGAGTCAGGAAGATTGGAGTTCCAATTCTGTCTCAAAATTGTGTGTCCCTTGTCAAGACATTTAACATCTTTATGCCTCAGTTTCCTCATATGTAAAATGGGAATAACACCATTTCCTGCTATCGGTTGTTATGAAAATCAGATGAAATTGTGGAATAAGAAATTTAAACTTACATAAGTAAAGTTATTATTTCTAATTGTGATTGCTATTGATTTTTTCTTATTTCTGACAGTGATACATGATAATCATATGTATTTACAATTGTGAGGAAAATATCAAAAGAAAAATTTCAAAGTTAAATTGTACTTTAACATTGGGAAAAAAAAGAAGTTCTCTAAACACATCATAGAGGAGAAGTGAGTAAGTAATAATAGTAAAATAGACTTAGGGATCTTATTAAAATACATTAGTAAAAAATATATATCATTTAAAAACCTAAATTTATCCCTATGTTGTTTACCATTGCTCAAACAATTAAAATCTTCCATCCAATTTCTTATCCTATAAATGAATCTATATATATATATACATATATATATATATATATATATATATATATGGCAGAGGGAATTAAAAAATAATAGTTTGGTTATTATCTTTCATTTCCAAGATGACAAAAATGACATCATTGTGTTCAAGTCAAGTTAGTTGTCTGACTGTGGTTGATCAAACCAATATGAGTTTGAAATGCTCTGCTGCAGGTTGGACACAAATAGTCCCTATAAACATTTGAGTGGATTGCATTTTGGGGGCATCTTTTGCATCTTTTTTGTATCTTGTGTTTCTTGTAGACTAATTCAATTCTGCTTTGCTCATAGAACACACCACCTTCTCTGATGAAAGCATGCAATGCTGGATGATCCTATGCCAGGATCTCCCACGCCACAAAATCAATTCTAAAGTTCTTAAGGGAGAATTTGATAGTGTCCTTGTAACACTTTTTCTGACTACCTTGTAAGTGATTGCCCTGTGTGACTTCTCCATAAAATAGTCCATAAAATAATGCACTTGACATTCAAACAATATGACCAGGTCATTAGAGTTGTGCTCTCTGCAACAAACTGAATGGTTGGTAGTTTAGTTCAAGAAAGGATCTCAGTGTCAGGTATCTTACCCAGCTAGCTGATCTTCAGAATCTTCCTGAGACAATTTAATTCAATTTCCTTGGTATAGTGCTTATATACTGTCCTAGTTTCATAGGCATATAATAATAAGACCAGCATTGTCTGTAAACATTGCTTAGTCAGTCTAATATCTCTTCTCTCTCACATTTTCCTTTGGAGCCTCCCAGACACAGAACTAGCTCTAGCAATACGTATATCAACCTCATTATCAATGTGTACATCCCAATGGTAATAATTACCTCATAATCCTTCCACAGAGCATAATTCATCCATGTCTGTCCATCCTGTCTGAGTCTTGTACATGTCTTCATAACTTTGCTAGTGTCCTCACAAAGGACATATCAGTACTGGTGCAGAATTGTTCTGTGTAAGCATTATGTGTCCCCCTCATTTTCCCTAGAGTTTCTTCATTTATTTAAAAAAATGCCTAAATAAGCAAAACTATTTAACCTTACTCTTTTCTATGAGGAAAGGTTTGTTTAAAAAGTAAAAAAAAACTTTTATTTATTTTTTTCTTTTGTTTCTCGTTCTTCCACTTTCATCCTTAAATGAAGTAGGATAACTTTACCTATTGCAAGTATTATTTTTTAAATATTCAAATGATTTTATTCTTTATTTTCTTATTGATTTTACAAGTAACATTATTCACCGTCTCTCTTTATTCTTCTCTATCAGATTTAAAAAACATTTATAAACTTTCCTGACAATAGTATTTGATTGGCAAGTCAATGAATTGTTGATAAAAGTGATTTTTTGACTTTTTTATTCTCTTCTTTATGGAAATTCGTTTCTATCTAAATATTAATCTATATTACATACACATATTAATTTGTCAGCTATAAATCTATATAGCTAGCCTTCTAAATGAAATTGCTAATCTATCTTTATTCTTATTTTTTTTTTACCATTTTGACATATTACCTAATTTGATTATCAATAAATTGATGGAATAGATTTGAATTTATTATACCAATTGAATGTTATACCTTTTCTTCATTTTTAATCTTTTTAATGCATTTTAAAATAAACTTTTTCTGTGCTTGAAAAGTTGGTCATCTGATTCAACACATGTAGATAAATCAGGAATGACTTCAATATTTTTTCTGACTTTTCACATGATTAAAGGTTTAAGAAATGGAATCTCTCAAGAAAAATAAAAAAATATGTATTTTTCCAACCTTTGAAAATATAACTTTTTTGTTATATAATCAAATAAATCATAGTCAAATAAGACTTTGTCCTTATATATATACCCTGTGCTGTCTTGCTTCTTCTTTGTCTTTCCTCACATTGTTCATTTTGCTTTAAATGATCTTTCTCTTTACCATCTCCCACTTTCCATCAGCAGACCCAACCTTAACACATACCATTACAGTCTTTTGAAATTCTATCCAATTTTTAGAGACAACTTCATAATCTGTTTTCTCTATGAAATTTTCTGTTCCTTCTATTTATTCACTCTTTCACCAAAGATTTATTAAATAACTACAATATGTAGAACTCTGTGCTAAAAACATTGGGGGAGATACAAAAGTATACAGAAACTACTGGTCTCAAAAAAAGTCTCAAAAAAGAGGCAAGCTATATTTTCACCAGGGATCTAACATAGTATTTAGATTATGCCTCACTTTAGGTGCTTATCATGTCGATTAATGTGAATGACAAATTTCTTTGCAAGTTGTATACACTACATTTAGCTGGAAGCACGATTAGTTTTTAAATGAATGAATGTTGAAATATAGGCTGTAACCTGGAAAAGAGATAACTGGAGGGAACAGGGGAGAGGATTTACTAATTCCTCAGCTGTATAATAGGTTTTTTGTAAGCTACTTAACTACAAAGACCATACTAGGTATCCTTCATAGGGCTAAATACATTGTAAACACAAGTTGAATTGTCTCTACCTTAATCCTGCTAGAAGTGAGCAGCTACCCTCTCAGTTTCTGTAGCGGGAAAACAGAAGGGGAATAGATTAAATATAAAGAAGAATGTAAGTTAGAAATCAGGAAGAGCTTATAAAACACCTGAGATTTTTAGAATAAGAGAAACAATTACTTAGGTCTGGAAATGTTGAAATGCAATGCTTCTTAAAATGAGTAAGAAAAATGACTTAACACTTGTAATTCTTTCCAGATGAAAAGAAAAGAAAATCCTATGAGAGCTCACTATTTCTTGTTTTTAAAAGGAGAGCTGTGAAGAGAGACAGCATCTTATAATGGATAGAAAGCTAGCCTCAGACAGTCCTCAATTCAAATCCTGATTCTGACATAAATTTTCTGTGTTTATACAATTCTAAATTTATGGATTGCAGAACAAATACTGGCCTATATCTGTAGAATGGGTATTCCCTCATTAGGAGTTCCTTATATCAATAAAGGGCAGCTAAGTGGTGCAGTACATAAAGCAATGGACATGGAGTCAGGAAGACCTGAGTTCAAATCTGGTATTAGTCACTTAGCCATTTTGCCTCAGTTTCTTCATCTGTAAAATGAGCTAGTGAAGGAAATTGGCAAACCACTCTAGAATCTTTGCCAAGAAAACCCCAAATGGAGTCATGAAGAGTCAGACATGACTAAAACAACTGAATAACAAATGCCAATGAAATCAGAAGTTTGCCGAAAACCAATAACAAACAACAGTGGTCATAATCTGTACTCTGCTTTACTGAATTCAACATGTCAAAATATGAATTTATTTCTCCCACACTGCCAAGCCAGTTTCTCATCTCCCAGTCATGAAGGTTCAAATCTCCAGATGTATCTTTTATTCATTTTTGTCTCAAACCATGTTTTCTGATCCAATCAACTTGCCAAGTCCCATAGACTCTGATCTCCACAATGTCTTATATCTATCACCTTCTCCCCAGTAGCACATTGTACTGCCTCATTTCAGGGGCCCATCACTTCTTATCATTATAAGGATGTCAGAACTGACTTGTCCCCTTCTTGCAGTAGGTAAAAATCACCTTTCTGATATACATACTTCATCATATAATTTTTCTTGCTCTATAATCTTTAGTGATTTTTTATTGCCTCTAGAATAAAATGCAAACTTCTCAGCTGGACATTTATAGTTCTCCATGATCACATCCCAATTTACTTTTACAGCTTCATTCTATACTATTCTCCCATTCATTTGTCCTTTATTCCATATAATTATAAACACTACCTATTCCCTCAACTTTGAGATTCCATCCACAGCTTTGTATACTTGAGAAGGCCATACCTTCCTTCATGTAGCTGAGAATGTTCTCTTCTTCATCTGATATTCAAAGAGTAATGAGCACTTTGACTGGATCTCTCCTTTGACATATTTTTTTTCTTTGTATTATAGTTATGCACATTCATACTCCTAATAGAATGTAAACCCCTTAACATCAAGAACTGTATCCTTTTTTAAATCTTTATGTTTTTAGCATCAAATGTTTAATAGGTAGTTAAATAATACTTATTGAGTGGAATTGAATCCAGGTCCCTAAATAGAGACAATGGGAGATTGGAATGGAAATAATAAATTTTACCTTAAAGAACTTCTGAACTATTTTAAAAGGAACAGTTTTTACTCATTATTTTAATATTTAATAAGGAATTTAACAGTGCCATCATCATAAAATGACAATGTAATGTTAACATTTCCCTCCAAGTTATAGCTTCAATTTCTCTAGTTTTAAAGACTGATTTTGAAAAAAAAAACATTATGCCCATTTATTTGTACACACATATACAAACATATGTATACACTTATGCACATATTTACACATGTATCACAGATGTGTATGCATGCAGATATGCATATATATATTATTTTATATATGTATGTGTGTATGTGTATCCTGTTCCTGAACTATAGAAATCCTGACCCTCTGATGACTTATCAAAATAGTTAAAGAGGTATAAGCTATATATAATCTAATCCAAATTTTGGTAAGTAGATAATAATATATGCTCTTTAAAATTTCAGTTGTTTCTACCAAACATTCACAGTATCCACTCCAAGGGAATAGGTATTGGTGGAAGCTGTGATTAGCTACTAGTAGTGACTTAAACATTCATTCTCCCAAACTTTGCCAATATTAGAGGAATATGTCTTAATTATTAAGGCTATGTCTTGTCATAAAAGTTAATAGGCTGGTGTAGCAAGAGCAAGGAATAATGGCTGAGAAGTCTGAATGTTGCACTGGTGCCTATGAAATATTGAAAGACTTGGAAGAGGGACTACAGCATGGTGAATATATTTTCTTATATACTATCTGTGGAAGGACACAGAAATGAATCACATGGAATGAAAAAGTGAACAATGTTGGCAGTCTCTTAATGATGCAGGGGGTACAGACTTTGATGAGACCATAAATCCATCGTAGTACCAGTCTGACTATTCTCTGGAACTCACATACTATTTCTGCTTTTGGTCCTTGCTTACAACATGCCCTCTATGATCAGAGAATCATATTCTCAGATCTGGTTCTTTCACTCATATTGTCACTTTTGGATTAATGCTCTCTTTGCTGTGTAAACATGCTTACAACTATAGCCCACTCCTAAATCTATAGGTTTTTTAGTCTTGACCTTGGTTCAAAATGGTAGAAACTTTGTGGCAGCCCTTTTTGTAGTGGCAAGAAACTGGAAACTGAGTGGATGCCCATCAGTTGGAGAATGTCTGAACAAGTTGTGGTATATGAATGTTATGGGACATTATTGTTCTATAAGAAACGATCAGCAGGATGATTTGAGAGAAACCTGGAGAGACCTGCATGAACTGAGGCTAAGTGGAATGAGTAGAAGTAGGAGATCATTATATATAGCAAGACAGAGAGAGACAGAGACAGAGAGACAGAGAGACAGAGAAAAAGGAAATGTATTGGGAAAAATCTTTATTTTGATTTGTGGTATAAGATAACTTCTTAAAACAAAATGGTTGTCAAACAGCCATAAAAAATATAGTTTGTTTTCTACCATTTTAAAGAAATTCAGTGAGATTCTTAAATAAAGATGACTGAAACATATTCCCTATACAATTAAAGGAGAAGAACAATATATTCTTTTTCACCAATGATATTATTTTGTTTTTTTATGTTTTGGTTCTTCCATATGAAAGTCAGTATAGTGGCTAGAAAGCCAGTTTTGGTATAAGCAAGGGCCAGCTTCAGGTCTTGCTTCTGACATCTACTCTAGTAGGGAGTATTCTTTATAATGACAGGAAGTTTACAGTAAGGTTTGGATTTCCACAGGTCTGTTTCTTCTACCTTCCCCTCCACTAAAGATAAAAACAAACAAACAAACAAACAAAACAGAAATGCACAGAAATATAGAAAGAATTGAATTAAGGCATATAGCAGATTAGATAATTATTTATATTACACATGGCAGTTCCTACAATATTCTTAGAATACAATGAAAACAAATTACTTGATGATAGGAATATAAGGAACAAAAGATCAGAGCTTTAGATCCAGAAATAACCTAAAAAATCATCTAGCCTAGCCATTCATTTTACAAATGAATGAATAAATGTTTGGTAAAATGCCTAAGCGCACTTTTTTTTTTTTTTTTTTTTTTTTTTCTTGAGGTAATTGGGGTTAAGTGACTTGCCCGGGAGAGGTCATTAGGAAGTGTTAAGTGTCTGAGTCCAGATTTGAACTCAGGTCTTCCTGATTTCAGGGTTGGTACTCTAGCCACTGTACCACCTAGCTGCCCCAGGACATTCTTTTAGTAAGAAACAATAATTTTGTGTGCATTGAACCCCAAATCCAATCTTTGTATTTCATCATGTCTAGTTGGCTAACCAAACTAAATATACATGGTACAGTTATAAAACTGTAATATGCATTAAAATAGCTAGAAGATGGTATGATACAGGGAAGAGTTGTTGAAAAGACTTGAAGTCAGCAAGAGGAGCAAGTACAGTGCACCTCAAAGGAAAAGTGGGGAAGATGATGAAGAATTCTCCAAGAGGGAAGGAGAAAGAAAGAAAAAGAAGCAAGAATATAGAATGTATAATAAGAGATTCAGGATAGTAAAATTAACTTCTTATAGTTATTGAAAAAGGGATACCACCCAATGGCAAGCCCTTTGACAATGGAAAATAATGTTTAATTAGGTACCCAACTTAGTCTAGGTAATGGTTGGCCAATTTGCCCTGAAAATGGCATTGGTGTGCCAAGGAACCATCCAGTGCCTTTCACTCAGTGGCAGAGGACAACTGCCGTGTGATTTAATAGCATCGCCTCTGCTGATATCCCAAGACACCACTAATTTGAGAAGCGTCTGTATGCAATACTAATATTGGCAAGATTTCTGAAAAGCTAACTCAGGTACTAAATCATGCCAAGTAAATGAATAAAATTCTTATCGGGCTTCTCCCAAGGTAACTCTTTCAGACAGAAATCTAAAGGTTATTCTGGTAGCTGAAGGAGAAGTCAACACAAGGCCTTCTGGGGGACAGAAAACAACCGTTAGAAGAAATGCAAAGAGAACTCTGTTCTTCACTTCTCTTTTCATATCTAACTCTAGGTAGAGTATGTGATTTATGTTTCTCTAAACATTGTAACCAGAATGCATTGTCCAGGAAAGCTTATCCTGCTCACTTTTATAGAATGCCTGTACCATTTCTTTGCTCTCATTTAGCTCACAAATAAAAGGCTCTAAGTTCATAAAACACTAGTACCCAACCTGCCTTCTCCAGGTATAATAAGAACTCCCCAAATCTCAGGAGCAGGACTTGGATAATTAACATATTTATAAAATACCCAGCTAATAACAACATCTGACAACTTCCTACTTTCATTCCTTCAGGCTTGAGACCCCCGATGTCAAAAAAATTTTTGATTTAAGGAGGACCTTGGAAAACATCTCAATTTGGCAAAAAATTCTCATTACAAAAAAAAAAAAAAAATTGGCCACCAGGACTTTAACTAAATTCTCCAAGAGGAAATTCACCATCCCTTGTAACAGTCCATTCCATATTTGGATAACTCTAATTGTTCAGGAATTCTTTACTTCATTTCCTAAAGCCAAAAGTAGTCTCTTTGTAAATTCTACTCTTTGAATATCATTACAATCTTGCCAGTCTAGGGTTGCTTATTTCAGAATGTGTTTCACAAACACTTTCTCGTTCCTCTAGGGTTAAAACTTAGTGCATTAATTAGTCCCTGATTGTACCTGCTTGGATTAAATAATGATGGTAATATTAACAACTCATATTGGCATAAAGCAGCTTGTTTACAGCAGTCTTTTTTGTGCATATCCTTCCTACCTCCCTGTTATTTTAGCATTATTAAATGAGAAAGGAAGTCAGGTAGGTCCATGGCTAAATTCCTAAAGGGATTTCAGTAGGGAGACAGAGAATTTTCAATCTTCAAGGCTTTAACAGCCTTGAAGTAACTGCTGAGCTGTTGCAGATGTCAAATAATACCCAGCAGGACTGCGCATTCAGATTGCATTTTTAACTCTTTGTTAAGAACCTAAAACTCTATCTCTTGCTTTATTAATGTGTGTATTTTTAGTCAATAGTTTTGTAGTCTGGAGGATGGCTCTTTTGGTTCCTTTGTGGGCCAAATATCTAGCCTCTGGTAAATGAGGTTAACAAAATGGTTCCCAGGCTATATGCTATATTAGGTAAGATGTTAATGAATTAATGAAACAAGTATAACAAAATATGACAAAGATCCCTCTTAGTTTTAAATGATCAAACATAAGTAGATCAGCAGAAAGACATGTGAAAAAGCAGAAATGGAAAGAAAAATGGGGGCAGAGTCAGAGGACCTTTCAAATCCAATTCTTTTAATTACAACTATCTGTTTGACTTTGAGCAAGTAAAGCTTAAAATCTCTTTGGTCCCTAAATTCTTTATCTGTAGCATGACTGATTATTATAATTAGATAATTATTATTATCTATAAAATTATTTTCATTTCTAAGCTCAATGTAATCTCCATTGTTTATAATCTCCATCTGTGACACTTTTTTTTCAAACCAATACATTTGGAGATTTCACAAAATTGTAATCCCTTAATATTACATACACATCTAGTGCCCCTCACCCACACATTCATAGACCCAGTCCTTAAAAAAAACAACTCAACGGTAATGAATTTATATTTGCTATTCCATTGGGGTTAGAATTCTTTTGTCTTACATGGAAGACAAAGCATATGCTGAATTTTTTATTTGATTACTACTTAGTAACTATCCGGCAGGGAAATTTAAAACACTGATAAGAAATTTCTTATAAGGAAAAAAAAAGAATCTTAAGAAGTAGTTCTTGCTCTGAGTTTACAGTTTAAAGATCTAAAGCAATATAAAACATTGAAATGATTAAAGAAGCTGCAATCTCTAAACTGTGCCAAACTAATTCCAGAATTCAGAAAAGGGAGAAACCATTGGAAGGTTAGGAAAGGTCACCATAGAGGACATGGAACTTGAGCTGAACTTTCAAAACATAAGTAAACTTTCAATTCTATATCTTCTTCAAGAATGGGTTAATATATGTTGCTGATTAGGACAATCATGAGAGAGAAATAAATTCTGTTTAAGAAGATGGATGGAATGTGAATAAAAATCCAAGGAAGTGTAACACAAAAGATAAAGCTGGTTCAGGGTGTTTTGGAGAAACAAATGGTAAGGAATTGAGAGGGAATTAGCATATTCATTGAGATAGCTGAGATTAGAATATACATCATATATACATCAAGAGTCTTGTTATAGATAGTGACAAGGGAAATTCTTTATCTGTCTCCATGTTATTTCTTTCTGTAAAACATATTTTTTTTTTCCCTAGAAAAGGCCTTAAGGATTATAGGGGTTAACTCCAAAATTTTAAAGATGAGGAAATTGAGCTCCAGGGAAATTAAATGATTAACCAAGCATCACACAGATAATAATATTCTGGAACATAATTTTAACCTAGACACTTTTACTTCAAAGCCAGTATCCTTTCCGATATACACAGCTAAAATTTACTTGTACCTTGCTCTGTGATGACATGACATATGTCATGATGAGCATGGACAGTGTATCTTCTCCCTGTGCCTTTAGGCATCATTTTTTTTTTTTTTTTGGTGGCAATTGTGATTTAGTGACTTGCCAAGAGTCACTTAGCTAGTGTGTCTGGAGCCAGACATGAACTCAGCTCTTCCTGACTCAAGGGCTGGTGCTTTATGCATTGTACCATACATATCATTTTTATGCAGATGATTCCCCCAAATCTGCAAATCTAGTCTCCTGATGTTTATTCCCATATCACCAACTATTTACTGAACATCTCTACCTGGATCCCAAATAAGGAATTCAAATTTAATGTGACCAACAAATATATTTTCCCTCTTAAATCTCTTATCTCTGTTGTGTTTCCTGTAATCAATAAGAGTCATACTCATGTTTAGCCCTTTCATTTTCTTTTCATATCCAATCATTTGCCTAGTCTTGTTGATTGTACTTTTGGAAACACATGTTCCAGTGGAAAGAATTTAGCATTAGATGATCTTGATCCATGGACTCTTACATCTATAGTTAAAAAGAATCATAGAGATCATTTAATCTGGTCTCCTTTATTTACAGATTTAAAAAAGCTAATGCCAAAAGAGGTTAAGATTACACAGATAATTAAGTGATAGAGTAACATTGAACTCAGGTCCCCTGAATCAGAATTTAGAGATTCAAATTCAACATTATTTACAATGAATTCACATTCTTTTTGAATTATTATCTGTATGATCTTGGGGAAGCCTCTTCAATTCTATCTGCTTCATGTATAACTAGATGAATAAATATGTGTGTTTATGTATAGATATATAAAATGAGTATAAATAAACTGAATGATATCTATAGTCTCTTATAGCTTTAAATCTATGATTTTAGATTATAGGATTACAATTTTCTAGCATCTCCCTATTAAAATGGCAAATATTCTTCATCAGGTGCTCATCCCTTTTTTCATTAAATTATTACAATACCTAACTGATTGGTATTCTTGCCTTTAGTCTCTTTCTTCTACAAAGGATGAAAAGATATGGGGACAAAATTAGGATAGTTAGAGTGGATAAGATAAATTATAAATGCAGTGAACATTTCTTTAGAAAATTTGGAGACATGCCAAGCAGGCAAGAATAATACAACTTTTTCATATCCATTGGAGACACCATTCCACAAAATATATGTGATGATAAAGTCATATCATTGATATTTTAAAATAAATATATTAGATGTGGTATGCATTCAAATTGTATTTATTTCAAGGGGACTTTTGTTCAAATCATTTTGGAAACTCATTTTTGAATGTGCTAAGGCCAGTAAAGTATTGATTAAGGGAGAAAGTCATTTTGCAATGACCCAAAGATCATTCAGGAACAATATGGTGAATTAATTGGAAGATAAAATTGAACAATTCTGTTGTTCATGAAGTTAAGCCCACATATTTTTGTGTTGAAGAAATTAAGCATAAACCCACAGTTTATTTCCATTGCATCATGCTGAAATCTCTCAGATACTCAGGATTTCTGCATGATAATTCAGACAAACTCTTTGATTTTGTGGAATGAATTCTGTATGAATAATGCCATTGATGTCAAAAGAAGAAAAAAAATCGACATTAGTTCTACTTGTGATTTTAACATATATGCTTCCTTGAATCTCAAGGCATCTGACAGTTTCCACCGAGAGATTCTGATATGTGATTTCTAGGTCATACTAAAAATGTTATGTTTAATCATAACTTACTAAACAAGTTATTTTGATCAATTTCTCTTAAAACCAAGGGAAAAATTCAAATTCCATCCTCCCTTCCTCTGTCTCTTTCTGTTTCAGTATCTGTCTGTATTTCTCTGTCTCTGTTTCTCTCTCTGTCTCTGTTTCTCTCTCTCTCTCTCTCTCTCTCTTTCTCTCTCTCTCTCTCTTTCTCTCTCTCTCTCTCTCTCTCTCTCTTTCACACACACACACACACACACACACACACACACACGAGACATAGTCTTGAGATTGATCAGAATTTGACTATCTTGGTTCTCTCAGCTTTTAAATGCCAGAAACAAGTTCCAGGTGTTCCTGGCAATTTGAAGTCTGGCATTGTACAATTATGCTATGGAAAATCTTCTATTCTCAATCCTTTCAGCATGGTGTCATCAAAGTAACTTTTAAAAATACCTTTTGCCATTCTCCTGCTCAGACATATTCAGTGGCTCCCAAGGCCTCTCCTTACTATGCTTTCAAAGACCTCCACTCAACTACTCAAGAACTTTTCACATTCTATTTTAGATTATATTTGTGTCAATGTTTTATCTTATCTATTAGATTGTAAATTCTCTTAAGCCCAGCATTTCACTCTACTTATATTCATTTTTCTTCTGGTTCTTGTAATGCTCTGTGCATGCAATAGACACTTGGTAAATATTTTTTTGTTCTGAGTGATTTTTTAAAAAATGTTACAATATGTGTCACAATTTGTCCACACACTATTTAATATTCTTTCCTGAAAATAATTTGTTCATTTAACTCCTCCATGAAACAGTGTGTGCTTTTCATTACCATATTTATTAATATAAATGTCAGTGATTAAAAATGTGAATAATGCTAAAACTAGTTAGAACAGGTTATAATATAGTGTTTTAATAGAAAAAATTTGAATGATGATTATGGCTTTGTATAAATGATGTATGTGTGTGATTTTATTCAAGTCACTTTCCCTCACTGGGCTTCATTTTTCCCATCTATATAAAAGAGAAGTGATTTCTATTGTCCCTTTTAGATCTTTCATCCTAAATCCTAAACCTTAAAATAGTCATTTTGTTTTTCTTATTTGGTACTAACTCTCCTCTCCCCTCATACCTCCCATTTCAAGAATCCAATATCCTTGTATTTTTAACATTTATACCTTGGACCTCTAATAGAAATTGTTTCCTATTATCAATCATTTAGTCCTTAGTATTAATTTAAATCATTGAAACACTTCTTCCAAAAAGACTGGAAAGCTAACTTGTATCTCTGACTGAAAGGTAAAAGGTTTTCCATCATTGATATAGTTGTTGGCAATTTGATATAGAAGTATAAGTCAGAGGTAGATCTGTGCTTATCCTTAGCCAAAAAAGAGAATATATACCCAGCCCAAGAAGATGTTGTAAATGTCATGTCTCTTAAGGATTTCCTGCAAGATATTGCAGAAACACTCAGAGGTAAAATCACCTTGTCCAAGAGGAGAGTTTATGGACAATGCTCCTCAAACATGAAACTTGGTACTACAGAGAAGAGAGCTTTCTTGGAAAGCCTCCAAATATTGTCATTTGGGTAGTCCCAAGTTTAAGAATTCTAACTTTGAGAGTTCATCATCAACTCTATTAAAGAAAGAATATTTGTCAATTTAATTCCCAAGTAGCATTCAACTTTAGAAAAAGGAGGTCTAGTCCATGGCCCCAAAGATAGAATAAAATATTACAAGTGAGGTGATATGATTTAACCATAGTCAAATACCCTATTTCATAAATGTATGGTTTTAATGGACTAATTCAAATGGGAAGTGTATTACTTAGAAGCCTCCCAAAATGTGTATAAGTTCTGGAGAGAGAATAAATTATAGGTGGTTCTATGAATGGAAAGGAGGCAAGGTGATGGGGTGGGGTGAAAAGGACACAGGAAGATAAATATGGAAGGGACTATGGGTAGTCCTATAGAAAAATGTGACTTATTTGGAAAATCTCAAGCTTGTTTTCCTTTCAAGGAGAGCTTATTAATAATTTGATTGTTACTGGGCTTATATCCCAAAGAGATATTAAAGAAAGGAAAGGGACCCGTATGTGAAAAATGTTTCTGGCAGTCCTTTTCATAGTGGCTAGAAACGGGAAATTGAATGGATGCCCACCAATTGGAGAATGACTAAATGAATTGTGGTATATGAATGTTATGGAATATTATTGTTCTACAAGAAATGGCTAGCAGGATGAATACAGAGAAGCTTGGAGAGACCTACATGAACTGATGCTAAGTAAAATGAACAGAACCAGGAGATCATTATACACTTCAACAACAATACTACATGATCATCAGTTCTGATGGACGTGACTCTCTTTAACAATGAGAGAATCCAAATCAGTTCTAATTGATCTGTAATGAACAGAACCAGCTACATCCAGAGAAAGAACACTGGGAAATGAGTATGGACCACAACATAATATTTCCACTCTTTCTGTTACTGTTTGCTTGCATTTTTTTTTCTTCAGGTTATTTTTACCTTCTTCCTAAATCTGATCTTTCCTATACAGCAAAATTGCTGTATCAATATGTATACATATATTGTATTTAACATATACTTTAACTTATTTAACATGTATGGGACTACCTGACATCTAGGGGAGAGGGTGGGGGGAAGGAGAGGAAAAGTTGGAACAGAAGTTTTTGAAAGGGTGAGTGTTGAAAAACTGCCCATGCATATGTTTTGTATATAAAAAACTATAATAAAAAAAATTGAGTGTTTCATATATTGTTTGGTTTTGTGCCCCTATGATTCCTTCATGCCTTCTGTAAGCACAATGAGGTGAAATAAGGCTGTTCTATATCTATGTATTATCACTTCAAAGTATTGTGGAGGAGCTGGAGATATGGCTACCCATGTTTTAGAAAATAAGAAAGAATCAATGTTTATTCTATATTTGAAATTTTTCTGCAATAATTCTAGGGAGAAGCATAATGAATCAAAAATAGAAGCTGCTAAGGTAGACTCCATGGAACATACCTAGTATATTTGAACTCAGGGTATTTGTCAATGGTGTAGGGGAAGGGTAGACATTGGGACATGGATTGTGTGTGTGTGTGTGTGTGTGTGTGTGTGTGTGTGTGTATTTGGTATTCATATAGTATATGTGTAGTGGCTACTTTTCAGCCATAGTAGAATATAAACTACTTGAGAGATATCACATTTCTTTGTCAGTACTCCATAAATGCTTGTTGAATAAATTGAATGAAAAGTATTTTAGGCCTCATAAAGGAAGTAGGGGCCAAGATTGGGAGCAGTCAATGATTCTTTGTGGGACCCCTACAATCACTATCACTATAATTACTATCACTTCTCCTACCTATAGAAAATCATTGAAGAGAAATACACACACACACACACACACACACACACACACACACACACACTCTTGGAGTAAGCATCAGGAAAGATATCCTTAACTCACTTTTTAAGGACAAATTTAATTGGTAAGGGAGAGTGAGCCAACAGGACAGATGGCTTTGGGAGCCTCCCTTCACCCCATCCCAGCCTGGCCTATTAACAGGGAGGTTGTTGCTCAGGACAGTATCGGGACAGTTTGGGCTGGGGAGGACTTGACCTACAGTCTGATCAAGGTGAAGATGCCATCTGGTAGCTTCCTCCAATAATCAAATGGATCATGATCTCATTGATTGGGCCTTTCTTTTTATCTATGAAGATCACAAAGATCCCAGCTCAAGAGTTTGGAAGGATCTCAGAAGTCCAGTAATCTAAATTCTTCATTTTTACTGATGAATCAAGTAAGATCTCTGTTCAAGATAATAGAGACAGGATCTGAACTTAGGACTTTTACATACAAACTGTCTTTTAATCAACCAAGACATTTCCCTGAAGTTCTATATAGGAGCTTAATAAAGCACAAAGAAATTACTTAATAAAAATGAAAGTCAACGAACTTATTAAAAAAAAATAAGTTGTGGTAGTTCCTTTGTGACTGGAATACCAATGTTATCTCAAATTCAACATGTGTAAAACAAAATCTGTATCTTTATTTGGCCCCAAACCATTTTCTCTGCCAAACTTCCCTGTTACCTTCCTTCTATTCACTATATTGATAACCTTCCTCTTATTCTTTACTCCTCTCCCTCATTCACCCTTTATATTCAATCTGTTGCCAAATCCTATCATTTCCACCTTCACATTTCTCCTTTATGTCTCTTTCTTATCACTAATAGCATAGATTGTTAGGTATATAACACTGCTCACCTGGTATATTCTAAGTATTAATTTGTTCTTTCTGCTTCTAGACTCTCTGCCTTTGTGTCCCCTACTCCAATCTAATCTCTACTTGGCTTCCAAATTAATTTTCCTAAAGCACAAGTATGGTATGATCATGGTATTCTTCTACTCAATGAATACCAGTATTTTCTTAATGTCTCTAGAACAAAATATAAATGAATAAGTATATGTGATATTTAAAGTCATTTAATATCTGTTTCCTTCCTATCTTTTTTGTCTTACTCTTTAGCTTTTTTGTTGTTGTTTAGTCATTTCAGTTGTATCCGGCTTTTCATGACCCATTAGTGGTTTTCTTGGTAGAAATAGTGAACTGTTTTGACACTTCCTTCCACAGTTCATTTTACAAATGGGAAAACTGAGGCAAACAGGGTTAAGTGACATGTCAGGGCTAAATAACTAGTAAGTATCTGAGGCCAAATTTGAGTTCAGATCTTTCTGACTCCAGGATTATCTACTACCCCAATTAACTAAGAACCATCTTGCTACACTGAACAGTTTCACTGACAAGTGGGTGGTGTGATAGATACAGTGTTGAACTTGGACTCAGGAAGATCTGAGATCATATTTGAACTTACATAAATACTAGCTATGTGAATTTGGGTAAAATACTCTCTGTCCTGGTCAATTTTCTCAAGTGCAAAAAATGGGAACAATTAAGATTAAAGGAGCTAATATTTGTAAAGAACTTTAGCTCAGTATGTGCTATATAAAATGTTCACTCCCCATGTATGTGACACTCCCTTACCTGGAATATTCTTCTTCCTCATCTTCACTTCTAATATTTCTAGATTCCTTCTAATTTAGACTCAAATACCAGATTCTGTACACTCTATTTATTCCTAGGGCAAGGATTATTTTTATCTTTCTTTGTTTTCCAGGTGCTTAGCACAGTGCTCTACACATAATGAACTATTAATAAAAAAACTTTTCCAAAATTCTATGTGATCTTTTTAGCATTCTTGGTAACTATAGATATCATTTTTCACAACTAAATGGCAAGAAATTTATTTTTTATTGAACCACGATTGTTTTCACTACATTTATAACAGAACAAAATAAACATAAACATAATTTCTACACAAAGTTATTTGTGTTTATTCCAAAAAAAAGTGGGAGGAAAAAAACAGATTTTGTGAATTGTACAAAGTAAACAGTGGTCAGGAACATGGAAAAGTATGTGATTGTGTGTGTATATATTCATGCATAAATATATATGTATATATATGTTATATATGTATATATATACACATGTGTATATATACACATTTTTGCTGTGTATAAATATACATACATATATATATATATATATATATATATATATATATATTTGTGCTCATGTATATTTGTACTCACAAGATATATACATATTTGGGTATATACCTATATGTACAAACATATATATTACATACACTGGATAAGTATATATTCACATATATGTGACTGTATAAATACACTATTTTATATACAAACATGTATATATATATCCATATATACATGTGTATATGTATATGTGTGTTTGTATTTGTTTTATAGGTGATATTGTTGAATAAGCTACCAAGGCTTTTAAAAACCATTTGACAATTTCAATAAAACTTTATCAAACACCTTGAGAGATTTAAATTTGAAAATCAGTTTCTTTAGAAAATCATCTTTTCAACCTGGAAATGGATTCCCTAAACTTTTTCTGAGTAGAACCTAATTTCTCCCCAAATTCTTGAGATCATCTTAGGATAAGAACAGATTGCAATGACAATGAATTTCTTTGTATATACAGTGACAGTCACTGTGGAATATAATAAAACTAGATTAAAATATAATTGGGCAATGTTTAACAAAATAAATAAGAAATGTAATACAGAACAGATAACTTTCCTGTGTGACTGATATAAATCCATTTCTATTTGATTTTTTCATCATTGTTTTAGACCGCAGGGTTCCTCAAACTTGGCGATGCAGCAGCTGAGGACGATTATCCCCCTGACCCCACCCAGGAAGGCCCACAAAACAAAGTTTTTGTTTTTACTATAGTCCGGCCCTCCAGCAGTCTGAGGGATGGTGAACTGGCCCCCTATTTAAAAAGTTTGAGGACCCCTGACTGATCATGAACGAATTTGTATATATACATAAACACAAATATACCTATATATGCAAAATCCATTCATAAGTGGTAAAAGAACTACAAACTATTAATAGTTATATGAAAGAATGATTCAAATCACTAATAATAAAATAAATGCAGGTCAAAATTATCCATGTCATTAACTTCACAACCAATAAATTGGCAGATGAAAAAAGATAGAAAATATCTGTGTTGGAGGGATATTAGTAAAATCAGTTCAAACATTGCTGATAGAGCTTTGAATTAGTACAAATATTTTTTTTAAATCATTCAAATAAAATGATTAAAATATTGATACTTTTTGAGCCAGAAATTCTTCTTCTGGGTTGATAGCCCAAATAAGACATTGATAAGAAAAAAGTCCATATATGTATTTATATATTTATATGCTACATATAGCTACACTTTCTGTAATAGCAAAGAAATGGGAGGTAGGGGAGTAGATATTCACAACTGGAAAATGATTAAGCAAATTATGGTATGCAAATATAGAATTACTGTGCCATAAGAAATTATAAATATGATGTGTACAGAGAAGCACAAGAAAGTGTGTGCAAATGTAATGCAGAATAAATTAAGCAAAGCCAAGAAAATTATCTTCTTTCTATCTGTTTGTCTTTTTCTCTGTCAGTCTCTGTCTATATGTCTATCTATCTTGACTACAAACAAGTACATGGAAAGAATATACACAAAGGTATATGTTGAAAATTACAAAGAATAAGCATAGCTCCAAAGGAGAAATGTGAGAAGATACCCCTGCTTCATCTCTTTGCTGAGGTTGGAAGTCAAAAGGGAAGGTACACTCCACATATTTCCAGAATTTTTTTCAATTTGTTCTTAATTTTTGTTGATTTCTTTAAAAATATTATTGAAGAGAGAGGAGAATAGATACTAGGAGAAATATAATGATGTAAAAATATCAGTAATTACATAAAGAAAAACTATTACTTATGAATCCCTTACATTATTTTAGGAGAATATAAGAAAGCTTATTGAGGACTATTTTGTTTTTGTCTTCGCATACCCAGCATCTAGTACACTTATTTTTTCATAGTAGGCACTTTAATTGTTTGTTAAAGTGAATATACTTTACACCATTTAAATCCCAATTTAAGTATGTGGAACTAGCACCAAGTATTGGATTATTAAATAGAATTTAGACTCTTACTGGCTTAATGAGAACTGCATATAATCATCATTATGAAATCTCCAACATGATACTTTAATCAGGATTATAGCACATCAGTTTTAAACAAAACAACAGTCCGTGTAATTCAATCCATGTCCTGTGTATAAATGCACAGCTGTTAAGCTGTGGGGAAGATGAATGGTAATGCAACATACTGACAAATTCAAGTCCAAACAATTGACTGCTTGAAGCTTTTTGTTACAATTATTAATATGATTATGTCCCAACCCTAAAGATCAATCATGGAATTGTAAAGATCTCAGAGATCAGCTAATCTAACACCTTCACTTTATAAAGGAGAAAGCCTGAGGACAGTTAATACACATTTATTAAGGACTTACAATATGCTTCATACTTGCTAAGCGCTGGGATAACAAAGAAAGGCAAAAACATGATTTCTGTCTTCAATTGGGCAGTTAGTTGGTACAGCAGATAGAGTGCAGGGTCAGAGGCCCAGAGTTCAAATTTAGCTGTCTATCCCTGACCAAATCCAGTTTGCCTCAGTTCTTCATCTTGTAAGATGAGCTGGAGAAGGAAATGGCAAACCATTCCAGGGTCTTTGCCAGAAAAAAACAAAAACAAAAATAAAAAACAACAACATAGTAAAGAGTTGAATACCAGTGAAAAGAACTGAACACACCCCTGCCTTCAAACGTTTCAAATTCCAGTGGAGGAATAATCATACAAATAACTGTACGTGCAAAATATGTGCAGAATAAGTAGAAGATAATCTTAGAGGCAAAGGAAGGTGGTAATTGGTAGAAAAGCTTCTTGAAAGAAGCCATGTAAACCAGGACACTAGCTAGATGAAGGATGGCATTCCTGACATGAGGGAGGACAACTAGTAAGGACTTGGGAAATAACGTGACCTGGGTGATAAATAGCCAGTGCTGCTGGATTGTAGCATGTATTTGGATGGGTGATGGAGCAAAAGAAGCCTGGAAAGTCAGCAAGGGTCATGGATAAAAAGGGTTTAAAAGTTTATATTTAAGGTAGTAAGTAATAGGAAGTCACTGGAATTTATTTGTAGTTAGGGGTGATGTGATATAAACTGTATATTAACAAAATTAATTTGGCAGTCAAATAATACATGGTTTAGAGTGAGGATAGACTAGAGTATAAAAGGATCAATTAAAATTCTATTAAATGGTCCAGAGTGGTAACTCTGTGAGTGGAGAGAAGGGGTCAAATAAGAAAGATATTGTGAAGGTAGGAATGGCAAGATTTGATAGCACATTGAATAAAAATGAGGAATCAAGGAGGACATTGAAGTTTTCTGTTTGAGTGAATGGGAGGATGATTATACCCTCAACAACAAAAGGGAAAGATAGAAGAGGGAAAGATTTGGGAAGTGGGAGGAAAAGGCCATGCTGAATTTAAAATGCCTATGAGACATGAACTTTGAGATGTTCAAGAGGTAATAAGTGAGAAATGACATTGGAATTCAGGAAAGAAGATAAGGTAACCACATAATTAACCACATAAGAGTTGATTAAGTCATTAATTTAGATAATGTAGGAAAAAGAAACAAAAGATAAGGACAAAACCTTGAATAACATTCAAGCTGGCCTTGGTAAAGCAGCAATAAACCGTGACAGAGACAAAAGGTAGTATGTGCTAAGCAAGTTAAACTATGCTACCACCTTCTCTTTGGCTCTATTGAACATAGTCTAGGTAGGACACTGACCTCAGGAGCCTGGGGAATAATAGAATACAATAGCTATGTTGCTTTTCTATCTGCATTTCCTTTGTTGTACATAATAAAAGCATAACAAATTTTCTTTAATTCATTTGTTCTTTCATATACTCATTCAATTTATTTAATCCTTTCTCTACTTTTGGACACAGAGATAGTTTTAAGTGTTTATATTTTGTAACAATATATAACAACACTATGAAAACCACACCTATACTATACTAGTCCAACCAGTCCCTTAATCATTATAAAGAAAAGTAAATCCTGTTAGAAATGAATCTCCCATTCTCACCACCAATAATACCTGTCACTGAGAAGCAGGTAAGTCCAAGAATCAAAAGAGTTACATCAGTTTCTCTATCTTGCTTCCAGCTCAGCCCCCAGAAAAGCAAACCTTATATTCAAAAAGCCAAATAATCCTTATCTACCAAAACCCACAAAGAAGGCAAGAAAGACTAGCTGAAAGAAAGCACTCTGCTTAAGAATTGAGAGGGAATATCCAGGCAAAATCCATGATACTCACTAAACAATTACCTCTCCTGGTTCCATATGAAAACAGCTGAACTTATCCAAGCACAAGGAGTGTTTCAATTCTGCATGCCACAGACATCAATCATTTAGACTAGACAATCAACATCCTTGAAGATAAAACAGAGTAAATGCTTCTTCTTGGCCTGTTAAGCTCTAACTCTTCAGCAACCACAACTACGGACCGTTTGAAAAAGAAGGTTCTTACTCTGAAATTCTTTGGCATCCTTTAACATCAGAAATGGATGTTTTAATCAATGGAAAGACATTAAAGAAAATGCATCACCGACTGCTTTGGTGCTGCTTCCTAAGATCAAATGGATCTTTCGTTCTGATTTCAGGTTAAAATCTCCTAGTTGTTTTGTCTCCCTCATTTTTGAATATGAGCTCCTTGGCTGTATTGCTTTTCTATTTGCATTTCCTTTGTTGTACATAATAAGGGCTTAACAAATTTTCTTTAATTAATCCATTTGTTCATTCATCTACTCATTCAATTTATTTAATCCTTTCTCTACTTTTGGACATAGAGATAGTTTTAAGTGTTTATATTTTGTAACAATATATCACACCACTATGAAAATCTTTGAACAAGTAGTTATTTTTGTTGTTGTTTTGATAATGCCTTTATGGGATATTTCCAATATTGAAATAATGGGATATCCAATACTGTCTCTACAATGCTTCCTCTTTATTGGGACACAATTCCTTTCTTATTTCCTTTTATTTCAGTGATTTTTTTTCATTTTTAATTGTCAATGGAAAAAATAGAAAAACCAAGATAAGAATGTGTAATAGGATTAGAAGATAAACAACATTTAAAATCCCAAGTCAATTGGAACCAGTTGACTTCACATGAATTGATATAGTCTTTCCTGAAATTCTGATTCATTTTAGTCCATGCAAAAATCTAAGCATTGAGAAAATAGTAATTGAAATAAAAACCAAAGACAATCTTGTACAAAAAAAGACAGAAAGGGGGTATTTTGGCTAGATTTAGCTAATTAAAAAAAAAGCTATAGGCTCAGGTTGAAAATGAAAATAATTAAGTTCCAAACTTAGGTCCAGGAACAGTTGAGTTCTTTAACCTAAAACAATATTTTGAAATTGGTGAGGAAAAGGCAAATGAATATTTTTAATGGGAGAAAATAAAATTAGTTTTATTGTCAATTGGAAAGAAGTCTGAAAAGCAGAAAGGACACACCAAGGTGAAAGAAAATATAGGTGCAGAATTTTCATTATATTAGAGGACAAACTTTGCACCTGCCTTTGAGTGCCTGTGGAGGTTTAACCATGGCAAAAATATGAAGAAATGAACCATGTTGATATTCAAAATGTGAGTTTCAAAGAAAGTGGATGCTTGAATGCTGTTATCATTGACATTTAAGAAAACAGGGAGGGAGGCTGAATTTTGCCTGTTTGATTTGGTGGAGAATGACAAGGTCCTGCAATTCTAAATTTTTCTCGCTATTCAAGAGTAAAGTCATGTAAATCAGACTCAGATCTCTATGCCATCCACCTTTAAGGCATAATAATCCTATTCTGGCATTTGCAGTAAATGAAAGACTTTCTGTCAGCAGATAAATAAGTTGGTTCCTTCGTGGGTGTTTTCTGATGACTAAAATTTGATTTTAAAGAAGTGAATATATACTAGATCCATGTATGGCTTAAATAACCACTTCTTCTATGACCAACAGTGCCATATCATCATATACTTTGTCCTCTTAAAATATTTGTAACAAATTTTAACTTCAAAGAAAGAGGAGGGGCAAAAATAAATTAAAGAGGAAAACACCTTTCAATAGCTGAAACATGGACTAATATATTGGCTTCTTTAAAGACAAATTGTACTTTAGGGAAATTTTGGTTGAAAGCAGGTAAACTTCTCTATGAGACTGATAATTCTTTTTTGAGGTTCAGGGACTTGTAAAGCATCAGGTAGGAGTGGTGATGTGTGAAGCAAATTTGCAAATAGTAATACTGAAGGTATTTTGCAAGACATGCATATCTGTTGAAGATGAATTCGTTAATATACCATAACATAGTTAGAATTCTCTCTCACTACTTTTCTCTGTTTCTTTCTCTGTCTCTGTCTTTGTTTCTCTCCTCTCTTTTTGTTTCTCTCTCTACCTTTCTTTCTCTCCCTTCTCACTCCCTCTACCCTTTTCCTTCTGTCTGTGTTTGTGTCTCTCTCTATTTCTTTGTATCTCTCTCCTCTTTCTCCTCCTCCTTTCTTTTTCTTCTTCTTTTCTCTCTTTCTCTATACATATATGTATACATTCATGTTTCTATGTACATATCTTATGTCTCTTTCTGTCTTTGACACTTTCCTTTGTAATTTTATCCCAGTATGGACATTTCTTCAAATAGTACAGATAGGTAGCACATCTGTGTTCCTAGGTCTTAGATGCATGCAACACCAATTAATTAGGTGCACATAGTATAAGACAGAAGCAGAATCCAGATTTTCTTATTCCAAGTCTCTCTACTAAACCAGAGAGAACACTTTGCAGCATGAATAACAGGAAGCTATCACTTATATACATATTTTTTCTTTTTACCTTCATAACTCTACTTTCTCTTTTTAGATAATTAAAATCCGGTCCAAAGCAGTGAATTCATTTAACATTGATGCTAAAGATGAAATAAAATTAGAAGTTCTGATTTCCAAAAAATATGTTGACACAAGACAAAAAGGCATTGAATGGAGACTAAATTTATAGATAGAAAATAAGTATTCAAAATTCTCCGTTGCCTAATCTCTACTTACTTTTTAAGTCTTCTACTACTTTCTTTCCAAATTTCTAGACTATTTAGGCTGCTCATCATTTTTTGAATAACCCTTATAATTTCCACTCTCCCCATCTTGGCTCTTGTCTTATTTTTTGCCCAAAATATCTTCTCTCTATTCTTTTATATTAAGATTCTATCTATACTTCAAGGAACAGTTCAAATGTTATCACCCCAGTGAAGCATTTTCTGAGCAATTTCATCAATTCCAAATGAAAGAATAAGCTTTGGATTTTTTTCCTTTTTTTCTGTTAAATTTTAACTTCCTGAGGAGAAGTGTCTATTTCTTTTTCATATTCAAGGGATAGTCACATAGTATAATAAATAGAACACTATTCTTGGAGTTAGGAAGTTCTGAGTTAAAAATCTCACCTCAGTTACTTAGCATAGGTTAATTATTTAACCTCTCTAGTTTCTTCATCTGTAAAATAGGGATTAATAATATCATCTATCTTTCTAGGTACTTTTGAGGATAAAAGGAGGAAATATTTTTAAGCATTTGACAAACCTTAAAGTATTATAGAAATATGATTGTCACTATAATCATCAGTAATACTATTATTACTATTTCATTATGAAGTACAAATAATAGTGTCATACCATTACTCAGAAGCAATAAAAGAACACTAAATTTGAATATTTATGAAAACACAGTTCTAGATGTTTTTTGGATATGTATTCACAAAATAGATTCTTATTGCTGCCATGTTTCTCTTTTCAGTTTCTAATTCTATTTGTAATTAGAAAGATTTCTTTGCACGAGTGAAAACTATTTAGACTCAGGTGAATTCAACCTCCATGAGGAATACATGCTATGTTTTCATTGGTGTAGAAACTAGGCATTGCTCCACTCCATAGTTGCTTGGTTGTTGCGGCAGAGATCAGTTTCCTGCATTCCTGTTATACATCCAGGCCAAAAGCCTATACAGGTAGGTATGATGGAACCTGCACAACTATGCAGTTTTTCACTGGCATCTGATCTTCACCTATAAACACCATAATATACCCACAATACATAGTTGGGCACTTGTGTTGCTTTTCAGCAATAGCTCTCTCTCCTGTTGTCCTTCAATTTCTAAACTCGAAGGCATATACAGAATACTTCTACACAACACCCTTGGAATCTTTGCTTAGCTAATTATTCAACCAATTTTAACAAAGTCTTTAGGACATGCAAGATACTGTGTTAAATTCTGGAGATGAAGGCACAGTTCCTCAGAAAGTGCACATTACCGTGTTGCACTCTTCCTTCTTCCCTACCAAAACACATAGATGACAGGAGTCTCTAGAGCCTTAGTTCTCATTGGGTTTCACTCTATCTCCCTTTTATGCTGATCACATCATTGCCTTCAGAGCAGCAAGCATCCCATAGACTTGCCCAACTGACCTCAATACCCAGAAAATTTGAAAGTAAGGGCCAGAAGAAGGAACTCATTTAAAAGGAAAAACTATATTTTATTTATTCTTGAGTTTTCCCCAATGAATAGAAGGTACTTCAAGTCTTTTTAATTTAATTTAACTCTGTCAGACATATAACAATAGAAATAAAATTGGTTCAAAATGGAAAAAGAAAAGACATCATATATGTATATATATATATACATATAGGTATTATATATATATATATATATATATATATACGTATTTTTATAAAGCTTAACTAAATATACTATTTCTTAGAATGAAATAAAGGATACTTCCATGTAAAAAGCTCTATAGGACTTTGGACTCATGAGTATCTGGGTTCAGATACTGTCCCTATTTTCTATGTGACCATAAGTGAGTACCATTTTAGGTGGTAGTTCCTCATTTGTCAAATTAGAGAGTTGTATTAGATTGTCTCTAAAGTCTTTTCCAGCTCTAAATTTATAATCCTTTGATATTGTGAATTCAATTACCTATTATTTTTAGTGCTTTCTGCAAGTCAAGTTAGATGCTGTACTAAACACTTAAATGCAATGATAAAAAGGAAATAGCTACTCCATGTTTTAAGGAATTTACATTTTCTGGAAGACCTACGACTAGATAAGTGTGTGTGTGTCTATGTGTGTGTGTGTGTGTGTGTGTGTGTGTGTGTGTATGTACACATACAAATTTATATTTCTATATCTACATATTATATATATATATATGTTTTATACATACTCTCTAAATACTACATACATTAATGTATCTATATGTATGAATGCTAGTATATGTGCATACAAATACACACATATGTATATGTGTGTATATATGTGTGTGTGTATATATAATTTATATATATATATACACACACACACATATACATACATACATACATACAAACACACACACACACCCAGAGCATTTTCAGGAAAGAGAATATTCATTGGAACTTAATTGAATGAATGAGAAGGAACCATATGGATATGATGCTCATGAACCTCTCAAGTGTGTGATAGGTGGTATTGAAGAGCTTGGGAAAGGGGAGAGGATTTTTGGGATGTTACTGATGGGCAGACCACTGTAACCCCAACCTAACAGCAGGGGAATGGAGCCAAGGAAAGTTGTCTTGACTATTGAAGAATCTGAGCCAGTATATTTGTTTTTCAACTTGTATGAATGTTTGTACATATCGATGACAATGATGATGATTAAGGAAACTCAATACTAATGCTGTTTATAGATAATAGTGAACCAACAAAGTAAGAAATGCAAAACTAAACATTTGTTTTGATTGTGTAAAAGTAGTACTGATTACATTCATTTATGTGAACTGTTTACCATTCATGCCCAATTACCATTCATCAAATTTGGATTTGCGGATCATTAAATATGTGTCAGTTTAACTTTGTTGTAACTTGTATTTGATTACTACAGTAAACTCTATATACAAGTATGTTCAGTTTTCATAATTGTTACTTCTCTAGCATAACTTATAATTTTAAAAAAAGAAGATACAGTAGATACAAGAGAAACAGTAGATACAAGATAAATGTACAACTCACATTTATGTACAAATTGTTTCCCTTATTAGAATGAAAGCTTCATGAGTGCAAGGAATGTGTCATGTTTGTCTCTGTGTCTATAGCCCCTAGAACAGTTGGCAGATAATAAAAGCTTAATGAATACTTGTCAGTTGATCAAATTATGGTTTAAAAATATTTTCCTTACAATAAATTTGTAAAATATATGATAAATTAACATCTTTATTTTTCAGAGAGTAAAGCAGAGTGGGAAAGTCACAAGACTACTAGGAGTAAGAGCTAGAATTAGTCCTTCTAACTCCAGGGTACTCAGTTTTAATCTTTAATAAGATGTGTTTAATTTGAATAGCTTTCACTTTTAGGAGTGAAAATACGTTGGCTAACCTTTGTGCTCATGTCTGAAATTTAGGACTTGGTCTGTAACACCTTTATTTCTCTACACATTCCATTTCCTCTGTCTAGAGTCCCATCCCCAATTTTTTAGTCCCATACTACCATCAAATCCTAAAGAAAATTCCAGAGGCTCATCTTTGAATGATTCTATAAACCTCTGCTCATATCTTAACCTTTTATTCCAAAACAATTTATTTTATTTGCTATTACTTGACATGTGCTCATATGTTGTATGGATATACTTTTCCATTAATGAATGTTTCTAAAAGGAGGTTATAAATGCTTTGAGTGAAGGGATCATGCTCTTCAACTGGTTTGTATTTCTGTATAGAATTTTGAAGTAGAATTATATTAATCATACATTTAGAGCTAGAAAGCTATTATTCTCTGCCCGGGATCTCCTGGTCTAACTCCCCTTATCATACAAATGAATAAATTGACACACAGAGAAATTGACACACAGAGTATTACTTTCCAATTATACTTGTTGGTGATAGGGCTGGGCTTAAGAGGCTAATCCAGTTTGATCCAACAAATGCTTGTCAATATTAGCAAAACTACCTATTTTGATTTTATAAAATGAGATTACATGTTCATAGATCTGGAAGAGAGCTGTGTGACCTTTTAGACCAATTCTTTATTTTGAAGATATGGAAGCCAATAAAAATGAAGTGATTGCCCAAAGTCATACAGGGAGGAAATGATTACATATGTGATTTGAACACAGGTCTTCTGATTGCAGAGCCAGTATGCTTCCCAGTCTTTGAAGAAGCTGACGAATGGGATATTCTCACATTTATTAAGCATCTACAATGTACCAGGCCCTGTACAATGTGCTGTTTGGATTTTTAAAATCTTTTCTTCTACTGGAAAAAAAAAACAAACAAACAGAAAAAAGTAAAAACCAATGTGGTTAGCATTTTTACCCTGAATTAGTTTGATAACATATACATTATGCCTAAATTTGTATAACACCTTAAAGTTGGAGGGGGGAGAGATTTACATACATTGATTTATACTTGCTCTATAAAAGTAGAGCAGGTGTGATTCTACTTTATAAATAAAGAAGCAGGTTCAAAGAGGCTAAATTGCTCAGTGTCACATGGTTAAATAGTAAGAGGGAAAGAAATATGGAAGAGAATAAGCATAAGCATTTATATGGTACTCAACTCTATTTAGGGCACTTTGCTAAGTACTTTAGAAAGTTATTGCACTTGATCATTACAAGTATATAAAATAGGTGCAAAATGAGGTTAATTGACTTGTTCAAGACCATATATTTATTAAAGCTTTATTTAAACTAACTGACTATAAGCCCAGAGCTAAGCCACCAGCTCCAAATGCTTGAAGATAGGGGTACTCAGACACAAACACAGATAGAATGCAAAGTTCCTTTCCTCTCCTACAGTTTGCATTCATCCATAAGGGCAATGGTATATTGTTATGAGGAGTGTTATTGTGGAAATAGAAAGAAATAAGTGATGTGAGGTCTGGGGGTTGAGGGAGAGAGTAGATAAGAGGCTCTAAGGATTGAGGATCACTCAGAGGTCAAAAATATCATCAACAATTAAGAGAATATTCTAATGGCATTGTGATGATATGGAATTCTACTTCAATGATGTGGAGCCCATGACCAAAGCCTTTCTTCAAAGGAAACCAGAAAGACAGCCTCTGTTTAACTACTGACAGAGCTATTTTTCTAAGACAAAATAATCCATGTATTATTAATGATTAATTTAATTAATTAATAATTCTATTTTACATTATGGGAGACCATGATCTCAAGTAGTCTGTATTTGGTACACATGAAATCAGGGGAGCAGTTAAAACAAGAAATAGGAAGTGGTTGGGAAAGTCAGTAGTCATATGTAGCAAAGTGAACCACCGAGTTTGGTCAGAGAATGCTATAAGAAGGCAACAAAACCTTCAGAACTCAGTCTGACAGAAACTAGAAGGAAAAGAAAGGGAATAAGCATTTAGATAATGGATCTAAAAGCCAAGCAGGTTTCCAGTGTGAACATAAGACTTCACGTGGTATGCCCTTAAGAGCCCCATTTTTTCCAATCCTTTGACTTTTGGAGGGTCATACCTATTCATTCTTCCCCTAATTTTCCTTTTATATCCCAATCTTTTTCTTTTAATTTGTGATCATGAACATGCAATTCCTAATGCTGCTAAAAGAAGAATAAAGGGAAGACTGAGGAGGAAAATCCAAATGACTCACTTGGCTTTGCTCACAATGTCCTGACTCATGCTTTAGAGGATCTGAAGGTTCCTTTTGTGCCCAGAGGGCTGTCCAACACATGTTATCTCACCTTCTTTAGGGTTCCTTGCTAAGCAGAAATTAAGTGTAACTAAGGCCAGGCATTTGATGAACCTTGGGCTAGGTCCAGTTCTTTGTTAAAAGGTGCCCTTTTCAATCCCAATTCATTTCTCATTTCTTCCCTTGAAGCTGTCCTGGATGTATTGACTGAATGAATTCTTTTGATTTCTTCTTGGACTGACCAGAGTATGAGTAGATCTTTGTTAAGTAAAACTATTTATTTGAATGGAAATGCATTTTAAATAATAATGTGATGGAAAGGGACAGAACTCTGGAGAAGTATACATGAAACAAGGTGTTAACTCAGTGGAATTGATGAGATGGTGATTAGCTAGTTCACATATATACTTAGTATTTAGCATGGTGATGCAATGGTTCTCTAGTTCACACATATTCAATATGCCATAATGATATAATTATAATAGGGTATTTAAGGGCTAAGAAGGACTGGAAGAGGGACATATTCTACCTTTGACTATCCTCGTAATGGCTGTCCTACCTTCATCACTGAGAGCAAGGACTCAGGCTGATCCCAACGTCCCCCAGAAACTATCCTGAACATTACAATGTGAAATAAACCCTGTTGCACTTTTGGGAAAAAAAAAGCAAAACTAAGAAATATGTGTGTCACAAATCCACTATCTATTCAAGGTTTATGGTGAACCTTAAGAAATTAAACTTTTG
The DNA here is from genome assembly GCF_902635505.1 of Sarcophilus harrisii. NCBI lineage: Eukaryota > Metazoa > Chordata > Mammalia > Dasyuromorphia > Dasyuridae > Sarcophilus > Sarcophilus harrisii. Next base: position 324,114,994 of record NC_045428.1, read on the forward strand.
TTTTTAAGTTTAATATTTTATTTTAAAATTATTCTGAACTTGGAAAATGCCAAACATTATAAACATTTTTATATACAAAGAATAAAAAATAAGTTTACATATATAAGTGGTTAATTCTTATCAGTGCAGCTTTTCATATGATATAAATTCAACATTTTCAAAGCTGTTTTGTTTATATCTTCCTCTATCTCTTTTCTTTTCTATAAACTATTGACATATTTCATTGATGCTTTTGTTCTCTTCTATTTTGGGTGTTTTATATCTCTAGTTCCATTCATCTCACAATTTTCTCTTACCAAAAATAGAACATAAAACTTTTTTTTAATATGAAATAAGCAAAACCAATCTATAAATTGGTCACATTTTAAACCCCAATCTCATTTTGCACCTCTGGTCCATCATCCCTCTTCTAGGCATTTGGAGATTTATCACTTTATCCTCCCAAATCCTGCTTGGTTATTACATCAATCTTTTTAAAATAAATTTTTATTGATGTACTTTTTAAAATATCAAAGTTTCTTCCAATATTCCTCCTCCCAAAAACTTATCCCATAAAGCAACAATAACAAAAAGAGTATTTTTAATTATTTTTGTTTATACTTTTAATGTTTCATTTTTCTGGTTATATGTGTATATTAACTTTTTAAATACACATTTCTTTATGAATCATTTTGAGAGAGAAAAAAAATCAGAACAAAAAGGAAAAAAAAAATTCCAGGAAAGAAAAAAAACACACAAAAAAAGAAGTAAACATAGCATGTGATGATTTATAATAGTTTTCTTTCTGGATGTAGATGGCACTTTCTGTCTAAAGTTTATTGGGCTTGCCATACATAAACTACTGATAAGAACAATGTCTTTCATATTTGATCTCTGCACAATCTTGCTGTTACTGGGTACAATGTATTTCTGGTTCTGCTTGTTTTGTTCAGCATCAATTCATGTTAATCTTTCCAGGCCTTTCTAAAATCAGCTTGTTCATAATTTTTGTATAGCACTGTAATATTCCATTACCTTCATATACCTTCATAAACTTGTTCAGCCATTCCCCAACTGATGGGCATCTACACATTTGCCAATTCTTTGCTACCACAAAAAGAGCTGTTATAAACATTTTGCATAAATATCCTTTTATCTCTTAAAAAAGAGTATTTTTAAAAGAAAAAAGAAAAAGAAGAGGGAAAAATCATCTGATCAATATATCAAAAATTGGATATTATGCACAATGTCCAATACTTATTCATTGTACAATTGTGGGCCTTCCACATCTATAAAGGGGATATAGAGGTCTCCTAATTTATCTTATTCCCAACGGTAATAATTCTTTGTGACATAAATTTTGATTCTCTCTCTGTATGGCTCTAAGAATTAACTTTTAATTGAACAGTGATAGGGGGGTTAATTACAGAATCATCTCAGATATTGAAGCGTGCTTTCTCTTTAGTTCTTACATGCAGATACTTGTATTATTTGCACATACATAAATACATACAACATACATATACATAATATATATAAAGAGTTGATACATGTCTATATAGTTATATGCTACAAGAACTAAGAATTTTTACATATATATTCATGTATATGTGTGTACATAAACTTATACCTTTAAATGAATATGTATATCCATATATATATATATGCATATGTGTTTGATAGTGTATAGCTATGTATGTGTGTATCTATACATAAATGCATATTATATTTGCATGTACACATGTGTGTGTGCATATATATCACATAACATATCTCCAACTCACCTACCCCATACTGACTAAGTAATATTGCAGTCATCCTAACAACAGGAAAAAATCTTTAATATCTAGCCTACTGTTATCTTAAGACAAAATACAGTTAGGTGCCACATCTTTTAGCAGTTACAGAGTCTGTGTCATGTAGCTTCATCTCTCTGGAACTGTCATCAACTCAATAATAAGCCAAAAGCTTCCCTGGCCAACAAAAATAACTGTCACAAAGCACAAATATTTTGCCTTATTAAAAAGCCATGAGCCCCCTACCCCACTGTTCTTTTCAAGTACAGTGAGTGGGTGTGATTTTTGCATGCAATCCTTAATTCACTCTTTTTCCTTGCAATCTGTTTTTGTTTTTACTTTCCACTAGAACTAGAAAACCAAGAGGAAATAGGTGGATATTTTGATTAGCTAATAAAGGGAGAATAGAATAAAAATGATCCACAGAGGTTAAAGCCATCTATAAGAAAGGATAGGCAAGAAGAGATAAGTATCATACAAAAGCAGACCAAAATTATTTCCTGGAAAGTAAAGCAGCTTTCCTAATATGTGTGTGGTAGTAACTATTGAAAAGTCCTAGGGAATTACCTGGGGCCATTGACAGATTAAAAGACTTTCTTTTAAATAATAATAGTGGAAATGTCATTCAACTCCAGGTCCCAGGATTCTAAAGTCAATCCATAGCAACCAGATGCTACTCCAACTTCAGTTTTGAGCCTAATTCACTTTTCCTGGAATATCTCCTTCCCTGATGATGGTAGATAAACGAGATGATACTAGACAATGCAAAAATTAGCTGATTCAAATTATTCTTAACTGAAAAGTATCAAAACAACCTATGGGGAAGCCTTTTTATTAAGAATGATAATCATAAAAAAGAATGATAATAGATCACATTTTTTACAGAATGTTATGAAAGAACTTTCACATATGTTGTTATTTGATTTCTAAACAATCACATGAGATAATAGGAGTGAGAGAGATCAAAAAGACACAATGTCTATTGTTGCTGCTTTTTGTTGGAGATCAGGGAAAGAGAATAAAAGATTTTACTGCTAGAAGGAAGTAGAGGTCATCCAATTTTCTAATTTATAGATGAGATCATAGAGTTTAGAGAAAAGATGTGGCATAGAAGGAATGTTCCATTGTGTCTCCTGATTCTATAGACCAAATAGACTAATGCTCTATTATACAGCAACCACTGCCTCTAAAATTACTAGTGATCTGAGTTCTTTCAACTTTGACCCATCAAAACTTTATCCCTATTTAGGACTGAGACTTCTGATTATACTCTGCTTGTGACTTTTATTTGCTCTAGTATTTTGTTGATGGTCTCAAATTAACTCTGCACAAATCTGCCTTATCTTTAGGAACTTATTTTCAATTAACAATAGAAACTGCTACATGAAAGGCCCATCAGCACTCTTGGTCTATATCGGGGTGATCTTTCAAGATTACAATCTCAGATATGTCAAAAAGTCTTTGGATGGACCAGCTGTATGAAAGGCACTCCTTCTACTTTCCTTTTAAAGGTTAATGGGTGTCACAAGTGTTGTTATAAGAATCACTTTCCTTAGAATATTGTACTTGTTCAACCTTGCTCCCCTCAAAGCCTGATTTTTTTTTTTCTTTTTCTCAGCATAGTTCGTACATGAAAGGTTTATCACTTGTGTGAGGAAACTAAAGCAAATAAAATAGTTATAATCTTTAAGCATACATCAATTTAAAAAATGCCTAGTAACCTGTCAAGGAAAATCAAGTTTTGATAAGAAAAGTAAAAGGAAATACAGTTAAAATAAAAATCATCTGAATTTGAGAAACCAATTTCAGAAATATTTTCTTCATAAAATAGATGAATTCATAGTTAGTCTAGTTAAAGGCTGATTTCTGTACATAAAAATATGCACACACATATACTACATTCACTAATTTAACCATATTTTTCTATGTGTCAAATATGTATCTAGAATAGGATTTTTTAACTTGTGGTCCCTGATTTTATATATATATATGTGTGTCTGTGTGTCTGTGTGTCTGTGTCTGTGTGTAATGTATTAATGTATTAAAATAATAATTGGTTTCCTTTATAACTTTTTATTGTGTTTTATGTATTAAAAAAATTATCTGGAAGAAAAAATGGATTTAAGTTAGTAGAGGATATGATATTTACCTTCGAACTTTTGAAGGTTAGAAAGGATTAAACATTTTAATCAGAAAGCAGATCAAGCATGACTATTATGTGGATGTTAATAAGGAAGTAAATTGTGTCTCAAAGTTAGGAATGGTTTTCCAACAATTAGAGATAATTCACTAATTGAAAAGATTATTTTCTGTGGATATGAAATAAATGGCCTGCATTCCTAGAAGTATTCAGGCAAATGACATCTCACTATCTATTAGGATGGTTATAAAAAGGAATTCTACCATTGATACATCTATATTTGCTTCACTTTCCAAACCAAGATATGGCTAAGTTTTTAATTTCTTTTCTTTTTCTTTTTTTTAAGGGAGAGAGAGGTATTAAAACTTTTATTTCTCAGATTCTATACATTTTATTCAAGGAAATCCAGGTATAGGCATTATGTCGAACAAATTCCTATTTTATAAGGATCAATTTATTTTTTAAAAAATTATACTAATTCCTGACTAACAGTTTTAACAGTAACTATTCAACTATTAGAGAATAAAGTTGAGTTTCATTTGATTGTATTCGAGCTATAGCCTTCCTCTTTTTTCTCTCAATAGTATTTTAGTTTTCTAAATGCATATAAAGATAGCTTTTAACATTCATTTTATAAGATTTTGAGTTCCAATTTTTTTTGTCCCCCCATCCCTTATACCCCTCTTCTCTATGACAACAAGCAATTTGATATAGGTTATACATGTACAATCATTTTAGATATTTTTCCACATTAGTCATGCTGTGAAATAAAAATCAAAACAAAAGGGAAAAAACCATAAGAAAGAAAAAGCAAACAAACAAAAAGATGGAAAATATTATGCTTCAATCCACATTCAGTCCCCATAGTTGTCTCTTAGGATGCAGATTACATTTTCCATTTCAGGTCTTTTGGATCACTGTATTGCTAAGAAGAATTAAGCTATCATATTTGATCATAAGACAATCTTGGTATTATTGTGTATAATGTTCTGGTTCTGCTTACTTAATTCAGCATTAGTTCATATAAGTCTTTTCAGGCTTTTCTGAAAACAACTTTCTCATCATTTTTTATAGCATAATAATATTCTATTACATTCAAATACCATAACATATACCCAAACCCCAAATTATGGGCATCTGCTCAATTTTCAGTTCCTTGCCATCATAAAAAGAGCTTATAGACTTTCTCTTAAAGGGAAATGACAGAGGGGAAAAATGAATATAATAGTAGGCACTCTGTAATGTTAAAAAAGACTATCTGATCTATTGCTGGGATAATGTAAAGGTAATTCCTGATTAATTTATAAGTTTGAGTAATGGAGCTTTAAAGTCTCTTCCTATTGTGCCAGAGTTTCCCTAAATTGTCCTGCCTCAGTTCCTTGGATTGTTCTACCTCAATCCCCCGATTGCGAATCCCCGACCCTTCCTGACCATTAGGACTGATATAATTAGGGCTGTGGCTGGGGACTCTGACATTCCAAAAGAGTCATAAAACTCCAGTTGTCCTATCTCAGATATCTTCCTGGCCCTAGCTGGACAACTCCTTTACTCCCAGTTTATCAGAATTTATGCACCCTCCACCCTGTCAGAATAGAATTTGATGGTTAGTCCCTGGAAATTCCTGCTCACCAGAGTTTGGACTTCATCTCTCACCTGCCTTTGTCTACCCAATCTTGGAGCCATATATATAATTCATTGGAATCTCACATTCAGTGCTAGATTCTTTGAGACAAAAGTCTGATTCAGCCCTGGAACCAAATGAATTCTTTGGTCCCAGAAAATCTCTCCCTCTCAGAAATCCAAATAAAATATTAAAAACTTTCTAATCTCTATCTTGCCTCAGTTTCTCTGGCATTATATTCCAACTCTAAGATACTAGAATTAAGTGATGATGAAGCTTAAGACAGACCGGGTTCCTCCATTTTCCATGAATATTATATGATGCTTTGGATTTATATGACTTGCTTTATGTTCTTCCTTCTGCTTAACCAGTCTTTCCTGTTTCCCTCTACCTTCTCTACTACTATCCATTCTTCTAAGAGCAATACAAGTTCTACTTTTTACTCAAAACCTTTTCTGACATCTCAGGCTTCACTGATCACTTCTCTGAATGATTCATTTATAATCTGTAAAGTCACAAATTGACCATAGGTCATCCTCTAATATTTCATTACTACAATGGGTTTGTCTCATTAATGTGTGTATTCCTTCAAGCAATGCTACACAACCTAACTGTGTTGATCTATGCTGTGCATCAAGTAATTTTATTATTTCTTTATAATCAGAGTAAGTTATAAAGACTTTCTATTAAAATATGAAAATATTATGCTATTCACTCATGGAAAGAATATGAACACTGGATATTATGGATGAAATTATGGATCTTTTAAATACAAATACAAAAAGAAAGATAGATAGATGGATCTGCTGATTTCTTATTTCAGACATATTTCTAGTACACTTCCAAAATAACACTATATGAATTTCATCCAAGTGCTTGGAATTTGAAAATGAGCTCACCCCAGGAGAATGAGATAGGGATTGCTACAGGAAACTCTCAGGTGAGGAAATACATTCTATCAATGAAGGTCAGCTCTTTCTCTGCTATTTATATTCTTAGAACATGCTAGACAACAACAAAGTTAATTGGCTTGTGCAGAATCCTACTCTCAGAAGTAAGACTTGAATTCAGGGCTCAACAAGGTCATTTCCTTGTCTATTACACAATACTACCAGGAAAATGAGACAATAATCTAAGCCTTGTCTCTCTCTGCTGCACAAACAGAAAGTGCTCTTCAAGATTCAATTTCTAAGTTATCTCCAGGAGACTTGTCTTCTTAAAACATTTCTTTAACCCCCCCCAAAACAAACAAACAAACAAAAACACCTCAGTTGTATTCATCTGGACAATCTCCCTCAGGGATCAAGAGTAGTAAATTAAAACATTTAATTGAAATGCATGAGATAACTGATAGAGAGGGGAAAGAGCTAAAATACCAGATTTAAATTGTTACTCCTACTTACAAAGCCAATCAAAGAAGAATTTCTTCTACAGAATGTCATGTTTTGGGGGTTAACAGAGAGATATGTGAATGTGAAAAGGTTGATGGTCAAACTTCATTAATTTGGACCCAATTATTTTTGAATTTATGATTAAACTTGACAGGATTCTACTGTTTACTTGTTTTTTTTTTTGTGTGTGTGTAATAAGCTGCATTTTACTTATCACCATCTTTAAAGAAATGATTCACTAAGCAAATGAATAATTCAAAGACTCTTGGGGATAAGTGGGGGGGCATATTTTACTTTAGAGAGGTTATTTTTTAAATAGATTAGAAGTATTTATTTGATTTAACTCTTAAATTACAAAAGCATTATCTGTTCCTTAAAGAAGGTTTCCTGAAACTCTCTTGAGGACAGTTGGATGGTGGCTTGTTAGAGATTGTGGATATTTTTTAAAATATTACTATAGAGAGGTTTCTTCTATTTCTTTTTCTTGACTTCTCTTTCTAGGTCACCTCCTTTTGCTGTTACTTTCTCTTCCCTCTGGACATTTTCTCCTTTGGTAACCATGCTCTTATGACTTCAATTATCATTTCTGTTCCTTTGAATGATTCCAGCATAGGTATATTTAGGATCTATTACTCCAATGACATATTTGAAACTATCTGTTGAACATATCTCTACCGGGATTATTTTTAAAAAATCATATTGTACATATTCAAAATGGAGTTACTATCTTTCCCTCTAAAGTTTTCTACTATCTAGATAGGTAGGTGGTGAGAGGGATAGAGCACCAGCCCAGATTCAAGCTAAGAAGACCTATGTAACCCTGGTCATATTACTTAACTTCTATCTGCCTCAGTTTCTTTAACTGTAAAGTAGAAATAATGATAGTATCTACTTTCAAAGTTGTTGTTAGTACTGAAGAAGATAATATTTATAAAGTGCTAAGGATAATACCTAGAAAATAGAAGTTTGATAAATGGTTGTTTTCTTCCTTCTTTCCTTTTTTTTATTCCTTCCTTCCTTCCTTAGCTGTAAAATGAGAATAATAATAGTACCTACCTCCCAAGAGAGTTGTACAGATTGAGATAATATTTGTAAATCACTTTATAAATATAAAAGCTAGCTATCATTATATTACCTTCCCTATCTATATTGATGCCTATGCCCCATAATCTTAAATGTTCATGTCTTGTCAATTCTACCTCTGAAATAAGGCTCCCATTAAAAATAGCCAAAATAATGGTAGAAAACACATGCATATCATTTAACCCTCACAAGAATCCTCTGAAGTAGGTATCACCTATAGTTTTACATGTGAGAAAACTGAGGTACTAAGAGATTAGTTGACTTCCTCTGAAGATTAAAACAGTCCAATGTACAAAAAAAGAACATTGAGGTATTACTCTGAGCCAATAGTGCTTTATTAAAGGTCCTAGGGTCCCATCTAATCAAAAACCTTGTTTTACTGAGTTTGATACCCAAATATGCAAAAGAGGCATGGTGAAATACAGAATTTCATTGGTTTATTAGACCTTGCTCTTGAGGGCCAAAAATGATATATCAGCAGGAAGAAATCACATGTTGGGTGAAATATGGGACATCTCCACAGACTAAAGAGTGATAAGATGGTCACTTGCTCATGTTGAAGAAGAGAAAGAAGTCCAGAGTATAAAAATAAGTTGGAGGATTTTCCATATAATTGAGTAACCTCTGTCACCCTGGGCTTGGTCATCATGACTGGGAAAAACATTTTGCTTTTATTTAATCTCTTCTCTTTACCATTAATCTTTCATAATAAAAGGAAAGAAAAAAGGAAGGAAGGAAGGAAGGAAGGAAGGAAGGAAGGAAGGAAGGAAGGAAGGAAGGAAGGAAGGAAGGAAAGAAGGAAGGAAGAAAGAAAAGGAGGGAGGGAGAAATAAAGAGAAAGAGAAAGAAAGACTCTGACTTCTTTTATATCTACTATTTACTGTACAATTTACTGATTCCTGATATCATCTTGACCTTTTTTCACTTGAATGCTTATTTCTTTTTCCTGGAAATATTTTCTCCAGCATCTCTATTTTATGAAATCCCTCGATTCCTTTAAAATGTACTGTTTCTTCCTCTTTGAAGATTTTATTACTCTTCTGACACTGTAAGTGCTTGCATATCTCATAACACACTTCCATTTTACCTGTTCACTTATCTCATCATCATCCATGTTTTGTCTTATCTATTCTATTCAACTGCAAGTTTTTTGAACTAGAAAATTATTTTCATTTATGTAGTCTCAGTACCAAGACAATGTATTTTTATACAAATACATATTTGGTTATTTCACTGTTATTTATTTGACCAGGCATGTCCTACCAGAAATCTGATTCATCTTTTGACCATTCATGCAAGCGCGCACACACACACACACACACACACACACACACATCCACCCTATCCTAATGCTCGCCTATTTCTTTTTATGGGCTCCATCATCCTCCCAGTAACTTAGATTCATAGTCTCAGAGTCATTCTCAATTTTTTATTCCCTTCCATTCCCACCTTGTTATTCTACCAATTTTCAAATTTTGTCTATTTTAGCCTACAATACTTCTTTTACTTGTCCTGTTTTATCTACTTTTGTAGAACCTACACTAGGAGTCACTTTAATGATCTTTTGAATAAAAAACAGATATTGAAAGGAAATAAGGAAATTAGAAGCATTTAATTTGGAGAAGAGAAAACTTTTTGAACTAAATATTTTATTTAGAATTTCTACTATTTCTATTTACCTAGATGCTTCACATCCTCATCACATCTCACCTATACTATCGTATAATAGTATTCCTGGTTCCAAACTTTATCCCTTTCTAATCCATCATCTATACAGCTTCTAAAATCATTGTTTAAAGGCACAGGTCTAATTAGGTCACAAGTTCCTACCCTCTTACCTCACTCTACTCTCACATGTATACCTTTAGCTCGAAAGTTTCCATTATTTCTAGAGTAAAATGATAATTCTTAATTCTGATATTTAAAGCCCTGAAACATCTTTTTATATCCTACCTTCTCAGTCCCCCCCCTCCAAAAAAAAAAAATTTCTCCATCTTATGTACTTTACTTTTCAATTATACTGGTCTACTAGCCCGTACCCTAAGTCATATTCTATCCTGTAGCTTTCTGCATTTATGCAAGCCTACCCACATGCCTAAAACATATTTCCTCAGTCAGTTCCAAAGCATTCTTTTCTTCAGTGCTTATCTCACATTTGATCTCTTCTGTGAAATTTTCTGTGAAGTTTCTGTATTGCTAGTGTCCTCTCCTACTTCAAATTGCTTTGTGTTCTATATCAATACATAAGCTTTATGACCATTGTAAAATACCAGTTTCTGTAGGGCAGAGCTATTTTTATTTTTGTATTATCAGTACCTAGGACAGGGTCTTACTTTATACATTATAGGCACCTAAGATTTTATTGAATTTAATTAAAATATTCCACTATTCATGCTTTCTACAACCCACATCAGACTTCCCTCTGGCTAACTCACATTAATAAAGACAAATATAATTCTCTTTATCAAGCATAATGACTAATTAATCTAATCTGTTAGTCATAGAGAGGAGAAATAGTGATAATGTATTGAGCATTTACTATGTACAGTACTATGTACTATGTACTATATCAACACTAATTATAGAAGGATGTATCACATATCCCTAGAACCTGTTTGAGAAAACTGGGCACATAAGTAAAAAGATAATGCTGGAAGGCACCATATAAGTGTCAAATGGTTGATTCAGACAGAAAGTGCTGCAAGGATTAAGAGGAGATCAAAAATAGTTTAGGCATAATGAAATCATCACAGAGGAAGTGAAACTAGCTGAAACAAAAAGGGTCTTTAGGCCTCATAGGAAGAAAGGGAGAACTCATTTCAATTAGGATGAATAATGTAGAAAAAAGTCTGTCTTTTGGCTTTAAAAATCCTTTTAATTTAATATCTCCTCACTATAAATGTCCCCATATTCAAATTTAATTGATTTTACTTTGCTAACAGCTAAGGCATGGGACATTGGAAACAAATATGCAGTTATGTACAGCTGTAATTCCTGTCTCAGACTTATGTACTAATCTAACTGGTCAATGGCTTACCCACTCACCTGTATGTCATAATTTGCATTTTTATTCATTTAGTTTCTTTTGTTTTTGTTTTTGTTTATATCTCAGGATGAATATTCTCTTTTGAATTATCATGAATTTGATAGGATAGATTTTATAATTTTGTCAAACTTGATGATATCAGGAAAATATCATAACTATAATCAACAGGAGCATATAGAATACCTCTGTAGGGAATGTTTAATTAATCAGGAAACATTTATTTAAGACCTACTATAAGACAGGCATTATGCTAGATACTTAGAATACAAAGAGAAGCAGTTATTACTTTCAATGAGCTTATATTCAACAGGAATACACAATATGTGCATATGTAAGTATAAATTCAGTATAAACAAAATACAAGAGACTTTTTGGCAAAGTGGGGAGTAATACACTAGAATCTGGGGGTTAATAAGAAAGTGATCCTTGAGCTACATTTTGAAGGAAATAAAGGATTACAAGTACATTCCAGACATGGGGCCAAGCTATCACAGGGATGGGATGTGGAGATACATTGGCTGGAAGGTACAACTTCTAAGACAATGGCAAATTCCTTTATTGAGTGTTGATTTGTTTTATGCTTCTTAGTGTCAATAATCAGAGGGTTACTGAATAGGATTATCTCTGGTAAGGATTAATTAGAATAAAGTATAATAATATCTATTGAACAAGCATGCTTTTGGTGTGTTGGGTTTTTTGTTTTTTTGTTTTGTTTTGTTTTGTTTTGTTTGATTGTGGGGCAATTGGGGTTAAGTGACTTACTCAGGATCATACAGCTAGTAGGTATTAGGTGTCTGAGGCCAGATTTGGACTCAGGTCCTTCAGATTCCAGGACCAGTGCTCTATCCACTGTACTATGTAACTGCCCCTCTTTGCCAACTATAGAGAGTTCAACAAATATAAAATATTATGACATTCATCTACTTTATTTTGTGTTAGACTGATTCTATTGATAATCTCGACAGCTACATGATAAATAGTGAGTGCCCCATTTTGGAAGGTATTTAAACAGGAAAGGGATGGCCATTTCTTTCAGATCTTGTAAGGAAAATTCTCATTAAGTACACTTAGTTTGTACTACATAATTTCAAAAATCCCTTCCAATTCTGAAGTTATAGGATTCTTTTATTACAATGGCAAGTGGAGATCAACTTTATCCTTTATCAAGCACAGAAGACTATTCATAGTAGTACCCAAAATATGTTCATGGTCTTATTATATAATAGCAAACATCAAATGTAGATATTGTCTTTCTATTAATGAAAAGTATTAAAAAAAAGTAAAAATGAAAAGTGTCAGATGATTTTTTTAAAAAATCATGCATACTATGAATGTTAATTATTTTCCCTTCCCTTCTTTTTATTTATTTATTTTGTAAAAGCCTGGTTCCCTAATGCATCTATCACCAGGATTTCCTGATAATAGCTCCAAACAGTATTCACATCTTATTACCTGAGTCCTGGATTTCCACAGTACGGGGGATTTGATTCAAACTTGCTGGCAAGAAGACAAATGACATGGCAGCAGTGGTTGAAGCCCTGAATCCTGCAAAAACCACTAGGGGAAGTGGTAGAAAAAGGATGAGGGTAAAAAAGAGAGATTAACTGACTTACCCTGAGAAGCCCATGGAAACCGAGGTATATGAGCAACAGGCTTTCCCTTTGGGCCTGACCTGGCCATATTGTGAGCTCTGAGCTGCCTATGATCGGGAAGAGATTGTTTTGGCTGTAACAGAGGATGCACAGGTGGCCTAGGCAGCTGCACATTATTTAGTGTTTGCTAGTTCCATAAAAGCTCCAGGAATTTTATTTTTATAGTCTCCACAGTGGGAAGGAGAAATAGGAAGCACTGGAGGCCTGGCTGATGTTATTTCTCCCTTGGATTCACATTTTTCTTTCATGCTGGCACTCAGGACTAGTAATAGGCAGTTAAGAAGTTTTTTCCTGTTTGCTGGAAAGTTTCCCAGCAACACATGAGCCATGCAGGGAAGCATGCTTTTTACACTTATTACTGATCTTTCTGAGCTTTCTGAATCAGGACTACCCAGGGAGACTACGACCAACTTGCCTTTGTTATTTTATCTTCTCCTTCTACCCACATATAGAATCAAGTCCATCTTTCTTATTCTCTCTGTGATTTCAAGCATAAGAGAATAGGCTTCCATAAAACAGAACAAATTAAATATGTGTTTTCCTGATTTCTCAGGAAAAATCCAATGGAATTTAATGTCCACATCACCTTCAAGTTCCTTTTCTAAATCCCATTCATGATGATAAGCATCACTGGTTGTTATAGATTAGAAATGTAAAAAAAAAAAAAAAAAAAAAAAAATTAAAAACCTGAATTTTTTGTTGTTGTTTTATTTTGTTTGTTTTTTGTTTGGTTGTTCTGGAAGGTACATCTCACAATCTTAAGAATTTTATGAATGGGAGAAATGCAAATAAACAAGCTGGGTATACTTTACCAAAGTCCTTGGTTCTACCCCTGAATCATTAGAGATTCAGGGCAAATTTTATGCATCTGTAGTAATATTTGATGTTAGTTGACATTCGTGATTAAAACCTATAGACAATATGAGACTTCAGAATGTGATTCATAAAATCATATAATCTCACAGTTGAAAGAGACTTAGGTGTTCATCTCATCCTATCTCCCACTTGAGAAGTGAATCATCCCAACAATCTCGCTTATAGGAGATCTTGCATTCTCTTCTTGATTACCTTCAATAATAGAGAATTCATTATTTCATATAGATTCAGTTTCATGTTTTTTGCCTGATCCTTCATTTCCAATTGTAGAAGATAAAAACAGGATGTTGAATTAATTTGTAATCAGCAGAATTTTGGTCAAGCTAAAGGAAAAATATTCTGCTTGTAAAGATTGAGTATTTGGTATATAGGAAGATCATGGATTTTCTGAGGCATCCAACAATGTCCCCTCTCACACACCTGGTGCCCTAGTTTTAAAAAAGACCAAAGATCCCCCTCCCCAAACAAAACATTGTATTGTTCTATGGCAAGACCCTTCACCTCTACCTGCTTTAATTCACAAGTGTAAATTAAGAGTGATAATAGCACCTATCTCCAAGGATTAGCTATGAGGATAAATCAAGGTAACATTTGTAAAGTGCTGGGCAAACCTTAAAGCATTATATAAGTGATATTATTACAATAATTTTTAATCCACTAATTTAGATATCTCCAAATCTATGAAGCCTTCTCTTATTCTTCATCTGGTTTCATAGCTTTGTCTTCCTCTTATTGAAGTCCCTTTGCAGTAGAGACCTTGTTTTGCTTTTTTGCATCTTTCTACTAACACCTTTCCTTGGAAAATATTTGCTGTCATAATTGAATAAAGGTCTTATCCTACATAGCACCTCACACAGGACTATGCCTTGCCCAATAAATACCTCTGGCAAGATTTTTGAAGTTTTACTCTACTACAAGATAAAGGTGAAGAAAGATAATTCCCTGACATATTTATAACTCTTGGAGAGATGCTTTAATATATATATAGGAACAATCTTATCTAGAAATAAGAGAATCCACAGACATTCAGAATGGTTCTGGACATAAAAGTAGCTCCAAAAAAGAAACTATGAAGAACAATCTTTCTATTTAGCAGAAAAAAAAAAAACTAAGAAAAGTTTTGTTTTGTTTTGTTTTGTTTTAATCACACTGATAGATCATTTCCTCACATTAAGAAAACATGGAAGGAATGCTCTGATTGAATGGTCATGAATTGTTCCAGCATAATATTTTTCCATTTTACCATAAATTCCTGAAGAAAGGGAATGTCTTTTGCCTTTCTTTGTATCCATAACATAAAACAAAGTGCACTAATAAATTTTTATTGATTGACCGAAAAATTGCCAGGGATCTAGCAACTTAATGTTCTAGTACTGATTTGTTGTCTGGCCTGGAAGAAATGTATTACTTTCTTTGTGCTTTGGGTTCTTTGTCTCTTAAACATGATCTTTACTATAACCAATTGATTTTAAAAGATGATTTATATATATATGTGTGTGTGTATCTTAATATATACTCACACATATATACATATATAATATATATACACACACACACACATATATATATATTCACTAAAGTACTTTTGAAAAGTAAAATTCTTGTGTAAAGAGAAGGTATTATTAACTCTATGTATAAACAATTAGAAATGTGTCAGCAGCACACTATTTACAGTGACTATCAATAGATACCAGATTTGAAATGCTTATGGTAGAGTCCAAAGCTCAAAATCCTATTATTATTACTTTGAAACATCTAATTTCCCCTGTAATTAATAATAATAATTGGGTATGGTTTTATTTGAAATAGCGTTATCTCTATTCAACAAAAACATCTACTAATGAGAGACCAAAGGAAGTAGATAATTATATAGAGACTCAGTCACTCTCTCAAGAACACTAGGCACTGAGAAATTAAAAATCATCTCAAGTGAACAGTGGGCCATCAGTAGGCCTTCAAGCAAGGATACCCACCCGGATTATTTTCTAACCATATACTTTGAATGCATGATCCTTGAGGACAGCACTGTCTCATTTTTCTCTTAGTATACCCCATAATTAACACCATTTCCTTGAATATAGTAAGCACTCAATAAATATTTTTTGACTGATTTTGAATCAATGAGCATAATCTCTCAAGGCCAATTTCCTCATTTCTGGAATATGTGAATGAAATCTACCTTCCATAGTTGATGACCTTATGAGAAAAGGCATGCAAATAGATTTTTACGTATTAAAATGTTATGGGTCTGTTATTCTGATCGATACAGTCAACATCATTATATTTATGGGCACAGGACACTTAAAGAGAATTGATAGACTACTAAATAATGTGAGAATCACATAATCTAAAAGCTGAATGGAATCTCAAGGACAAAGATTAAAAATTCATTCAGCAGGTTCTGATAAAGGCCTCATTTCCAAAATATATAGAGAATTAACTCTAATTTATAAAAAATCAAGCCATTCTCCAATTGAAAAATGGTCAAAGGATATGAACAGACAATTCTCAGATGAAGAAATTGAAACTGTTTCTAGTCATATGAAAAGATGCTTCAAGTCATTATTAATCAGAGAAATGCAAATTAAGACAACTCTAAGATACCACTACACACCTGTCAGATTGGCTAAGATGACAGGAAAAAATAATGGTGATTGTTGGAGGGGATGCGGGAAAACTGGGACATTGATGCATTGTTGGTGGAGTTGTGAACAAATCCAACCATTTTGGAGAGTAGTTTGGAACTATGCTCAAAAAGTTATCAAACTGTGCATACCCTTTGATCCAGCAGTATTACTACTGGGCTTATATCCCAAAGAGATTATAAAGAAGGGAAAGGGAGGTATATGTGCACGAATGTTTGTGGCAGCCCTCTTTGTAGTGGCTAGAAACTGGAAACTGAATGGATGCCCATCAATTGGAGAATGGCTGAATAAATTGTGGTATATGAATATTATGGAATATTATTGTTCTGTAAGAAGTGACCAACAGGATGATTTCAGAAAGGCCTGGAGAGACTTACACGAACTGATGCTGAGTGAAATGAGCAGGACCAGGAGATCATTATATACTTCAACAACAATACTATATGATGACCAGTTCTGATGGACCTGGCCATCCTCAGCAAGGAGATCAACCAAATCATTTCCAATGGAGCAGTAATGAACTGAACCAGCTACGCCCAGAGAAAGAACTCTGGGTGATGACTAAAAACCATTACATTGAACTCCCAATCCCTATATTTATGCCCACCTGCATTTTTGATTTCCTTCACAAGCTAATTGTACAATATTTCAGAGTCTGATTCCTTTAGTACAGCAAAATAACAGTTTGGTCATGTACACTTATTGTGTATCTAATTTATATTTTAATATATTTAACATCTACTGGTCATCCTGCTATATGGGGGAGGGGGTGTGGGGTAAGAGGTGAAAAATTGGAACAAGAGGTTTGGCAACTGTTAATGCTGTAAAGTTACCCATGCATATAACCTGTAAATAAAAGGCTATTAAATTAAAAAAATAAATAAATAAATAAAAAAATAAATAAAAAAAATTCATTCAGCAACACCCTCAAGTGGTTATCCTGGTTATGCCTGCGGATCTCCCATGTTGGGGAACATATGTAAACCCATTCTTCTTTTGTATTGTTCTTACAGGTAGTCAGTGAGAGTTTTGCCCCATTGGCCAAAATTCAGCATCACAGCCAGTTCTATTTTTTTGGCTTATAAATACAGAGATTACTTCTAGAAGAATGCAGAAGATAGATCTTCTGGGAGAAAAGACAGAATTTAAAATGAAAAAATAAAATTAAATGTAGCATAGATACAGAGGCAGCAATAAGTATAATGTGTACAAAGGACAACAAAGAAACATGATTGTCCTTCACTTAATATTTTCTACCTATGTGGCTCTAGGCAAATCACTTGCCTGGTTGCCTCAAAAGAAAAAAGGTTGTCCTTAAGACTTAATCTGATAAAACTAGGAAATTAGTTTCAAAGATTCAAAATGTCACAAAGCTAATTTGTCACACCACACTGCTAAATTAAATAATCAAAGGAGAGAGAAAGGAAAAGAATAAACTATTATTAAGCACCTACTATTTGACTGACAGTATGTTAAGCACTTTACAAATATTAAGTCATTTAATACTTGACCAATTCTTTGAATTAGATGCTACGATTATTCTTATTTTATAGTAAGAGGAAATTAAGGAAGATATTGATTTAGGGACTTGTCTATGTTGACTCACCAAGGAAATATATGAAGCTAGATTTAATATGAAATCTTTCTTACTCATGGCTCAATATTCTATCCATTTTATACCATCAGTTATTCCACTGAAAATGTATATTTTTAAAGATTTTTAAGATATACTTAATGATACTCTTTCTGTTTCTATTTGTCATTCCTCTGTTTTTCTCACTAGAGGAAATCACTCAACATAATCTCAGAGAATTTGCTGGGGATATTGAGAAGAGATGTCTCAAAAACAAGATGTTTTTCTCATCAAGCACTTAGCACAGAACCTGGTATGTAATAGGAATTTAATAAATGTTCATTGACTGACTAATGCCTAGGTCTTGCTTTCTTCAAGACTGACACTCTAGCCACTATGCATACCATCTGGAAATGAGCAACATACATCTTAATAATACAATGATGGATGTTTAGAACTAGAAGAGACCTAAATTGTGATCTTAAAATTGAGGGAAATAATATCTAAGGAGGTTAAGTAGTTGACCCAAATTGCCTCAAAGGTAATAGCAGATTTATAGTACAGATTACATATCCCAAAAATCTCTACCTCTTGGCAGATGCTACTTCTAATTATGAATACTCACTTTTCTATGTAGGCAGAACATTGGAATACAAATATTTCTTGACTTTTTAAAGGCAATGGTTTATTCTGTAATAGCCTAACTTTTCTTAGTTGTCTTTTGGCTGCCTCGATGTTAATTGATACCTCCACAAAAGGGTAAATGGAGGAGTCAAAGCATAGTAATGGAGGATTGAAGAGAAGAAGAGAAGGTGTTATAGACGAATATATAAATGTTCTGTGGGGAAAGAGGCTCTAAATATTGGCTAAAAGGAAGGCTTTGTCTTGCCTGTGACTTTTAGTTATGCATATCATCTTCTGGCCCTAGGATTATGTATGATTAAATTTTATTAGTTAATGTATTTTTTATAGTTAGAAGTAAACAATTGGAGTTTTATTAATAGAAGTAGATTTGTTCTTTCCTTCTACACGATAATAGTACATATTTTTGTCTCTAGCTATCTATCATAAAGAATAGACATGTAAAATAAATAAATAAGTAGTTAGGAGATTACTATGGAATATACCCTATTGAGAGTTAGCTTCAGAAGTGATTTCTATTAATAAAATTGTTATTTCTATCTAGAACATATCTTTTATAATGGAGTGGCAGAAATATCCTTGACCATTATTTTTGATGATCAAGTTAGGCCAGTGAGCATCTCTTAATTGTGTTTTACTCCCCTTCCCCTAAAATGGAAGAAACCTTATTGCCCTTTCAGTAATCCAATTGATTAAAATAGAAACATGAAACATAGATTAACTAAAAACTAATCTTTTAAATTGAACCCCTAAAAAATGTACTAATGCATTGAGATGAAAAACACTGCGCTTGTTCAGTGTCAACATTGACCTTGAAAAATGAATTTACTCATATGTTTTATATAATATCATTGAGATATATTGGAAAGATGATGTTTCAAGAAAGAAACTCAATCATTAATTCTATTATATATACACGTGTATGTTTACATATATGCATATGTGTACATGTATGTATATGTGTGCTTATATATCTATGGAAATACATATAAATATAAATATTAGTGTGTATATGTATATGTATGTAAGTTCACTTACTCTTTCCTTTAGAAAGTATAGTAAAGCCTCTCAATATCATATGATACAAAAAGGGGCTAATCCATGTCCCTCAAAAAAGTTGTTTTTTTTTTTTTTTAATTCAAGATAGCTTTATATTTTTATTAAGAATCAGTTTGGTTTTTTTTTTTTTATGAACATACTTTGCCTACATTGCAAATTCTGTCTTGCCAGGATTCAAGGGAACTTAACTTTCAACTTCTCTTCTGCCCCTAATAGAAAATCTGTTCAATGACTACAATTATGGCGTTATTCAATAAATTTTGGGAAATGACCTCTATTTATAGTACTAGCCTGCAATTTGGATTTAAGTTACATATTATGGATATTAAATATTTCAGTTTAATTTTGTAAATAGTAGCAATGTTGCCTCCTGAATTTGTCTGTCCTTAAGGTCAAGATAACTTAAAATCAAATCTTATCACCAATGGAAGTTAATTATGTGACCATGAACAAGTCAAAATATTTCAAGGTCCCCAAACAGCATTTTAAGACTATAAATTACAAACAAATTTCTAATTTGTGATTGTGGGAAAAGTCTCCATACTAGGGATTCACTATAAAAACCGAAGTACAGAGAACAAAGGATTGAATGTTTAATAGTGATAATGATAATGTCTTGAATGTCTATAGTATCTTACAATATATAAATTATTTCTACATTTCAAGTATTCATTTAGTTGTCATAATAGTCATTACAAAAACATATAAAATCTCATTATTATATATAAAGAACTTGGATAATAATTCAATTGACTTGAGATTACACAGCTAGAAACTAGATCCAGTCTTCTGGCTCTTAGGCTAATGCATATGAATTATGTTGGGAGAGAAAAATAAGAGCAAAGGGGAAAAACCATGGACAATATTAAAAAACACAAAACAGAAAAAAGAAATTAACATAGCATGTATTGATTTGTAATCAGTCTCCTTAGTTCTTTTTCTGGATGCAGATGGCATTTTCTGTCCAAAGTCTATTGAGATTGTTTTGAATCACTGAACTACTGAGAACCAAGTCTTTCATAGTTGATCATCGCACAGTCTTGATGTTATTGTGTACAATTATTCTTGGTTCTGCTTGTTTCATTAATCATTAATTTGTGTAAATCTTTCCAGATCTTTCTAAAATCAGCTTGTTCATCATTTCTTATAGAACAATAATATTCTATTACCTTCATGTACCACAGCTTGATCAGCCATTTCCCAATTGAAGGGCATCTACTCATTTTCCAATTCTTTGGTACTACAGAAAGAACTACTACAAAAATTTTTGCTTATGTGAGTCCTTTTTCTTCCTTTATAATGTCCTTGGGATACAGGCCTAGTAGTGGCACTGCTGGATCAAAGGGTATGCACAGCTTTACAGCCCTTTGGGAACAGTACCAAATTACTGTCCAGAATGGTTATATCATTTCACAACTCCACCAACAATGCATCAGTGTCCGAGTTTTCCCACACGTCTTCTAACATTTATCATTATCTTTTTATGTCATCTTAGCCTATCTGAGAGGTGTAAGATGATACTTCAGAGTTGTTTTAATTTGCCTTTCTCTGATCAATAGTGATTTAGAACATTTTTATATGACTATAGATGCCTTTAATTTAATCATCTGAAAATTGTTCATATCCTTTGACCATTTATCAATTAGGGAGACTTATTGAATATTAGAATGGAATACCAAGGGAATTGATAGAACTTCCTTTGAGGATTACCAAAAAACAAACAAACACTCTCCTGAGCCAAAAAAACAACAACAACAAAACAAAAAACCCAGGGTGCTTACATGTCCAAATATATCAATGTAAACCTCTAACTAAATGTGACAGCATAAACTAGATAACTTCTTTAATCTGGGAATCATAGTCATGTAAAAGATAGGTTATCTTCAATTATTTCAATACTCTCAGAGAAAATAGCTTTCCTTGATTGGATGCTTGTTTTCTTCTAGAACCCTTTTAAATTTCATTGCATATTTGATGTCAGTAGGATATCAAGTGAAGACTGTGCAATAAATTAATTCTTAATGTATTTATTTCATAGTTATCTATTTAGGGATGATGATACATTAGGGAAGTAATGAAAACCAAAGCAGAGTATAGAGAGAGAAGAGAAACAGATCATAGACTGAGGGCACTTATTCATAGGAGCCTTGAAACAGATATGATTAGCAGAAGAATTGAAATGAAGAGGTCAGTTAGCTTCGAATACCTGAAGAGAATAGCAAGGTGCAAAACACAAGAAGAAAGTTTATACAGAAGGAGGGTTAGTCAAATATAGCACATATTGCAGAAATGTCAAGGATGATGAGAGGAAATGCCATGGGAGAGGTTTGAAAAATGTAGAGAAGAGCTTCAGTGAAGTCATGGATTTCAAGGGCAGATGGCAAAAGTGAATATATGATAAAAAACGGAAAGTAATGAGTATAGACCCTTTCTAAGTGTTTGAATGTTGAAACTTTTCTATTTGTTTATATAATATATTCATTTTTTAGACTGTGAGACCTTAGAAATCTTTACACTATCTATGCAAAAATGAATCCATTGTGTAAACTCTTCACGTTTCAGTATCTTCATCTTCAAAATTAATAGAATACAACCTTTAGTATCTTCTTGTCAAGGTTATTGTGATTATTGAAGGAGGCAACATATATAAAACATTTTAGACCTTAAATTCATAATATATGATTTAGTTTTAAATGAGAAACAGCTATGGCTAACACTAGAATACTAACCACTGAGTTAAAACTAGGATTCAAGTTTCACTTCTATTATCATTGTAGGCAAGCAATAACTCCTACAAGCATAAAAAGTTCTCATCTTCATTGCTAGAGGGCATTTCTTCATCAGAAGTTTCCAATAACAACAACAACAACAAAAATCATAGATGTCCTCCCATCTCAAGCCTTATTCTTGTCTCCCACCCTCATTCCCTCCTCCTCCCACAAGAATCATTCACTTAGACTTAAAAGGAGCCTTGCAGGAAATTCAGTCCAACTCTATCTCTACAAAATAGAGACTACAAAATAGTCTCTACAAAAAAGTAGAGAATTTGAGGAGTTAAGTGTTTGGTCCAAATTCAGATAGGTCATAAATACAACCAGGATTTGACTCAAATTTCTGTGACTCCAAATTTAGCACTCTTTCTATTATACCATGGTGTTTTCTCCTACTGGTTTGCACAGTGTAGATACTTAAAAATGACTATTGAAGTTATAAAGGCAATGTTTCTTCAAAATGACAATTATCATCAGCTTCCCCTCTCCTTTTTACCCCTCCCCCCACAAAATCTTGCATTTTCATCTGAAATTATGGAGCATAGGATTATATTCTTTAACTGCTGTGTAAGAGTACCAAACTAATAAGATTGCTTTCTTCTAGGAATGTATAGATCAAAGCTTCTTAAACTATAGGTCATAACTCCTATATGAGGTCATGTAACTAAATGTGGAGACTGAAAAATTTGGCAAATGTAAAAGTAGATTTCTGAATGCATTGATCCAAAATTTATTCAAAACCAAATGAGTACTGAATCGAGATGTTTCTGTCAGTGCTTGCCAATGTTGCTTTGCTCTACTTCACTACAGATTTGGTTCATAACATAAAACATGCAAACTTTGTACTGCAAATACACAGATGCTGCCAGAAACACCTTGTCTCAGATTCAAGGACAGGATCATGGAAAAAATTTTTGGAAAAAAGGAGTTACAAGTGGAAAAAATTTAAGAAGCCCTGGTATAGATGAGAGGATGCAAACACTTTACAAAATTAAATAAAAACAAGCCAAAAAAGAATGTAAAAATATAGTATTTTAGGAGTATGAGGCAAGTGTAATTGAGTGGAAATCAGAGAGAATAGATGTGGGAGTAACCCATCTAGAGTGACTTAGAGGAATCCATCAGTCCTTCTCTGATTACTCCTGGAAGATTTTATGGGAGATGAAATTTCAGAAGTTGCCTGTAAAGTTATAGGAAAAAATAATTTCAAACTAAAGATGGTTAATAGCGTAGTGATAGAGAGATGAGAAGTATGTGTGTGCAAGTGTGTGTGGTGGGGAAGGGGAACAGAATTAAGACTTGTCTACAAAAGAATAATGAAATGATGTGTCTGAGAAAAGTCTGAGGGGGCCAGTGGGAAATAGCCATTAAGTGAGGTAGTCTGAAGCAATTTAATAAGTACATAGTCCCTGTTAAATTTTGTTTAATAATGCTATAATTCATTCTTTCATCATAACAAAAATTGTAAAATTAAATTCCTACTGCCTTTAGAGAACAATCATAGGCATTGGGGAAGTTTGATAAAATAGAAATCTTGGCCTCATAGAGCTTATAGTCCTTATGCTTAAATAGATTTTTTTTTTGTTCATTTGTGACTCTTTGTGACTCAATCTGGAGTTTTGTTGGCAGAGATACTAAAGAGTTCACCGTTTCCTTTCTCTAGCTTGCTTTACAAATGAGGAAACTGAGGCAAAGTGGAGTAAGTGATTTTCCCAGAGTTAATAACTAATAAATATTTGAGAGATTTGAATTCAGGAAGATGAGTCTTAATGACTTCAAGCCCAGTACTCTATCCACTGTGCCACCTAGCAGCCCATAAAACAGAGATACCTAGGTGGGATTTCCTTGCAAATTCTATAGAATGAAAACCCCTTCTGGTATAATTCGTGTCTTTATCCTTAACTTGTGAAGGGCAAGTTAGAGAACAAAGTTCTCATTTTTATTTTATTTGTTATTTTAAAGCAAATAAAAAAAGAAATAATCTCTTTCATTTAATTGTCAAAAGGAAACAAATGCTAAAGATAGAGAAGCTAACATCCCACCGATGCTAATGGAAGAAGTTTACATTAATTTTAAGTAGGAAAAAAAAATTATACTAGACCACCAATTTGAGAAAGAACCTAGGGGATAGATCCTCAGTGATGAAAGTATGCTCAAAGTCAAGTAAAACTCCCAAACTGAAGATTCTTGGAATTGGATTTGGCAGGCATAAAATCAGTTGAGATAAACAGTTTTGATGGCAGTACTAAAAGTGGGAACTCTTAATTACAGAGTGATTGGATGAATAGTGAACTTTCAATTGTTTATTTGCTTGGGCCAAACCAATGTTTTACTGATGAGTAAATGAGTAGGAGGCAGTGAATTGTAACTCTGTGCTATGATTCACTTTTACTTGGTGACAACTTGGAGAAACAGGCAAAATGTGTTTTGGTAGTACAAGTATAATACACTTAGCTTTTAATCCAGGCTTAAAATAAAATCCTTTAAAAAGAAATAAAGTCCTACTGGTATTTTATGGAGCAGTATGACAGTGGAAAGAGTAAAATGATTGGAGTTAGAGGAATTATTGCACTAATTAGCTGTATGATAACAACAACAGTAATAACACAAGTATTTATAAAGCATTTTAAAGTTTGCAAAGCACTTAACATATGTTATCTCATTTTATTCTCACAGTAACACTTTGAAGCAATCACTATTTTCCCTATTTCACTAATAAGAAAATTTAAAGTGAGAGAATCTAAGTGTCTTGTCTAAAGAAACACAACTAGTATATGAATGAGGCAGTATTAGAATTCAGGACTTGCTTACATCAAGTCCAATCTTATATCCATAGTGATATCTAGCTCTATTAATCTTAGGAAATATGGAAATGTAGATTGTCGCACAAGGGAAATATAAAATAAGTCTGTGAAGATAAACTGAATCTATATTTGAAAGACTTGAAAATTGTATTTTATTTTAAAGCAATGGGGAGCCAATAAAGCTTCTTAAGCAGATGAGTAGCAAGGTCAGATTTTGCTTTATGACTTTCAACAAGTCTTTCTAAAGTATGGATTAGAGAGCAATGAGGATGTAGGCAGGAAGATCAATTAGAATTCATTTTCATAAATTGTCTTTTTTTTTTCTTGTCCAGACCCAGTTAAAACATCATTTGCTAGTAGCCAATCTTCTGTCAAAATACTTCCACAAACTTAGGATGATCCTAAGTCAACAGTTACAAGCCGTTCCTGGATCTTTATTCAAAACCTTTCCAAGTGTTATAGCATTCCAGAACTGTCATTATGATGGCATAACCTTTGAAAATCCAGTCACCTCCATGTACAGCCAAATAGAGATTGGAGATACACATACACACACACACACATACACACACACACACACACACACACACACATAAGTAAAATAAAAGTTATTCATCAACAAGAAATCTATATACATAGATAGCTGTAAGATTTGCATCTTTGCTCAAGCATTCTAGTCAAATGAACGAGGCTTACTAGAATGTCTCCATGTCATGTCCTTCTGTTGGATAATGGAAAAAGTCCTGCCTGATCTTGGAATAGGCCAGTCTTGTTCTGAACAATTTATGTCACTTGCTGCCTAAGTAATCTTTGACAATTTATTTTACTTCTCCTTTCCTTTCACTGTCTTCTTAACTCTCTGTATTCTGTTTTTGGATCTCATAATTCAACTAAAACTGCAGAATGACCCAAATCACTTATTTGCCCAAATTAGTATTTGTTTCTTTTTTTTTTAATCCATATTCTTCCTGACTATTCTGCAGCTGTTGTTGCTGTCAGTCATCTTTTCTTTCACACTTTTTCTTTTTAAATCTAGGTGCCTGTGACACTGCTCTGTTCTCATTCTCCTCCTGATTATATGACTGCTCCTTCACAGTCTCCTTTGCTAGATCATGATCCAGATCATTACTGCTTATGATGCTTCTCTCTACTCCTTACAGGATTTGTCTCTTCACTTCTATATATGTACTATTTTGCTTAGCAATCGCAGCTTCTGTGGGTTTAATTATTACCTCTATGCTACTGAGTCTTAAATCTACATATCTGATACTAATTTCTCTCTTGCCTTCTTGACCCTTATTTCAAATTACTCCATGTTTTAAAGATATCTTGAACACAACATGTCCAAAACTGAACTCATTAGCTTTCCTTGTAAGTCTCTTCCTAATTTCTCTATTATTGTTGATGGCATCAGCATTTTTTCAGGCTTCTAGGCTCAAAATCTAGGCGCAATACTGATCTCCTCACTCTCTGTCACTCTTCAACAACTAAGTGTTTTCAACTCCTCTAGATGTTATCTTCATAAACATAATTAACTTCATCTCCTTTTCTCCTCTAATATTCTCACCATCCTGTTGCAGACCCCTTATCACGTCACACCTGGACAACTATAATAATCTACTACTTGGTCTTCCTGTCTCAGATTTCTTTCTTGCCTTCCTTCCTTCCTTCCTTCCTTCCTTCCTTCCTTTCTTTTTTTTTTTCTTCTCTATCCTTTATCATGAGAAGGTAAACATATTCCAAGTAATGATATTCATTAAGTATTATCTATATGGAAGCAGATATAACATATTGTAGTGGAATGTACAGAGAGGTGATTCAGTAGCTAGAGTGCTGTGCCAGAAAGGCTTGAATTAAAAATTTACCTTAGACTTATCAACTGTATGACCCTGGGCAAGTATTTTTCCCTCTTTCTGCCTCAGTTTCTTTACCTATAAGAAGGGATAATAATTGTACCTGCCACCCTGGGTTTTTGTGAGGATTAAATGAGATATTTACAAAGCACTTAACAAAATGCTTGTCCAATAGTAATATATAAATATTAACATTATCATCAGTATTTCCTGATTCTTCCTTATTTTCCCCTCAGACCCATGATCTCATAATGAAGAAAGCTCTATTTTTTGTTTGATGGTTTCTTCTTTTTCTTGTTTCTTTTACATAGCTCCATCATAATCACATACCACAATTTATTTAGCTATTCCCCAATTGAGGAGCATCCCCTTAATTTCCAATTATTTTTTACCCTAAGAATACAGTTGCTACAAATATTTTTGTACATACAAGTCCTTTTTCTTTTCTTTTTTTAAATCTCTTTTAGGATTCATGCTTAGTAGCAGCATTCTTAAGTCAAATGATATGCATGAATTCATAGCCCTTTAGACATAGATCATATCTTTTGATCAGATATCTATATCAGTGCATGGCTCTTGTTTTTGATAATTTTGACTCAGTTCCCTCTGTGTTTGAGAAATAAGGTCTTACCAGAGAAACTTGCTTCAAAATTATTTTTACAATTACTATTTCTAACTGTATTCCCCCATTTATCCTATTATCTTCTTTTATCCTGTCTGTATTTTGTTACTGACCACTCCTTCCCCAAATATGCCCTCTCTTTTATTATCTTCCTCCATTACCCTCCTACTTTCCAGCAAGGTAAGATAGAATTCTGTACACATATTAAGTGTGTATGTTATTTATTCTTTGAGCCAATTCTGATCAGAATAAGTTACACTTACACCTCCTCTATTTCCCCTCTTCCGCTCCACTGTAAAAGTTTTTTCTTACATTTTCAATGGCAGATAATATACATCATTTCATTTCCCTTTTCCCCTTTTCTCTTAATATACTCCTCTCTCACACCTTAATTTCATGTTTTTAGATATTATCCCTTGATATTCAACTCACACCTGTGCCCTCTATCTATCTAGATATACTCATTCTAACTTCCATAATAGTGAAAATATTCTAACAAGTTATAAGTTTTCATGCAAGAATGTAAACAGATAAACATTAAGTCCCTTATAATATCATTTTCCTGAGCCCTCCTTACACTTTTCCTGATCCTATATTTCAAAATCAAGATCTCTATTCAGCTTTTGTCTTTTCATGATGAATGCTTAAAAATTCTTGATTTCATTGAATGGTGACCTTTCCCCTAGAAGGATTATACTCAGTTTTGCTGGGTTGGTGAGTCTCAGTTGTAATCCTAGCTCCATTGCTCACTAGAAAATCATATTTCAATTTCTCTGGTCTATTAATATAGAAGCTGGTAAATCTTGTGATATCTTGACTATGGCTCTACTATACTTGAATTGTTCCTTTCTGAATGCTTATGATTTCTCATAAAGTCAGTAACTTCCATTTGCTCAATTTTATTTTTTAAGGAATTATTTTCTTCAGTGAGCTTTTGTACCTCTTTTCCCAATTGGACAATTTTGCTTTTTAAGGCATTCTTTTCCTCATTAACTTTTTATGTTTTCTTTTGTACCACTCTCAGGTCTTTCCCTAATTTTCCTTCCATCTCTTTTACTTGATATTCAAAGTCTCATTTGAGTTCTTTGAAAGCCTGAGACAAATTCTTATATTTTTTGAAGGCTTTGGATGTAGGAGCTTTGACTTTGTTATTTTCTGAGTGTGTGTTTTTATTTTCTTTGTTATTATAGTAACTTTCTATAATCAGGAACTTTTTTTGTTGTCTGCTTATTTTCCTAGCCTATCACTTGGCTTTAATTCTTTGTTAAGGATCTATTTTCTAAGTGGAGGGTGCACTATCACAAGCTTCAGTAGTTTTGTGCAACTGTTTTCAGAGATCTTTCTAGGGGTCTGACCACAAATCCTCTTTTCTGAACTGGAACTGTTAGAAATATCTCCACCCCCTGTAGCTGTAAGATCTAGTGCAGCAGAGCCCTGCTTTGCTGGTAGTGAGGATAGGGCTGGAGCAGGGATGTGCTGGCACAGCTTGCACTGAGATTGCATACTGGACTCCTACTCCGTTGCCACAGACATTTTTTGCTGACTTTTCAGGTTTCTTTGATGTCTCTGGTATGAGAATTCTGGATGCCACCAGTACTGCTGCTGATTCAGAGCTCCCTAGACCCATTCTTTCTTTGCTGGCATGGGGCTAGGGCTGGGGCTTGGGCCAGGGCTGTCCTGGGACTGCCCTGTATCAGGACTGCATACCAGACTCCCACCTCGATGTCACAGACCTTTTCTGGTAACTTTATAGGTTGTCTTCAGCGGGAAAATGTTCTACACTGGGTTTTTTGGGTGTTTTGATGCTTTAAAATTTGTTTAAAATTATTATTTAAAGGAATTTGGAATGGGTGAGGAGAGAAGTTGGGTGAGTTCCTGCCTTTACTATGGCATCTTGGTTCTTGACTCC
Organism: Sarcophilus harrisii; assembly: GCF_902635505.1. NCBI lineage: Eukaryota > Metazoa > Chordata > Mammalia > Dasyuromorphia > Dasyuridae > Sarcophilus > Sarcophilus harrisii. Next base: position 324,144,456 of record NC_045428.1, read on the forward strand.
AGAAAGCCCCTCTTCTGAAAATTATACCCAATAATAAAGTTTGGCAACTGTTCTGTAACTTTCATGGGAAATTGAGGAGTTAACTGGCTTGCATGTATTTTCACAGCTAGAATGCACCAGAGGCTGGACTTGAATTTCTGATATGAGGCTGTTATTGTAGTCACCTTTCCACATTGAACACTGTATCTCTCTATATCTTTATCAATATGTTTGTGCAGTTCAACTGTCTGTGTTTCCGTTTCCAGACCTGTAAAATAGGATCAGACTATATGATATTTGAGGTCACAATCAGATACAAATTCTATGATTTTATAATATGATCACATGCCTTCTAAAAAGATTGATAGATAGGAACAACTTTGTAAGAACAGTTCTATATGCAAACATTTAAGGAATAAGCAAATGCTGTTACAACATTAAGCATTTCTGTGCTTTACAGCCTGCCTAATGTTTCATGATTTACTTAGTAACATAATTTCTTAGGGCTTTGGTTTATCAATCATGCTACAGTTAACTTCCTTTCTAGCATGCTAAAAATAGCCATATGGAGTTTTAGCATTACTCTCCTTCCAGTGAGGAGTGGAGTAATTGAAAGATAAAATATTGAAACTATTGGATCAACCTTACTCAAAAAGCCATTTCTGTCATTAAAATAGCTAAACAATCATTTTTTTCAAACAGTATTTCTTGAGCACCTAGCTTGTGTTTCTATTAGTACAGTGATTATTAACAGGATTCTGTAGCAGCTCAATTTAATACTGTGCCTATGAAAAGAAGGCAGAATATTAAGAGACAGAAGAATCGAAAAGGCAGTACCTATGAACAGGGAAATGGACAAAGAGAATAGGGCATAAACATGTGATAGTATAAAACTGTGCTCAAAGAAATTTTCAAAAGAATGCTTTTGATGAAATCTAGGAAGTCTTATATTAATTGATGCAGAGTGAAGTGACCAGAACCAGGAGAACATTTTTTAAAATAATAAAAGAACTATAAAAAGCACATCTTTGTAATTCTTAAGAATTTTGGTCATTGCATTGACCAGTCACAATTCTAGAGGATTGATTATGAAGAATAATTTCCACATCCTGACAGAAAAGTGATGAATTCTATATGTAGCATGAGACGTATATATTTTTGGACATATCTTCTGTATCTTTCTTTTTGAGACTATAGCCCTTGGTATTGTTATTACTAGGATACAATATACATTTTTTTCTGGTAAAAAAAGTAAAGTCATTCTGAGACAGTCTAAAACTGCATCTCTAATGCAACACTCTCACCATGGAATATTAAGATATTATGCATATTAATCATATGATCTTAGATAAATAGATATAAGAAACCTAGAACTAAAGTTATTCAAAACTCACATATTGTAAATGAGGAAAATAAGGCCAAAATGTTAAGTGATTTCCCACATAAATATATGTCAAAGGGAAGTCCTCTGACTCCAGGGTCAATGCAATTTCCTCTGGTTGAGGAGTCTACCTTGTATTACTGTTCCATTCTCTTTACTAGTGACTATTTGGCTGAAGCTCATAAGGTCATTTTGAAACAGTCTAAAGTTATATCTTTGTAGACAAGTCAAAGAGATTTTCCTGAGGTACACAGAAATTCACTTGCCTAGATTCAAAAGAAATGATTAATAATACATTTGTAGAGTAATAAGTTGTTCTAATTAACAATTAGGTATTCACTACTATAATCTAGAAATTAACTATACAACAGAAACTCAGAGGAGGAATATATATGAATTGGAATAATTATGGAAGGTTAGGAGAAAATAGTCCTTCAGGAAGAATAATTTTGAGTTAGGCCCTAAAGGATGATTACAAATTATAATATTTTTTAAATAACAGCCCTGTAAAGTAAGGTTAATAAAAATTATTATTCCTATTTTACAGATGACTGAATTGATGTTTCATAGACATTTATGTGACTTATCTTGTCACTCCATTAGGATGTGGCTGATTCAGAACCACAGATGAATGTGGTTCATGAATGAATTGCCTCCTAATTCTAATTCCAGTGCTTTAGTTTCTATTGGTAAACAGGGGGAGGAAATAGGATACTTGTTTCTATATTTATTTTCCTATTCTGTGTCTCACCTTAGAAGACAAAACAGTCTGCCTAAATAGTGGACTTCTCCACAATATCAATTTGGAATTTGGAAGCAATATAATGCTTTCCCATTTTACACCTCTCATTACCAATGTTAAAATTCTTGGAAGTCAAATATAACTGACACTTTGTGTTCATGCATAAGTCCAATTCAGAGACAGCTTTTCCATTCTGCCACTAGATTGCTTTGGCAGTGCTTACTTCAATGAATCCAAAATAAGTGAAAGGAAATATTTCTTTGAAATATTTCAGGAAGGATAATAAGCACAACTGTGAAAAATGTGCACAGGAGATCAGTTGAGAAGAAACCAGATGTTATTTTCTGACAGCAATTTATTTTGGTGTTGTTACACTTCCATGGTCTTTTGATGCGTAGTCACACATACAGTCAAAGAAATCCCATGAAGCTCTTTAAAAAACATATGTTTCATTTATGACAAAGAAAAGGTCAAAATTGTGCCTGGCCCATGCATCAGGGAGATCCAAAACTATAAAGAAAGAAACAATAGCTTTCTAAGATTTTATGATTATTCTCTGATTTCAAAAAATAGAAGATTAATTGCATATTTTGGACATTGTGATTGGCTCATGATCTAGAGACGGATCTCACTTATTTGCCAATTCAAGAGGCATGTGTTGTGTGTCTGGTATTTGAAAGGAATCATTTGAGATGTTTTTTACAAACACAAAAGTAGAAGTCTTTGCCTTCAGAGAATTTGCTTTCTCACATGGTGAAATGCCATGTAAATAAACAAGTATGTAACTGGACAGGATCTTTGAACCTCCATCACACTTCTCTCCCATTTATAAGATGTCTATGTCATATGCCAGTCAGTTTCCTTATGGTGTCATGTGTACACATTGTTCATTTTTGCCTCTTTTAATGTTGTTTTCCTTGACTTAACTGAAATTTCTTTTATTTATTTATACCCTACTCATTTTTCATGGACTTACTCAATTCCCATCTCCAAAATCATTCCCTATATAATCCTATTCAACAATTATCTCATATCTTCATTGTCTGCTATAGGATTTATTATCTACAAAATCATTTAACACACATATTCATAGAAAGGCTATGGGATACAAAGGAAAGAACATTGAGCTTGGAAAAAATGGCCTGGTTTAGAATTCCCTCCCTGCTATATCCTAGCTATAAAACTGGCAAAACAAATTAGGTTCTCTGAGACTCAATTTATTCCAGGTAAAAAATAAGAATAATAATGTGCACATTACTAGCTTACAGGATTTTTGTTATTGTGAAAGTACTTAGTATACTGTTAAGTGCTATACACATATGAACTAGTGCTATTATATTAAATTTAGCACTGCATTATAAACTACAATATTATTCTTACATATAATAAAATGTTGTGCATATAGCAGGCAGTTCACAAATACTAATTGAATAGAATTGAATGTAAGTCCCCATATTCCAGATTTTATAATAACTAACATAATCAGGAAAAAGACTAAGAACAGCTAAATTGTTTTCCTTTGTCACAGACTATCATATTATCTTACTACTTGTGGGATGAATGAGAGAGAAAAAAATCATGCATTGGCAAGAAGTAAGAAAGTTTCCATTTCACCAGTAATTCTCTGGTCCTAGGTATTTGGTACCACATCTCTCTCTATGAATTATGTTGTTTAAGATCAGTTGCCACTTATTATCTGTCTTCATATTTCCTACAATCTTAAGAAGGAAGGAAGGAAAGAAGAAAAAAGAAAGGAAGGAAGGAAGGAAGAAAAAGGGAAGAGGAAAGGAGAATGGAAGAAGAAAACAGATAAGGCAGTCAAGCAGGAAGGAAGAAAGAAAGGGAAGAAGGAAGGGAGAGAGGAAGAATATAAAGAAAACAGATAATGGCAAGGTATTTCTCTAACTGATAATAGTCCTTCAATTCTTTCATACTTGTTAACTTTCTCTTAACAGCTAAAGGATAATCACCTCAAAGCCAAGGTGGTGTTTGAAATATCAGTAGCAATTAGCATGTAATTCTCAATAAGTACTTACTACTCAGTTTCAATCAGAGTTCTACTACCTCAACTAAATTCTCAATGTTCTGAGTTTCAATAGAATATAAGGAAAGACTTATAGATCAAAATCTTTACAATAAAAATTTGAAAAATAAAGTTAATGAAAAGGTTTTAAGTGTCAGATTAATTTATTTCTAGACAAAGAGAAAGTAAAAAGTGAAATTTCTACTGAATTTGGGTTGAAAACATAGAGGATGGTGCCACTATTGCCTTTAATAATAAAACTGGGAAGAAAACATTGGAAACTTGAGTAGTAAGGATGCTAAAACACATCAACTGAATTAGTTTATTTTTATTTTCTTAATCCAGTTCTCACACTTGCTAAGGACATAGGAAAGAAACAGGAACATTAGTTTCCTAAAAGCCCTGCCTGATAAGTTTTCATTTTCAAGTTTCACTTTCATTTTCTTCTTTAATTACTTAGTTTAGCTTATTTTCCCCCTAAGAATTTTATGTGGTGGCCAACAGTTTGATCATACCTAAAAAAAAAGATGGAAAATAAAAGTTATAACATGCTACGAAAAGATACTGAAGGCCTTTATAATTGAGATCTTTTGGTTTAATAGCTTTCTTGGGGAAAAATAAAAATTGTGCTGTTCAAAAACTAATGCTGAAATGTCTTAATTTGTGAAAGCAATCCATAAATGCAGGTTTTTTCAGTCAGAAAATGTGAAATTAAAATTTAAAGAAATTTAAAAGAATTTTAAAATTTAAAATTTAAAGATTAAAAATGTAAAGAAATAGTGTTTTGGGGAAATGTCAATCATTAAAACTCTCTCCTTAAGAAAATATCAATAAAGTGTCAAAAAGGTAACCAGAGATACTGACCTTGAATTTTAAACAACTTTCTCCAGAAGAGTTTCTTCAATATAGCTCTCAGAAATCAACACATTTTCGGGGGAGAAAAAAAAAGCACCTCTCTCCATTTTTCAATGAAAATTCCAGGGTTAAAAGGGTGAGGGTGTTATTTTTCACTGGCTCTTTAGGTATGCCTTATTTCTTGGTAATCACAGACACAGTCAACTTTTTCTGTCTCATTGGTTAGGCATGAATATATGCTACAATCCCTCCTTCAACCAAATATAAGATACAAATCAAAATCTGAATAAGATCTTTGTTTTTCTTGTAAAATGAAATTAACTGCACTTCGAATCCTATTAGTTTATTTTTCATATCTACAATTAATACTCTTGATTGGTTAATTTTTATAATTATTTTGAATTTATATTTCTCAATTGTTAAATGCTGAATTTTATTATAAGAGCATGGAAGCATTTTTATTTTGTTTTGTTTCTTGTAGATCTTACCATTTTAATTTTATTCTAAAAACATGATATGAGTGTCCAAGACTAGGCAAGTTCAGCTTAGATGAATTGAAAGAATTTTAGAATTTTCTTATTAGGATAGAGTGTCAATGAAAATACAAACTGAGGTTGGCTTTTCTGGCCCAGTTCTTGAAGTAAACTACTTCAAAAGGGATTAGGCAAGTTTTGGTTAGGTTTACTGAGAATAAGAACTTAGAATTCTTAATGGAAACAAGATTCCAGAAAGGAAAAAAAAAATGACAAATACATTATCCATGAGAATCATCAAGTCCACTGGGTTTATATCCCAAAAGATCATAAAGAAGGGAAAGGGACCTATATGTGCAAGAATGTTTGTGGCAGCTCTCTTTGTAGTGGCTAGAAATGGGACACTGAGTGGATGCCCATCAATTGAAGAATGGCTGAATAAATTGTGGTATATGAATATTATGGAATATTATTGTTCGATAAGAAATGACCAACAGGATGATTTCAGAAAGGCCTGGAGAAACTTACACAAACTGATGCTGAGTGAAACGAGCAGGGCCAGGAGATCATTATATACTTCAACAACAATACTATATGATGATCAATTCTGATGGACCTGGCCATCTTCAGCAATAAGATAAACAAATCAGTCCTAATGGAGCAATAATGTTTTCAGGATTGATTGGTTATTAGGTCTCCAGAAAAGGGATGTCAAAAACCTCTCAGATACTCTGAGATGGGTGACTGAATCATAGTGCCATGGATAAGAATGGGGAAATCAGGAGCAATAGCTTGTTATTTTGAGAAACAAAGGGCAAGTTTTAATTTGTTTTGTAATGTAATAAAAGAGGTATATGTAAAAACTTTGCAATGTCATGGGAAACTCACAAATTATTCTGCATTCTTAGGTCCCCTGTGTATTCTTAACCTTTGCTTTTTCCTCTTTTTACATTTCTTTTCATATTGTTTCAACACTCTCCTGTTTTTTCTCAAGAACCTTCCAATTTTCCATATAACTAATGGACTCTGAAACCAGGCTCCAAAAAGTTGCATCCTTTGGAGAGAGCAGAAATTCCATGTGCCATGCATTTTCAATTATTAACTACAACTAACTCATATTTATCAGCACCAGAGTGATGATTTGTGCCATCAAACAGTGTCAGAATTGATTCATGCTAGTTGTGAATGCATTCAACAAGTGAGCTACCATTTCATAGCCAGAGCAGAGCCTTAAATATAACTGGGATCACAACAGTTTTGAAAAATTTCAGTGAAGGATGCAATATGTATATGTCAACCTATTTACTTAACAGGCGTTTTGCAGGCATAGAAAGTTAAATTCAATCTAAATCCATCAACAATTGTCTCTCTTTTTCTTTTTCTTCCTTTGCTCTCTGTGGCCTTTCCCAAGTGTGTATGGAACTTGCCCAATTTTCATTTCATTTTTGATTGTCTGCCAGCCAGATAATAACAGGCATCTGATCAAGTATTTAGTTAAGTGCTCCATCCAGCAGTATGTATACTACATAAATTATTCATGCAGTATCACCCTGGACATATCTCACTTTGATTATATAGTCATTTTTTCAGTCCATTCATTTACCAGAGAAGTAAAGATCATAAGAGATCATGGAATCCACAAATGTGGATGCATGATGAACTTGGGGATTTCTGCCCCCTAAAGATAGATGCTTAGCCATCTTGGTAAACCAGCAACTAGGATTTTGCCCACCTTTTCAAGGGTGTTGTGAGGATCAGATGAGGTAACAGTTGATGGGAAAGTAATTTGGAAAATTAAAAGCGTTGGTTATATAAAAAATATGAAAAAGTAAATATAAAGGCCTGTATTAAAAAGGGACAGTGTGGCATAGTAAAAAGAGCAGTCATTGATTTTAGAATAAGAATAGCTGGATTTAACTACCAATTACAGATATTCTATTTTATAAATGGTTGATAGAATTTAGAATTGAGAGGGATCCTTCAGGTTAGTACTATACCTTCTATTTTATAGATGAGAAACTGAATCAGAGGGATGTTACTTGTCACACATATAGTAAGAAAATGATATTGTTAGGATTTTAATTTAAATCCCTTGAGTCCAAATCAATTTCTCTTTCTATTGTAACAGCTTTCTCTTACTCTGTATATCCCGTTAGTTGCCAAATGTTGTTGAGATTAACCAGCAGTGTGCTCTAATAAGCTTGTGTGAGAGATTATTAAATTTTCAGTATAAGCATTTGCACCTCTGAAATCAGCAATTTACAAATCAGAGCTTGATTTGTTGCTGTTTGATAGTCTAGACTTCAGACAGAAGTGCAGAAAATGTTAATAATGAAGATTAAAATTAAATATGTGCTTGCACATGTTACCCCTTCTTCCTTTTCCCAGTTGTTAAATCTAGTTCTTTCCAAGAAATTCTTACTCTATTTATTATAGTGTTTATAGTGGCTGAGACAAATTAATAAATATAAGGTTAATTGTGCATCAAGGTGACTTAGTGGGTAGAGTGTTGGGTCTAGTTTCAGGAAGACCTGAATTCAAATCTGATCTCAGTCTTCAAAGTTTGTGATTCTGGGGAAATCATATAACTTCTTTATATCTCACTTTCCTCATTCTCACCCCTGAGGCAATTGAGGTTATGTGACTTGCCCAGGGTCACAAAGCTAGGAAGTTTTAAGTGTCTGAGGCCAAATTTGAACTCCTGACATCAGGATGTCAGGGCTGGCGCTCTATCCACTGAGCCACCTAGCTGCCCCCACTTTCCTCATTCTTAAAAAAAAATAAGAAATAGGAATAATAATGGAGATAAGAAACATGGGTAATAAAAATACATTCCAAAGTTTCTATGATGATAAAAAAGGGACAATTTCCAAGCTTTTTTTACAAGCCTAAGGGGCTATACAAATATTATCAATCATCCTCATCTCCCCATTTACCTGGTAAATTGTCCCTTTCTTAAATGAATGAATAAATCATTCTGATCATCAATCCTCAGACTATGCAACTATTAAGATGTTTAGGAATGATTTACTAGATAAAACAATATGAAATGTTTATATTCTTGTTGAGTTCTTATATTTAATTTGGGTACTTTTTCTTTCTATATGTTTTATTACTTGTCACCTTTTAATGCTGTTTGTGTTTCTATCTCTTGTAGCCTTTCTCCTCCTCTTCCTTTTATTTTCTTTCTAATTTAATGTTTATAAACTGTTGCAAATTTAGAAAATAGCCTATTTAAAATTAGGAATGAATTGTTAGCCCTTGTTATTTAAGGAAGGGCCTTTTCTCAGAGCAAAGGGCATGAGTTTAACCCAATAGATGTTCTAACAGCTAATTTGACTTTTAAGCACTGTTATTGGTTATATCCTTCTTGGTTTTCAACTGTATTACTAAAAGGGTGAATGAAGTTTAATCTTTGGAACTGTGGTAATTCTATAAACCAAACTTGTTAAATCTTGACTCCATTTTGAGGCTTTGGCTTTGTTTGTGGTTTTGTTGTTGTTGTTGTTGTTGTTTGTTTGTTTGTTTTGGTTTGGTTTTGGTTAATTTTGGTTTTTTGGTTTTTTATGCCACAAGGTTTAATTTCAGTTTACTTGTTACATCTTCTTCAGCCATGGACAGTGATTTATACTAAACCAAAGCAATATTTTTTCTTGCTTTAAATGTTATCATGGAAGATATATACTAAATAGATTCCATCTTTGGCTAAGACCCTATTGTGGATAATGGAGAAAGTTAGTCATAAAAAAAGGAGTCAGGGGAATATTACCAGGAACTAGACATGTCTTTTGGGAAGGCTGAAGTGGAACTTTCAAAGTTTTATGCAACAGAATTAATTATTTAGGTAAATTAGAAGCAAAGTCTTCTAAGAAAATTGGGAAAGACAATATATTTGTCAGCTCTTAAGAATCCCAAAGGATAACAGTATTAAAATTACAAAGGGGAAATTCTATGGAGTGAAGATTAGTTCTTATAGAGTCTGGCATAAGAATGGGAAATAAAGTATTCTGCCCTGGAAAAACCAAATAAAGGATTTAACCCAATCTTTTTGAACTCAGAGTTTCAAAGCTGGAGGATAAGAATGCAAGGTTAAGACTTGAAGACTGTCCATGTTTCACCTTGGGTTAAAACTAACAAACCTAGGAAAAGATGAGAGGATATGGCTAGGCTATGAATATAAAAGGAATTAGGAGTAATTTAAAATTTAATAACACATTTATAGGGAGCTGGGAGTTCAACAAATATTTGATAATACTATGGAATTTTGTTCTGAATTAAACAGAACAATTGTGGCAAGTCAGAACTTACATAAATTTCTATACTGTTGTCAATGTAAGTATAGATACCTAAATATATATAGATACCTAAAGTATAGATACCTAAAGATAGATACCTAAAGTATAGATACCTAGATACCTAGATACCTAAAGTATAGATACCTAAAGTATAGATACCTAAATTTATTAGCTGTGTGACTATAAGCGAGTTACTACATTTTTGCTTAGCTTAGTTTACTATTTTGTTAAAAAGAAAAGAATGACACCCACTTTCCAGTATTTTTGTGAGGATTAAAAGTGATAATGATTGTGAAATGCTTCATATAATACCTGGCATATAGTAATCATTATATAAACGTTAACAATTTTACTATTTATTTTTTTATTTCAATTGAACAGAATTATGCCATATTTAACACCTCAATACCAAGTTTTAGATGTAATAGTTGTAAAATGTCAATGATAAAATGAATGATTTTCTGTGTAAGATAATTTAGAATGATTTACTCTTCAAATATAATCTTCATTGTTAATGAATAAAGTAAGAATTTCTTGGAAAGAAGTGGATTTAACAACCAGGAAGAGGAGGAAGGGGTGATATATGCTTCAAGAGAAGCATAAAAAAGAGGACCTCAATAGAGAAGAAATTAGCCAGTGTGGAAGATGGTTATAATCTTTTCATGATGAGCTACTATGCAAATATACTTATACCCACACTCTTTGTCAAGATCATCCAGCAGGCTTATCCTTGTAAAACATCACTAGGAAATGTCACCTTTTCTCCTCTGACACTGTCACCACTTTAGTGCAAGATCTTATCACCTGAAGTCTGTAATTACTATATTATATGTTAGAACTTCTTCAAAGGGAAGTAGGACAATGGGATTACACAAAAAATAACAATTTGGAATATATTTTGAAGACCAAAACTGCTTGGTATAACAAGCAAATGAACTTTAGCCAAATTTGGAGGTAGGGCATAAATCACAAAATTACTTTTGATTAGTGCAGGGACAACCTTGAGCATAATTTGCAAACTCAAGATCTTGCTTTGGTCTTTCTAAACATCTTGCTACATGATTTATTCTGTCTAAAGATGTATTTCTAGCTCTTTGACTGAAAATCTTTAGATATGATTGTCTAAAACACACATTAAACCAATGCTCTACTATTTGAGCAAAAAATAGTTATGTGCTGCAATCTGAAACAACTACAGATTAATACTTGTCCTTAGAAAAGTTAAGAGGATAATCTTGGCATGTCTTAAGGTAGAAGCCTCTTGTCTCAATTTCCTTATGATATTATTTCCTCTTTAAAAAAGAAATTTAATTTCCCCTCTGGTAAATCCTTAGCCTGGCTTTTGATACCCTGTGAATACAGTGGAAATTTACTATATTACTGGATGTTAATATGACTTATACCTGGTATTAAACATAAAGTAGTTTTCAGATCAATCTGTACCTTGAGGATATAAACCTTGATATCATTATAACCATATCACTCTTTTTCCTTTCTAAATAGAATTCTAAAATTGAGAAGGTGAATTTTAAAATTTTGTTTGATGTATAGATTTAGCATAGCAACTATGTTGTATTCATTGCATCAGATGAGATGACATAAAAGCCCTTAAAACATTATATAAATGCTATTTTAATGACTGATATTAGTATTGTTAGGGTCTATTCCTTTAAAGTTTCTGATTTATAAGTGTTCTGTTAATTAAGGATAGGTTCGGATGGCTCCTATAACTGACACTTTTTTTAACTCAATTAAAGTGAAAGTAAAATTTAATTATACAATACACAGAATAGATTGCTTATAATAACAACCAATACAGTAAATAATACATAAAATACAAAGAATAAGGAAAACTATGATTAAAGTAGGAGAGAGAGCAGGATACATCACCAATCTACTGGAAAGTGACTGGGGGCCCCGTTGCAGCCTTCAAACTTGATCGGGAAAAGTGTTATCCCAGGCAAGATAGTATCTCTATAGGTGAAGCCCAATGAGGATTAAAATGGGACTGAATTTATAGGGCTTGAAAACAAAGAAGGCACAGAACTAACTTGCTTATATATAGAAAGTTAGGTTTAGGAGAAGGAAATGCCAGATGAGCTTCCAAGATATGACTTGATAAATGTAGATGTCAGGGAGGGGACCAACCTTCACTAGCATCCATTGTGTCACAAGTAATAGCTAGTTCTTGGGATTGTAGAGGTGAAGCCAAACACATGTGGCATATTCCCCGTCTTATAGGGTTAAAGAAAGGCTAAGTTCCCATGGAGAGAGTCACGTTCTTGAAATGATTTGAAATGAACTTACTAATAAGAAGGTATTTCTTATTCAATAAGTTTATAATAATTCAATCCACCTCTCAAATTTGTGGTCATTCTTCTATTTCTAAGATTGTGTCTTAATCATTCCAGAAAAGCTTATTCATTTTTTTAAACTCTAAACTTGTTGGCAGCTGGCTTGTTGAGGTAATCAAGTGTAGCAATGAGTAAACTAGTTATTACATTGCCTAATTCTAGCTGATTAGTGGAGTTCCCTTGAGGGCATATATAGAGAAGAAGAAGACTCATGAAGGAAATACTCAGTGATATAATTACATTAGAATAACTTTTTTTGAGAGAGGACAAGATTTTTTAAGTCTCTATTTCTTCCTTTCTCCCTGCTCTTTGTATGGGTAAAGTATCTTCTCAAACATGATAAATACAGATGTAACATAAGGTTTAAATTATAGGCATGACATGGAAATTCATCTCTAAATCCTTTAAGGAGAAGTTGGATTTTTAAAAATATAATATTGAATACAACTTTTTTAATCACTTAAAAGAAATGTAGGGTTATGATATAGTCCAGAAAAATAAGCAGCCCAATTCTTTATCTTCTCCTCTTCTATGGTAACATCATAAAGAGTTATAATCTTTTTTTCCCTAGTTTGTACCCAAATTGCTTGATTCTTAAATCAGTTTACATTTCAAAATACATTTTGTTATTGTTATTGTAGCTGCTTTTGCTGTTACTACTGCTGCTATTGTTATAGTTGTAATTGTAGTAGTTGCTGAAAAAGTTCATAGAATAAATAATGTTGGGAAACACTTCCCTATACTGATAAGATTAAAGGTATTATCTCTTTCCTTAACTATTTCTCCACTAAAAGATGCATTTGTTAAATTAATGTCTTTTATTTGAAATAAAATTTCCTAAATCAAGGTGGGTTTTTTTTTAATCTCATAAGGCTAGTAGCCTGCATAAAAATCCTACTCTCTTGTTTCATCACAATGTGAAAGTGATTCTCAATTCTTAGAGACTATGTCAAATTCTGACAGGTCCTATGAACTTAGAAACTTCTTTAAGTAATGCTTGATCATGGGTTCAACTAAAGACTAGCTATCATTGTAAATGTTCATCATTAGGAAATTGACTAAGATTTTTTGTTTTTCAAAAAAGGCAATTTGTGAAAACAATTTACAAAAGACTAGGGAAATACAATCTATATTAAGAAAAGAATCATCAAACCCATAAGATGAGAATTTCTTAAAATATGATGCCAAGTGAAGTCCCCTGCTAAATGTGTGAACCTAATCAAGGAGAAATTTACAGTGTATGATGTATTTTATACAATCTGAAAAAAAATTGTACCTATCTTTTCATTCTTTATGAAGGAAATATTTTGGTAGCTAATGGCAGAATGGATAGAATTCCAGACTTTAAGTCAGCAAGACCTGAGTTGAAATATAGCCTCAGATACTTACTATCTGTGTGATCTTGGGGAAATCACTTAACTTCTATTTGCTGCAGTTTCCTTATCTGTAAGGTGAAGATAATAACACAACTTCATTTTTGATGTGAGGATCAAATGAGATAATATCTGAAAAGTATTAATACAGTATCTGGTTTACTGTTGTCATTTTTAAAGAGGACCAAAATGACATCACTGATCAGACATATGTCAGAATGCTCTACCACAGTCAGGCACAAATAATCCATATGAACATTTAGGATGCATTAGTTTTTTTTTTTTTTTTTATAAAGCTTTTTTATTTTCAAAACATATACAAAGTTAGTTTTCAACATTCACCCTTGAAAAACCTTTTGTTATAATTCTCACCCTTCCCTTAGACTGCAATTAAGTCAATATATTAAACATGTGTACTTCTATACATATTTCTACAATTATCATATTGCACAAGAAAAATCAGGAAAAAAAAGAGAAAGAAAATAAAATGAAAGTAAACAACAACAACAAAAAAGTTAAAATATTATGCTATGATTCACACTCAGTCCCCACAGTCCTCTCTCTGGGTACAGATAGCTATCTTCATAACAAGATCATTGGAACTGGCCTAAATCACCTCCCTATTGAAAAGAGCCACATCCATAAGAATTCTTTTTGCATAATCTTGTTAATCTTGTTTACAATGTTCTTTTAGTTCTACTCATTTTACTTAGCATCAATTCATGTAAGTCCCTCTAGGCCTCTCTGAAATTATCTTGCTGATTGTTTCTTATAGAACAATAATATTCCATAACGTTCATGTATGTTAAGGGATAGGTTAATTCTTCAAGAGCCTCCACAGCTGTGGATCATAACATCTGAAGGAGTTGCAGGGCAGCCTTTGCTGACACAGGTGTTGTGGGTGGGAATGAAATAAATTGGAGGCAGAGGGAAAAAGAGAGAGTCAGACAACGCAATGGCCTCTCACTCAGAGAGGTCAGGGAACAGCGACTGCCTCTCATTCTTCTTGTATCATCCTCTCACATAAGGAGATCCATTCTGCAGGTCTGTGTTGGATCTCTAGCAGCCACTGTCAGGTGGCTCCCATCTATTCCAACAGCTCTCCATACATTCCAACAATATACTATAACTTATTCAGCCATTTTTCAACTGATGAGCATCCACTCAGTTCTCAGTTTCCAGTTTTTTGCCACTGCAAAACGGGCTACCATAAACATTTTTGCACATGTTGGTCCTTTTCCCTTTTTCATGATCTTTTTGGGATACAGACCCAAACCAAAAAATCCCAACTTTTGTTGGATCAAAGTGTATGCACAGTTTGGTAGGCTATTTCCTTTCAATCCTCCCTACCCACCCCACCCACACACACACACACCCTCAAAATTAGGTCAGGTTGGGATATTTCAGTTTGAAGCTTCTCCATCTTCTGTCTCTGCACTATGCCTATGCTTAGTCCCCTCCCCCCCCAACCTATTTGATTAAAACAGACTTTTCCTAAAGTTCTTCCAAAAGATCTTCTGCAGGAAATTTGTTACACTCCAAATATTTGTGGGTTCTGTCACTCCAAAACCACTTTAGAGGCTTGATCTGGTGTTGATCAGAGGGAAGCCGATAAGAGCTCAGATAAATACCTGCTTATTCCCTGCCGTGGCTGTTTCTTTCGAATTATTTCAATTCTGCTTTGTTCACAGCACTCTTTTTTTTATATGCTGGGCAATCTTGTGCTAGAATCTCCCATGTGACATAAAATTCTTGAGAATATCCTTGTATCATTTTTTTCCCTGTCAATCATACTAGTACTTACCATGTGTAGGTTCTCCATAAAATAGTCTTTTGGAGAGCATATTTTTGGCATTGGAGTAATGTGGTGTAGGCAGTATCCAGGAAGAGTAAACCTTCTGATTTAAGGGGTGGCTGAGTCCTTCTCAGGCCTCTATTCCACCTTTGTTGTACATTATATCCTCCTAACTTTCCTCTGTGACTCCAAGAAACTATAACAGGCATAGTGACCACACTCTGGTGGTTTGTTTCAGCAGACCATATTTATGCCTTTCTTTGTAAGCCCAGTGCTTACAACAGTGCCTTGCATATAAATACTTAATAAATGTTTCTTGATTGATTAATTAATTACAGCATAATGCAATATAATTTAGGATTGGGGTAGGTATTTGTGGTTAAGTAGGAAGAAATATTATGTGATCAGGTTGTGGGAGGAGTTGTTAACAAGAGATTGGAATTACTGAGAATTATAGGAAGAAATGCAGTAGAAAGAGTATGAGTCACTTATTTAGATCATTGAAAAAGAGTTAAATTTCTTACCTGGGATGACAGGTGAGAGAGTAACTACTGTGATGGGAAGATAGTTACAAATGCCAATTACATTGAACTCATTGGAATATAAATATTTGAAGACTAACTAGTGAGACAGAAAAATGCTTTCTAGGGAGGAATGGAGAACACGAAATATTTTGTTCTCCATTATAGATCCTATGAGGCAGGAAGCACAAAAGGAGTGCCACAAAAGAAGTGGGTTGAAAGCATTATAGTATTTTCTGGAAGAGGCACTAATAATTTGAATATGGAAGAATTTTTTAAATCCAAAAGATAGGCCATTTTATAGATAATAGAGCAAGAGTTCTAAAGGGCAATAGAATGGGCTAGACATGGATGAATGTTAGAATGTATTTGGAGGGGCAGCTGGGTTGTACAGTGGATAGAGCACCAGCCCTGAAATCAGGAGGACCTGAGTTCAAATGTGGCCACTTCCTAGCTGTGTGACCCTGGGCAAATCACTTAATTTTAATTGCCTCAGGAAATAAAAAAAAATGTATTTGGAGTAGACTAGGGAGGATTGGCATAAGGACTAGAACATAGATTTAAAAAAAAAAAAAAAACCTGTGCAAATTGAATACTGGGATTAAAAGCCCTATATCCTTGACAGAACTTAATTTAGAAAAAGGTTCCCAGAATTTTACTGCCCCAATATTCAAAACAGAATTTGAAAGACATGTTTGAGGTATCTACCTGTCTGAGATATTTTCTTCCAGATATTCTTGGGTGCCTTGATTGAGAAACCTGGTCTGTAGGCTTCCATGATATGAATATGGGAAGAAAAAAATCTATTGGATATCAATCCTAAAAGTAATTTTTGACTTGAGAATTCCTATGAGGAAGCAGGAAAAGTTAAGGTAGACCATGACCAATGGTCGATGATTTGAATGCCAAGTTAAAGCATTTGAAATTTATTTAATAAATAATGGGGAATCATGAAGTATTTTAGAATAGGAAAGTGACATGATTTCTTACACAGAAGATTTCACACAGATTTCTTACTAGAAGAGCTAGATAAATCCTTCCGATATGTCTGCCATATGCAAGATGGATTTGGAGGGAGATATAAGAGACATATTGTCTTAAACAGAGGGTCTCACTTTCATAAATCAAGAACACTGAAAGACTACTGGTTGAAAAGTCTGAGGACACAGGAGAATTACTGACAAATGGACAAGGGTTCTATCTATCCGGTAAGATAAATGAAAAAACATTAAACGTGTTGATACAATATGTAAACAGTAAGATACTTAAAGTAAGTAACAAGTCTACCTTCATAAGGAATAAATTAAGTTAGTTAGAACAGCAAATAGGTAAAAGTTTGAAACAAACTCCCAAAAGTAAATTTAAAAAAAAAAAAAAGATGAAGAGGATAGAGTAGGCAAAAGGGAAATCATCATTAATTGCTACTTCATATCCTTGGGAGTAATAACACTTGTTATGTATACTATTCAAAATGTGTAATGCTTTAACTCGAAAGAAGGAGCAATGAATGGTTTTCCTTATTGATATGATATGACCAAATAAGAATATGCATCAGGAATTATATATTACAATGTTAAGTATACTGGTCATGGTATCAAGTGGCCTGGGTTCTAGTGTTGCTTCTCCACTTTAATCTAGCTGTGTAGTCTTAGGTAAAGCATTTAACTACTCTGGGTCTTTGTTGTTCATGTATAAAATGAAGGAGTTAAAATAGATACCTTGTTTGGTACATAGTTCTATGAATAAAAGTGGGAAAATGCTTTTTTTCTAGAGGGCAAGGATAAAATTCCAGGTGAACACTGATTCAACTATGATGAATTTTATTGGGATTCTCCAACAGATTGCCTAATTTTAGCTTGATCCACAGCCACACTAATAACTAATTACAGCTATCCATCTTGTACAAAGTGGATAGGTGAGAAAGTGTTCCTGGCTCTTTAGAACTTTTAATACCTTCCTAACAATGGGAAAAATAATACAATGTACAAATATTATAGATATTAGGACAATGATTATCTCTAGACCGAATGCCAATTACCCTGTGTCTTCTCACTACTAATGCCAAAATGTCACAAAAACCAAGTACATAAAAATGTTGACTGCATTTATGGAAAAGGTTATGTGTTCTGTCTGCATAAATGAAATAGGCAAATATCTTGAATCAACATGTAGATTAAATGCCCTATATATTTACAAGTGAAAAGAATTTGTTTTAATGAGGGGATTATTGCATTCAGTTACAACTAAAAGCTGATCATGTATCATCTCATTTGTTTCTTGTGCTGCTATCTCTATCTCCAGGGGACAACCAATTGGAGGTTGCAGGTTTAGAGATTCTCTATTAACTTGCCAAACCTTTCTGACTCACTGTGCTAAAACACTACATTTGTCAAGCATTTTCTTTCTTTTTATTTTGTGGCTCAAAACTCATTATTCAACATTTATCTGTAGCCAAATGTATTTGCCATCCATTGACTGTCTATTAGCCTTGGATTTTCCAATGAGGCAATTTTTCCTCAATCAGTCCACATCGTACCTTATTATTTGTTGTTCCCCACAACATATTCATATCTGTACATTTCCGAAGTTTGGCTTTGAAAAGAGTGAAGGCATTTATTTGAGTTAATAGAAATCAGGCAGGATAATGCAAGTCAATGCTTCTCTGTTTTCACCCCCCATCAAGCTGACATGCAAATGTGATGCTATTATTATTATTGAAGTCCCATTACATAAGATGTTTTCCACTATTTTCTGGCTGATTGTGGTGTTTGGAAATAGAGTGATGATATAACAAGTCCATACTAGAGATTTGCAGTATGAATTCACTATAGTGTTTTGATTCTGTTTCAGCAGAACTACCAAAATTTTGCATGTTATTTACATTTTGGTGGGATTAAAAGTGAATAATCTCCCTCATAATTAAAAAAAAATAACCCAACATCTTTATGCTCCCTAATCCTTAGCATATTTTAGATTATTTTGGAGTTATTTATATCTTTTGTTTGGTATCACCTAGATTCCCCTATTATATCCATTTATTTACTCTCTTAGAGAGTTATCTCATAGCATAATTTTGTAAAGAAAAAGAAAAACATTTTTAAAAATCCAGCAAAGTTGAAAAATACATAAAATACATCAAAACCCTATCATCTTAGGCAATGACCTATACCTCTTGATTCTCACATGGGATAGTGCTTTCTCAGATCTCTTAATTGAATCCAAACTTGTTCTTTATAATTTAACATTCATTTTCTTTTTTTTTTTTATTATAGCTTTTTATTTACAAGTTATATGCATGGGTAATTTTACAGCATTGACAACTGCCAAACCTTTTGTTCCAATTTTCCCCCTCCTTCCTCCTATCCCCTCCCCCTGATGGCAGGTTGACCAATACATGTTAAATATTAACATTCATTTTCAATTATTGTTGTTGTTCCTTCCATTTACATTGTTGTAATCACTTAATCCACATTATTTTAAATAGTTGGAATTAGGATTTAAGGAGACCCATAAATGTAGATTTATCTTATTCTATTTTGTAAAAATTAGTTGCGTGAGTACTATCCTCCTGACTTTTTTTGTAAAGTCCAAGAAATAAAAGGCAGTACTTTATGTCATTTTGTATTTACCTTATGACTAGGAATCCCACACAGTACTTAACTATCTATACATGAAACATCCTGTTGATTTTTTTCTTCCTTAACTTGGCTTGTGGCATTTTTCTATATATTCTATTACCAATTGCTTTCAACTAGAAATTGTGAAAACTAACACCAAGACTTGAACTATTAAACTTAATCACTTTTGACTTTATATGGAAGTGGGAAAAAATTGTCACCTAGTAATATGATTTAATGGATTTCAGGAAGGCAGTGTATCTCCACAAAATTCTGAGACTCAAAAAATCCTAGATTCTTAGAAGTGAAGAGGAACAGTCCCCGTCCTTTTAGAGATAAGAAGCACAAGTCCAGGAAAACTTTAAGTATCTTGTAGAAAACTACACATGTTAATAGCTTTTCTCTCATCTTTTTACTTATTCCTAAAATTATTTTGACAAAGACAAAAACTTTTATTCTACAAATACAGATAAGATTTGGAAGGAACATACTCTTGAAATTCCTGAGTTCTGCCACCACAATGACAAAAATTTACAATGAAGCAGAAGCATTCTAATAAAAATATAGAAGTATTCTAGCAAGCAGAATAGGTTTGGATAGGGACCAAAAGACTACTGTATGCTCAAAATATGGGGCACAGAAGGAGCAAGTTGAGACAATGTAACTTTAATTTATATCTACTTTTTTATTTTGCTCCAGATTGGCCTTACAAAAGTTAACTGAATTTTCCACATGAAAAGGTTTCATATACAAATCTCTCTTTTTCTTCAGGGGACACTATGTTCTGACCATTTTAGATCCTGGTCTTAAACAAGAAATATTAAATACTGACTTTGTGCATCATCCTATCCTAATCATTATATGGAAGGAACACAATAGTAATGGCTATCATTTGAAAACAATAAACTATAACAAAATATACACTCTTACACTGCCATTATTGAAAAGTTTTAATCAGAAGAGTAACATGAAAAAAGTAAATATAGAGAGTTTTGATCAGGCAAGATCAAACCAACTAGATAACCAACTAGAAGGCTGTTAGAATAATCCAAATGAGAGCCTGATTAGCTTTATTTGTAAAAAGAAATTAATACCCAGAGGTCTAAATAATAATAAAAAATAGAGATGATATCTGAACCCACGTGTGTTGTGTTCAGAAAACAGTGGCTTTTCTAAGATGAAGGAATAATCATTGTCAACATATTTCATAGATACCTGTGAGGATGTTTAGCCATGTGGGAAATGAACAAATGGATGCTTAAGGGACCCAGAAAGGTACGTTTGCTTTGATTACACATTTAGTACTTTGTCAATGAATGAAGAATCTACTAAATGCAAAGGGATAGGCATACATAGGAAAAAATGAAATAATTGCTAGTACCAAAAAACTTATTTTCTGGAAAGTAAAAGCTATTCTCAGTAAATCTAAGCTTAAGTCTTGAAATTGAAGGTGTACTCTGTGCATAGAAAGGATTTTACTAACGGATTAATGTAGCCTTGGCCAGCTTTTTGTTTGTACATTTTGACCAGAACTATGATATTATTGTTGTAGACAATTCTTCAAAAGCAACTTCTGCCAACATAGATAAGCATCTTTTAAAATTACTGTCATAGAGAGATCTCTGAGATATAGAAGTGTTAAATTATTTGCCTATTACTGTAGTTATTTTGAATTAGAAATGGAATTTGAATTTGAACCTAGTTCTTCTACATGCTAAAACTAGTAATTCATATCATGAGTATCCACTGTGACATACTTATCTCTGCTATCCTGTTTTGCAAAATTCCACTCAGAGAAGATATTTAGTGAGCATACGAAGGTATGGTTTAGATAACAGAGACATCATGCCAGGTATTTAGGTATCATGGGCCACTGCCTTGAAGCCCTTACTGACATTTCTATCCACAATGCCAAACCATGTAATCCATACATGGGAACACAGAATGGAATGAATCATGTGCCTTTTGTGGCAGGAGAAAGGTGGTTTAAGGTTTGTGTATGTGGCAAGGGGGTTATAAAAATGACAGCTATACAGGAGTTGTGTCTTGGCCTTGACATTAGGAATTTTCTATCATGGTAGTGAAACCACATCTATCTGTCAACAGAGTAAATAGTAGCTGTTCCTATTTCCAGGAAACTCAATAATAGAGTTAGGCTCAGGATCAGGAGGATAGCATGGGGTTGATGATGAGTAGGGCTAATTTTCCACTGATCTTTGAAATAGCATACTTTGGGGTTTAAACAAGTCAGAAGCATCCTGTCTTTAAAGCCAATAGGTTGCTGAGTAGGGTTTTTTTTTTTTTTATTAAACGTTCTAAATATATAGTAGAAGACCAGTGATGTAATTAAGACTCAAGAGACTGGTTTTCTTATTTTATCTGTGCTACTAGTAAACAAAGAGACCAAAGCAATTATTCATTGACTCTGTTTTTGTTTCCTCTTCTTTAAATATTAATAATATTAATATTTAATATTAACTCCCAAATTTATCTGCATAACTTCAATGTTGAGAAGGTCAGAGAAAGAGACTATTAAAGTATTTTTAAAAACACCTACATATAAGGTAGTATTAGAAATAATGATGGTACTATGATATGTATAAAGGAAGGAGACATGAAGCGCCAATAACTCTAAAGTAGGGATACAGCTAGACATCTGTCACAAGTAAAGAAAGGAAAGAAATAACATTTATTACATGTTGGTACTGTGCTAACCACATTTAATTTACTCTCTAATTGATACAGTAAAACATATGAATAGACAATTTTCAGATGAAGACATTATAGACATCTGCAGTCATGTAAAAATGCTGTAAATCACTATTGACTAGAGAAATGAAAATTAAAACAATGCTGAACCACTTCACACTTCTCAGACTGGCTAAGATGACAGGAAAAGATAATGATAATTGGAGGGGATGTGGAACAACTGGAACACTGATACATTGTTGGTGGAACTATGAATGGATCCAACCATTCTGGAGTGCAATTTGCAATTATGCTCACCAGAATATATAATCATATATACCCTTTGATGCAGTAGTATCACCACTGGGTCTGTATACCAAAGAAATCACAAAGGAGGGAAAAGTACCCACTTGTGCACAATGTTTGTAATAGCTCTTTTGGAGTTGGCAAAAAATTGGAAAAAGAAGAGATGTCCATCAGT
Organism: Sarcophilus harrisii; assembly: GCF_902635505.1. Classification (NCBI taxonomy): domain Eukaryota; kingdom Metazoa; phylum Chordata; class Mammalia; order Dasyuromorphia; family Dasyuridae; genus Sarcophilus; species Sarcophilus harrisii. The sequence continues at coordinate 324,167,033 of NC_045428.1, forward strand.
GGGGGAACAGCTAAATAAGTTATAATGCATAAAAATATTGGAATATTATTGTTCTATAAAAAATGATGAATAAGCTGATTTTAGAAAGGCCTAGGAAGATTTACATAAATTGATGCTGAGTGAAACAAACAAAACCAGAAATGCATTGTACACAGTAACAGCCCAGTTGTGGGATGATCAATTATGACAAAATTGCTTCTTCACAGTGATTCAGTAATCTAAGACATTCCCAATAAAATTTGTCTGGAAAATGTCATCTGTGCCTAAAAAGAGAACTAAGGAGACTGAATATAAACCAACAAATGCTATGTTCACATTTTTTTTTCCTTTTTCTTCTATTTTTTTTCTCTCATAGTTTTTTTTTTACCCTTTGTTTCAATTTTTTCATTATATATACATATATATGGTTAGTATATCTATGTCTATCTATCTATGAAATAATGAGGAGACTGACTTGCTTAAGTCACACAATTTTTCATTCAATTTTTTCTCTTTCAACTTCAAGTGTGAATATAGTTCATAATCATGTAGGTTGAAACCTTAAAACTATTTTTAGCAACTCCTCTCTGTGAACTGATGATAAAAGCTATCTCCTTTCTGTATTATTCCTTTTTCTTAAACCCTTGTACTCTTATACTCTACAACACAGATATAGGTATATATGTAGGTATGTATATGTGTGTGTAGACATAAATACACATGTATATGTATGTATAGACATAAATACATAAATAATCTATATGTGAAGATATGCATACACATGCATATATGTATATATTATATCCCTTTAATGAAGCATGTATTAAGTGCATAACCATGTGCTTAATGTTGAAGATTCATATGCAAAATCTCAAGGAGTTTACATTCTATTATAGTGAAATAATAGCTTTATAATTAAGAAAAGGCAGGAGAATTCACTAATATATCTATATGTTATATGCATTCTATATTTACTTTTGCACATATGTGAATATACCTAAATTATCTAGCTCTATCTAGAAGTCATGTATGTATATACAAATATGTATATGTATACATATGAACAATAATTTGAGGGGAAGAGTAACACCAAGGAGGTTCTTAATGAACAGCTAATGTGTTTGAAAACAAAGATTAAATTGTGTATATGACTTAATTTCACCCAGAATAAGCCCTGTGTTAACTATATAGTCGGGGCACAAAAGTTTTTGACTTTTTGAAAATAGAAAAAAAAACAAGGGAAGTAATCTGCTTTTAATTCCAGTTGAACTAATGAGATATTTCTTACCAGTTAAAGGGGGAAATTCATTTCTCGTTAGTGCTCATCAGGGTGTCTGTTTTGT